>NC_080030.1:91186278-91786278 GCF_030020395.1 Manis pentadactyla | reverse complement strand
TCAGTTCCTTAAATGTAGATAATTCTCCAAGGTTCTGTATTTGGTTTTCTTCTCTCTTTACCTCCTTCTACCCAGTATGACATCTATCCCCTAGTGTCAGTGGCTCTTAGAAGTGCACAGCTCTCACCCTGACCTCTCCCCTCAGTTTTATTCCTACCTGATGGTCCTCGAACTCAAGTGGCCCCCACCCGACTCACAATTTTCCTAACAATATAACTGTCTCCACATGATTTATCAAATTCTCTTAATAGTACCACCATTTTCCTTCAAACCCAGGCTTTAAACTTGAGCATCACATGGAAATCTCTCTTCTCACTCATCCTCACATCAAAAAGACCATCATGTCTTCTTTGTTATGATACTGCAAGGCCTCTCAGATACCACATTCCTCTACTAGCATGTTGCATTTACATGCCTGCAGTGATTTCTAGTCTCCTGTCCTATGGCTAACTTCTTTCCAATGCAGTCCATATACACCGACAACCAGAATTTCTATAAACATTCTTCTATGTATATCACTCTCCTCAAAAATATTGATTGCTCCCCAACGCCAACTAAACTGTTAAATTTCCTCATTCGAGGACTCAAAAACCTTTGAAAAATGTTCACAGACTTGCTTTTTTTTAGCCTGTTTTCCTGCCATACTCCCACAGCGAGCATCATATGGAGCCAGTAGACATCCCATCAATCCCCTCTAGGTCTTTACACACTGTCCCTGCTGCCTGGAAAGCACTTCCTGCCCAGCTCTACCAAGGACACCCCACTTACACGCCAAGGTCAGTCTCCATTGCTGCCACTTCCACACAAGACTTCCTCCTCACCCCCAGCTGCATTTGGCGGATTCCTCCTTCAGGCATCCAGAGCCCCTGTAGGTTCACTTCGGAAAGTATGAACTTTGCTCTACTTCTGCTCTGTTTCTCGTACCCCCCTCCAGATGGGAAGCTCCTGGAGGAAATGGAATGTACCTCATTCCATCTTTGCTGTTTTCCCATAGCACTTACAGGAGTTACTCGTTGAAGTGAACAGAATCAACCCTAGAAACCCTAGCCTTGCTGCTGCTTCAGCTACTCTTCATTTATATAAATATTCCATTGTTCTACAAGATATTTAAAATATAATCGCTGGATTCATTATTGTAAAGAAAAAAATGCAACAAAAAAATTAAAACAAAGAACTCTGTAGTGTCCACTTTAATCATGAAAGTATTTTCTCCCTATTTCAGTTTAACAGTAAAACAAACATTTCTTTGAGCACTGAATCTGTGCTGTTTGTTCAGTACTGAAATACAGAAATGAGTAAGACCTTGTCCTTGCCCTCAAGAAACTCACAGTCAAGTGGGGGAGACAAATGAATAAATAAATACATTGCAGCACCATGTAGTAAGTACAAAACTAAAACCATGGCCAAGACAAAGAGGATGGAGGCAATCACTTAATCTGGGGGAACATGAATGTGAGAAGATTTGGCACAGGTGCAGCCAGACAGAGCTGTCTCAGAAAACAAAGAGGAGGAGACAGCAGTGAGACCAGAGACCAGAATCTGCAAAGGCCCAGGGATATGAAACAGTACAGTGGTATAGCAGAGCTATTGCCAATTCAGTATTGCTGCAGCATGAAGTGCATATAGAAAGGTGCCTGATGAGATGACTACGAAGAAGTATTTGGTAGCCACATTGCAAACAGCCTTTGAAATCTTGCTAAGGAGTTTAGATTTTTCGTATAGGTGATAGGGAGCTGGTAAAGGGTTTGAAGCAAGGCAAAGGGTCTGACTTCCTTAAATTGAATTTTCTTGTAATAGGCTCAATTCTGATTGAAAAGCAACCTAGCACTGGCTAGAAAAAAGGAGATCAGGCCAAGATCTGGAGAAAAAGCATTGCATTTTCTAGGGAATGTTTACATTTAAATCTACATTAGAATCTGAGGTGGAGAATTTATTTCCCATTAAAGCTACCTTCTGTAACAGCAGTATTGAGAGTCTATATGCACCAGGTAGTAATCTAAGCATTTTTTAGTGGATTACCTCATTTAATCTGCCCAACAATCTTGTGCTGTTCACCATACGGAGGAGGAAACTGAGGCACAGAGGTGTTAAGCCGCTCCTCCAAGGTCCTCCGGCTGGTGAGAGGAACGGCCTGAGGCCCTGGGCAATGTTCTAACAGCTGCACATCTCAGCCTCCCCACAGTGAAGCGAAAACTGTTGCACATATCCGCGCCTGTTTGTTTTCCTCTTCTTTTTAATGTGAGAACAATTATGTTTACTACGTTTAACGGGAGCCAGTTACGCAGCAGTGTTTATAAAGAAGGATTCAGAGCCGGGAGTTGCCTACCACCACCAGAGGATTCCTGGTGGGAAGGGCTCCTTGCTGCTCACCAGAGCGCCTCACACTGTGGAAAAGACCGTGATTGTTATTCAAAGCAAAGATGCTCTTACCAGCACTGGAACTACAAGTTAACCACACGTTTTCTAAAAGTAGAGAAAATTCCAGGAGGAGCACAGCATCTCTTGAAGCCTGGAGGGAGGAGGCATCTCATTGCCTATTCATGAGGGAGCCTGTCTCTCAGGAACTGTAGCAGCTCCAAGCCGGCTGTGCTGAGAGCAGCGACTATGAAAACAGCAGGTCCCGGAATCAAAATCTCAATGTAAACATATACAACACAGACCTCCAAACTCATTTTTTATTACCTCACTGTGCATTTCTAATGTTAGCAGTTTGGATTTTATATTGTAAGCTTATGTTTATGGACACATATGCATAGTTAAATGCATAGGATTCCTGTATGTACAGGCTGAGATATTAATGTAATAATAAAGATTCTAAAAATCATGTCTGACAATCTGCTGCGTTACTTTGGAGTCACAAATCATAGTGTGCGCATGCACACACACACACACACACACACAGAATACTTCATAATATGTACCTGTGGCTTTTCTTTATTTTGGGGTATGGAGGTCCACAGTAAATCTCACCTCTCTTCCTTGTACTTCCCTCATTCTGTCCCAATTTGTGTACCCTTGGAAAAAGCTTTGAATCTCTGTATTTATCGATGTCCCTTTCCAAAGAAACAAATATAAAAAACAAACATATATATTAATAATATAACAACAATAATTCTGTTGCAGAAAATGAACGTGCACATCACATAACAAAATTCTTGCCTCTTTACCAAACTTGAAATTTTGACTGCCTAAAATTGTTGGCTAATGCAAGAATTCCCGTGGGACTAAAATGTCTACATAGCCCCTTCAGTTTCATCCTGTTCAGACTGAACGTATAAAAAGCTGGCACTCCTCTCTGCTTGAAAGCTACACAAACTCACTGCTTTCCATTCCAGGCTAATTTTGTGTGTCAAAGTGAGCTCAAGAAATGTGCTATGTTGAAGTGGTAAAAGGTACTGAAAGTACAGCTCCTCATTCCTGAATGTGGTTTTCCAGGGCAAGGACACACATAGAACTGTCAAATTTTGAAGCTAGATGGGTTTCTAGGAACTTTATGAAGAGCATCTGGAAGTGGGGCTCCAAAGAGTGCCCAAGCTGCTAATTGGAAAGGTGTTTCAGGTCACAAGAAGTGAGATGAGGAAAGCTCTTCCATCTATATTTGGAGATGACAGATGCAGCTGGGCACTAGGAAGGTGCCATGGGCCCAGGTTAAAGGAGTGTACGACCATGTCACACTGGGAAAATGAAGAATGGCTAAATTCCATTAAGAACTGGGGGACTAGATTGAGATTTACTAAAAGAAGAAGTATTCATTTCCTGAATATTTTAAGAAAACAAAGGTTGCCACACTGGAATAGACTAGAAAGAAGAAAGAGAAGTCAGGAGGAGGATATGGTAATCGATATAGGAAATAGGTGAGCATCAGAAGGAAAGCACTGTTTGGGCACCTGAAAGTAGGGTCATCTTTTCTAGGCTGATCATCTCTGATGCTGGAAAATGTCAGTTTGAATGCAGTTAAATATAACCTAGAGGCAAGGATGTAAGTTTGCCCCAATATGAGGAAGAGAAGATGCTCATAGTTAATGTATGGTGATTAAGCAGCTAAAGGGATGCAACCACCTTGCAAAGGGGCCATTTGATCAGCACCTCATTATTTCTGCCTCCGCATAGGTTCAGTGTCTCCACCACCATCCTCAGAAGTGTTGATTACCACTGACAAGCATCACTGTAGACTCTTCACAAACACTGGTATGAATACCAGAAGGTATGGCTACAGTTGAATTTGATGGGGCAAATTCCAGGTGAGCTAGTGACTGCCCATGCAGAGGCAGAAGGGGCTCAGAAACCTCGGAGGACAGGGGCAGGGGCACAGATTGTGTCAGGCAGTTGGCCCAGCCCACAACCTCACTCGCACTCACTGCGTGTCCATAGCCAGCCATAGCATGCAGCAGGGCAGGAACCTGCTTTGTACTTGGTATTAAAATGCCTTCCTAATCCCCAAGGGGTACTCAAACATGATGGTAATCAGATTTGTCACTACCCAGAATCAATTCTTGGTCACTTACTGGGGACTGGGAAATATATTGCTCACATATATTAAATCCAGAGTTAATCTCAAACCTTTTATAAGCCAGCAGTTATAAATACTTTCTGATGAAATCCTTTACCAGAACTGTTTTGACAGAGGCAAGTTTCCTCCATTCCCCCCTTATTTCATTTCCTCCAGGATTTACTAATGAACTGGGAAAAAGCAGAAAAAAGCTTAGTAAAGGGTAGAAGATAAAGTGAGCCTCTGAAAATTCAGGTGCTGGCTCTCATTGAAATAGAACCCTTTATCACAGCTTCCCTCCAGAACTTGAAAACTAATTATGGCCATTTTTAAGGAGGGTCAGTTAGTTAAGAACAGATTTAATCAGTAAGAATGTGCTGAGCCCCAGAGGGTCCCAGGTACTTCAGAAACAGGTTAGCTATTGCGTCAGGGCCCTCTGTAGTGCCTCAACAAGCTGACTTGTATAGAAGATGATCTTCCAGTGCTGGGACAGAGACCATTTTGGCAAATGGTAGAAGCTGCAATGTGACCCACCCCAACTTCTCCTACATTCTTCCTCTCAGCTAAATATCAGCAAATATTTCAAGAGTTTCTTCTTCACTAAGATGATAATAATTCAAGGTGTGATCCCTCCTGGGAAGGAGAAAATGTGAAATCAGAAACGCAATCAGGACCCAAATAGCCTAGAACCATGGACTGAAAAGCAGTGGAGTTGATATTTTGGAGGTCTTAAT
Organism: Manis pentadactyla; assembly: GCF_030020395.1. Lineage (NCBI taxonomy): Eukaryota > Metazoa > Chordata > Mammalia > Pholidota > Manidae > Manis > Manis pentadactyla. Next base: position 91,781,055 of record NC_080030.1, on the reverse strand, counting down.
TCCACCATGTAGACAAGATTGGCATGGCCTCAACAGCTGGAATTGAAGGGAAAGAATTCTACAAGAATAGACATGTTGTAAGAAGCTCACCTCACTGCTCCTCTCTTCATCAAGAGCATGCTGGGGTTTTGTTTTAGTGTAGGGGGTGGTTAGGTAGTGACCTAGGCAGTCAGCAGGCACTGGCCAGTCCCAATCAGCACCATGGAGAGTGACCCCCGCCCCCGTCTCCTGGTCTCTGTGAGATCATGCCTAACACTTGGTCTCAAGGCATATACAAACTAGGTTCAGTGTTAAAATCATTCCAGACTGATCAAAGACACACATAATTGACAGTGCTCTCTGTAACAGCTTTGTGTCGCTGGGTGTCAGACCACATTTCCTGCCTATTCCAACCAAACCGCAGGTGTGGCTGCCACTACTTCTATCCAATTCCAATTATTTCATTTTGAAAGTTGCCACCCATAGGTACATACATAGGGAATCTAACTTTGAATATAGGACTTCTCTAAGTCATGCTGATTTAAAATCCCAGGGAATTCCTTTTTGCAGCAAAACTCCTAGGGTATTTTTACACAAGTAAATGAGAAACTAAAATTACAGTATAAGGTATTCAGCTGATTTCCCTGGGAGTTTTGGTAAAGAAGAAATGTACTACTGTGAAAATTTCATCTATCACAGACTTGGAGGATTCATCTCCTTCACTCCTAAATCTACACAGGCTATCCAAAAACCTCAGATTTGGGGCATCCTATTTGCTATTCATTATTTGGGAGTAATATATTTTATTAAATTTTCTATCTTTGTTTTTAAATAGTTGTTTCAAATATGGGTCCATAAGCTTTTTTCCTTTTATCTGAATGTTAATTTAATTTTTATAAATCAATAATTCATGTCCATGGTACAAAATTCAAAAAGGATATAATAATGTATAGGGAAAAGTAAATCTCCTTACATCTCTGTCCCGCAGTGACCCAGTTCCAGAGGCAACCAGTACTACTATGTTTTAGTCTTACTTCTAGAGATATTCCAGGCAGATTTTCTTAACACAAATGGTAGAATATTATACAAGGTGTTCTATACCCTGCTTTTTCATTTAACAATATACCTTAGAGAGCATTTCTTATCAGTATGTTCTTTTTAACTGCTACAAAATATCCCATGGTATGGCTATACAAAAATTCATTTAATTGTTCTTTATTGATAAATTCCAATCTTGTGCTAATAAAAACCATACTGCAATAAATAAGTCATTTCACAGAAGAGTATAACTGTAGGATAAAATTTAGAAGTGTAATTGCTAGGTCAAAGGGTGTGTTTAGTTTTTAATTTTAATAAACACTGCAAATTGTCTTCCATAGAGGTTGTAACAATATGAGCAACATATTATAGTGACTGTTACTCACCCGTTGACCACAAAGTGTATTATCAATTTTTAAAAACATTTGCCACTGTGATAGAGGGAAAAGGATATCACACTGTGATTTTATTTTCTCAGTTTTTTTCTTATCATAAGGGATGTTGAGCTTCTTTTCATGTGTTGTACAGCCATTTATATTTATTTTTCTGTCTACTGTCTTCATGTCCTTTGCTAATTTTCTAATGGGTTTAGGGTCTTTCTCTAACTGGTTAATTAGCTCTTCACATATAAGGAAAATGAATCTTTTGCTGAGATAGGCTTTTAAAGGTTTTCCCAGGTTCTTACCTGCCTTTTATTTCTGTAAGCCAGCTTCTGTTGGTTAATGCTGTACACAAATGTTTGACTTTCCATAGGATTTTAGAAGCATTTGAAATGCTTTTAAAATTACTTACCAAATAATTTCTCTCAGAACTGACATCCCTGTCCTCTTGGACCAAAGAGACTTAAAATTTTACATCAGACCTTATTAGTTTTCTTGGCTGCCTAATAAATTACCATAAACTTGGAAGACTTAAACAATATCCATTTATTATCTGAAATTTTCTCTGGGTCAGAAGTCTGAATATGGCTTTGCAGGGTCCTCTTCGTAGGGTCTCACTAGACTGCAATTAAGATGTTGGCCAGGGCTGGGGTCTCATCTGGAGGCTCAACTAGGGAGGGGTGTGCCTCTAACCTCACTCATGTTTTTGGAGAAGGCATTTCCTTGAAGCCATACGGTTCTTCAAAGCCAACAATGAAAAGAGAATGTAGAGTCAGAATTCTGGCAAAATGGAGTCTTTTATAATGAAACATAATCATGGGAGTGACATTTCATCATCTTTGCCATATGCTGTTGGTTAGAAGCAAGCCACAAGTCCTGCCCACACTCACGGGAGAGGCTTGGATAAGGACATGAATAGCAATAGACAGAGATCATTGGGGGTCACCTTAGGCTTTGTCTGCCCCAAGCATAATATGGAATTATATGGAAAGTATAGAGATGATACAATTGGAGAGTATTCTCTCAATAACTTAAAATAGAGTAGGAAAAATAAAAATAACTTTAAGGCATAATGCAGAAATTTCTACCAAAAGTGGTACAAAATAGAATAAGAGTTTAGAAAAGGAAGAGGAACTCTGAGAAGTCTTGCAGAAGGTAGCATCTGAGTAGAGCTTTTTATTGATTGGTGTTGTCATTCCTATTCTCATTATTTAATAGTTAATATTTACTGAGTTCTAACTCTGTGCCAGACAAGATGCTATGCAAATGAGTCCTCAACTTTTTTCCAACCAAAATGAGCTCCATTTTTAATCTGTTTTATGTATTATATTTTCATTTAAGATATTTATTTTATTAAAGCGTTTTTGTGACTGAAAACCAATATGAAACCATTGGTTGGGATTGGGTAGGGACTTTGGGGAACATCAATTCAATGTCAGAGCTAAGCTTCCAAACTGAATTCAAAAATCTGCAAGAATTGGGGCCAAGCAGATAAGGCTGGAGTCCATATAGTGACAGTCATATCATAGGAAGTCTGTAGCATATGGCCTGGCCTGTGACAATGGCATATGGAAAGCAAAACATCTTAACCCAACTTTATCACCCTATAAGAAGTGACTTTCTTGAAGGATCTACTTATGCTTTCTCATGAAAGAGTCACTTTACTTTTCAATTATAACTTACTCTATTTGCTAGGGAAAATACATGCTACAAAGTTCTTTTGACATACACCTTCACAATCTTCTCTAAATTTTGCTACATTCATTTAAAACTCAGTCACCTTGCAGTTGAACCTAAACAAGCCAAGGATTTCTCTACTGTGAGACTTTGAGCAGGGAGTAAATGTGTAGTGGATATAAATTTTAGACCACTAAATCAGGTATAAAAAAATGACTTTATTATTCTAAAACTCAATTTCTATTTCAGACTCAAATGCCAGCCACTTCAGACCCTCTCTATCATGGCTTCCCCACCCTCGGCTCTTCCTCTGTCCTTACTGCATCATTTATGTTTCAGCGAACATTGTAGGGTCAGGACATGGTGAAGGGACAGTTGATCCTTGATTGCTGTCACTTAACTTTGCTAGATTCCATAGGGATGTTATCCTATCAGGCCTCTACACAATTACAATCTACACAGTTGTTGCTGACCTGGATCAAACATGCAATCTCTCCAGATCTTTATTTCCTTCATCTATGCCAATACCCCTTTTTGGCACTTGATAAATATTTTCTACATGTACCATTCTAAGTATGGGGAAATTCTGCAAAGTTTGCTCAGACTGGCCTGTCTACACACTCTGAATAGTAATCTCTACTCTACTTCTGGTCTGTAGGGCAGTTCATGAAGCTTGCATCTCCTTCAGTTTCACCCAGAATAGAAAACACAAGCTCAGTCTGTTCTTGAATCCTTACAAAACTAACTGAGGTTTCTATCATGTGCACTCTTTGATTATACTACTAAAAACTCAGTTTTGAGGAAAGGGACAAGGAAAAAGGCCTCTTTTCAGAGAAATCCACTAGCATATCATGTTCATCTTCTTCTAGAGTTACCTTCTTCTCTTCCACACAGGTCCTCTTAAAAATTTTCTGGGAAAGGAAATCTGATTCACACAACTAGTAATACTCCCAAATCCACACTTCAGACTTTATTCCCTGAGTCTTACAGGGCTCAGGCACTTGTAAATCAAACATTCAGACTTGATGCTGTAACACATGGGTGCATGGAGATCCATGTGGAGCCCAGCAGTTTCAGTATCTTGAGGAGATGGAGTAGGAGTTCAGGAAGGCCAAATGTTAAAATTCACATGGCAGAATACTGTGGAGGAGAATGCTATACAGAGGAAGAACTTGAGCAATATGAAGACATCCCCAACAAAACTTTAGCTGAGTAGGGCTGAACATAGGTATGAGAACACTGCTTGAGGCCAGGGAAAGAACCACCCAAAAGAAGCAAAGGAAACAATCCCATACTTCATAAAGAATTGGGAATAGTTCCTGTTCCCACCAGCCATATGGGGAAACCGGTAACTCATGCAGCATGAGTAGAGACTCAGAAGAGTTTTTTCTCAATAGTGGAGAAAAATTAGCCAGATTAGTTAGACAGCTCTGGTCCCACCTAAAGACTCAAGAACATCAAACTCTTTCTAAGTAACTCAACCATACCCCAGAACAAAGTTCAGCAATACATACATAGTAATAAAAACATATCTAGCACCTAACAAGGTAAAATTTAAAATATCCAAAATTAACAGGCATGCAAACAAAGAATGAAAATTATGTCTGCAATGAAAAATATACTGAATGGGATTAATGGGAGATTAGCCATTGTGGACAAAAAGCTTAGTGAACTTGAAGAGTAATAGAACCTATCCACAAATGAAACAGAAAACATAGAGAAATGAAGCAAGAATCAGGGACTCACGGACAAATTCAAACATCCCTTTATACATTAAATTGAGTTCTCAAAGGAAAAGAGAGAATGGGAGGGACAGAAAAAGTGTTTGATTAAACAATTGGTAAAAATAACCCAAATTTAATGGACTTAAAAATCACAGATCCAAGAAGCTTGACAAACCCCAAGTCCAAGAACAAAAGCCAACATATCCATATCTGAAAAATAAATTTCTGCAAGGGAGGAGCTAAGATGGCAGCGTGAGTAGAGCAGGGGAAATCTCCTCCCAAAACCATATATATTTTTCAAAATACAACAAAGAAAACTCTTCCTAAAAGAGAGACCAGAAGACACAGGACAACAGCCAGACCACATCCACACCTGCGAGAACCGAGTGTCTCGCGAAGGGGGTAAGATACAAGCCCCAGCCCGGCGGGACCCGAGCGCCCCACACCCCAGCTCTGGGTGGGAGGAGAGGAGTCAGAGCAGGGAGGGAGAGGGAGCCCAGGACTGCTGAACACTCAGCCCCAGCCATCCGGACCAGAGCGCAGACACAGTGCATGCATGAGGTGCTGGAAACTAGGGAAACAGAACAGTAAGACCTGTGAGCGGGTCCCTGCAGACGTTGCACCTGGGACAAAGAAGAGCGAGTGCTTTTTGGAAGTCTTAAAGGGACAGGGACCACAAAACCGGACGGAAGCATCCTGGGACACTTAGTCAGCAGCAGGGAATCTGGGGAACTCTGGGCACTCTAAACCCCTGGGCAGCAGGGAACACGAAGGTCCCTCATGGAGATAAATAGCCTCCCGGCCGCACCCCCTCCAACACGACTCCACCATTTTGGAGTAGCTGCCCGAGCCAGGCCACGCACACAGCAACAGCTGAGATAAACTCCATAGCAACCGGGCAGGAAGCAGAAACCCTGTCTGCATGCAGCTGCTCAGCACAAGCCACTAGAGGTCGCTGTTCTCCCAGGAGAGGAGGGCCACAAACCAACAAGAAGGGAAGTTCTTCCAGCCATCGCTCGTCCCAGCTCTGCAAACTATTCCTATCATCATGAAAAGACAAAATTACAGGCAGACAAAGATCACAGAGACAACACCAGAGAAGGAGACAGACCTAACCAGTCTTCCTGACAAAGAATTCAAAATAAAAATCATAAACATGCTGACAGAGATGAAGAGAAATACGCAAGAGACGGGTGGGATGAAGTCCGGAGGGAGATCACAGATGCCAGAAAGGAGATCGCAGAAATGAAACAAACTCTGGAAGGGTTTATAAGCAGAATGGATAGGATGCAAGAGGCCATTGATGGAATTGAAACCAGAGAACAGGAACGCATAGAAGCTGACATAGAGAGAAATAAAAGGATCTACAGGAATGAAACAATGTTAAGAGAACTGTGTGACCAATCCAAAAGGAACAATATCCGTATTATAGGGATACCAGAAGAAGAAGACAGGGAAAAAGGGATAGAAAGTGTCTTTGAAGAAATAATTGCTGAAAACTTCCCCAAACTGGGGGAGGAAATAATTGAACAGATCACGGAAATACACAGAACCCCCAAAAGAAAGGATCCAAGGAGGAAAACACCAAGACATATAATAATTAAAATGGCAAAGATCAAGGACAAGGAAAGAGTTTTAAAGGCAGCTAGAGTGAAAAAGGTCACCTATAAAGGAAAACCCATCAGGCTATCATCAGACTTCTCAACAGAAACCTTATAGGCCAGAAGAGAATGGCATGATATATTTAATGCAATGAAACAGAAGGACCTTGAACCAAGGATACTGTATCCAGAACGATTATCATTTAAGTATGAAGGAGGGATTAAACAATTCCCAGACAAGCAAAAGTTGAGGGAATTTGCTTCCCACAAACCACCTCTACAGGGTATTTTAGAGGGACTGTTCTAGACGGGAGCACTCCTAAGACTAAACAGATGTCACCAGAGAAAATAAAATAACTGCAAAGAAAGCAGATCAACCAAATACTAACAAAAGGTAAAAAATAAAATCAACTACCCACTAAAAGCAGTTAAAGGAAACATGAAAGAGCACAGAATAAAACAACTAACATATAAAGAATGGAGGAGGAGGAATAAGAAGGGAGAGAAGAAAAGAATCTCCAGACAGTGTATATAATAGCTCAATAAGCGAGCTATGTTAGGCAGTAAGATACTAAAGAAGCTAACCTTGAACCTTTGGTAACCACGAATCTAAAGCCTGCAATGGCAATAAGTACATATCTTTCAATAGTCAACCTAAATGTAAATGGACTGAATGCACCAATCAAAAGACACAGAGTAATGGATAAAAAAGCAAGACGCATCTATTTGCTGCTTACAAGAAACTCACCTCAAACTCAAAGACATGCACAGACTAAAAGTCAAGGGATGGAAAAACATATTTCAGGCAAACAACAGAGAGAAGAAAGCAGGGGTTGCAGTACTAGTATCAGACAAAATAGACTTCAAAACAAAGAAAGTAACAAGAGATAAAGAAGGACACTACATAATGATAAAGGGCTCAGTCCAACAAGAGGATATAACCATTCTAAATACATATGCACCCAACACAGGAGCACCAGCATATGTGAAACAAATACTAACAGAACTAAAGGGGGATATAGACTGCAATGCATTCATTCTAGAGACTTCAACACACCACTCACCCCAAAGGATAGATCCACAGGGCAGAAAACAAGTAAAGACACAGAAGCACTGAACAACACAGTAGAGCAGATGGACCTAATAGACATCTATAGAACTCTACATCCAAAAGCAACAGGATATACATTCTTCTCAAGTGCACATGGAACATTCTACAGAATAGACCACATACTAGCCCACAAAAAGAGCCTCAGCAAAATCCAAAATATTGAAATTCTTCCAACCAACTTTTCAGACCACAAAGGTATAAAACTAGAAATAAATTCTACAAAGAAAACAAAAAGGCTCACAAACACATGGAGGCTTAACAACATGCTCCTAAATAAACAATGGATCAACGAACAAATTAAAATAGACATCAAGGAATATATAGAAACAAATGACAACAATAACACAAAACCCCAACTTCTGTGGGACGCAGCAAAAGCAGTCTTAAGAGGAAAGTATATAGCGATCCAGGCATACTGGAAGAAGCAAGAACAATCCCAAATGAATAGTCTAACATCACAATTATCGAAATTGGAAAAAGAAGAACAAAAGAGGCCTAAAGTCAGCAGAAGGAGTGACATAATAAAGGTTAGAGAAGAAATAAACAAAATTGAGAAGAATAAAACAATAGAAAAAAAATGAAACCAAGGTGGTTCTTTGAGAAAATAAACAAAATAGATAAGCCTCTAGCCAAATTTATTAAGAGAAAAAGAGAATCAACACACATCAACAGAATCAGAGAATAGAAAAATCACAACAGACTCCACAGAAATACAAAGAATTATTAAAGACTACTATGAAAACCTATATGCCAACAAGCTGGAAAACCTAGAAGAAATGGACAACTTCCTAGAAAAATGCAACCTTCCAAGACTGACCAAGGAAGAAACACAAAAGTTAAACAAACCAATTACGAGGAAAGAAATTGAAACGGTAATCAAAAAACTACCCAAGAACAAAACCCCCGGGCCGGATGGATTTACCGTGGAATTTTATCAGACATCATACAGAGAAGACATAATACCTATTCTCCTTAAAGTTTTCCAAAAAATAGAAGAGAAGGGAATACTCCCAAACTCATTCTATGAAGTCAACATCACCCTAATACCAAAACCAGGCAAAGACCCCACCAAAAAAGAAAATTACAGACCAATATCCCTGATGAATATAGATGCAAAAATACTCAATAAAATATTATCAAACCGAATTCAAAAATATATCAAAAGGATCATACACCATGACCAAGTGGGATTCATCCCAGGGATGTAAGGGTGGTACAACATTCGAAAATCCATCAACATCATCCACCACATCAACAAAAAGAAAGACAAAAACCACATGATCATCTCCATAGATGCTGAAAAAGCACTCGGTAAAATTCAACATCCATTCATGATAAAAACTCTCAGCAAAATGGGCATAGGGGGCAAGTACCTCAACATAATAAAGGCCATATATGATAAACCCACAGCCAACATCATACTGAACAGCGAGAGGCTGAAAGCTTTTCCTCTGAGATCGGGAAAAAGACAGGGATGCCCACTCTCCCCACTGTTATTTAACATAGTACTGGAGGTCCTAGCCACAGCAGTTAGACAAAACAAAGAAATACAAGGAATCCAGATTGGAAAATAAAAAGTTAAACTGTCACTATTTGCAGATGACATGATATTGTACATAAAAAACCCTAAAGACTCCACCCCAAAACTACTAGAACTGATATCAGAATACAGCAAAGTTGCAGGATACAAAATTAACACACAGAAATCTGTGGCTTTCCTATACACTAACAATGAACCAATAGAAAGAGAAATCAGGAAAACAACTCCATTCACAATTGCATCAAAAAGAATAAAATACCTAGGAATAAACCTAACCAAGGAAGTGAAAGACCTATACCCTGAAAACTACAAGACACTCTTAAGAGAAATTAAAGGGGACACTAACAAATGGAAACTCATCCCACGCTCTTGGCTAGGAAGAATTAATATCATCAAAATGGCCATCCTGCCCAAAGCAATATACAGATTTGATGCAATCCCTATCAAATTACCAGCAACATTCTTCAATGAACTGGAACAAATAGTTCAAAAAATCATATGGAAACACCAAAGACCCCGAATAGCCAAAGCAATCCTGAGAAGGAAGAATAAAGTGGGGGGGATCTCACTCCCCATCTTCAAGCTCTACTACAAAGCCATAGTAATCAAGACAATTTGGTACTGGCACAAGAACAGAGCCACAGACCAGTGGAACAGATTAGAGACTCCAGACATTAAACCAAACATATATGGCCAATTAATATACGATAAAGGAGCCATGGACATGCAATGGGGAAATGACACTCTCTTCAACAGACGGTGCTGGCAAAACTGGACAGCTACATGTAAGAGAATGAAACTGGACCACTGTCTAACCCCATACACAAAAGTAAATTCGAAATGGATCAAAGACCTGAATGTAAGTCATGAAACCATAAAACTCTTAGAAAAAAAACATAGGCAAAAATCTCATAGACATAAACATGAGTGACCTCTTCTTGAACATATCTCCCCAGGAAAGGAAAACAAAAGCAAAAATGAACAAGTGGGACCATATTAAGCTGAAAAGCTTCTGTACAGCAAAAGACACCATCAATAGAACAAAAAGGTACCCTACAGTATGGGAGAATATATTTGTAAATGACAGATCCGATATAGGCTGGACATCTAAAATATATAAAGAGCTCACCCACCTCAACAAACAAAAAACAAATAATCCAATTAAAAAATTGGCAGAGGAACTGAACAGTTCTCCAAAAAAGAAATACAGATGGCTAACAGACACATGAAAAGATGCTCCACATAGCTAATTATCAGAGAAATGCAAATTAAAACCACAATGAGATATCACCTCACACCAGTAAGGATGACTACCATCCAAAAGACAAACAACAACAAACGTTGGCGAGGTTGTGGAGAAAGGGGAACCCTCCTACACTGCTGGTGGGAATGTAAATTAGTTCAACCATTGTGGAAAGCAGTATGGAGGTTTCTCAAAATGCTCAAAATAGACTTACCATTTGACCCAGGAATTCCACTCCTTGGAATTTACCCTAAGAATGCAGCAGCCCAGTTTGAAAAAGACAGATGCACCCCTATGCTTATCCCAGCACTATTTACAATAGCCAAGAAACGGAAGCAACCTAAGTGTCCATCAGTAGATGAATGGATAAAGAAGATGTGATACATATACACAATGGAACATTATTCAGCCATAAGAAGAAAACAAATCCTACCATTTGCAACAACATGGATGGGGCTAGAGGGTATTATGCTCAGTGAAACAAGCCAAGCAGAGAAAGAGAAATACCAAATGATTTCACTCATCTGTGGAGTATAAGAACAAAGGAAAAACTGAAGGAACAAAACAGCAGCGGAATCACAGAACCCAAGAACGGACTAACAGGTACCAAAGGGAAAGGTACTGGGGAGGATGTGTGGGTAGGGAGGGATAAGTGGGGGGAGAAGAAAGGGGGTATTACGATTAGCATGCATAATGTGAGGGGTAGGAGAAAGAGGAGGGCTGTGCAACACAGAGAAGACAAGTAGTGATTCTACAACATTTGCCATGCTGATAGACAGTGACTGTAATGGGGTTTGTGGGGGGGACTTGGTATAGGGGAGAGCCTAGTAAACATAATATTCTTCATGTAATTGTAGATTAATGATAACAAAAAAAAAAGAGAAAGAAAAGGGGGATTACTCCCTGATAGGATAAAACTAACTGCAAATCAACAATTAATGCATGCTTTACATATCCTTAATTTTGATCTTTTAAAGGGTGTCAGATGATCCACTATGGAAGTACATTTTATGATAATATTCCTTTATCTTAAAAAAAAAAAGCAGTTCCTGTGTGGTGATCTCCAATAGGTTCTTCACAATGGTATAAAGGTCATATCAAAGTGTAGGCAAAGGGTTTGTTTGTGTTTATACAGAGGATCAAAGCCTAATTTGGCTACCCAGAAAACGAATTAAGATATGATATGAAGAACTTCCAACATCAACATTCTCTGGAAGAGTCATTCCAGAAGATGAACCTCAAGAAAAAGTCAACAAAGATCCTGGCGCTGCTGCAGTTGTAGCTGCATTCATCCCACCAGTTCCTGGACTTGCTGTTGGAATGAAGAAGGAGATATCTAAGCTGGCCTGTGCATACAGTAAAACAACAAATTTGACTGGATCTGTACTGTCGGAACTCAACCAAGAATTAGGAGAAGTGCAAGTTGCAGTGCTCCAGAATCGTGCGACTATAGACTATCTACTGTTAAAAGAACATATGGGATGTGAACAGTTCCCAGGAATGTGCTGTTTTAATTTGTCTGATTTTTCTCAAACTATTCAAGTTCAGTAAGACAATATCCATCAGATCATTGATAAGTTTTCACAAATGCCTAGGGTACCTAACTGGTTTTCTTGGTTTCACTGGATATGGCTGGTAATTGTAGGTCTGCTTTTGTTATGTAGCTGTATTCCTATTATGTTAATGTATGTGTGCAATTTAATTAGTAGTTTAAACCTATACATGCTTATGTTACTCTACAAGAAGATATGTCAAAGAAATAATCAATCTTCCCAAGTTTTCTTCCGTCTTAAACTTCTATAGCTTCTCTTCTTCCTTCATAATTACAACCCTTTAGTAGAATTCGTGCCTCATATCGAAAATTACTGAGTATCATAATTCTTCCAAGTGGTAAAGATACCTCAAGACAAATGCTGGGCATAGAAGCCACAGGGCATAAATCTGCAAAGAAGTAAAAAGCTAACCTTTTCAAACAATATTGCTTCTCTCTCACTTATCATCTTTACATTTCCCTGTATGGCCCCGGAAGATGACTGGTTAGCCAGAGACGGGTAAGATTCCTCAAGGGAGGAACAACCTAAGACAGGCACAGTTGCAGGGGGGTCATCAGGTGAGAAATTGGGGACCAACAGAGGGGAGGCTTAGAACCTCACCCCCCACCCCCTGTTTTGAGAGAAATCTTCTGCATCCGTGGATGTTTTGTTGCTCTTATCTAGCTTGGATTAATACTTAGTCTATAGGCACAGACCTGATCATCTACATTTGCCCTCTTACCGCACTAAATTATGTTTTCTACCTTTATCTTGCATCTACCTACCACTTCAGCATTTTATTAAAATAATAATAATAATAATAATAATAATAAGGGAGAAATGTGGGATTCACATATCAATCAAGTACAAAAATCAAACGAATAATCATATCTGACTTGATTGTTTATAGTTCATGATGCGTGATCAAAACCGAAAGTTTCTGTGATATGACTGCCCTTGCACTGTTCGCCATGTAAGAACTTGTTCATCATGTAAGAACTTGTTCGTTATGCTTCAGAAGATTGGAGACTGTTGTGATATAGGCTTGGTGTTGATTAATGACTGTGCATTGAGTCCCCTATACAGAATTTTATTGTTGTTAACAACCATTTGATCAATAAATATGAGAGATGCCCTCTCAAAAAAAAATTAATTAATTAAAAAATAAATAAATTTCTGCAGACTATGCAGAGAAGGCAATTTCCTCAGCCCAATAAAGAGTGGCTATTTGAGACATATAATTAGTATCATACCTAATGATGATAGACGGAATGCTTTCCCCTAAGATCAAATCTAGAGAAGAATGTCTGATCTCATCACTTTTATCCAACATTGTATCAGAGATCCTAGGTAGTGCAATAAGGCAAGAAAAAGGAATAAAAGGCACTCATATTTGAAAGGAAAAATAAAACTGTCTCTATTCACAAATGACATGATTGGTTATGTAACATCTAATAAGTGAGTTTAGCAAGATGGCAGGATGCAAGATAAGGGTATAGAAATTAATTGTATTTCTATATAGTAGCAATGGAGATCAAAAACTGAAATTTTAAAAGCAGTACCATTGACAAAAGCATTAATAAAATACTTAGGGATAAATCTAACAAAAGATGTGAAGGTCTGTACACAAACACAATAAAACATTGCTCAGTGACATTAAAGGAAGCCTAAAAAAGGGAGAGATTTATCTTATTCATAAATCAGAAGACTCATATTGTTAAACTGTCTATTCTTAAATAGACCTATAGATTTGATGCAACGCCAAACAAAAACCAAGAAATCTTTTTGTAGGAATTGACAGGCTGATTCTAAAAATCATATGGAAACAGAAAGGCCCTAAGATAACAAAAAACAAAAGGAAACAAAAGAAATGAAAAAGAATAAAGTTGGTGGCCTTAGAACACCTGATATTACAACTTACACAAATCAAGGCATTGTGGTGTTGGTGTAAAGATAGGCAAATAGAGCAGTGGAACAGAATAGACTTACCACATAACACAAGTAGTTTGTGACAAAGACAATTCAGTAGAGAAAGGATCATCTTTTCCAGAAATGATAATGAAATAATTGCATTTCCACAGACAAATAAATGAACTTCAATTTATACCTTTCAGTACATTAAAAAGTTAACTCTGTATGGATCATAGATTTAAATACAAAGCCTAAAAATTATTGAACTTCTAGAGGAAAACGTGGGAGAAAAATCTTGTGACCTAGGGTTGGCAAAGATTTCTTAGATACAAAACTGAACACTATCCATAAAAGAAATGATTGGTATTTAGAATTTCATTGGAACTAAGAACATCTGCTCTTCAAGGACATGTTTAAGAGAATGAAAAGACAGTTAAGCCACAGATTGAGAGAAAACATTTGCTAATCAGATAGATGATAAAGGCTTTGTATCCAGAATATTTAAAGAACTCACAATACTCAGTTTCAAAAAATCTTTTTTTAATGGGCAAAAGATTTGAATAAACTTGACCATAAGAGATATACAGATGGCAAGTAAATACATGAAAGAAGTCTCATCATCATCAATCATTAGGGAAATGCAAATTAAAACCATAATCAAATACCAATACACATCTATTATAATGTCTGCAATAAAGACTGACTATACCACATGGTGGCAAGGATGAAGAACAACTACAATTCTTATACACTCCTGAGGGAATGTAAAATACTGCAGATTCTTTGGAAAACAGGTTGGCAGTTGCTTAAAAAATAAAATAAGCACCTACAACATCACTGAGTCATTCCACTCCTGGGTATTTACCAATAGGAAAGAAAGCATGTGTCCATAAAAAGACTTATACACAAATGTTCATGGCAGTTTTTTAAATTGTTTTTATTAAGGTATCATTGATATACAATCTGATGAAGGCTTCACATGAGCAACATTGTGGTTACTACATTCGCCTATATTATCAAGTCACCCACACACACCCCATTACAGTCACTGTCCATCAGCATAATAAGATACTATAGAGTCACTACTTCTCTTCTCTGTGCTGTATTGCCTTCCCTGTGACCCCCCTACATTATGTATGCTAATCATAATAGCCCTTAATCCCCTTCTCCCCTCTCCTTAATCCACCCTTCCCATCCCCTTTCCGTTCAGTAAGTACTAGTCCCTTTTTGGATTCTGTGAATCTGCTGCTGTTTTGTTCCTTCAGTTTCACTTCATTGTTACACCCCAAAAATGAGGGAAATCATTTTCTTTCTTTCTCCGCCTGGCTTATTTCACTGAGCATAATACCCTCTAGCTCCATCCATGTTGTTGCAAATGGTAGGTTTTGTTTCTTTCTTATGGCTGAAAAGTATTCCATTGTGTATATGTACCACAGCTTCTTTATCCATTCATCTACTGATGGACACTTAGGTTGCTTCCATGTCTTGGCTATGGTAAATAGTGCTGCAGTAAACATAGGGGTGCATATGTCTTTTTGAATCTGAGAACTTGTTTTATTTGGGTAAATTCCCAGGAGTGGAATCCTGGGGTCAAATGGTATTGCTATTTTTAGTTTTTTGAGGAACCTTCATATTGCTTTCAACAATGGTTAAACTAATTTACATTCCTACCAGCACAGAAGGAGGATTTCCCTTTCTCCACATCTTCATCAGCATGTGTTGTTCCTAGTCTTTTCAGTGTTGGCCTAATTGGTGTGAGGTGATATCTCATTGTGTTTTTAATTTGCATTTCCCTGACAATTAGTGATGTGGAGCAATTTTTCATGTGCCTGTTGGCCATCTGAATTTCTTCTTTGAAGAAGTGTCTGTTCAGATCTTCTGCCCATTTTTTATTTGGGTTATTTGCTTTTTGGGTGTTGAGGTGGGTGAGCGCTTTATATATTTGGGATGTTAACCTTTTGTCGGATATGTCATTTATGAATATATTCTCCCATACTGTAGGATGCCTTTTTGTTCTACTGATGGTGTCCTTTGCTGTACAGAAGCTTTTAAGTTTGATGTAGACCCACTTGTTTATGTCTGCTTTTGGTTCCCTTGCCCAAGGAGATATGTTCATGGAAAAGTTACTCATGTTAATATTCAAGAAAGTTTTTCTAGTTTTCTCCTAAGAGTTTTACAGTGTCATGAATTACATTGAGGTCTTTGATCCATTTCAAGTTTACTTTTGTATATGGAGTTAGGCAGTAATCCAGTTTCATTCTCTTACATATAGCTGTCCAGTTTTGCCAACACCAGTTGTTGAAGAGGCTATCCTTTCTCTATTGTATGTCCATGGCTCCTTTATCATATATAAATTGTCCATATATGTGTGGGTTTATATCTGGACTCTCTATTCTGTTCCATTGATCTATGGATCTGTTCTTGTATCAGTACCAAATTGTCTTGATTACTGTGGCTTTGTAGTAGAGCTTGAAGTTTGGGAGAGGAATCCCTTCAGTTTTTTCTTTCTTCTCAGAATTGCTTTGTCCATTCAGAGTTTTTTGTGGTTCCATATGAATTTTAGAGCTATTTGTTTCAGTTCACTGAAGAATGCTCTCAGTATTTTAATAAGGATTGCATTGAATCTGTAGATTGCTTTAGGCAGATGGCCATTTTGACAATATTAATTCTTCCTATCCATGAGCATGGATGTATTTCCATTTACTGGTGTCTTCTTTAATTTATCTCATGAGTGTCTTATAGTTTTCAGGGTATAAGGCTTTCACCTCCTTGGTTAGGTTTATTCCTAGGTATTTTATTCTTTTTGATGCAATTGTAAATTAATTGTTTTCCTGATTTCTCTTTCTGCTAGTTCATCATTAGTATATATGAATGCAACAGATTTCTGTGTATTAATTTTGTATCCTGCAACTTTACTGAATTCAGATGTTCTAGTAGTTTTAGAGTGGATTCTTTAGGGTTTTTTATGTATAACATCATGTCTTCTGCAGTGAGAGTTTAACTTCTTCCTTGCCAATTGGGATGCTTTTTATTTCTTGTATTGTCTGATTTCAATGGCTAGGATCTCCAGTACTATGTTGAGTAAAAGTCTGAGAGTGGGCATCCTTGTCTTGTTCCTGATCTTAGAGGAAAAGCTTTCAGCTTTCTACTGATAAATACAATGATGGCTGTGAGTTTGTTATATATGGCCTTTATTATGTTGAGGTACTTGCCCTCTATACCCATTTTGCTGAGAGTTTTTATCATGAATGGTTGTTGAATTTTGTCAAATGCTTTTTCAGCATTTATGGAGATGATCATGTGATTTTTGTCCCTCTTTTTGTTGATATGGTGGATGATGTTGATGGATTTTCTAATATTATACCATCCTTGCATCTCTGGAATAAATCCCACTTGATCATGATGGATGATCTTTTTTATGTATTTTTGAATTCGGTTTGCTAATATTTTGTTGAGTATTTTTGCATCTATGTTCATCAGGGATATTGGTCTGTAATTTTCTTTGCCTGGTTTTGGTATTAGAGTGATGCTGGCCTCATAGAATGACTTTGGAAGTATTTCCTCTTCTACTTTTTGGAAAACTTTAAGGAGGATGGGTATTAGGTCTTCACTAAATGTTTGATAAAATCCAGCAGTGAAGCCATCTGGTTCAGGGATTTTGTTCTTAGGTAGTTTTTTGTTTACCAGTTTAATTTCATTCCTGGTAATTGGTCTGTTCAGATTTTCTGTTCTTCCTGGGTCAGTCTTTGAAGGTTGTATTTTCTAGAAAGTTTTCCATTTCTTCTAGGTTATCCAGTTTGTCAGCATATAATTTTTCATAGTATTCTCTAATAATTCTTCGTATTTCTGTGGTGTCCGTAGTGATTTTTCCTTTCTCATTTCTGATTCTGTTTATGTGTGTAGACTCTCTTTTTTCTTGATAAGTCTGGCTAGGGGTTTATCTATTTTGTTTATTTTCTCAAGGAACCAGCTCCTACTTTTATTGATTCTTTCTATTGTTTTATTCTTTTCAATTTTATTTATTTCTCCTCTGATCTTTATTATGTCCCTTCTTTTACTGACTTTGGGCCTCATTTTTTCTTCTTTTTCTAGTTTCATTAATTGTCAGTTTAGACTGTTCATTTGGGATTGTTCTTCTTTCTTGAGATAAGCCTGAATTGCTACATACTTTCCTCTTAGAACTGCCTTTGCTGCATCCCACAGAAGTTGGGGTGTTGAATTGTTTTCATATGTCTCCATATATTGCTTGATCTCTGTTTTGTTAGGTCATTGATCTATTGATTATTTTGGAGCATGTTGTTAAGCCTCTATGTGTTTGTGGGTTTTTCTGTTTTCTTTGCATAATTTATTTCCAGTTTCATAACGTTGTGGTCTGAGAAGCTGGTTGGTACAATTTCAATCCTTCTAAATTTACTGTGTCTCTTTTTGCCCTAATATGTGATCTGTTCTGGAAAATGTTCTATGTGTACTTGAGAAGAATGTGTATCCTGCTGCTTTTGAGTGGAGAGTTCTGTAGATGTCTGTTAGGTCCACCTGTTCTAATGTGTTGTTCAATGCCTCTGACTCCTTACTTATTTTCTGTCTGGTTGATCTGTCCTTTGGAGTGAGTGTTGTGTTGCAGTCTCCTAAAACGAATGCATCACATTCTATTTCCCCCTTTAATTCTGTTAGTATTTGTTTCATATATTTGGGTGCTCCTGTGTTGGGTGCATAGATATTTACAGTGGTTATATCCTCTTGTTGGACTGACCTCTTTATCATTATGTAATGTCCTTCTTTGTCTCTTGTGACTTTCTTTGTTTTGAAGTCTATTTTGTCTGATACAAGTACTGCAACTCCTGCTTTTTTCTCCCTATAATTTGCATGAAATATCTTTTTCCATCCTTCACTTTTGGTCTGTGTATGTCTTTGGGTTGAAGTGAGTCTCTTGTAAGCAGCCTACAGATGGGTCTTGTTTTTTATCCATTCTGTAATTCTATGTCTTTTGACTGGTGCATTCAGTCCATTTACATTTATGGTGTGTATCAATAGATATGTACTTATTGCCATTGCAGGCTTTGGATTCGTGGTTACCAAAGGTTCAAGGGCAGATTATTTACTATCTAACTGTCTAACTTAACTCACTTAATATGCTATAACAAACACAAATTAAAGGTTCTTTTTTTTCTCCTTTCTTTTTCTTCATCCTCCACTCTTTATATATTAGGTGTCATATTCTGTATTCTTTGTGTATCCCTTGACTGACTTTATGGGTAGCTGATTTAATTTTGCATTTGGATAGTAATTAATTAGTCTACTTCCTTTACTGTGGTTCTATTTAGCCTTAGAAACACTTCCATCTGTAGTAGTCCCTTTAAAATACTCTGTAGAGATGGTTTGTGGAAGATAAATTCCCTCAACTTCTGCTCCCCTGGAAATTGTTTAATACCTGGTTCAAATTTAAATGATAATCTTACTGGGTAGAGTGTTCTTGGTTTGAGACCCTTTTATTTCATTGCATTAATGATGTCATGCCACTTCCTTCTGTCCTGTAAGGTTTCTGCTGAGAAGACTTATGATAGCCTGATGGGTTTTCCTTTGTAGTTGATCTTTTTTTATCTCTCTGGATGCTTTTAATACTCTCTCCTTGTCCTTGATCCTTGCCATTTTAATTATTATATGTCTTCCTTGGATCTCTTGTGTTGGGAGATCTCTGCACTTCCATGACCTGAGAGGTTTTCACCTATTATTTCCTCAAAGAGATTTTTCTGTCCCTTTTTCTGTTTCTTCTTCTGGCACCCCTATAATGCGAATATTGTTCAGTTTGGATTGGTCACAGAGTTGTCTTATGATTATTTCATTCCTAGAGATCCTTTTTTCCTCTGTGTGCCTCAGCTTCTTTGTATTCCTTCTCTCTAATTTCTATTCCATTTACCGTCTCCTCTACCTATTTAATCTGCTTTTAAATACTTCCATTGTATGTTTCATTTCTGATACTATGTTTTCAAAGTTTCTGTCTCTTTCTTGAAGTCATCCCTGAGGTCTTGAATATTCTTTTGTAGTTCCGTGAGCATGTTTATGATTTTTATTTTGAAATCTTTATCAAGAAGATTGGTGATTTCAGTTTCACTGAGCCCTCTTTCTGGTGTTTGTGGGATTTGGGTTTGCACGTTTCTCTTGCTGCTTCATATTTGTAATGAATAATATGAAATAATAACTTTGTGTAGGCAGCACCCTATAGTGCCCATAAGCTCTACTCTCTGGAGCTTCCCAGCACCTGGAACAATGGCAGGGGTTGCAGGTAATCGGCACTGGTGCCTGCTGGGAGGAAAAAGCCCTTTCCTGTTTCCTGGCTGCAGTGCCTGCCTCCACTGCCAGGGCCAGTGGGCCAAGCACACAGGGAGCAGCCTCTGCTTTATGCCTCTATAGCTGCCATAGGCGGGGCTGCCCTCCAGCAGTCCTGGCAAAATGGTGGGCACTGCAGGTTTGTAGTAACAACTGGGATAAAGGAGCAGCAGGCTGTGTATTGCAGTTGGGGGCCTTGTCACTGCATTGCCGCCAGGGGGATGGAGCAACTGAAATTCCTGAACATTCTCAACCTGCTCATCTGAGTGTGCTGGAACAATTTTGTCCACCTGTCCTTTCTCCTGAGCTGCTAGCAAGCTCTGTGTAATCCTTTCCCCTTTAGCAGCCCTCTTGCTGTTCAGAAGTCTTTCAAAGCACCCACCTTTCTTTGGTCTCAGAGTGGGTGGTTGTGGGTACTTTTTCTCCGCAAGTAGCTGGAATCTCGTTCTTTCTAAGAATTCTGCCTTTCTTTGCTTTCCAACCCCTCTAATCTCCAGAGCCCATGTAATGTGGGAATGTGGGTTCATGCTCCCAGAACAGATCTCCAAGGGTGGGTGTTTAGAAGTCCTGGGCTTCCACTCCCTCCCCACTCCATTTTCCTTCCTCTCGCCTATGAGCTGGGGTGCAGGGAGGTCTTGGGTCCTTCTGATCTCAGCTTTGCTACTCTACCCTTTTCTGTTAGGGCTTCTCTTTTTCCAGATGTAAGCTGTCTGTTGCAGTCTTTCTTTCTGGTCACTCTTCCAGGATTACTTGTATTTGCTGTATTTTCATGTTATACGTGGTTTTGGGAGGAGATTTCTGCCTCACTTCTCATGCTGCCATCTATTTCCCAGAATGGCAGCTTTATTTATAATATCCAAAACCTGGAAGCAGATGAACTGTTCATCAGGTAAATGCACAAACCATGGTACAGTCTTACAATGAAAACTACTCAGCAAAGAAAAGGAATGAAGTATTGATACAATAACCTGAATGAATTCCCAAAATAAACATGCTGAGAGAAAGAAGCCAAAGAGAATAAGTACTTTATAATTCTATTTATATAAAATTCTTGAAACCCTACAAGCTAATCTACAGTGACAGGAAGAAGATCAGGAGTTGTCTAGGAAAATAAGGCAGCGGAGAAGAAGAAAGAGGAATTACAAAAAAACACAGGGTGACTTTGAAGTGATAGATATGTTTGTTGTTTTGACTGTGGTGGTCTCATGGATGTATACACATGTCAAAACTCACAATATTGTGTAATTTTATATAATTTATTTCATGTCAATAAAGCTGTTTTAAAATGCCTTGACTCTTAAAACTCGAATGTTTTTTCCTCTCATTTCCTCTTTTTTTCTGTATCTACTCTTCTCTAAGGCAATGGATGCCAACTATATGAAAGAAAGGCAAAGTATACAAGGATATGCAAACCAGAATAAACCTAAGTTTGTACCTCAAAATACACCATGTTATTCAAGCACTATTGTCCATGGAGGGAACATTGAACTAATGGTGACTAATCTTGCTGTATCACATAGATTCCCTTTTGAGAAGGTTCTTTTGGTATCATACATATATCCACATATAAGTCATATATACATTCAACTTTGTGAAAATTTGGGGGTTGAGATTCTTGCCCATAGCAAAATTGTAGGGTGAATAAATCTTGCTTATAGTATTCCTCAGTTCCCCTCCTGGACTGCCTCTCACCAAACTTTCTATATTACCCTTCTCCCACCATTCTTATTTCTCCCCCAGTCAAGACCAACTGCTTTCATGCTTCCACCAACCCACTCACTCCTTTGTATTTTACCAGACACTGAAAAGCAATATGACAAATTTAGCCTGTTTAAGAAGCATATTTGTAATTTAGTGTGAATCATTATGCATGGCATAGGATTTAAGAGCATAGACACTGGCACCAGGCTGCTTGGACTCAAACCTGAGCTCATTCATTAAGTGGCTGTGTAGCCTTGGGCATGTTACTTAACCACTCCGAGCCTTAGTGTCTTCGTCTATAAAATAAGCTTAACTGTACCTACTGCATGGGTTAATTATGATAATTAAACGAATCAACATTTCTAAAGCATTTCAAATAGTATCTTTCTTTCTAAGCATTGGAACACATGGCAAACACCACATAAATGTTTGTAAAGTAAATTAATTAAATACCACTGTCCAGGGACTATTGTTTTAAAATGAAAGAGAATGTTTATATCAAGAAAACTAACTCTTAATAGTGGAGTCTTACTGTTTCCTGGGAACGATATAGCACCTAAGTCCAAGGGCTGGAAGTGTCTTGCTGGCCTGTATCATACCCGCCCTGCTTTGAGTGCCTGCCGCTTCTGCCTCTACCTCTACAGGATCAACGCCCACACTGCGAACCCGCTAACTGTGGAGGTGCTAATGTCACATTGGCATCTGGACCGGCAGAGCTCACTGCCATCCTCGGAACTGCCATCCTAGTGTCTGATCTGCTCAAACCTCTCACAGCCCCAAATCTAAGAGCTGCCTGCCTCTCAGCCAAAGATGCGGAAAGTCTGCTGCTGCAGAGTAGCAGTAGTAAGCACACAGGTTAATTCAGTTTCAAACACTCCAGGGTAAAGTCTTAACTCTTTCAAGGATATGTAAGCCCAGACTGAAACATTCATTAGAAACATTTCAGAGCTGTTAATCACAGTGGCTTTTAAAAGACTGCAGCATCAGCTGAAGGGAACCCAGACTTTTCTCAGAGTATTAGTTATTCCTCCAGTGCCTAAGCCCTCTTGAGAAAGCAGCTATATCCAGAAGGATTAGAAGATTTCTCCTGAAAAATCTATTAATACAGTATTGTCAGGAGTGGGATATATACTCTTAGCCACCTTATTGTTTAAGTTTGCCATTAGGAAGGTTTTCAAGTTTCTGTCTTAGTGGTTTGTCATTATCTTATAGGACAACAAACCTAATTTATAACTCAGCTGATTTCCGCCTAGGTCCTGGGCCCAAGACCACAGGTACCCTTTCACTTCACATCCTTCCTGCAGTCCTTCATTGAGTATCTGTTTGGGGCAAGGCTCTGTAGGGAGTTGAAAGAGGCTTGTGGAACAAGTCCTGCCCTTCCAGAGCTTAGTAGCCATATCTGGGGATAACTGGCTCTCCCATGGTCCTTTGGAGGGAAAAAAAATCTCTATGTATAAGGTAACCCCAGGAACTGCTGATTTGAAACCAGCCCTTCTAATAGCCAACTAGTGCCTAATCACATTCTCTTCCATTAGAACTATAATTGACAGGGGCTGTATTTAGCTGCACCTATGGAAAACATATTGGCCTTCTGGGAAACAAATGGCTGCTGGCCATTTGGGGCTCTATATAAACGGAAAAAGAGGGTCAAGAGAGAGAAGAAGTTGTAATAGCCTACAAGAGGCAGAGAGAGGGGCCCAGAGGTTGACAAGGTAGAGCTCCCAGGAATTATAGTTGTCCTCAATGCCTTCGTCAGTAATATTAACTGTGAGCTTAATTGTATTCCTATTCATGTCACTTAAACAAGTCCTGCTTAAAACTAATAAATCATGTGACTTCATGTTTTTAGCCTACACCGTGTCTGGGACTAAAAGATCCATAATCCATAGATACTCTGTATACAAATGAATCCCAGTTTCAGCCTAAATACAAAGAATGTGTAGTGGAACCAACCTATCATGTATCTATTTGCAAAAAAGGATCCTTGTTGTCTCTGGGGAAAAATGCAAATTAAAGTAAAAGAGAATTAAGGCATGCACGTTTGGTCCAAAATCAATGCTCAGCACAGAGGAGATGCTAAGCATTTTAATACATTAGTGCAGCAGTTGCAAACCCATCCTGAGTCTTCTGAAGAGGGGATTGAGCCAGCTTTCAAAAACAAGCAACAGCAGTGACAAAAATATCTCTGATTTTGAGGTACAAAAACATCACTATTTTATATTACAAGTAAGTAATTTCTACACCAGGGAGAGAATCTTCCCAGCTCTCCACAGAACCCAGGGCAGTTTAGAAGGGTCAAGATTAGCCACAGCATTTAGAGCCCTCTGGACAGATATTTGAGGGCACAACATGGAAACTGATGGCATGTGCCTACGTGGGTAAGCATCTGCAGTGATGGCAGGCATCAGCAGCCCCATCACAGGGAACACAAGATGGTAACTGTAAGAACCAGATTCACGACTGTGCATGAGGAATCCCTGGAAACTCTCAGAAGTAGGAAGGGGATTGGAAAAGGAAGCTTCAGAAATGTTTTGAAAACACCATATTAGCCAGTGGACACCATAGGTAAAAGGATACTGTTCTTATTGTTATTGTGACAACCCCTCCTCTTTCTCACTTTTGTTTTTATACTGTGGGCTATGTGGCCAGAGAAGCAGGGATTATAAGTGGGAAGTAAAATTTCCTATTAATTGTGTTTCCATTTTTTAGGAGATTTCACGCCACTTCTGTTCTTGGATTTGATGAACAGCGCTACCCAGGGTCTTGATCAGAGTTTAAATTTTCCTACTCTCTACTGCATCACACTTTTTCTTTGAGGACTGAAGTTTCCTGATTTATTTTCTCCGTATTGAAAAGAAAATTTGCTTAACAGAAAATGGTGATGACATATGTAATCAAAGCCTTTATGAAACTGGGGTTTCATTAGTACCCTCAAAGTCTCTACCTCCTGAAGGGTAGGACTGTGTCTGCCGTAAGATAGCAGCAGGGCAGAGAAAACCTTAGATTAAACTTGAAACTTGACTCTAAAGAAAATAAGACACGAGCATTTGCAAGGACATAAATATCTACCTTAGCTCAGACCCTGGTTCAGCAGAGCACTGAGAACACTGTTTTCAGCAGGCTGGGTCTCCCTGGCTATGCTAAGCACATGTGAGAGCCAGTGTGAAATCCAAATAATGCTTTGAAGGCATGTAGCTCATTCTGGGAAGATGACAGCACTTCGCACACAGCATTATCTCCCTATTCACACACAACCTCTATGCAAGCGGTAGATTGGAAGTAGGTATTTATTCTGAGATTCTGACTCCATTAGTGTTAAATGACTTGCCTATTTATGGAAGCAGCAGGACTCCCCCAAAATGAACACCTTGAAAGGAAAAATGCATAGGACCAAAGTTAGCCACCGTTAGGTTTGTCTACCCTGGGGCAATGGCACCAAGTTGGCAAGCAAAGAGTCCAGCTATGAGTGTGTGTAGAGAAGTAGTGGTGATAAAATGGAAAGGAAAAAAGGATCAAAGGAGAAAATATAAGGGCAAGGAAAGGAGAAGTGGGGGCCAGAATAAACAGAGCTTGTATACTGCTGTGGGCAAAGACTTTGGACTTAATTTGGTAAAACAAAGAGAGTTGTTGAAGGTTTTATAAAAAGGGGTTGATATATCAGGATTAACCATGGGCAAACTAGCCTGGAAACAGTATGTCAGAGTTTGGAAGAGGGAGAAAGACAAGAACAGCCAGGAAGGCCCCAGGACCAGGCTTGAATGCTGAGAGCTTGGCTCCTGCAGCGCTGAGGAACTGCCCTCTCTCAAGCACCTCAAGAGCCACTGAAGGTACTAAACCTTTAGTGCCTGCGGCTCTCCGAAGAGGAAGCGTCTGGGGAAGCGTCAGGGTCAGTTCTGTGCGCTAACTCGTTGGGTTGAGTTGCCTCAAGTGTCTGAAGTTCCGGTCCTCGAGTCTCCAGACACCTGGCTGTAATCTGGACAGCCAGTCCCATGAAGCCGTGCAGCCCGGCTGACCTCCTGGCTCTGCTCCAGTCTTAGTCCTTTGACATCACTTGGCCTTGTTCCCTCCTTACTGATCAGCAGAGTCACTCCCACTTGTGATCCTGGGGATAAGAAGACCCCCAAACACAGTATTTAATCCAACAACTATTTATGAAGCACACCATGTGCCGGGCACTGTGTGGAAGATACTGGCAAAATCACAGTGAACAAGCCCCAAATACACTACCTTTGCTGACCCCATGGTCTCACAGAGCCAGTGTAAATCACAGGCTTCCAAATGAAAGTTATGCAGACTTACTAACACTGGAACGACTCCATTCAGCAGATGCAAATGAGTTCTACCCTACAAGGGCTTGCCTTTTTGTTTCCCTTTGCTTTGCATTTCATGGGGAGCTGTGCCATGCTGGGGCATTTAGCAGCATTCTAGGTTTCTATCTGTCTGCCCCAGTAGCACACCCAATGGCCTAGCCGTGGCAACCAAAAATGCCTCCAGATGTTGCATACTGTTCCCTGAGGAGATGGTTAAGAAGCACCATTTTAGAGGAGCCACACAACTTTACGTATGTTCGATGTTACCCAAAGGGGAAAGAGGGTTCCATGTCATAGCTTCAGTTTCCCTTCACAGTGACTGGTCTCTACACTCCACAGAGGATGCTGCTCCCTGGACCCTAGAAAATGTGGTCCTGAAAGAGGAATGAGTGGCAAGAGGAAGGGCACCACCTTTCCTTCCTAGCCCAAACCTGGGACAGAAAGACCCAGGGAAAGGTGCCTTGATTACCAGGTAATCGATTGTCATCTTCCTTCGCCTCCTGGCTTGAGTGCAGTACCCAGAGCTGTGGTCCCTCCAGCTGTCGCTCTCTGTAAGTGGCGTAGTCATCGCTGGGAAGGAGACCTTGACTTCCATCATCCACTCCTGACAGCCTGGAGAGTGCGGGAGGTGAGAGTTTGCCTTCGGGGGCTCTTTCTGCATTGGGGATTTTGTTCCACTCCCAGGAATGCCAAGGGTTTTCACACCCTTGGCTCTAAGGCAGAGGTGAGATGCAAGGGACGAGGAGAGGGTGTCTGCAAAAACAACTGCAGTCTGCCCCTGAATCTTAGGGTGCGTATGCTGAGGTGAAAAGAGAAGGAAGATTCCTGATGCTCTGGTTCCTCAGAGCTTCAGAGAAGCACCGAGGCCCAGGATCTGGCCTCAGCTTCACAGATGGGAAAATTAATTTGTCAGCACTCCTGAAGGGAAGGCAGTTCATGGCCACCAGCTGAAAGTCCTCCAACTCACCAGAGAGTGACATGCAGGAGCCAGGTCAACACTTCATTCATATTCATGCAAAATGAGCAATATGCCTTCCAGGGCCTGCATGCCTGTATCTACTCTCTAAGCTGCCTCTTTTTATCAAAGTTCCTAAAGTTCTGTCAATACACAAATTATTTCAACAAATTTTTATTAAGTGCCTTCTGTGTGCTAAGTTCTGTGCTAGAAAATCAGACAGTATGATTTCTGCCCTCTTGGGAGTTATAATCTACTCATTAACAATTATAAGCCTTATTGTTGGCTAGTGAATCACAGGAGAAAGTACAAAACAGTCCTGAGGAATGTAGTCAGGGTAGAGAAAATGTTGATAAGCCATTTTAAACCCACAACAGAAGAGAGACCCAGTATCTCTCTTTGAACCATGATATTTAAGCCCTAATAAATCCTAGCTTCACCATACTCTTGTTTATGAATAAAGGCAAATTATCATGCCTGCCTGAATGGCAGCTTCTTCATTTAAAATGATGTATAGACATCTTTTTCTGTCCTCCATAGCACAAGATTGTAGTAAGGTAAAAATACATGAAAGTTCTTTGTATAAATGAAAGGGCTGGTGGTCTGGAGGGTGGTTGGAGAGGCTGCTTGTGCTCCGTTCTGTTTAATTCCATTCAATAAATAGCTGTTAGTTGTGTCCATCCTGAACTTGAGGAGGAAACAGGACTAAGGTAAATAATGCAGGTCAGCATGGATTTTTGTGAGTCCGCTAGTGTAAAAAATAGGGACAATTTGTTATAGTACTCTGAAGGATCATTTATTCAAGAGAGGTATATTGAGGGCCTCAGCATGCCAGGAACTATGTGTCTGTTTACTGAAGTAAATGGAAGATCTGGGAATCAGTCCTGTGGATCCAATAACAGGCTTTCCTCCTGCTGCCCAGTTACTGTAGATTAGTTGGTGATGGTTGACAAATTACTAAGTATGCGTAAAGATCAGTAATATTATTAACTCAGTTGTCCTTGATAAAGAATAAGAGGAGAAAAGAGGGAGAGGAAAGCCTATTAGATTGTTCATCCACTAAAATAGCAGAGGAAATGTTTAAAACTAACAAAAATAAAGCCCTTTCTCCTCTCAGATCCTATTTCTAAATCATTTCAAAGAATTATTATTAATCTGCAGAAGGTCTTGCAACATTATCATGTATTAAGTTTCAAAGATCCATTAAGTGCCATTTTGCTGCAGTGAAAGGCCAGGTAGAGGGGACTAATTCAAGAATGAAAAAAGGAGATTCTGGGAGAGAATTAATTTTAAAGGTCAGTTTTTCTCAAGAAACAGCTGAAAACCCTTCCATAGGAAGCAGTGACCAGGCTTTCATGAAGGTCACTTTCTCTCCTGAAGGTTCAGAGTCTGAGGAGACATCCTCACATTCAGCAGGACATAAAGAGGGGCAATAGACTAGCTTTTATTTAACCAGGAGCAGTTTTGCATCTCAGGAGACATTTGGTAATGTCTGGAGTCATTTTCAGTTGTCACTACTTTGTGGGGGGGTGACTGCAACTAGCATCCAGTCAGCAGAGGCCAGGGCAGCTGAACACCTTAAAAGGCATAAGACAGCCCCCCACAAGCAAGAATTACCCAGCCCAACATGTATATGCAATACCGAGACTGAGAAATCCTGTTGTAATGGGATTCTCTTTATTTTTCTGCACCAAGTTCTGCCCTCTTGATAATGAATTCACGTGTTGACAGTTGCATGATCTATTATTGAATGTAAGATAGCCACATCAAGCCCTTTTAATTAATGGACAATTCTCATTTGTTTGTTATCTTTTCCCCCTCATTCATTCTTTTTTCATCTTGGGTGGAAGCACGAGTAACAGCATATGGATGTCTTACAGCCCCCAGCTCACATAAAAGAGGATAAGGACGTTGCTGTAACCATGCTGTCTGGGATGCAGGCCAATCAAATTTCAGTGTTTTGCATGGCATCCTCATAGCCTTATTTTGCCAGGCATCAGGGAGAAAAACAAGTCCCAGTGGAATTTGCTCAAATATATCTCATCGTGTGAAAGGAATCACAGAGAACTGGATGATGTAATATTGATTGCCTGTTAGTAAAGAGAATAAGAATGTCCGCCAAAGAATTAAGCCCAAGAGCAGGAGATGAAGAGGAAATGATGAGAGGGTTGATATGGTAAATGAAGACATCAAGTCACATGACGGTGGACCGACGAGCTTGCAGCAGCATCTGGGACAGTTACAATCATCTCTTCCAGAATGGTACAGATTTTCTCTTACAAAATTTGAGCCAATATATCACACTTTTCTATTTGATCATCTTTATTTTTGTATATCTGTGTGCTGCCATCAAGCACCATGGTCTGAGCCAGAACAAAGTCTTGCTGCCTTCCTTCAGTTAACTGACCAGGTGTTATTTCTGTCCTGAATTCCATTTAGTTAAATAAATGCTTTCTTCAAAGATCATGTTTGTTGACGAGGAAAGAGGCCTATCTCAATAATCTCAATAGATTCCCTGCTATTTGATTTACTGTATTTAATTCTCAGATGTTTTTTAACTGCTTTACATCTAAGAAGTACTGTTTAGAGGCAATTTCCAAGTGTCCCGCAAGTCTCTCTTCTCTTCAGTATATTTCTGCCACACAGTTCCTTTCCATCTGATAGCTTGTTGATATTTTGAAGGAGACAGGAGCGGGGCAGAGAGGGAAGGGAGCGGAGCCAGTACATCTCAGGTTTTATTTACAGCTGAGTAAGTGAGCTCTGAGAGCCTGAAGCCTGTGCAGGACCAAGCATCCAAGATAAGCCTCCTTTGTTCTGACATCTTTCCTGTGTCAACTGTGCTAACAACCAAATCATCAGCATAAAAACATCTAGCATTTGGAGTGACTGAATGTTTAACACTTCCCCATAGTGAAGCTCTCCATAGCTCTATGAGAAAGTAAGTATCCTTGCAGCTAGTTGGAGGTCTGCAGATAGAGTCCGCCCATTATGCCTACTGAATTTGTTCCATGTTAACATTATCAGGCTTTTTCATAGAGATGGGACATCATTATTTTCTTAAGTGCTGCCTCTTTTCTCACCCTGGAATTCCAGAGGTCCCCTGTAGTAACTCTATTCCAAATCTGCCATGCTTGAAAGCTCCAGGGTATATGAGAAGAGATGCAGAATAAATCTTTTCTGCAGAACTTGACTCAGGGAAACTACAATTTAAACTCACCCCGTGGACATCTGCTCTTTTGCCTGTTATGCCCTGTTTTAGCTGTCCCCTCCCCCCTCTGGCCCTTCCTAATTGGTCTGCTCCATGCTGATAGACAGACATGAGGCTCATGTGACATGCAGAGCTCTGCACTGAAGCAGTCACATTTTTTTACTCTTTTTTTCCCTAATACCGTATAACTCAACTTCAGCTTGATAAATACCTAGCATAAACATTTCAGTCACCCCGTGATTCAACTCCTTCCTTTCTGTCTTCATTAGTTAATCAACAAATATCAACAAACCACTTGCATTTACAGTAAGGCAGGTTTCCAGACACTTGTGTACTAAAGAGAAACAGAGACAGTGAGAAATTCAGCCCACATCCTGAAGGGAAGAAGCTTCAGTCAAAAACTGGATGAAGAGAAACTTTGAGGCATCCACTAAACGTATCCCGAACTGGAGCCATGTATTGCACATTTCCTATGTGTAGGTTCATTCAACTCAGGGCAGCCATGAAGCTGAAGTTATTCCTATTCCAGAGGGAGGTCAATAGACTTGTCCAAGATCAAGAACACCTAGCTGTGAATGACATAGTCAGGACTCCAGCCAAGCTGTATCTGTTCCCATCCCTTCTGCTTCTCAAAATCAGTGCACTTCAGATGAGATCCAAACCCCCAAATCCCAGGAAAATGAGGCAGGACAGCACCATTGGGCCCTGGGTTCAGTGCTGATACACGCACATCTCAGCAGTGTAACTGTCCATTCCTACCTCTGGATTGGTCTAAGGCATGTTACCTGTCTCTGAAAACAAGCACGCTCAGCCTCCTGTGTCATGCCAAAGGATAGCATGTTCATTCTGAGTCACCCAAAGAGCAAGCAGTGAACTTCATTCCTAGAGAGAAAAGCACAGGTCTACAGGTTGAGGTATCCAAGTTTTGCCTTAATAGATCCCAGCAAGTCACTTAATCCTCACGGTCTTGGGTTCTTCATTTACCAGATTGGAATTCAGGCAATAAATAGTTTTTTTAAATCTCTGTGTGAGACACTATTCTAGATGCTGGAAACATAGCAGTGAGCCATACAAACAAGGTCCTTTCCCTCATGGCCCTTTCATTCTGTGAAGGAACAGATGCAATAGTAAATAAAGGCAATGATTCTCTATAATAAGAATGATAAGACCTTTAAAGACAATAGATAAGGTAAGGAATATAGAAGCATGTATTGGGATAGGGATGGGTAAGGGCAGCATTTCTTTGAAGTGGCCAGAAAAGCTTTCATTGAGTAGGAAGCATTCATTTTAGCTGAGAACTGTATGGTGAGGAGATTGCTCGGTGGAAGAGCTTAGTCAAGGCACAGCATTCCATAGAGAGAACAGTCAGTGCAACAGGCCTGGGGCAGGAAGCAGATGTGTTCAAGAAACAAAGAAAGTCAATGTGGATAGAACACAGAAAGCAGCGTAGGCAAGGTGAAGAGCAGTATCAGATAGCAGGGGGAGGACCTTGTAGGTCATCATTAGTAATAATGCCTGCCTTCCTGACCTGACAGCATTGTTGTAAGGCTCAAACTGGACAGTTTAGGTGGGAAAGTTCTTAGAACAGTTAGAGCCTAAGCAAAGATTATGTGGTGGAGTCCTAGGTCCTGTAAGTGTGTTGTATGTTCCCTATTCGTTGACAAAGTCTTACCAGTGGCACTTATGTACAATCTTTATTAAATCACTCTTTCCCTTGGGGATTGTTTCGAGGAATGAAGCCAGGGATATTTGGCCCCTGCTTCTCCTTCAAATGCTGTTTTCTGAATATGGAGAGCAGTATAGGAATGGTGGATTCAGAGAAGGGATGTTACCGTCAGCCCCTAATAAAGCCATTGTAAGCAAACAGTGAGCCAAAAGCTGCACCATTTAACTTTAGTCGAGAAACAAACCACATAGAGTTATTTTATGGTATTTACACCTTTTTGTTTAACCAGGTGTTTGTTATTGGTAGTTTGGGAAGGAAATTAAAACCTTTTGACAAGCGATAACTTCATATCCTCTATCTTCTGATGAAGTTAAAATGAATGTGCAGACACGAACATGTGCCTTTTGTCCCAGTGAAGGAACAGAGAACAGAACCCAGGCTGCTGGGGAATGCCAGAAGAGCCCTGGGAACAGGAAAGTTCATTAAAAATGTAAAATAAATGCAATGATTGCATGAGGTTGCCTTTGGGGCATTTTGCTTGAGACCTCGAATGTGTTAGAAAACAGTACTGCAAATGCCATAATTATTTTAAGATATAAAATTATTTAAATTGGCTAATGAATGCAGACCCTGATGCCAGTCTGCATACATCTGGATTTATTAGTATGTTCTTGCAGTGGCGGTGTTCGGGGGTGGGGGTGGGGTCGGAAGCAGCTTTATTCATTCGCAGCATTATCGGGCACTTTCTTCTCCTCCTCAGCCCATTCAAAGACAGAATGTCCTAAACTGCATGATCATCTAGAGGCAAGATATACCTTCACATACATTAGTTCAATTAGTTCTCATAACTGATATATGTTGCTATTGTCTGTATTTTGCTTATCAGAATGCGAAACTCACAGAGGCTGTCTCACCCAAGATCCAGCAACCAGAAAGGCTCAGTCACTTGAACCTTGAGTCTTCTGTTTTCAAATATTTCTTCCACTACTTTATGGCAATGAAATGTCACCAGTTAGAAGAATTGATCTAAAGTGATGGGTCCTGTTAGAAAAGAGACTTTTTTTTTCAACTGGATGTCTAGCAGTTTTCAGGAACAAAAGAGAATCTATGACAGGAGCAGCTCTGTATGTAGAAGCCTTTGCTTATTCATCAGTGTGTCAGATTATTTTTTTGCCTAGGACACTCTTCCTCCCCTCCGTGTTCCTTTCCAGCCATTTTGCTGGTAAACTGACCTTGCCATGATTTCAAAGCTGGCTTTGCCCTTTGTCTCCCACAAAGGGCAATCGGTCTTGCAAAGGTAATGGAATTCTGCAGTAGCTATCTCAATTTGCAGCTTCCTGAGTGAGATGCTTTCTCTGTCACTTCTTTGTTTCCTCTCTTGAGAATCCTTGAATTATTATTGTTATCGTTATTTTCTAGTGGAGGATGGAGATTACAGCTATTTGAGACAGTGTCAAAAAAGAACGTGTTTTCTTTCATTTCATGTCATTAACTTTATAAATTAACATTTATTGAGTACTTGCTGATGCATGATACCAAACAGACTTTCGATTCTGTTCTACCCCAAGGACTGTAGCTCTGAAATTGATCCTGGTTAGAAAGATGTAAAACTGTAAACTGAGGAGGAAGTCAAGGTGCCATGATTTCAGCATGGTTACAACCCCAAAATCTGAGCATGATGCCCCCAAGAACTTTGTAAGTCAACCAGGGCATGGTTCATCCTTCTGATCCCACCCAGTGAAACTCCAGAAAACTCCATTGAGATTATTTGGAAAAATAATCTCAATGTTTGTTGTCCCAGAGAGTAAGAAGTGAAGAACATCAGGAAACTAAATGACACCCAATTCATACTGGAGAGGGCATCACATATTCTGTATCCTAGGAAGCAAACATCTCTACCAGTCTTCCACTCTCTGCCTGCTTTCTCTGGGACTCACACACAAACTTGTCGTTCTTAATTGTTTATCCCACAATGTCCCATCCAGAAGGGAAGGTTTGGTGTTCATGATCTCTCTTGGAGACTGAGAAGTCAGGCACGATTGAGGGATGGGAAGGGGTCCCAGACTTTTGCACAAAGAATGAACCTCCCTCATCCAAGCAACCCATGTAAGGAAATCAACCTTGGCGCAATGCCCATTCGTGGAATTGCAGATGCTAGATGTTTAATTGTTTCACTTTTCCATCTTCATTTTAAGATTATTTAGCTTCCTATGTCAGCTAAGATTTATATCTTAATCCCCAAGTTATCTCTTCTTCTCCCTAATACAATGGAAACAACTGAATTTAGTTGGGGAATATGTTCACAAATACTGTGAATTTAAAGAGCCCCAGTGGTATCATTGCCCATGTTCCCAGATGTCAAAGGCACCTGAGTTTAAAAGGGCAAACCTAGACAGTTGAGGTCAGTTCAGTAAGTATATAATAATACTATATTATGTTCTGGGAAGTAAACATATGGTAAATTACTACTGTGTTCTGAGATCTTTGCTGGGCTAACAAAGATGAATCACTTAAGTCCCTTGAGGAACTCATCTCTGGTGGAGTTTACACTTTCAGTGTAACAGAGTTGATTAGCATTGATGAAACAGAAGAGCATAAAGCAAGAATACTACTCAGTCTTCGAGTCTGTGGAGGCTTCCTGGAGTTGAGCTGGGTCCTAAATGACAAGTAGAAGTAAGTCAGTAAAGAAGAATGAAAGGGGAACTATGGACACAGAGAATAGCATGAGCAAAGCAAAACATGGGAGACAGGATGGTAGGTGAGGAGTAAGGTGCAAAGCTGAGCGCCACCACAGGCTGACATGCAGATGGCATGGCAGGCCTTGTACACAGCGCTAAGTAGCCGGACTTTATTCTTTAGGAGACAGAGAGCCACTGTAGGGTTTTTGTAAGAGAACAGACCAGTCACATTCTCATGCTAGACAGATTCCCTGAGTATGGAGGATGGATTTAAGAGAGACAAGACTGAAAACAGGTTGGCATAGAGTGCCTCACATAGGAGGTACTTATTAGAATCAACTGCAGAATATTTAAACTACAGATTTCCTCAACTCACCCCAGATTTTTTTAAACATATGTATTTTAACACTCCTCAGGGATTCTGAAATATACTCTCAGCTGAGGACCACTAAATTGAGAGATTACATTGTAATAGTCCAGAAAACAATGACTAGGGCCTGAACAAGGAGCATGAGAATGGGAAAGAGGTGAAAAGATGGATTTGAGAACCGTTTAAGGAATGTAATCAGCAGAACCTATTTAGTTATGTAACAAGTATTAGGCCAGGCACTCTGCTCAGTGGTAGAAACTCCACCATGAAAGGACTCTGTCCCTACCATTAAAGATAGGACAGGATTTCTCCAATGCAAAACACAAATCTTTTTTGCAATGAGAAAAATAAGCAAAGAAAAAAATTCTGATCCCTGCGGCCGTGAACCAGCTCTGACATGGATTTACAGCTTGGGTGGTCTAGGGAACTTCAGAGGATTTTGCTGAGGCACCAGGAAGAACAAAAGGAAATCTTTACTGGAGGAACAGTTTTTTTTCTCAATTTCAAAGAACCTCCACAGATAGATTTTTAAGAACAATGAACTATATATAGTTAAAGCAATACTGTAAAAATATAAAGAAAATAAGCACACAGGAAACAGACTGCAGGAAAAACCTGTAAAGAATTCAAATTCTAGACATATCAGAATGTTTATATATCAGTTTCTCACAACTGTGGAATTTATATTTGAATACACAAAAGAAAAGCTTGAAAATAACATTAGGGATAGGAAACTAAAAAGTGGCCTGTAGATATATAAAGTTCATTTAAAATAAAAACCTCAGTAACCAAAATGAAAAACTCAGTGGACCATTGTAACAGTAGAATAAACGGAGATGAAGAAAGAATTTGTGAATTGGAAGATAAGAAATTATAAGGGGGAGCAAACTTCAGCAAATGTTTCATATAGAGCCAGATAGTAAATATTTTAGGCTTGTTGACATATAGTCTCTGTCATACTACCCTGTCACAGACAATATGTAAACAAAAGAATGTGGCTGTGTTCCGACAGAACTTTATTCACAAAAGCAGGGAGTGGTGGGACATACAATCCATATGCCAACCCCTGGTCTGAAATGAAACAGAAAAGAGAAACTTGCAAAATAAGGAATAGATGCCCATAAACAAGGAGGATAGAAGAAGGTCTGACATGTTTAACAAGAGTTCCTGAAAGAAAATGGAAAAACAATAGGACAGAAGTAATATTCGAAGACCAGATTGCGAATTTTCCAGAACTGATAAGAGATAATGATTGACAAAGCCCAATAAATCCCATGCAGAATAAATTTTTTAAAATCACACCTAGATACCCACTGTGAAACTGAAGACCATCAAAGACAAAAACTTCTAAAATGCAGGCAACAAAGACACACAGACATGGCACACCCCCAGGGACTCTCAGTAACATAAACTAGATCTCCAGTGGGGCCCCCTGGCCTTGTATAAGGTAGAAGCCCTGATTAAGCTGAGAGCTGATTTCTTAACAATAAAGGATCCCCCAAAAATAGTGGGTGGTAAAAACCTATTTTGAGGTATGAGAGTATCAGGGACAGTGTTGTATAGATGACTGGGGACCAGTTCAAGATTGGAGGGTGGGCCCGAGGCTTGTGTAATTTGGGGACCTTTGTTATGAGAAACAAAATTACAAATAGAAAATTAAGTACAGAGCCTAAGACAAGGGTTCTAACGTTTTAAGCTTTATTAGCTCTGTGGTAAATCCACCTCTGTGGGGACAGCACGTTCCTCACCAGTGTCCAGCATCCCAGCTCTCTTTCCTCCAACATCAGTCTTTCCCCAGCACAGGCAGCAAAATGCCATGCTCTACATGGGTGGGTCCTTGGAAAGTGGACCCGGTGCTCCTCTATTACTCCATCCTTTTTCAGAGATCTGAGCCAGATCAGAGAAGTCTCTTATCCTGGTTCTGCGTCACATCACAGGGGCCTGTAAGCCAGTGGGATTCAGAAGTCCTGAAGAAACGCATAAAGCATTAATAAACGTACATGTATATTCACAGTAGGTTTGTGCATGCCTATATACCTCATTAGATCATCTCTGTGGCACTTTTCACCTTAAAAGACAGTAGCTGGAGCTCTCTTCCTGCTTGTGTGTTCCCCCTGTCTCCTGCCCTGTCCTGGGCCCTCATCACTTCATGACATCCAGGCATGTCTAACCACCACTGTCGTTCTAGGTCACACACTGCTACCAAAGCTTACCTTCCATAGATCTAGTCTCTGAAAAAGTTTTTCTCAACCACCAGTCAAGGGGTATGGTCAGGGTGCAAAGCAATAAATCTTGACCCCTGTAAATTTCTCCCACTAGTCCAAAAGATGGAGCAAAGGAGACAGTGGGGCCTCTCCCTTGCTTCTCAAATGCCTGTGCTCCCTAGTGGCCAGCACTGCACTGGGACTTCTGAAAAATATGCATATGCTTCTCAGAGGATCCGTACCAGCTACTGTTGGATGCCCCGCCACCACCGCCTCCAGGCCGGACCTCAGCAGACACCCCCAGGGGAAGCTGCAGAAGGACACGACCCTGCACCACCGAAAGGCCCGGAGGCCCACCTGTGCTCTGTAGGGCAGACCTGCCTCACGGATGCCATGGCCACTCACTGCCAAGCAGAGACCTGCCACGTGGGACCCAAGGAAGCAGCCTGGCCGCCCCTGCGCGCCCTCCTTCTCACACAGCTTTGGGCACTGCGGAAACAAAGGCGCCCCCTGCACAGCTGCCCCATTTCCTGTGTCCCAGACTCACTCTCCCCACTCCAGTCCCCCATCTGAGGATCCAGCCTTCCCTTTTTCTAGAGAGACTGCGTACTCTCCTTATGAACTGATCTGCATGGGATCCCTCCAGCCCAAGGGGTTGCTTCTGTAAAATCATTCAGATATCATGGACATTGGAAAGAAAATTCCTCCCCAATTGGTTAATGCTACAGTCTATTATATAATATAAGGTCTTTATTCAAGAACCTGCAAGCATTTTATTTTTAAAAATGAGCTCCTCTGACTAACTCTGAAGAACCCCTATTCTGACTGCACCCTCCCCCTCCGCGCCCTGCCTCCCAGAGCTCCCCAGTTAGAACCGGCCACTCATTAACACCAATGGCTTCTCTCTCTTCTCAAGACCCTGTCTCCTTCCCAGACGTCCTCAGGTGTTTCTCTCCGCCTCCTCTTCTCTTAGCCAAATCCTTCCCATCCACCCAAGTCCTCTTTAGTCCTCAGAGGGCCCCAGATAACTCTCGGCCACCTTGACCTTCCTTGCCTTTACTTCTATAGCATTCATAGTCCTTGTAAAATGTGTTATTCTGCAGCTGCAGTTCTCAACCCTGACTGGGGGATTTTTAAAACACATATATGTGTTTAGAACACCCCTCCACCCCCCACTCCTGAAAATCCTTATTCTGGAGGCTTCTGGAGCTTTTGGTAGCACCCTGGGTGATTCTGATGTGCAGCCAAGGAGGAGAAACACTGCTTTAGAAGCATGCTATCTTGCAATTTTATGTAATTGCTTTTCATGTCTAAGCTTTGTTTCCCCAAATAGACTGTAAATTTATTGAGTACAGAAGCTATAGCTATAATTTTTCTGTGCCCTCCATATAGTCTTGTCTACCAGGCATAAGTAGGTGCTCAATGACAACTTAAATAATGGGTTGATTGATGAAGCATGATGTTGGATAACAGGCCCTTGGATAGGAAAGAGGAAACCTGAGATGTAGCCCCGACTCTGTGACTAGCTAGCACTATCCTCTCTGGATTTCTGCTTCCTCATTTGTAAAATGAGGGTGATAATTAGGTTTTCGAATTCCCAGGAGCTCAAAGGAAATAGTAGAAGCTCACAAGTTATTTTCGAAATTTCAAAAAGCCATTGAAAGTTATACATTTCATGTCAATTTGCAGATTAGTAATCTATCAAAATATGCATTAATGAATCATTGTGAGGAAAGTTAATAAAAGGAATCTTAGTTGTGAAAAAGTTTAAAAGTACTTTGAAAATTACAGGGTTCTATTGCTCAGTATTTATGATCCAGATCCCCTAGTACAGAATATAGAATAAAGTAAGGAACTTGGAATTAGACTAATTGGGTTCAAATTGCAGCCTCATGAACTACTAGCTATGTTAACTTGAGCAAGTTCTTACTCTCTCTAAACCCAGTCCTTCATCTGAAAAATGGACACATTGATAGTAGCTATTGCACAAGAGTTGTTATAAGGGTAGATAAATCAATACATGGAAAGACTTTAATGCATTGCCTAGCCCATTGCAAGTGCTCAATAAATGTTACTAGGAATATACCTGGTATATTAATCTGCTCAGATTGCCATAAAAAGTACAACAGATTGGGTGACTTAAAACACAGATATTTATCTGCTCATAGTTCTGGAAGCCTGAAGCCCAAAATCAAGGTTCTTGCAAATTTGGCTCCCAGTGAGAGTTGTCTTCCTGGCTTCTAGCTGGCTGTTTCCCTCCTGTTCACTCACACAGCCCTTGCTCTGTGTGTGTGTTGGGGGCAGCAGGGGTGGAAGGGTGGGGGTGGGGGAGAGCAAGCTCTGTGGTGTCTCTTCTTATAAGGACACTAATCCGACTGGATCAGAATCCACTCTTTTGACCTCATTTAACCTTAATTACTTCTTTAGAGGCCCTATCTCCAAATATAGCCACACTAGGGACTAGGACTTCAACCTATGAATTTATGGGGTAGAAGGGACACATTCAGTCTTATAACACCTGGGATGAGGGAGACACTAGTCAAGGTCACAAGAAATATTTCTCTCAAGAAACATTCTGTCTCGTAGGCTGGGGGAGGTTTATAACAGTCTTGGGAATAGCTCTTCAGCTCCAGGACACATGACCAATGTGTCTGACAGTAGTCACTGTGGTGAAACCTGCACCGTGGAACAGGAACTGGGTGGGGGAACCACAGCCAGGGCCGGGCTTCTCTTACCTCTGTGCATATTTACATCAGACAGAGGATGGGGTGAAGTGCTGATTCCCAGGCCCCACCACCAGACACTCTGAGTAGGTCAGGAAATTGCATTTCTGCATTTTTAGCAAACCCACACAAATACTGCTCTAAGGAAATTATTCTCGAAGAAAATCTCAAAGTCCAGTGGAGTGGTGGGGGTGAGCCGACTACAGTGTTCATGCAGGATCTACAACGCCTCTTAGGGTAGAAGCCTGTGTGTGTGTGATCAGCAGTTCAGCAGGAAGAAGCAGAGAGAGCAGGAGGGGTGGAGAGGACAAGGAGGGTCCGCTGGACGTGTGTGTGGGTGCATAGCGAGGGTAGGGACCAGGAGGAGGGCTGACGTGGTGACTGGCTGCAGAGGCGGCCAGCCCTTGGGAGCCCAGGACTATGGGACACTGGTGTCCTTGGACCACTGCAGAAGCCTGGAGGGTCTTGGATACCTGTTCCAGAGATGCAGGGAGGGTAGATCAATCAGAGTCCCCAGCTTTGATTTTCTTCCAGGCGGCTTTGTTTACTGTGGGACTGACATAGTTCTTTCTGATACCATCAACCCAGCTAAAGTAGATACGATTCACGTGATCATCATATGCAGTCTGAGGCCTCTGCTGCTGATGGTGATGGCGTGCACCCAGCATTGCTTGGTGGCATCAGGTATCTAGACCTAACAATGGGCAACGTAACCGAGCAAGAAACAGCTACCATTTTCATAAAGATAGAGTTGGTTTCTTTAGTTTTCTTTCTTGTCAATCTTTTTTTTAGATTAAACTCTCCCCTGTTGTTTGAAGGCCATCATCACAGGCAACACAAGTGTTTGACAGTTTGATTGATTTTCATATGCAGGAAACAAACCAGGTTTGCCTTTCCCAAACCTTATTTTTGCAATCATTTCAAGTGTTGGTAATACTGAGAGAGAATTGCCAGCCCAGTACTTTGCCTTCATTCATGAGGGTTCCTATAGTTCATGCTTTCACTTTGGCATGTGCTTTTCTCAGCCATGCTGGGAAAGGAAATGTCCCTTCGCTGAAATAGGAAGAGAGCTTTATGACTTCTGAACCTATTGCCAACCTCAGCCCTCATCTGAGATTGGATCCAACTTGAGAATTTTGAAGCTCAACAAAACAAATCCGGGATAAGCATTACAAATTCTCCATCAAGAGTCCATTTTTATTTAAACCTGCTTAAATGAAGCCGTTATTAGCTAATGTTCAGGTAAAACAGATGGACAGTGCTTTGGATTATACAAGTGGTGTTAGAAACCTAGAGGAGGGCATTTACTTGGAAGGACGTTCTTCTTATCTCTGTATTTTCACTTTGACTTATACATACAGCCCTTATTTCTACACCCTTTTACTCAGTCATTTACACGAGGAGGAGTTGGTAGTCTGCTGTCCAGAGCCTAACTTCATTGGGCAGGGTCACTGCACTGAAAAGTGGTGGGCAGCTGTAAGCACCGTGTCTTGTACTTGATATAGCTGACGAAGGAAGACAGTCTGCAGAGGGCAGGCCTGGGGCTCCTTGCCCATTTCCTACTCTTTCTGACTCTATGTGGGAATCAGGACAGTCAAACCCTCCCTGTTAGTAAGAAGCTTTTCAGCCCCCCTTTGGCCTTTAGCCTAAGCCACATGCTCCAATTCAACTTAACCAAAGGCACCTTGCATGGGACAGGTGGGGTGGCAATGTAACTGGGAACTTGCTTAGATATTGATAAATGTAGTTATTATCCTCCACTTGGCTACCGATCTCTATAGAAACAATTCCATCAGAAGGAATGGTCAGTCTTAGGATTCAGATACCAAATTCTCTACCTTGACTCTTCAACAGAATTACCTCATAGTAGTGGTTGAATATTTACTAAAAATCACTTCTTGACTCTTAAGTTCTGTGCAATTCTTTCTGATTCCCTCTGAATAACATTCACATTCTATATAATAAAAAGTCTAAAATGTATTTTCTACCACTTTTGAGTTTAGGGTTGCAAAGGCAGAAAGTAGGAGGTGGCCTATTTCCATTTAAGAATATCACCTGTAACTGGATGCATCATTTCCAAATGATTTGTGCAAACTTGGGTTTTAGCCTGTGGTAAGAACCTGATACATTTCAAAGGCATCATTTAGAACCATCCTTACCAACTTAGAAATGAAGACATCTACCCCATCATTGAGAAGTTTCCAAAACACTAGGATCTTAGAAGAGATCTTGTCTACATCCCACCTCACTCAGAAATTCCTCTTACTATATCCCTCGTAGCTGGGGTTACCACCATCTATACACATTTCCATACGAGAGGTACCCAAAGGACATCAATATAATCTGTAAAGATTAAAAAAAAAAAAGCCTGTTTCTTTAACAAAAAAAAGTGTGAAATAAATACAGTAAGATTTAAAACTAAAAAAATTATGTGGTGGCAACATGGTTATTTGATATATTTGATATACATATTATAATATTTCATGAATGCCTGAAATATCTTATAACAAGAAAAAAGATTTTAGTTGCTGATCACAAAAATAAAACACAAAATGAAACTAATATTATCTTAAATTACACACATTGAAATTGTGCTCAACACCTTCGCCTCCCAAACTAAACAGGTTCCGTGGTTTCTCATTATTTACCCCAAGAATGTCACACAGTCTTTAGGGTCGACACGGTGCTCCATTCTAGGATAGACCTCCTGCTTTAGTTCCTTCTTTGGTCTGTCTAGCAGTTTCTCTCCAATGGATAAGCCTTTGTTTAGTTCAAAATCAGTAATTAAATCATTCTTAATGAATAAGAATTGTCTTTCTTTTCTCTCTCTGTATCTATCTGCCTGACATACATTCTGTTAGTCATGAGTGTGAGCAGGGTCTTCAGAAATCACTCTTGTCTTTTTTCCCTTAAGAGACCCATGTCCAAACTAGTCCAGATAGAGGAAATCTCCGCTTCCTGCAAGGCCTGTAACCAAAACAGTCCCCATTTTCTGGGGGTAACATGCCAGGAATTAGCAGTTCTCAGTGCCAACAAATCCTTCTGTTTCTCTTGTTCTAGTTACAGCTCCTGTCTTCTCATACTCTGGAGCAGGGAATAGCTGAGCACTGTTCTCTGTAAAAGGAACCCTTCATGTACTGTATATATTATTTTTAAAAGGCTGAATTACCCTCAAAATACTGCTTTCTGTAAGATAGAGTCCACAGTAGATCCAACTGAAGGAGGAGGTTTGAATAGAGTGTGTGGGCATATTGACCATTTAATGCCAGGAATGATTATGGTTCATAAACAGCCTCATGGCCCTTTTTGCCCCTCTTGTTCCTGTCCTAGTTTCCCCACCTTCCAAGACATCGTCCCAACATCCACCTTCTCTGCTGAGTGTACTGGTTATAAGGCTAAATTGTTTGTTTGGTATGAAACCCACCATCCACCCTCTTACTGATTTAACCACGTGAGTTGCTTTGTTTTCCTGAAGACCTGAAACTGGATCATGTGTCTAAGCCCTATGCCAAGTAAAGAGTAGGTACTCCATATATTGTTTTAAAATATATATATCAGTAAGTTAGAAACACCTAAATGTAACTACTATGTTAATCAGAAATGCCTAAATTTTACTGTATTTCCTTCAGACTTTCTTTTTTAAAGAAACACAGCTTTATAGATTATATTGATGTCCCTCGTGTACCTCCTGTGCAGAAGTGTGTAGATGCTGGTAACCCCCAGCTACCAGGAACATAATAAGAGGAATTCCTGAGTGGGATGGGATGTAGACAAGATCACTTCTAAGACCCTAACATTTTGGAAACTTGGTGTTCAATAGAGCCAGATAATATTTTATGGCTCTTCACACTAAGCTTGTGTTTTACCTACAACATGCCTTCAGTTTACAATCTTCATATGAGGTGACCCAGGTTAAGAGGGAAGTTGAGGAGAGGTTAAAAGAATGACGATGATGTCTTCATTCTTTGTCTTGCCCTCTCTTCCTCTTAATTATACAGGTTCTGTGGTCGTGCAGATTTTTGTGGTCCTCCTGGGCAGCATTCAACACCTCAAGATTGAGGATGTCAGCCCACTGACCTTGTACTAAATCAGCCTCCTCTGTCTCTTTGTCCTGGGCCAAGACACACGTATTCTTGTTCCCATGTGCCACCTGCTGGTGTCCCCAGTCACTGCCTCTAGAGTGTCTCAGGGGTGCCGCGTGGCTGGAGGAAGGGCAGGAGGCACAGCGCAAGCACGGAGTGTCCCAGGAGTCTAGGCTGGGATGGAAATTAGTTCA
This sequence comes from Manis pentadactyla, assembly GCF_030020395.1. NCBI lineage: Eukaryota > Metazoa > Chordata > Mammalia > Pholidota > Manidae > Manis > Manis pentadactyla. The sequence goes on along the minus strand of NC_080030.1, from coordinate 91,736,904 downwards.
TTCTCACCTGTTTGCAGTGGAGATGAGGAGCCTGAGGCGCTGAGGAAAGAAGTCTCTCCCCAAAGCCATGATCTGTAGGAATTCTTCGTCCTTCCCAAAGCATTCTTTGACCATACAGTCAGTCCTCTAACCATCCACAAAACGGTGGGTAGAAGAAGGAAAGCAAGAAAAATCTCTCCATAGATAGTAAATACATTTATGGGATGAATTGGTCAGGTAAAGTGAAAAGGGGGTATTTGGGTAAATCTATGCCAGTCTCTCTAGAATAAAATAAAGAGAGGAAGGAGGGAAGAAGGAAGAGAAAAACATGTTTTATCAAAAGACATTGCTTCATACACCTTTAATTATTTCTAAACTCTATAGCTGAAAATGTTCAGGATTTTTTCTTTACTTGAACCAGCTTTCTGGAATTGGGTATCCAGAAGGTCATAAATCAGAGGCATTCACCCCGATGTACAGTGACCACCTTCAGAGATGGAGATATCGACCAACAGCAGGAACTCCAGGCTCGCAGCCGTGATCCAGTGGGTTCCTGCGAGGTCTCCTGAGCGTGCATTGTGATCTCAGCTAGTCTGGATTTCTATGTTAACATTCACCATGCAGGATTCTATACAGAGTATTCTCATGTCTCCTCCCATATATTCTTCATTAGATCATGCTTAGGAGTGCTGCTAAATTTCCAGAGACATGTGCATTTGCCTTCTGTTTTAAGAAGTATTTATTTCTTGTACACTGTGTTATCTGCCAAACATTACTTTTATGTAAAATAACTTCTCTCCTGAATATCTTACCCTGCCCTCTTCCCCTGAGCCAGAGGCTCAAAGGTTTGTACATGGAAGTCCCGTCAAAGAGTAAGTAAAGAGAACTTTTCATTTCTTCCTCAAAATCTAGAAGAGCTGCTTCCTTAGTAGCTCAGACAGTTCTTCCCCACCTGCCCCCTGCCTGAGCCCCACAGCCAAATTCCATCTGATGAACAGGTCTGGGTGAGGTCTGAACCCCAGGCCCTCAAGCAGAAGCCTCATAATACTGTCTTTAAAAATCAAAGCAAGAAATAAAGATTTCAGCTTTTTTCTTAGCATGCACTGTCCTTGGGCCTCTGGTTTATCTCAAGGGTAAGCCATTTTCCTCTGTAGCACAGTTTCTCTGTCATAAAAATGGAAACACCAATATTGGAATTGGAATGTTAATAGAATGTAGGATGGTTGATATTTTCCTGAGTGATGACCATGTGCTGGTGTTGATCTGAACTCTGACAATGGGTTATCACATTTCAGAACCAGTGATACTCTTATTATCCCCACATAATAGTTAAGGATCACTACAGTGGATTAAAGCACCTTGTTTATTGTTTCTCTAACATCCATTCTCCAGCATTAACAAACACCTACTATATGCTAGCCAATAAGCTGGATTCTGGGAGCACACAACTAAATTCAGACATAATTCCTTCTTCTATGGTTCTCACAGGCTAGAAGCAGAACCATAAAGGTAAACTGTCAGGTACAGAGGTTTGAAAGAAACACACATCAAATAGATAGGGGACTCCCTGTGGCGGGAGAGGTCAGAGAAGGTCTGAGGGTGAGGAGTGTCTTGTGGGGAGCCCTCCACAGCGGGGGGAAGGACCCATAGAATCCTGACAACCGAAAGGGGCCTGCAAGAACAACTACCCCAGTTTTCCACTTTCAGATGAGGACTCCACGGTGCTGGACTGGGGGTGCTGACTTGCCAGAATGAGAACATCCTTGTGGAAGGCAGCCTGTGCTTGGGGACCAGCCAAGAAAAAATATCACCTCTATTTATATTTGTGAAATTGAAGTGAATGATAGGTAGCCCTTTTGCTATTTCTGCACCAATTCAAATCTCAAACAGCTTTTAAATACTTAATGGAAGGATTCCCTCACCTCGTCTGAGTTCTGCCTGAGTTCTGATTGAATTCCCTTCTAATGACCAGACTTCTTTTTATCTTCAAACTGAGTTTTATCTGCAGGGTCTCCACATGCCTGTGCCCTCCTCATCAAGGACCAGAAGTGGGTTTGGGGAAGCCCACTTCCTGTGGTGGTCTGGAAAGCTTGGTATCAACTTGTTCAGGCAGAAGGGAACTAATGACCACTGTGCATCTTCTGGGGGGACAGACAATTCTGGATGCTTTCTGTTGTGACCTCACTTCAGAAAGACAGTGACTAGTCAAGGTAGCTCTTGTGCTGCTTCATTCAAGGATCTGAGGAGTGGAGTGACTTGCACCGGAGGACCCAGCTGGTGACTGGCAGAGCTGGGCCTGGGAAGCAGATCTGCTGACCTCAGAGCCTGGGATTGTCTCCTACCTGACATGTGTCTCTCTACCCAGGCCATGCAGTTTCCAAATGATTCCCCAGAGCTGCCAGATTTATGAGCAGAAATGGATGGACTGTAACATGTTCCCACTACAGGAAAAACAATTCCAAGTGTCTTCAGTGTCATCTCTGCCCTGGGACAACATGACACCCACAGTAGATGACATTTACAGGACACCTACTTTGTGCAGGGCACTGGGCTTGGCACTCTATATGCAAGAGCTCATTCCATCTTATCATTACCCCTGTTTTGTACATGGTTAAGTAACTCACCCAAAGCCACACGTACAACTGAATCATCTGACTCCAGAATTCAAATTTAATGACTATACCCCTGACCATTGTTCTTCACTGCTTCTCCATGAAGAAAAACATTAGTGGGCCCTGTTCTCTGAAAAATGGCACCATGAGGTAGCCAATCTCAGGACCTTGTGGGTGTTTCTAATTAGAATTTCTAGGTCCTATTTCACTTATCTGTGTGGATGGTAACAGCCTGAGGCACCGGTGTGAATAAAACAGGTCCCCCATCCCCTAAGTGATCTTGAGAGGGCTGCAAAGTATTCTAGATAAATGAGGGTAGTGTGAGCATTTTGAAATGGAATATATAAAATTGGTTTTAGTTTATAATCAGAAGAGAGAAAGCACAGGCTTAAGAAAGATCCACTTTTCCCCAAGACCTTTCTCTTGACAGCGTGCCATCAACTCTGAACGGAAAGGGTACAGATGCTAGAGTTCAGGCTCTGTCTCTGCTCCTGGCCAGATGAGTGACCGGGGCCAGGTATCTTTGTGTCCCTGAGCCCAGTCTCCTCGGGTGCACACTGCATATATTAGAACCTACCAGAGGGTTGGGAAGGTGGATCAAGATTATAGATGTTAAGTGCCTGGCACTGCCTGGCACCCAGTTAAGAATCAAATACATGCTCATTAAAAAATGAATTGAGATCATGGTTTCAGCACTGTCAGAGACTCCCTGATTGCCAGGCTATAAGTGTCCCCTGGTAATGCCGCCTCCAGATGCTACACCAGCACTGGGTCCCTGTGTCTCCACAAGCCGAGACATGTCAGGTAGGACATAAACTCTGGAAGCCTACTGAGAGCTCACTTTCTTTAGCATTAGCTTTGCCGGGCGCCTGCTTCCCCAACAGCTCTTGCCTCTGAGTTGGAAAATTCATTTCTCAACCCTCTGTCAGGTGGTCTGTGTGGGAGGGAGAGGTCGGGAGCAGAAAAGCAACAGCTCTGGTCTCTGGGTTGAAGGCTTCAGCCCCACAGGGGTTCAACTGCCTCCAGATTTATAGGCCCATAACAACAGAAAACTGCCTCCTGGCTGAGTCCAGCGCTGCCTAGGGGCCCAGGGGGGATGCTGGCTGATGCTGTTTGTGAACCTCTTTATCTCTGTAATGCCATGTTCCCTAAATCTATGGTATTAAAATGATGAAAAAGGGCGGAGGAGGGTGATTCATGCCTGGGTTACAATGACAATGAAATTCATCAAAATCAAATTTATCCCGAGCACGCCAACCACATCCCGGCCGGTGCCTGCCTCAGCTCTAGGGTTGGATTTTTTTGGCTTCTACGATTTTTCTTTTTAATATCATTATTTTTATTATTTTGGCCTAATGCTTTTATAATATGCCTACTGTGGAGGTTGCTGCATGCCTGCCAACTCTGTGGGGATGGAGGGCAGGCTTGTTAACCTCAAAAGTGTCGTTTTGCATATACCTCCAGCCCCCAGAAAGAGGCAGAGCCCCTTCCCCAGCCTGTCCTGACAAGGAACCTAACACTGAACATGGAATCACTGACTTGCTCAAACCCACACTGAGCAAAACCCAATATTAATTCATGAACCCAACCAACCGTCTCTTTCGCCCACCCACCTTCCGTTCTTCCAATCAAATATCTCTGGTTGTTTTGATCATTCTTTGTATGTCATGGCTTCTGGCTCCATCTTCCACCATCCCACCCTGAAAAGTCATCTCTTCCCCTGTTTGCCAATATTCCTCTTAAAATGTGACCCTGAGAAAGACTGAGTAAATAAATGGCAGTACATCCATGTCATGGAATATTAAACATTATTTCTTAATACTTTAGATCTATACATGTTAACCCAGAGAGATGTCAGTGATGATCCTTCAGTGAGGAAAGTTGGAGAGTAATGGGTTTTGCAGGATGTACTTTATAAAAACAAACAATTTCAATGAATTCTTACACGTGTATTTATTTTGATATGTTTGAATCAGCATGAGTAACAGCATGGAAAGATGCACCACAGACTATTTTGTTAGCATGGGCTACCTGGTTTAGGGTATATTGGAAGGAAGAATACTGGTTTTTTTAAATACACCAAATAATACTTCATTAGCTGTTAACTGTTGTTACTCTGGTAATTTCTGAAGAAGAATTTGAAAAAAGCCTTTTCCATCAACCAGTAAGTGACATAAATTTTGATTTTTAAATGTAGCAGACAGCCGGAGGTCCTGGAGCTGTGCTGGGCTCACTGGGCCGGACCCACACCGGTGCCTCTATTTGTACAGCCCACTTTGCATAACCTTTGTGGTTAACTCTTACTGGGGCTGTGGTCCACTAAAAGCCCTTCACTATTTTCATTAGGACTACTTCAAAGATAGATCTCTCCCTTCCATCCTATATGCTTTTGAAGCAGAAGATTCTTTTTTACTACCAGGGCAGGACCTTAAGTTTCTTCTTATTAAATTTTTCGTGTTGGTTTTGGACTTTTGTTCCACTTGTCAAGATCTTTTAAAAATCTGATCTTCTTACCTAGCCTATTAGCCATCCTGCCCAACTTCATGCCAGCTGCAAATTTGATGAGCAGGTCTTTTATGTCTTGATCCAGCTCTCTGATAAAAATGTTCAACAGGCAGAACCAACCACAGTCTTACACTTTCCCATTTTAGATGGATAAATACAAATATTTTTTATTCATCTTTCAATGAGTTCCTTACATTGTGTTCAAGGTTCCTAATAAACAAAGAGGCTTATACTGTGCAAATCAATAACCACCACCATTATCAGACTCAGTGCTGATAACAGTAAATGCTAATCACAATCCAACTTGAACCAATCCAGAAGAACAGCAGTGTTAGAGCAGTGGAACGTATGGCTCTGTCCACATCTGCTCAGACATCCAGATGGAAGGAGGAGGTGGGGGGGGGCAAGGTGTGCAGACAGTGGGAGTAGGGCTGAGGGAAGAGGGAGCAGTCAGGTAAAGGCACGCAGCGAAGGACAGACTAGACTCCCATATCAATCCCCATGATTATGTGGTTAATGGGCAAGCAGCGTGCAACAGCTGCTGATGGCTCCCATCCGTGGCAGTACAGCTGTGTGACAAGCACTTCCCGTCATACTTGGAGAGCCGTCTCATCTGCTTTTTGGTTAATGGACCTTTGACGTGCCTACTGAAATCACTTCGTCAACGGGCCTTATGAGTCTTTGTCGTAAATGTGTGGTAATGTTTTTCTTCTTGTGTAGCTGTTTCCTCAGCGCTATAACTGAGCAAGTGGCCTGTACTGCCATTTTCCTCCCCCTGGCACTCCCCCACAGCCTTCCAGAAGCTTCCACACTCCTGACTTGTATCTCTTTATATAGAAGAATAGACACCTCAGTGATAAAAGATGCAAATCCAAGCACAGTCCTCGCTGAGGGTTTGTGGTACAGCTTGAAGCTACATTTAATCCTCTTGGTGCCTCAGTTTCACCAACTAAAAAGGAAAATCTTGACTAGCATTTTTCTAAGACTAAATGGGACAGTATGTGGCTAAGAGGTCGATGCTAAATACGGGCTCCATCTGAGTGTGTAACCTGCAGAGGGCACAGGCATGACTCGTTCCTAACTTCTGGATCTGGCTATCTGCAGACAGGGGCTGACAGGTGGGTCTGTTCTGTGGTCACCAGTGTTTTTGTCCTGATTCTTCTTGGCTTCCTGACAATGTGTTGAGAACTTTGTGCAGAATTCTCACAGTCGCATTGATTCCTTCATTCACCCAACAATTGCTGTCAAGTCTGTGCAAATTTGGTCCAGGCCCAAGGCATACAAAGATGACTGAGGCAGGATTCAGATGCAAGATCCTCATACTCAAGAAACTCAATCTAATGCCTGTGACCCAAGGTAAGAAATACTCCTGGGCCCAGTACTTCCACATACACACCCCCAGAGAGCAGCAGTGGCAAAAGTCCACATACCAGACCCTTACTAGATGCAATATGCTTCATATTTTCTATTCTCTCTCTTTGTAAAAGCTGATTTCATCAGCTACTAATGGGATCTTGACGCATATTTTTACAAACTCCTTTCTGGGTTTGGATAGATGAGCTAAGTCCTATTTTCAGTGTTTACTAGACTTCTACGGGAATGCCAGGCATGGAGTTCCCAGGCCTGCCTGAGAGAGTCAGAGGACCTAACACTCAAGCTTGAAGGACACCAGGTCTGCACCAAGCATGTGGTGCTTCTGGAAGAAGTAGACAGCATGGGCAAGTGCATGGAGGGATGAAAGCATCAGCATCTAGGAAATTCCAAACACTTTTGAATGGGTAAAATGCAGGAAGCTTTGGGGGAAATCAGTGAATTATAAGGCTTTAGAGATACATTTCTTATAGCAAAGGTCATGGGACCCATGATTTAACACTCAGGGGAAAAGATTTTTATGGCCAACCAGGAAACCCAATCCGGCACAGAGTCTAGGCTCTGGGAGATGAGATTTCAGGGGTAAAAGAAAGAGGGTAAGTTTTTTTAAAGCGAATAAATCACAAAATATTCATGCTCTGTACTTCAAAAGTAAAGTCTCTTGAATATTGCTGATTGTTTAACAGCATCTGAGCATGTCGATTCAGGAAGTGCTGGGCTGAGTGGAGGTGTTTTCTGCTGCGTGCTAGAGTACCCATCTTGGCATTGTGGCATGCGGAGGTCCTGTTAGCAGAAGTCACATCTGCACCACTGTCAGAAGGCTCGGCAGCCCAGTCCAGCTTGTCATAAAGAGCTTTGTAGCTTGCTAAAGAGTTTGGGTATTAATTTGGCCAAGGAGGCCATTGGAAAATTTAACGCAATAGAGTACCTAAAAATCAGTAGATGTGTCAATATTGCTGTGGAGTGGCAGACAGATTGGGAGGAAGGATTGGCTAGAGGAAGACCAACCAGATAACTAGCTAATGTTACCAGTTCATGAGATAGTGATGGGAGCCTCAAAGAGAACAGGGCTGATGAGGATGAAAAGGTGGGATGATCAGGAAATACAAAGTTGGAGAATCAAAATGCCCCAGGGACTGATTTGATGTAGGCAGTGAGAAAGGGGAAATCCCAGGATGGTGCATTAAGTTATTAGACTGGTTGGCTGGGAGGATTGCAGAGCTCCCCAAAGAGCACATCTGGGGTAGTTGGGGAAGGAACAGGATGATCAGGGCAGTACTAAGACACCTCCAGGGGACCTAGATTGGTATCGTATGAATTACCACGGCCAGAAAAGGAATTATCCCCCACCCACAAGGCCTATATACTCAAAAATTACAGAGCTACCCTCCTCTCCTGCATCACCTAGGAAACTGACAGAGTCAGAACCAGGAGGAAGGGGAGGCCACTGCCTGCTGGTGTGCAGGGAATAAAGGCTGTCTCTGCAGTACAGGTGGCAGCCCGTTCTCCTGTGGACAGTGGATGCAGTGGGAATTCTTAGGCTGCCATGCAGTTCCTCCGCTCAGTCGCATAGGAACTGTAGAAGGAAACATCTGTCAGCTCTACATCCAGAAATACTTCGAGTCTCTCTGGAGTCAAGGGAGAGACCCAGATGTGCAGTATGTGGAAACTGTTTCAGCTCCTCCCCAGACTGAAGGTTTGAAGGATGATGTCTATCGTACATTGAATTGTGATTCCCAGAAAGACAAGACCAAGTCCTAACCCTCAGTACCTGTGAGTGAAACCTAATCTGGAAAGAGGATCTTTGCAAGATGTAATTGAGGAGAAATGAGCTTATTCTGGGCCTGCAGGCCCTAAATCCAATGATTAGCGTCCTTAGACGAGAAAAGGGAGCTGCAGATACAGATGCCCAGAGAGACGATAGCCATGCGAAGACGGAGGTAGGCTGGAGCGAGGCACACCTAGCCAAGGTGGCTGCTGGCAATAGTTCCTTGATTTCAAAAGACATCAAAAACCAGATGCCAAGAGAGAGGCATGGAATGGATTCTCCCTCTGAGCCTCAGAGTGGAACCAACCCTGCCTACACTGCATTTTGGACTTCTTGCCTCCAAAACTATAAAAGAATAAGTTTCTGTTGTTTTGAGCCACCAACCATACTGGTGGTAGTTTGTTATAGGAGCCCTTGGAAACAGGCATCCCGTGTAGCACTTTCAGGACACTTGGGTAAATGCCACCTGGGGACCAACCCCAAAGTGACTGTGGCTTTCTGGGGGCTCACCCCTTCTGTCTGGCCCATTTCCCCTGGTGTATACACACCCCCTCACCCCAGGTTTTCCCACCTTTCTTTGCTCTTTTCCATGTCAGCAGCTTTTCTTCCCAGCTCAGATGCTCTTCTGAGATAAGGGTAACAGTCAATTAAGCAGGTGTTTTATTGAAGCCCTGCGGTGTACTGGATGTTAAAGGTGCTCTACAGATTCCAAGTGTGACAAGCAGCAGAAAAACCATGAGTTTCTTCTCCCTTTTTTTTTTCTATTGAAGTATAGTTGATATACAAGCACCATTTTCTTAAGCATTTGGTAAGAGGTTGCGAGAGCCTTCCCAGCCTGTATTCCTTCATTCCTTTTGTCACTATTAGACTCCTGAAGAGGTAAAATGCACAATATCAGTCTTACACTTTTACCTGCTTGATGTGCAGTCCAGTTGCCATTCCAATTTTCTCTTCTTTGGAAAAGTCTCCTGGGAAGACCATGACCCAAAGCCTTTTTATCCTATGTCTTTGATTTGCACTGTCAGCATTCTGCATTCTGTTTCCTTCCTGAGCAATAGTTCTTTGATTTCAGAAAACATCAAAAAACAGCTTCTCCTCAAGAAAAGGCTGAGACCTCAGCTGTGTACTAAGGTTTGGCCCAAGCTCACAGATCAGGAAGTTGCCATGATCTTAAGAAGTCACAGCATTCTTATTTCTACTTGAAAATTTAATGCTACACAAAAAGTAAATATTTCCCCACATAGCCAAAGTTCGTTAACTGACCCTGATAGTGTGATATTGAAGTTGCAAATGTACTTTCCTTCCTGGAAATTCAAAAAAATGAATGAAAGGACTTGGCCAAATCCCCATGTGGCCCTGGCCTAGTCTTTTAAACTCTGCTTGGCCCAGTTTTCTTATTTATGCATTAAATAAGGATCGTGAAATGACATCTTATGAATTAATTAACTAAGAATTGAAAGGGGCTTTAAAAGTGCCATGCAAATGATAAACATTATTGGAAGGCCCATGGGACTCTGAGACATTGCAGGGAGCCAGATTCCAAACTGAGGAGTATAACCAAGAAGCAAATTTAAGTACTTAGGAGTGTGAAACAACTATTAATACTGGTCACGATGTGTTCATTGTTTCTAATTCAAATCAAGAGGTAAGAAACTTAAGCTGTGGATTGAGCCTTAAAACCCATGCAAGCCCAGATGCTCTCTCTAAGTGGTTACAGTTTAGCAAACGCCCGCACATTAAAACAAAATCAAAAGATCGAAGCAAACTGGAGCTGGAGAAGAAGCAGGTGCATAAAACAAATGCTGTCAGCATATGTGTGAGCACAAACAATTCATTGTGCCCGCACGAGCCATGTGATTAACATTTGCAGATGTCCATATATAGTTCAAAGACTGCAAAAATAAAACCTCTTGAGCCACCTAATTTTAGTATTATACTCACTAGAGAGGTAAAACCTCTCTCAAACCACTAGCTTGTGGAAGCTCTCCAGGCAAAGTGGCTTAGTTTTCTGTTTTCTATTCCTCAGTAAATGGACCCCAGGCTTTAAGGGGGCCTGGGGCAGCCAGTGAGACATATGCTTACAAACAAAATGTGGCATTAATTCATCCCTTTAAAAAATTCGTTCAAATTAAGCTATCAAGATATGGCTGTAGTGTCTTCTAAAAGAATAGAAACTATCTTAACAACGAAAGTCAAGAAATAAACAAGTTTTTCCCATTCAAATAACTTCTGGCTTTAATAATAATAAAATAATGGTTTTGCCTGATTGGAGAAGCAGCTTTTAGTGTCCAGGTCTGACTTCGCTTCTGGCTTAATGTCTCAGTGTGGCCTTTGGCCAGGCAAGAGCAGAGCTCTCTAGACTGGCAACTTGTCCTTTCCAAATCATCATGATCTACAGGTGAGCGGTAGCCACCGTGGTGCTCAGGACTACATACTAAGTATGGAGGCCAGAAAAGTAAGAAATACCTGAAAACTTTCTGCTTTCCAACATATTTCCTTTTAAATGAAAGTAAATGTTTGAACTTTATATTTCTGTGTGTTGCTTTTGTTTTTTGTTGTGATGATTCTGGTCCAATTGAATAGCCAGTTATGGCCAAAAAGGCATTCAGGATTGTCTGGGCAAATAATGGTCCTCGATTAATACTTCATGAGTTAACATGTTCCTTGAAGGAGCCATGGCTGCTTTTTCCACATCTGTACCACTAATTATATGATGAAAATGTTAAGTACTCAAAATGTTGCTGAAACTATTTGTAGATAGTCATTTTGAAAGAGTATTGTAACCATAATGGTCTTCGGGTAGGCATAGTGATTCAGCTCAATGTGCTTGGCTTCTCTGAGCCTTCCTGAGTTCCAGAGGTTAGTTTGTATGATTCTGCTCCATTGACAATAAATAAATAGACAAATGAAAAAACAAACCATTTTCTCTACTAAAAATGCCCTTTTATATTCTTTGCTAATCTGTTCAAGCTCCTGAAAAGGCAGAGGAAATGGGAATATCTGTCTCCTGAAAGGTTAGTGTCATTAAGGGAAATTTCAACAGAAAGAAACGTTTCTAAACCTTGCACTAAATATAAATTGTCTACCGCTGTTTTGTTCATTTTGTTCTGTTTTGTCTTTGTACTCCACAAATAACTGGAATCATATGTCATTTGTCTTTCTTCATCTGGTTTATTTCAGTTATCATAATACCTTCTAGGTCCATTCATGTTGTTGCAAATGGTAGGATTTCTTTCTTTTTTATGGCTGAATAATGTTCTACTGTGTATATATACCACATCTTCTTTATCCATTTATCTTTTGATGGACACTTATGTTGCTTCCATATCTTGGCTATTGTAAATAATGCAGCAGTAAACATAGGGATGCATGTATCTTTATGAATCAGAGATTTTTATTTTCTTTGGGTAATTTCTTGGAATTGCAATTACTGGGCCTTATGGTATTTCCAATTTTAGTTTTTTGAGGAACCTCCATACTGCTTTCCAAAGTGGCTGCACCAATTTATATTACCACCAGCAGTGTAGGAGGGTGTCCTTTTCTCTACATCCCCACCAACCTGAGAAGTGACTGATGGTTACCATGGGGGAGGGGTTGGAGGAACAGAAGGGGGAGCGGTTAAAGGGGCACAGAAATCTCAGTCACAAAATAAGTTGCTCATGGGATCAAAGTGCAACATGAAAATATAATGAGTGGTTCTGTAACATCTTCCTATGTTGACAGTAACTGCACTAGCTGGGGTGAGGATTTAATAATGTGGCTAACTGTTGAATCACTGTGTTGTGTACTTGAAACCAATATAATATTGTATATCAACTTTCCTTCAATTAAAAAATACACTTTAAAAAGCAAGATTCCCCCTTAAAATAAATAAATAGATACAAATTGACTTATATTCCAAAAGAAAAATACCAAAGACATTAAACCCTTGGTGAATTAAAGAAGTTAAATTGCTCATGGTGGCCATCTCAGGAAGTCCTAGATCCTAACTTTGGTCCCATGTTCTTAAGTCTTCAAGAAAAACTTCCTTTTTGCCTGTTCTCCTCTGTGGCTACCTTTTGAGAAGTCCCCTTTTGTCTATGCACAGGATCCACCCCTTCTGCAGCAGTACATTTCCCAGGTCTGAGATATTCAGTCTGATTTAGAACCAGGTGCCTCCAGAAAAATAGATCATGGTGGCCTTTTGCACTTCACATCCCAAGGTATGTGCTGGGGCTTTGACACCCTTAATTCCTGCATCAGACAAGGCATGGGTGCAGGTTCACCTTCAAGAGGTGAGTGGTGGTCAGCAGGTAACATTTACATCCCTCTCTTTCTTTCTCTTTCTCTCACTCATACACACACACACACACACACACACACACACACACAGCTAAAGGACAACATTCATTTCCAGAAACTGAAACTCTACACCAATGGTGAAGAAGAGAAATATTTTCCTAGCTTAATCTTAATTCACAAGGAACTGATATTATTATTCAGAGCAATGTTAATTCCTTTCCTTCATCATTCCTTCCCTAGCCATCTCTCCCATTTACAAATTTTGCTCCATTTGGCTTTTCTGGCATCAGAAACTGAACCATTAGGAAGCCAGAGATCTCTTAAAAATCCTTAGCCATGCAAAGACCCTACTGAATGTTTAATTCATTCATTCATTCATTCAACAGATATTTATTCACTTCCGGTAGACAATTGGCTAGGCCTTCAGATGAACAAAACTCCATGTAGCTGATTGTCTTTGTATAGAGTATGATTTACAGGGACATGACATCATCTCCCCACCTTCTGGGCAGGAAAGAATGGAGATCTTTCCTTCAGCTGCATTTGTTACAAGGCCACATAGAAAGCACTCCCTAAATGAGTTACCATTATATCATTGATTTAGACCAGGTTGCCTTTCATCCGGAGTGCTATTAGCACAGAGTCACTGTGCCACAAGGCAAGCTGATCCTGGGAGGGTCCTTCAGATGTTTCTGATTCCATAATCAAATGATCAGAGTGTCCGAGCCCAGAATTTAGAGATTATTCAGCCCCACCTCACACATCTCCATTTCACAGATGCAGAGACTGAGGCACAAAGATGTGAAGTGTCTTGTCTAAAATGAAGCGAGTTACTAGCAGAAGACAGAGAGCTAGCTGGGTCTGCCGCCTGCTGGTCTGAGGCTCCCACCGAAGCCTACTGCCATGTAAAGAAAATCTGGCTTCTAGATTCTGGCTCCTCACTGTTCTGCTTATGCTGTCAGTCACCACTGTCCAAAACAGAAGCTAATAAACGTGGCACCAACAGTCTGACCACGCTCCATGTGAGGAGAACCAGCATTCCTCTTCTGGAGGAAATGTGAAAATGTATGAAAGGTAGCTGAGTGATAGGCAGCAAGAAATAGTCCTTTATATAACAAAATTGGGAGAGAGCTACATGTGTTGGTCATTACACAGAAAACCAGATCCTTCTTAAGGTTACCTAAGAAGAAATGACAGAAGTAGCAAGAAGACAGTGTAAGAAGGTCTTCAGAAAAAGCATTTTTTATGCACTTATTCATTAGCAGGTGAGGGCAGTGACAGATAAATTGTACCCTGCCATAAGATATATGTCATCCCAGGTTAAAGAAGCTGACACTGATTCGCCTACATACTACATATCTCATTCATTAAATTTAGAAGACATGATTTTGTTACTGAATGTCTGAATATGACATCCTTTTACTGATTTACAGAACTAGTGCCTACATCTTGAAATAAAGTGTCAATTAGGTATAAACAACATAATCAGCATCACTGCTCCATTATTTAGAAAACAATTTTAAAGGAAAAAAAAAAAAAAGCCCAGGGTTTGAAATTGTTCTCTAATTCTAGTTTTGTAGCTCTAGTTGTGTATCTTCATCCCCAGTCTTCAAATCTTCATCTTAAGAGGTTAGTGGGGGTTGAAGATCGCTCTGCCTTACTTGGAATGTGTGTGCACACATTTTTAAGTTTTTATTAGGTGCTCCTTTATTACCTCTGTGCTCGAATCCCTGGTGGCCACCCTCCATTTTTTTTTTTTTTTTTTTTTAAATAATTATTTTTTATTGAAGGGTAGTTGACACACAGTATTACATTACATGAGTTTCAAGTGTACAACACAGTGGTAGAACATTTATATACATAATTCTAGGTTCCAGCTATCACCCTATCAGGCTGTTACAATATCTTGACTATATTCCTTATGCTATACATTACATCCCGGTTACTAATTTATTTTACCATTGGAAGTCTGTCCTTTTTTTTTTTTTTTTTTTTTTTTTTTTTTGTGAGGGCATCTCTCATATTTATTGATCAAATGGTTGTTAACGACAATAAAATTCTGTATAGGGGAGTCAATTCTCAATGCACAATCATTATTCCACCCCAAGCCTAATTTTTGTCAGTCTCCAATCTTCTGAGGCATAACAAACAAGTTTTTACATGTAGAACAAATTCTTACATAATGAATAAGTTACATAGTGAACAGTACAAGGGCAGTCATCACAGAAACTTTCGGTTTTGCTCATGCATTATGAACTATAAACAGTCAGTTCAAATATGAATACTCATTTGGTTTTTATACTTGATTTATATGTGGATACCACATTTCTCTCTTTATTATTATTATTTTTAATAAAATGCTGAAGTGGTAGGTAGATACAAGATAAAGGTAGAAAACAGAGTTTAGTGTTGTAAGAGAGCACATGTAGATGATCAGGTGTGTGCCTGTAGACTATGTGTTAATCCAAGCTAGACCAGGGCAATAAAACATCCACGTATGCAGAAGATTTCTCTCAGAACGGGGGGGTGAGGTTCTAAGCCTCACCTCTGTTGATCCCCAATTTCTCACCTGATGGCCCCCCTGCGACTGTGCCTGTCTTAGGTTGTTCCTCCCTTGAGGAATCTTACCCGTCTCTGGCTAACCAGTCATCTTCCGGGGCCATACAGGGAAATGTGAAGTTGGTAAGTGAGAGAGAAGCCTTATTGTTTGAAAAAGTTAGCTTTTTACTTCTTTGCATATTTATGCCCTGTGGCTTCTATGCCCAGCATTTGTCTTGAGGTATCTTTACCACTTGGAAGAATTATGATACTCGGTAAATTTGATATGAGGCATGAATTCTATTTAAGGGTTGTAATTAGGAAGGAAGAAGAAAAGCTATAGAAGTAGCAGGTGGAAGAAAACATGGGAAGATTGATTATTTCTTTGATATATCTTCTTGTAGAGTAACTTCAGCATGTATAGGTTTTAAGCTACTACTTAAATTGCACACACACCTTAACATAATAGGAGTATAGTTACATAACCAAAGCATATCTGTAATTACCAGCCATCTGCAGTGAAACCAAGAAAACCAGTTAGGCACCTTAGGCATTTGTGAAAACTTATCTATGATATGGTGGATATTGTCCAACTGAACTAGAACAGTCTGAGAGAAATCAGACAAATTAAAACAACCCATTCCTGGGGACTGTTCACATGCCATATGTTCTTTTAACAGTAAATAGTTTTTAGTTGTAAGACTTTGGAGCGCTACAATTTGCACTTCTCCAAATTCTTGGTTGAGTTCCAACAGTATAGATCCAGTCCAATTTTGTTGTTTTACTGTATGCACAGGCCAGCTTAGATATCTCCTTCCTCATTCCCATGGCAAGTCCAGGAACTGGTGGGATGAGTGCATCTACAGCTGTAGCAGTGCGTGGATCTTTGTTGGGGTTTTTTGATGATCATCTTCTGGCATGAGTCTTCCAGAGAGTGCAGATGTTGGAAGTTCTTTTTCATATCGTATCTTAGTTCATTTTCGGGGTAGCCCAATTAGGCTTTGATCCTCTGTATAAACACAAACAGACCCTTTGCCTACACTTTTATATGCCCTTTATACCCTTGTGTAGAACTCGTTGGAGGTTACCACACAGGAACTGCCCTTTTTTTTTTTTTTTTTTTTTGCTATCACTAATCTACACTTACATGACGAATATTATGTTTACTAGGCTCTCCCCTATACCAGGTCTCCCCTATAAACCCCTTTACAGTCACTGTCCATCAGCATAGCAAAATGTTGTAGAATCACTACTTGCCTTCTCTGTGTTGTACAGCCCTCCCTTTTCTCCTACCCCCCCATGCATGTTAATCTTAATACCCCCCTACTTCTCCCCCCCTTATCCCTCCCTACCCACCCATCCTCCCCAGTCCCTTTCCCTTTGGTACCTGTTAGTCCATTCTTGAGTTCTGTGATTCTGCTGCTGTTTTGTTCCTTCAGTTTTTCCTTTGTTCTTATATTCCACAGATAAGTGAAATCATTTGGTATTTCTCTTTCTCCGCTTGGCTTGTTTCACTGAGCATAATACCCTCCAGCTCCATCCATGTTGCTGCAAATGATTGGATTTGCCCTTTTCTTATAGCTGAGTAGTATTCCATTGTGTATATGTACCACATCTTCTTTATCCATTCATCTATTGATGGACATTTAGGTTGCTTCCAATTCTTGGCTCTTGTAAATAGTGCTGTGATAAACATAGGGGTGCATCTGTCTTTCTCAAACTTGATTGCTGCATTCTTAGGGTAAATTCCTAGGAGTGGAATTCCTGGGTCAAATGGTAAGTCTGTTTTGAGCATTTTGATGTACCTCCATACTGCTTTCCACAATGGTTGAACTAACTTACATTCCCACCAGCAGTGTAGGAGGGTTCCCCTTTCTCCACAGCCTCGCCAACATTTGTTGTTGTTTGTCTTTTGGATGGCAGCCATCCTTACTGGTGTGAGGTGATACCTCATTGTAGTTTTAATTTGCATTTCTCTGATAATTAGCGATGTGGAGCATCTTTTCATGTGTCTGTTGGCCATCTGTATTTCTTTTTTGGAGAACTGTCTGTTCAGTTCCTCTGCCCATTTTTTAATTGGGTTATTTGTTTTTTGTTTGTTGAGGCGTGAGAGCTCCTTATATATTCTGGACGTCAAGCCTTTATCGGATGTGTCATTTTCAAATATATTCTCCCATACTGTAGGTATCCTTCTTGTTCTATTGATGGTGTCTTTTGCTGTACAGAAGCTTTTCAGCTTAATATAGTCCCACTTACTCATTTTTGCTGTTGTTTTCCTTGCCCGGGGAGATATGTTCAAGAAGAGGTCACTCATGTTTATGTCTGAGAGGTTTTCGCCTATGTTTTCTTCCAAGAGTTTAATGGTTTCATGGCTTACATTCAGGTCTTTGATCCATTTTGAGTTTACTTTTGTATATGGGGTTAGACAATGGTCCAGTTTCATTCTCCTACATGTAGCTGTCCAGTTTTGCCAGCACCACCTGTTGAAGAGACTGTCATTTCCCCATTGTATGTCCATGGCTCCTTTATCAAATATTAATTGACCATATATGTCTGGGTTAATATCTGGATTCTCCAGTCTGTTCCATTGGTCTGTGGCTCTGCTCTTGTGCCAGTACCAAATTGTCTTGATTACTATGGCTTTATAGTAGAGCTTGAAGTTGGGGAGTGAGATCCCCCCTACTTTATTCTTCTTTCTCAGGATTGCTTTGGCTATTCGGGGTCTTTGGTGTTTCCATATGAATTTTTGAATTATTTGTTCCAGTTCATTGAAGAATGTTGCTGGTAGTTTCATAGGGATTGCATCAAATCTGTATATTGCTTTGGGCAGGATGGCCATTTTAACGATATTAATTCTTCCTAGCCACGAGCATGGGATGAGTTTCCATCTGTTAGTGTCCCCTTTAATTTCTCTTAAGAGTGACTTGTAGTTTTCAGAGTATAAGTCTTTCACTTCTTTGGTTACGTTTATTCCTAGGTATTTTATTTTTTTTGATGCAATTGTGAATGGAGTTGTTTTCCTGATTTCTCTCTCTGTTGGTTCATTGTTAGTATATAGGAAAGCCACAGATTTCTGTGTGTTGATTTTGTATCCTGCAACTTTGCTGTATTCCGATATCAGTTCTAGTAATTTTGGGGTGGAGTCTTTAGGGTTTTTTATGTACAGTATCATGTCATCTGCAAATAGTGACAGTTTAACTTCTTCTTTACCAATCTGGATTCCTTGTATTTCTTTATTTTGTCTGATTGCCGTGGCTAGGACCTCCAGTACTATGTTAAATAACAGTGGAGAGAGTGGGCATCCCTGTCTAGTTCCCGATCTCAGAGGAAATGCTTTCAGCTTCTCGCTGTTCAATATAATGTTGGCTGTGGGTTTCTCATAGATGGCCTTTATTATGTTGAGGTACTTGCCCTCTATTCCCATTTTGCTGAGAGTTTTTAACATGAATGGATGTTGAACTTTGTCAAATGCTTTTTCAGCATCTATGGAGATGATCATGTGGTTTTTGTCTTTCTTTTTGTTGATGTGGTGGATGATGTTGATGGACTTTCGAATGTTGTACCATCCTTGCATCCCTGGGATGAATCCCACTTGGTCATGGTGTATGATCCTTTTGATGTATTGTTGAATTCGGTTTGCTAATATTTTGTTGAGTATTTTTGCATCTACGTTCATCAGGGATATTGGTCTGTAGTTTTCTTTTTTGGTGGGGTCTTTGCCTGGTTTTGGTATTAGGGTGATGTTAGCTTCATAGAATGAGTTTGGGAGTATCCCCTCCTCCTCTATTTTTTGGAAAACTTTAAGGAGAATGGGTATTATGTCTTCCCTGTATGTCTGATAAAATTCCGAGGTAAATCCATCTGGCCCGGGGGTTTTGTTCTTGGGTAGTTTTTTGATTACCTCTTCAATTTCGTTGCTGGTAATTGGTCTGTTTAGATTTTCTGTTTCTTCCTGGGTCAATCTTGGAAGGTTATATTTTTCTAGGAAGTTGTCCATTTCTCCTAGGTTTCCCAGCTTGTTAGCATATAGGTTTTCATAGTATTCTCCAATAATTCTTTGCATTTCCGTGGGGTCCGTCGTGATTTTTCCTTTCTCGTTTCTGATACTGTTGATTTGTGTTGATTCTCTTTTCTTCTTAATAAGTCTGGTTAGAGGCTTATCTATTTTGTTTATTTTCTCGAAGAACCAGCTCTTGGTTTCATTGATTTTTGCTATTGTTTTATTCTTCTCAATTTTATTTATTTCTTCTCTGATCTTTATTATGTCCCTCCTTCTGCTGACCTTAGGCCTCATCTGTTCTTCTTTTTCCAATTTCGATAATTGTGACATTAGACCATTCATTTGGGATTGCTCTTCCTTTTTTAAATATGCTTGGATTGCTATATACTTTCCTCTTAAGACTGCTTTTGCTGTGTCCCACAGAAGTTGGGGCTTAGTGTTGTTGTTGTCATTTGTTTCCATATATTGCTGGATCTCCATTTTGATTTGGTCATTGATCCATTGATTATTTAGGAGCGTGTTGTTAAGCCTCCATGTGTTTGTGAGCCTCTTTGCTTTCTTTGTACAGTTTATTTCTAGTTTTATGCCTTTGTGGTCTGAAAAGTTGGTTGGTAGGATTTCAATCTTTTGGAATTTTCTGAGGCTCTTTTTGTGGCCTAGTATGTGGTCTATTCTGGAGAATGTTCCATGTGCACTTGAGAAGAATGTATATCCCGCTGCTTTTGGATGTAGAGTTCTATAGATGTCTATTAGGTCCATCTGCTCTACTGTGTTGTTCAGTGCTTCCGTGTCCTTACTTATTTTCTGCCCAGTGGATCTATCCTTTGGGGTGAGTGGTGTGTTGAAGTCTCCTAGAATGAATGCATTGCAGTCTATATCCCCCTTTAGTTCTGTTAGTATTTGTTTCACATATGCTGGTGCTCCTGTGTTGGGTGCATATATATTTAGAATGGTTATATCCTCTTGTTTGACTGAGCCCTTTATCATTATGTAGTGTCCTTCTTTATCTCTTGTTACTTTCTTTGTTTTGAAGTCTATTTTGTCTGATATTAGTACTGCAACCCCTGCTTTCTTCTCACTGTTGTTTGCTTGAAATATGTTTTTCCATCCCTTGACTTTTAGTCTGTACATGTCTTTGGGTTTGAGGTGAGTTTCTTGTAAGCAGCATATAGATGGGTCTTGCTTTTTTATCTATTCTGTTACTCTGTGTCTTTTGATTGGTGCATTCAACCCATTAACATTTAGGGTGACTATTGAAAGATATGTACTTATTGCCATTGCAGGCTTTAAATTCGTGGTTACCAAAGGTTCAAGGTTAGCCTCTTTAGTATCTTACTGCCTAACTTAGCTCGCTTATTGAGCTGTTATATACACTGTCTGGAGATTCTTTTCTTCTCTCCCTTCTTGTTCCTCCTCCTCGATTCTTCATATGTTGGGTGTTTTGTGCTGTGCTCTTTCTAGGAGTGCTCCCATCTAGAGCAGTCCCTGTAAGATGTTCTGTAGAGGTGGTTTGTGGAAAGCAAATTCCCTCAGCTTTTGTTTGTCTGGGAATTGTTTAATCCCACCGTCATATTTGAATGATAGTCGTGCTGGATACAGTATCCTTGGTTCAAGGCCCTTCTGTTTCATTGTATTAAATATATCATGCCATTCTCTTCTGGCCTGTAGGGTTTCTGTTGAGAAATCTGAAGTTAGCCTGATGGGTTTCCCTTTATAGGTGACCTTTTTCTCTCTAGCTGCCTTTAACACTCTTTCCTTGTCCTTGATCTTTGCCATTTTAATTATTATGTGTCTTGGTGTTGCCCTTCTTGGATCCTTTCTGTTGGGGGTTCTGTGTATTTCCGTGGTCTGTTTGATTACTTCCTCCCCCAGTGTGGGGAAGTTTTCAGCAATTATTTCTTCTAAGATACTTTCCATCTCTTTGCCTCTCTCTTCTTCTTCTGGGACCCCTATAATACGGATATTGCTCCTTTTAGATTGGTCACACAATTCTCTTAATATTGTTTCATTCCTGGAGATCCTTTTGTCTCTCTCTATGTCAGCTTCTATGCGTTCCTGTTCTCTGATTTCAATTCCATCAATGGCCTCTTGCATTCTATCCATTCTGCTTATAAACCCTTCCAGAGTTTGTTTCATTTCTGCGATCTCCTTTCTGGCATCTGTGATCTCTTTCCGGACTTCATCCCATTTTTCTTGCGTATTTCTCTGCATCTCTGTCAGCATGTTTATGATTCTTATTTTGAATTCTTTGTCAGGAAGACTGGTTAGGTCTGTCTCCTTCTCTGGTGTTGTCTCTGTGATCTTTGTCTGCCTGTAACTTTGCCTTTTCATGGTGATAGGAATAGTCTGCAGAACTGGGACGAGTGACGGCTGGAAGGACTTCCTTTCTTGTTGGTTTGTGGCCCTCCTCTCCTGGGAGAACAGCGGCCTCTAGTGGCTTGTGCTGCGCAGCTGCGCGCAGACAGGGTTTCTGCTTCCTGCCCGGCTGCTATGGAGTTAATCTCCGCTGTTGCTGTGGGCGTGGCCTGGCTCGGGCAGCTACTCCAAAATGGTGGAGTCGCGTTGGAGCAGGAGTTGCTGGGAGGCTATTTATCTCCATAAGGGGCCTCCCTGCTCCCTGCAGCCCAGGGGTTAGGGTGCCCTGAGATCCCGGGTTCCCTACCTCTGGATTAAGTGACCCGCCCTGCCCCTTTAAGACTTCCAAAAAGCACCCGCCAAAACAAAACAACGACCACAAAAAAAAACAAGAAAAAAAATTTTTAATTAAAAAAAAGGTGGTCGTTCGTTTTTCTTTATTCTCCGGTGCCAGCCTCAGGCCTCTGCTCACCGGTCTTTCTGCCCTGTTTCCCTAATATTGGGGTCCCTGTCCCTTTAAGACTTCCAAAAAGCGCTCGCCAAAACAAAGCAGCAAAAAAGCAAAAAAAAAAAATGGTCGCGCGCTTTTCTTATGTCCTCTGTCGCCCAGCCTCCAGTGCCTGCTCACTGTTCTTGCTGCCCTGTTTTCCCAGTATCGAGGGCCCTGCACTCTGGCCCGGATGGCTGGGGCTGGGTGTTCGGCAGCCCTGGGCTCCGTCTCCCTCCCGCTCTGCCTGCTCTTCTCCCGCCGGGAGCTGGGGGGAGGGGCGCTCGGCTCCCGCGGGGCCGGGGCTTGTATCTCACCCACTTCGCGAGGCGCTGGGTTCTCTCAGGTGCGGATGTGGTCTGGATATTGTCCTGTGTCCTCTGGTCTTTATTCTAGGAAGGGTTGTCTTTGTTATATTTTCATAGATATATGTTGTTTTGGGAGGAGATTTCCGCTGCTCTACTCATGCCGCCATCTTCCGCCCCCCTCCCACCCTCCATTTTTAATAAGCTGGAACTCCTGTCAAGTGATTGTTCAGTGGTTGCATTTAACTCGCAGGCCAGTCGCTGAGCTAAGGTCTGCTGCTGAGCTCACTGAGGAAGCTGGAGAGAAAGCAAGCTGGCTCAGCCTCCCCATTCTAAATGCAGGCCCCTTCATTCTGCTGCTCAGTCAGAATTAAAGGGATTTCAAAGCTCATTCTCCTCCAATGGAAGAAGGGGCCAAACAGGAGAAGGTGCATCTTGCTACTTGATATTAGGAAAGCAAATGCCTTGACTGAGCAGAGTCTTATAGTACATTATTTTTATTGTCATTGTTAACTTTTGCTTTTGAATATGGAGTCTTATGAATACTAATAAACAAGTCTCTCAGTCCGGAAGTCAACAAAACCCAATAGTATGTTTCCTGCTTTAAAGACACGCCAGGCCCATGCTTTATCCCACCATCTCTCTCTTTTCTGCACAGAACTATCTGAGGTTAGGAGGAGACACAGAGTTCAGGAGGTCCTCACAGGAATCCTAGACAATCCCAGTCATTAGTGTGCCTGCCACGAGGAAGGGAGAAGGGCGGAGAAGTTTCCAACATAGGAAATAATTGTCAAGAGGCACAAAACCACTAAGCTAGAGAGGTACCAGCCGTATTTCCACAGATTAAGGGACGGGGAGTGGCATTTGGAGCAATGCCAGTTTTGATACTATATCTGTGTGCCTGTGAGTGTGTGCTGAAATGCATCCCTCACATCTGAAAAGGATGCTAACCAACTTTACACTGTTCTGCTAACATGTCTCTGTCAGCTGTTTCCACACTGGTCGGGAAAGCAGGGTGTGGGAGATGTTGCCGCTGTGGCCTTTGCCGCAAGCTGGGTGGGGGCTCAGTAATGCCTGAGGTTGTCCAAGCAGTTTGAAAAAGAGTTAAATAATATAAATGACCACAAACTCAGAAACATCTTAGCAAGTCTTGCACAAATTATGCCCCCCATTACCAAATATAGGCTTCAAGGTCTAGCAGTTTTGGACCGTTCCTATATATGATTATAGGGAATTCTCAACCAAAATCACACAACCATCAGGTTAACATAATTCCTGGTTAAGGTAGTGTTTGGGGTCCCAGGCTAAGACTCATCCATTTTTCTCTCCACTGCTGTGGCCACTAGAGGAGACATGCCAGGACAGACATCTGAAAAAGAATCCAAGTATCAGCTTTATTAATAGACTAAGCAACTGCCTAAGGAGTCCCTTGCCTGAAGTTTAGGCTTCCTGGGAACAGCTGGGTCGGAGAATGTGGTTTGGCTTCATAACTCCTATTCCAAATGAAGGACAGATGGACAAACAGGAAAGGGGAGACCTGATTAGTGCCCTAATTGTAGGTAAAAAAGCTGGAACTGAAAGACAAGACTATGGGGGCAGCGAAAGATCAGTGGTTAGGAGTTGGGGGGAAGAAGGGATACATAGGCAAGGCACAGAGGATTTTTAGGGCAGTGAAAATACTCTGTGTGACTTATACTTCAAAGATAGATACATGTCATTACATATTTTTCCAAAGTCATAGAATATACAACACTGAGAGTGAATCCTAATGCAAACTACGGACTCTATGTGATTGTGAAGTATCAGTATAAGTTCATCAGTTCTAACAAAGGTCCCACTCTCATGGGGGATGTTGCTGAAAGAGAAGGCTATGCTTGTGTGGAAGCAGGGAGGGTATGGGAAAGCTCTGTACCTTACTTTCAATTTACTGTGAACCTAAATATATTCTACAAAATAAAGTCTTTAAAAAAAGCCATGAGCGTACATAGCCCCACTAAATGTTACACAATTGGTAGTAAAGTGCAGGAGATCCATTTTGCCAGAATGCCTAAACCCTAACACAGCACCTTGTGTGGGGTTGATACTTAATAAATGTTTGCACAATTGAATTGAAATGAGTTGGAGAGATGAGGAATTGAAGGGGGAAACATGCCTTTTCATGGACCTTTGTCACCGCGCATCTTTCCCCACCAAGAGCCCTCCAGCTGCCTTTTTGGTAACCGCCTCATCCCACCACGTGCGCTCCAAGAGAGACGGTAATTCTAAGGATCCAGGAGTGTCCTTTAGACACTCTTTAAACCAGTGATGCAACATCAGATGGAATGAGAATGCATCATCCATGGCCACAGCTGTCCTGACCCCAAGCAGACACAGTGCTGTGAAGCAGGCATGCTTCCCAATTCCTGGCCTTCCAGAGAGGCTTTGTTCCTACCTATTCACAAACCTAGTTGTCCATCTCCTGCTGATTCTGTGTGCCCTTCCAGTAATTCCTGTTTATTACCCAGAATTGGTTTCTGTGGCTTGCACCAAGGAACTTTAACCTCTTCATGCCCTTTAAAATCAATGGCACTGAGACAGCTGAGAGGTTACAAGGGGCTAAATTGGGTAATGGCATGGCTTCCATAAGAGACAGTTAGTTCAGGGGTAAAAATCTTGTGACTTAAGAAATATTTCTAGGCAGGAAAGAGAGATTAGTCAAAGTTAACCCCAACGTCGTATACTTCATATGTGTTTCAACAAGCAAAGAGTTTTTGGTCATTTGAACTTTCACCCAGGTGGGCTGAGAAACGTGGTTGCACGTTTCTTACAAATGGATCAACAGTGCAAGCTATTTTAAGAGCTAACATATGAGAATGAATAATTTTCACATGCTTTTCACTTCACTGAGAGAAACAACCAACACGGCTTGTCAGGCAGTTGGTCGCACTGCTCAACCTCACGCACGTGCCGCTGGGCAAGTGAGTCAGGCTCCCCCAAGTGCTGCTTCCTGATGAGTGGCCGAGCCAAGGTTGTGAGTCAGCCCTGCTCAGAGCCAAGCGTCTTTGATTCAGTATTATTTTCTGCTTTACCGCACAAGGTTCAAAATGTCCAATCTCTTTCCTTTAGTATCAATTCCTAAATAGTTGGAAGTCACCGTCCAGAACTGCTTCATTAAAAATGTTCCTTTTCAGAAATCATTGATCCTTGGTGCACTCCTCCAAAATAAAAATATAAATAAATAGAAGAAAAGTCTAGGAAGAAAATACCAGCATGGTATGGGTTACAACATAACATGTTAATGCTAAATGCCAAGTTCTTGGTTCAGTGTTCAATTTATTATGATGAAAGCATAAGGCAGAAAACAGGCATCAGATGAAATGAGGACTGAAAAAATGTGCTACTGCATGAAAACTATTTATGAATTTCCAGGCTGTTCCTCATTGAATAAAAGTGATAATCATTTGATAGATGCACATTTTGTTAGTGTTACTTCAAGCTGATACATTGTCAAATTGCTACAACCCTTTCAGGTGTGGGAATCACAGAGGGAAATCATGACTTAATGCAGAAGAAAGGCTGGCAAAAATAGCAGAACAGCAGTCCATTACCTAAGGGCTGTGGTACGAAAGAGTTGTAATGCATTTCAGTTAGATGGAATCTCAGAGGTCACAGAATCCAATCCCCCCACCCAGGGCTGAAGCTTGCCAGTTAAAGCACACTCATCAGATAACTGGCAATGGTGTCGTATCACATACTAATGCTATGGTAATTCTCCTAGTATTTCAAAGACTGAGAATCTGATCCAAGAGCCGGAATAGATTAGTAGAGTTTATTCAGCTTATGCATGAATCCTCCCCTTGCCCTCTTTAGAATGGAAATACGCCATCATAGTTCAGTTTCCTGAGGTCACAAAGATAAAACAATATCTACTTTGACTTCAGACAGAATCATTTATAGATAAAAGAAGACTCCTCTATAAAGTGAAACAGCTTTGCAAATAGCCTCTCACCACAGTTAGTCATAATTTATGCTTGGTGAACAGGAAAATATGCTGAATTTATTCATTTTATTGTGCACTGCCTGTTGAAAGGGCAAGCTGATAAAGAAAAAGTGGGGGTGGGTAACTTATTGGTATTTGCAAATTTGATATAAAAGACTTTTGTAATTCTTTCTGATTTCAAGAGGAGAAGAAAATTAACTCTGAAAGTGTCGGAACAGAAAATTCCCATTGTTGTCACAGCCATGGTGTCTGACATTTTACCACATTACCACATGGCTGGTTTTGTCTTTTGTCCTCCAGCATAGATTTTTGCTCCACTTTTAAGCCCTAATTTAAATATATGTATCACAACAACCTCTGGTTCTGAGCCTGGAGTCTGGCCTGGCATCCCTGGCGCTGTCCTACCCCATCACATTTTCATGAACACCTTTGAGGATAGCAGTTTACTCTCCTCCTCCGACAAGCAGCCTCTTTACTTTAACCAGGGCATGTCTATTGTGATTCTAATTATTTCTGAAGTAAAACTTGATTTTCTTGCATGGTTTCAGGATGTGTTTCAGAGTGTTTTGGGTTTTCAAATTCCACTTTGAAATGGGAGATGGTTTTCATATGGCCAGGTGGTCCTCTCCTGCT
Organism: Manis pentadactyla; assembly: GCF_030020395.1. Classification (NCBI taxonomy): domain Eukaryota; kingdom Metazoa; phylum Chordata; class Mammalia; order Pholidota; family Manidae; genus Manis; species Manis pentadactyla. The sequence goes on along the minus strand of NC_080030.1, from coordinate 91,710,091 downwards.
TTCTCAACTAAGGGGATGTTGAAGCTCTTTAAGTAATTGTTCAGAGGACATCTGTGGCTTTCACTTCATGTGGCAGACAGGGAATTAGAGATACAGCTTAAAATTTAGGAAATGGGCCTCAATTAAAGCACAGAATACTGGAAATCTTAACTCATATGCTATTCTCTCTCTTTTCCAGCATGTCAGATAAAATCTTTATCATAAATTAAAAGTATGGCATGAAGTTTGGGGCATTTTGAAGGGATAAAAAGTTGAATGGGGCTCAGAATTTAGAAAATTTATTGTATAGACCTGGTACATCTTTTTCGAAGCACATCATAAAATTCTAGCTGAAAACCATTACAGAATATAAGTTAGTAACAGTCCATCTCATTTATGAAAACTATAACTTAATCATGAAAATACTGTACTTTCTAGATAAAATCTTTCTGAACCCACTTCTTTCCCATCTGAAAGGGCACAGACCATGCCACCCACTGAGAATTCTTGGCGTAGTTGAGCATAAGCCTCAAATTTCTAAACAATGACACTCCCGCATAACACAACCACATCCTGAGTCATCTGAAGCCAAGGAAATCCAGTGATAAAGTTTTCGTGATCCCACAGGAGTCTATGGGAGGGCAGGGCAGGTGGACTGCATTGCTCTAGCATCTTTGGCCTTTGCTCACCTCAGGCCAAATATTGCTGCAGCCGCCTCTGAGGCTGTGTGGAGAACAAATCTGCCCAGATTTGTTTAGAAAGATCATCTTCAAAGACCCAGTCCCTCTCCTCCCCTTTGGAGACACTTAGGAAACAGACTGAGACTCATCATCGTGTGGTAGTTGTGAAGCCCAGAGGCAGCATGGGATGCTGAATGAAATACCATTTTCCATAGCACCATCCACTCAAGGGTTTCCATATTCTGCTAAGATTCCTCTCATCACTACTGCTAAAGGGGTTAAAGGTTTGGAGACTTTCATTTGTATATGTTTGATTATTTATCATTAGATGGTAACCTAGGGATGGGACCTAACCAGATATTTTCGCTCTTTCCCTTGGCCCTGCATGAATCATGGAAACCCTCACACCTTCCTTTGACTATTACCTTGACTTCATTCTGAGGACTTAGGGAACGACTTGGCCCACCCAAGTAAATGGCAGCTACCCGGCTTACCCACAAGATAGAAAGTGTCACGAATGAGCAGATGGCTCATTCTTCCATATCTGGCGGTTTTCACTCACTGGGGAAGCATCACAGTAAGCCAGAAAGTCTGGGTTTTGGGTCAGACATACTTGGATTTAAATTCCAGCGCTATTAACTGTGCTTCCTTGAGGAAGTTCCCCTCACCTTTGAGTCTGTTTCCTTAATTATAAAGGACTGTTAGGAAGAAGTAAGGCTAAACAAGTACTTAGTACTGTGTGGAGCACTTAGTAGGCTTGCAAAAGACATAAGCTATTATTATTTGTAATTTCCTTCATGGGGATGCTGGGCAGAATTAAATGAGATAACAGCTGTGGAAGTCCTGGCCCATTAGTAGGAGCTCAACAAACATTAGTTCCTTTCCCTTTAAGGAAAATTAAGCCCTTCGCAAATCTGCTTGGGCTTCGGGCCATCAGAATCCATGGTGCTTCTCTGCAGCCACCTAATAATAAATGCCCCTCCCTCTTCCTGCAGAGTGGAACATCTGGAACATCTCTATTTCACACCCTCTGCCCCTTCCGCTGCCATGTCTAGTTCGAACAAGTCTTCTGCACCTCACTGTCTGGCCTTCTCCTAACACAGACAGGTTTTTTCCAGTTTCTTCTCACCTGGTTTCTAGGTGAGACCCCAAACCCTGCTCTCACCCCTCCCACTCCTCTGCTGCTATTTCCTCCTCAGCGGCTCTGTGTTCTCCCATCCATTCCTGAGGTGCTCATTTTCCCAAGCACATTATACAATGAAAAAACATGCATTTGTTTTTTAGATCACTTTTGTCTTAGTCAAAAGAGAATACATTTGCAATACAGAAATAGAAAAGGGTTGGTGTGTTTTATCACAAGGAATTACAGCTATTATCCCACAAATCTGATTGATGTGATTAGCCAAAACAAACATGCGGAGTAATTTCTTCTCCCAATAACTAGTTCTTTTGCCTGAATTTCCAAACAATAGCTTCTTATGGCAATGTCTCAAATGGTGTATTATATTCATCCCAGCACTTGCATTCTGTTTCGGATATGATTTTGAGAGAAGACTTCTTAGAGAGTAAATTCTTGGGGAAGCACATAAATAAATACCAGATCAATATAAATAGATAAATACCCGGATTTCAGAAACACTGTTAAAAATAACAGCAACAATAATAATATGACTGTAATTTCTCAAGAATCTTCAGACCACAAATGCAATACTGGGGGAAAAGAGATGTATTTGTTTTCTTCTTGCCTTATGGCTAAAAGAGCAAGCCATGCATGATTTTTATGACCTGGCTAGTGATGTGTCCCTTCGGGGAGCTATTAACTCCGTCCTTGTAGATGGTGCCTGATCCCCGTCAAAATTAGAAATTGCTTAAACCAGAAAAAAAGCATTTCATTCCTAAATAGGCCATTAGTGATATTGGATAGTTTGTTATGCTGTAATGCAATATTGAAATTCCTAGAGGCAACTGATTTTCAGTAGTGAATTAAAAAGAACAAAACTAAACTGAATATTTGAGGAATGAGTGAAAAGAATCATGGACAGCTATTTTGTAGATAGTGTGTCAGCAGTTGACCTTTTGAAAATAAAATCATGAACCCTCCCAAGGCAACTAAATGTAAATGAGCCCAGCCCAATTGTGTGGTAGATATGAAAATACATGGAAGGAAAACTAACATCTATTTGGATTTCAAGGGCAGGGGGTGTGTATATGAAACAAAATGTCATTCTCAAAAGAAAGTAAGTGGGCTAAAAATAGCAATGGACAGTTTTAAAAATTATAAGCACTGATGTGTAGGATAATAGGAGCAGACATGTACACAGGACTTGTTATGTGCACGTGTGCCTGGTTTCTCTGTTCTTGCCTCACTGCATGGCTAATGCAACATTGGACGGCCTTTTCCCTGGGGTGCAGAATTCCAAGAATAATGCACATAAGCAAAATAGCATCATTCCTCATCCTACATTTAAAGAGAAGCTGACTTACTGATACATACTACCATAGATAAAAAAGGGTAACATTGTTTTCCTGCCCACAGCTGTCTTCAGGCTTAATGTAAATGCTCATTTGGAAGACTGCAACTGCATCAGCTAAGGTATTGGAATGATTCACCCAGAGTTCTAATTGCATAAGTACAAAACTCTCTGTGCTTAAAGGCTTGCCAATTACTAATTCCCATTTCTCACCATTTATATCCAAAAACTCCAGTTAATTTCCTTTTCCTGAATATAGTATCTGAATTGCAAAAATGTGGGAAAAGTCACTAGCCTAGTAAATATATCTTTTAGTAGATAATTTCCTTTCTGAAGTTACTGTAATTTATTTTAGAAACTGAACCTTTTCTCCCGGAATCCATCTTGTTCTCACAAGACAGACACGTTCTCTAAGGACATTCTGGTATTTCTCATGGTTAAAAACTCTGAGGACATTATCAAGGGTATGATACAATAAGTTAATACTTCACCAAAGGTTAAAAAAAAAGGAAGAATACATGTGGTGGGGGCGGGGGTGTTAAGAATCATATTCAAATTAAGATATTATTTAATTCATATAATTTTTAAAATGTTACGTGAGCATAGATGACTTCAACAGATATATAAATCAAAGTCTTTCCTAATCTCTGGCCTGATTGATGGGATTTTTCCACTAAAATTGCCCATTCCATCCCAAATATGGATAATATATAATTCAAAGTTGAAATCAGGTCCCCTGAGTTTCCCGAGATTGGATAAATGTCTCAAAACATCAGCAAATAGGCCTTAAAGGGATGTGGAAATCTATAAACCATCCTGATGCCTTGTCAATAGCAGGAAGGAGACTGGATGAGACTGTAAACCAAGCAACCTTTTCGTGACCTCCACCCTCCCCCAACCTCTGGAAAATGATGAGGACTGTTCCTCGGGTCTTTGTTTGAAGAAGCAGAGATAAGGATGGTGAACTCACATTCCCACAGAGACTTAAAGTAACCACAGCTCCTTCCGTTCAAAATTGCTTTGTATTTGGTGACCTGAGGTTCAAGTAGATGAGATTTTGCCATTTTCAAGAGTTCAGAAATAATTCACACTGTTACTACGCTGAGCAAAACACGCAACCAGGGCCAGTGGGGCCCGTGGCAGTGGGATGAACAGGGCACAGGAGGACGTATTTCAAAATGGTAGGTGGACGGGGAAACAGGAACTGTTTGAATGCCTTTCAGGCATCCTGAGATTTTAGCTGCCACTTAGATAAGAAAAAAAAGCACCACATTAAAAATTAGTAAACCAGATTTCTGGTCATCTCTGCTCCTAAATTATGTTTTGACCTTGGTTATATTTCTTAATCTCTTTGGACCTCAGTTTCCCCATCTGCAGATGGGCTGAAACAATGTGCATGTTACTGTCATCTCTCAGAAGTCTACGGGTTTATGACTGTTGCTTGTTCCTCAGAGATACAGGAAAACCAATATTAACTGCATCATGTCACTGGAGGAAGGAAAACAAACTGAGTTTTCTCAGTCTAGCTAATGACACCGCAGCTCGGCAGTGAGGCAGTCAGTGAGGGGAAATGGAACAAGTCAGCATCCTTAAGCTAATTAGGTGAGGGAGACCTCTGTCTATCACCATGGCGACCAAAGGGAAGGTAACCCTGTAAAGGTCGTAGACGAGGAAAGGGAATGGCATTCTGATAGGGACAGGTACAGTCTACCACAGCAGCCTCTGATTTAATTAGTCCCCAGTGCAGAGAGACCCTAATTATTTTCTGAAACAGTGTCTCAAAGTAGGCTCCATGCACCACTTGGTTACAAGTGCAAATTCCTTGAACTCGCCCATACCTACTGGGAAATGGGAAAATATGTAGGGAACCTGCATTTCTAAGAAGTTCTCCAGGTATTCCTTTTGCACAGTAAAACTTGAAAACTACTAATCTAGCAAATTTAAAGGATGAAGTTGGGAGAAAATGGAGAATGGAACATCCAACATGTATACTCCCAGAATACCTCTAGAAGTGGAGGAGTAGATGATAATACCTTTACTAAGGAGGTCTGAGGTACAGGGCAAAATAGAAACTTACTTTTTTCTGTAAACTCTTTTTTTTTTTTTTAAATAATTATTTTTTATTGAAGGGTAGTTGACGCACAGTATTACATTACATTAGTTTCAAGTGTACAACACAGTGGTAGAACATTTATATACATAATTCTAGGTTCCAGCTATCACCCTACCAAGCTGTTACAATATCTTGACTATATTCCTTTTCTGTAAACTCTTTAATGTTGTTTTCATTTTTACCAGGAGCAAGAATTAAATCAATATTTCTAATTTTAAATTTTTTTAAATACAAATTAAATTTTCACACACTTTCTCAGAATTGGAAAAAATGAACACTGTTTTCAAAGTTGAAGGATAAAATAACAATAGTTAAATATTTTCTTTTTTTATCAGACTTAGAAAGGTCAAGCAAAATACAGCCTTAATTTTGTACTTTATCAAATGAAGGATAGGAAAGAAGACTGTCAGAAAGGATACTTAATAAAGATGCCTCCCTCAATTCATCTTATATCTGGGTGATAGCCTAGAATTATTACCTTGTTACTTGTTACACTGTTTTTTTGTTTCCTGGCTGATTAGTAGTTCTTGCTTACTAACATACAAGAGCTTCACAGCAGAAACCATACATGTTCCTTTGTTAATTCTCATAGTCCCTCTTCATGCTACATCGACATAGTACTTGCCCAGTAAAATTCTAATGAAATAGGTTCTTTTCTGTAACATGTAGCACTTCCATTAAGACTGAAATTCAATTAAGTTAAACATGTTTCTAACTCCAAGATAAGCTGTAAGTTGTGAGGTCCAACAATTGTAAAAGAGGATGCCTAAGGAGAAAAGGGATGGGAGATCAGCAGCAGACCCCCAGGACCATTTTCACATACACCCAGGACTAAGAAAATGTGCCCAAGAAAACTCCAGGACCAAGAGGCCCACAACAGTGAGCTATAATTGGAGGAGACATATAGAGGCCCTATGCCAAGGCAATTGTTCTATATAAGGCACAATAAGCTTAGGTGAAATTCATTAAAATTTGTATCCCACCCCACCATTTAAACCATGGAAGAACCAAAGGGTTAGAGTGTATTGTGCCCTTTGTATGAAGTGGAGGGATGAGAAATGCCTGGTATAAGGTGAGAATGAAGTCACCAGGCCCTGCTGTTAAATACCTACTAGAGAGGCCAGCTCTCTTCCTGCCTCTGTCCCAAGACAGGTGGAAATATTGCTGATAACACGTTTGGGACACTTACCAATTATCTGATGGGAAGCCGGATTGCTTCAGTGGTTCAACATTAATGAGATGACTGCTTTGCAGTGAGCAAGATGGGCACTGGGCCATTGGACAACAAATGGTGTTGCCCTAGAAAAGCAGCAGAGCTGCCCTTGAAAGCTAGTCATATCCCAAATTCAGAATCCCCCTGTCGTGGTACAGAGTTGTGAATTGTCCCTGGAGAGCATGTGACCAATCAAGAACTACCTTCCTAGTCCTCTGGCCTCTAGAGACAATATATTGTGAACAGAAATGATGTGGGTTCCTTCCAGACCAAGGCTTTTAAGCAGTTATTATAACTTTACTCCCTTCTGCCTTCCACTGGCTGGATACAGGAGATCTCAGCCCTTGTGGTTTGACAGAGCCACGGGATGACAGAGGCCTCAGCCAGAACCATTTCATAAAGGAAACATCCACAACAAAGAACCACTGCTTTGGACCACTACCTTAGCAAACTTCTAAGGTGTTTGAGATATTATGTATGCATTGTGGGATTTATTTTGTGACAGCAGCTAGCCTTACCCTGACTTATGTATTTGGCTAGACTAAAGGTTAACACTGTCATTCCTAGAGCTCAGGAGCAATATCTATGCCTAAATAAGGTTCAGTCCAAGGTGGCAGGAGCTTGGAGCTGCCCTCGCTCAGACTGGGTGTTTGCAGAGGACAGAACATTCCTCTGATGAGCTTCACCTGCCTTGAATGAGAAGTACTCCTTTTTGGATTTTTCTCTCCAGGACACATTCCAGGATAATGTACAAAGAAGATATAATTCCCCTCCCTTTTGCTCCCTATCATATTCCCTTTAGGGAAGCCTGGAGCATCATTGGACTGCAAATGCTTTAAAAGTTGGTGAGTTTCCTTTTGCAAAGAGCAGCTCCATAAAAGAAAAAAGCCAGGGAACCCAGCCACAGCCCAGAGCACATTCCCCTGAGAATGTTGGCTGACTTGTGTTTTCATGAAAGACCCCAGATGATTCTAATAAGGGCTTGTAGTTTACATACACACACACACACACACACACACACACACACACGCCTGAAAATATTTGCTCTTTGAATTCCAGACTCAGGTTATATCTACCAAGACAAAGCCCCACATTAGATCCTTCAGGTAGGTAAAAAATAAATATGACACCATCCCTGACCTCCGGGAACTGACATTTAGAATATAATTATAATCTAAGTGTTACAAAAGAGAAAGATACAGAATGTGCTGTAAGAACAAAGGACCAGCAAGGAATCATTCCACACATGGTACCCTGGAGCTTTCTGGGGAGGAATAGAATGAATGCGGTGCATGCAGGAGGAGAATCACCCATGAAGGCCGGCAGAGAGAACAGCGCCTGTACCGGCCTGAGATAGGAGAGGGCGGGAAGTTTCCTACACTGAATCCTCCTGCTTACAAAAGCTTTTGGTGCCGTGACTGCAAGGGCAAAAAATGCCATTTCTAAGCAATAAACCTGCCAATAAGAACTCTCTGGGGTACTGGGTAGACGAAGGGAGGGAGGGGCATATTCTGAAGTCTGCGAGAACCACAATGTAGGGCAGCTCAATCCACACTATACCAAGGTTCTGCAATGCTCAGGTTTCCAGTGATGGATAAGACATTGAGTTAGGGGATAAAAGTGAAGGCTGGAGAACTTCTGGGTAAATGACCTATGAAATGGGGTGGAGCCATACCTCAGCAGTGCTAGACACCCAGTAGGTATTCAATAAATGCTTGTTGATTCAATGGCCCCTACATCTTACATATGCTTTGTCATGATAACCTGTGCCAGGAACATTGTTAAAAATTCACTGATTCTGTTATCCAACTCAGTGACTCATCTTACGTCCTTGCCACCCATATGCAGTCAGAACACAGAAATTTCTCAAGGCTGAGCTAGAAAAAATATTAACTTTTAAAAATATACATATGATTTATGTGAAAAATACGATATATGACCCCTATCAGAAAATTCCTATAGAATATATGTATATGTTATACATTGTGTTTCTTGCATAAATCATGTTTTTTAATATTTAAAGGGCTTTCAAGCTGGGAGTGCCATGAACCAACTGCCCTCCATTCAAGCTCCAGCTCTATCTTGCTTTCTCAATCATAGAAAACAGGGAAGGTGCATCAGTCTAGATAGCTGTAGACCTTTTCATGAAGGACAATTTTTAAGTATCTAACATGGTGAGAACTATGAAATCGTTCTCCACATGTACATCTTGAAAGCTCTATATGCATAAATTAGTTTCCCATAGTGGTGCAGAACTCTAATTATTTTTTAATTTATACAAATACATGCAATTAAAGTACAATTACAATGCTATTAGAATGCCAGCATAATTAAAATGCAGAAAGAAGAAAATTTATAAATCTGGTCATGAATCCTTCTGATTTCTTCTTGGGTTCAATTAATGCCATTTATGATTTAAAGATTGTGAAAAACCTTATTGCGGTAAGATCATCCCATCGATCCATGTACCTTAGAATGTGAAGTCTCACTAGGACCACAGGGTGTATCTTTATGATGAATGTAGGGCCAGAACTGGCCAGATGAGAGTTGCTTGACAAAGATACATCCAACAGAAGGGTGAAAAAATTTAAGGGTGGCCGCCCTACAGAGGCGTGGAAAAAGCTTGCAAATTCCAGTTCTTCCAGTATTTATTAAGTGTTGGCCAGATACACCTACATATTTCCCTTACAAAAGCTATGGCCCTCTTTACCCTAATTTCTCCATAGAAGAAGGCATTCAGTTAATAGGGACTGATCTGAGATCCCGGCAGTATACACAGACTTTTTAAAAAAATGGAAGATGACTTCTGCTAAAGGATTCTCTTTTTTTAGTCTTTTATAGATAAAAGCTTTCATTGGGAATGGGGCTGGGGGGAGATAGCCAGCAAACAGTGACCTGCTGAAAAATCAAACCTAAAGGGCTAGATTTGATTACATTATTTTTCATAAAACAAACATTTATTGAGCACTCCTGGTTTCTGGGTATATAAAGTAACATGGTCCCAGTCCTCTGGGAAGCCATGGTTTGGAGGAGAAAACAGGTCTGTAAAAATTTCATTGCTATACAGTGAGGTAAATGTGATGGTGGTCATGTGCACTGTGGGGGCACAGAAAATTAATAATAAAGAGCTCCCCAGAAAGGAGAAAATGTTTGAGTTGGGTCTAGATTGAACAGTGGTTCTCATTCCCTATGGTGTTTATCATTTCAGTGACGGGGGTGCAACTGGCATTTAGTGGGTAGAGATCAGAGAAGCTAACCATCCTTACCCAGGTCAAGGTCAGTCCCCACACACAAGAATTTTCCTGCTTCCCACATGACTTTCAGATGTCCAATGTTATGCCACGCACTTAGGAGCTAAAAAGCCTGTTTACTATTATCTGGGCTTTATGCTCAGTTTTGCATATGAACCACAAGGGATATGTTTTGTTTTCCTATGGTTTTGGCACCATTCAAATATCCACAAATATTTAAAAATTTTCCAGGAATGCAACTATCTTGTAAAACAAAGAAAATTTTCTTTTTTTCTTTTCAGAACATTACATTCTTATATAAATATATCAAGGTATATTCTTCAATCTTTTAATATAGGGCCAAAACTTTTTTCCTTCAGTGTATGTCTTTCGATAGGAGTCATACATCGTATTCTTATATAAACATCAAAACATATCTTCAGTTTCCAGTTTCAACTTCTTGAAACTGGAGTGGGACCAAAAGAACAATTTTTGATGAATGTGAACTCCAAATCCTCCAAATAGGGTATGTGCTTCTTGCCCAAAATATTTCTATATATGATATTCACTACCTAATTTTGTTAGATATCTTTTATTCAACTAAAGACTTGTTCTATTTTTAGTTTGCTAAGAGATTTTACCATAAATGAGTGCTATTTTTCCAGAAAGTTTTTCCCCCAGTTCTTTAGAATGGGCTCTTTGTGCACACTTAATAAGAGTTGCTCTAAGATGCAAAAGGCTGTATATTGCACAGCTGCAGGGTTTCTGCCATACTGTAGCCCTACTGTGTACTTAGAAGTGGGATTGCTAGATCACAGGGTCTGTGCACTTCCAATTTTACTTGGTATGACCAAATAGTTATTCAACCACAGCTTCACTGACACTTGGAGTTATCAGACTTATTGATTTTTACTAATGTCACTAATAACATAAAAGTATATCACTGCTGTTTTATTTAAATTTCTCAGATAATTAGATAACTTGGACATTTCTTATATGTTTATTGGCCAGTCAGGTTTCACCCTCCTTGAATTATGTGTTGCGGTAGTTCCCTCCCAATCCTCAGTTTTGCTGTCCGCCTTTGCAGTTACCCATAGTCAACTGGAAGCAGATGATCTTCTGAGATGTTGTCAAAAGGTCAGTAGTAGCCTGATGCTCCATAACTGTGCCTACATACACTGTTCACCTCTCTTCATCTCCTCATGTAGGCATTTTATCATCTCACATCATCACAAGGTGGGTGAGCACAATATAGTAAGATATTTTGAAAGAGATCACATTCACATAACTTTTATTGCAGCATATAATTATAATTGTTTTATTTTATTATTATTGTTAATATCTTACTCTCCCTAATTTACAAATAAGCTTTATCATAGGTATGTATGTGTAGGAAAAAATAAAGGTAGGGAGGACTTGCTACTATCTGCAATTTCAGGAAGCACTGGGGGTCTTAGAACATAACACATGTACATAGGGGGGGCTACTGTATGTTTCTCATAGTTATTTTCATTTGCTTACTGAGTTATAAGAGTTCTAATATCCACTGGATCCTAATCTTTATGTGCATTGCAGGTATTTTCTCCTAGACAGTGTGTTGTCTTTTCAATTTTGTTTCAGAGTTGGATGTAGTCCATTTTAACAATCTTTTCTTTTTTTGGCTTGTATTTTTTTATTCACAAGAAATCTTTCTTATACAAAAGTTATGAAGCTCTTCTTCTACATGTTTTTCATAAAGCATTTAATACTTGCTTTTCTCATTTCAGTCTTTAATCCATCTGCACATGTGTGTGATGAGAGCTGTCATTTTTTTCATGTAAGATTCCAGTTGCCCTAGCACCATTTTTCTTTAAGAATTAACACTTTCGCACTTATTTTTAATGCTGCTGATGTCAATGGCCAAACTACCATATATACTTGAATCTACTTCTAGGTCTAACAGTCTGTCCATATATCAGTGCCACTATTTGCATTACTACAGTCTTATAATATATCTTGATAACAGATAAATCTCTCCCCTTAATTGTTCTTATTCTCAAAACTGTTTTGACTGTCCTTACCCATTTACTCTCCTTCATTAAGTTTCAAAGTCAGATTGTCAAGTTCCCTAAAAAATCCTGCTTGTATTTTGGCTGCAAGCATGTTGAATATAAGTATTAATTGGAGGGAGATTTACCAAGTCAAATCTATTCATCCAGAACACAATATAATTCTTCATTCATGTAGGTCCCCTTTTTGTCTTTTAATGAAACATATTATTTTCTTTATGGAAGTCTTGAGCAACACTTGTTGGGTTGATTCTTAGTTACCTTAGAGTGTTTCATGTAATTATAAATATTATATTTTTTAAATTATATTTCCTAATTATTTCTTGTGGGGGTAAAGGTATCATTTCTGATGTTTTGATATTGTTGATAAATTAGTATTGTTTGCCTTACTGATTACTTCTATTTCTGAAGTCTTGCACTTTCCACATAGACATCACAAATGACAGATACCAATCAGTCTTTTTCTTCTCGTGACTAGTACTTCTCATACAGTGCTAAATATGAGCAAGAATATAGGGTATGTGCTTCTTGCCCAAAATATTTCTACATATGATATTCACTACCTAATGTTGTTAGATATCTTTTATTCAACTAAAGACTTGTTCTATTTTTAGTTTGCTAAGAGATTTTACCATAAATGAGTGCTATTTTTCCAGAAATTTTTTGGAAATATTGAGGTATTAAATGATTGTTCTCCTTCAATATTGAAGTAAAATTTTTATCTGTTGAATATTCCTATATTCCTGGGAAAACCATATTTGATTATTATTTATTATGTATTTTATCTTCATCTCTGTTCATAATTGAGCATAACCTATCATTTCCTATTCACCTATTGTCCTTTTGCAGTTTTGCTATGAAAATTATACTAGCCTCAAAAAATTGAGTTGGGGATCTTACCCCCTTTTCATGATGTGACATACATACAAGTCTTGAATTGACCTATTTTCCTAGTGAAATGTTCTTTCTTATCATCATGTAACAATGCTTTTAATTCTTAATAATCAAAGAATAATGCTCCTAGTTCTTAAAAAGTACTTGTTATTTACCTATCTATGTTAACTTCTATATTTAGTGTGACCTAGAATACATTTTCTAATTTTTAATTTTAACCCTTCTGAGTCAAGTTTTATGTGAGTCTCTTGAAAATATTGCAAAGCTATAATCTAATCCAAGATGCTCTGCTTTTAGCTACTAAATTAGTTCATCTATATTTGTTGTAATATTGAAATATTTCCATTTATTTTTATTCTATTATCTTGAAATTTCTATTAAATAAGTTTTTGATGTACTTCCTTTTATTTTTTTCCTTTCCCAACTTCTGTTAAGTTGGTTGTTTTATTCTCTTTATTAGTTTGGAGGCTATACCATCTATTGCTATTTTTAATGATTAATCGTATTTTTAATGTATATTGGGCTTAACAAATTATAAAATTAATCAATTTATCTTCATTCCTCTCAAAGAAAGAATGAGACAGAATATTTTAATTCTCTTTCAATCTTTTATGTTACTTTTGACTAGCATTTAAATTCCATTTTGCTTTTAAACTCTCCCCCATTCATTTTCAGTATCATTATTATATTTCTATACACTCAGTAGTTGCTTAGATTTATTTATATTTTACCAATTTCTTGGGTCACCACTGACTTTTGCTTCCCATTCCTTCCTTTGGGCTATATTCTTCACACTAAAATATACCCTTTATATATTCTTGTAGTGAAGGACCACAAGTGCTAGATTCACTCCATCTTGTTTTTCTGAAAAGGTCTTGTGTTCTCTCTCTTAAATGATAGTTTAGCCTGTTAATTCCAGATAACAGTTACTTTCTTTTAGCATTTTTAATTTATCATTCCACTCTCTTCAGACTTCAGTTGTTGGTGTTAAAAATACAGCTGTCTGTTTAATGGTGATTCCTATTATAAACTGGGTTTTCTCTCTGATGGCTTATAAAATTTCCATGTTTTCTTTGTTATAGTTAAGTTTCCTTATGTACATGGTTTTGGATTTATTTGTACTTATTCTTATATTCATTGTTCTTCTGACTCATTTTTCATGTTCTGATGTCAATTTTTGAAAATTCTCAGCCATTATGTTTTTATGCATTGCCTCTTCATTATTCTCTCTCTTTTCTCTTTCTTGAACTGTTAGACCTATGTTGGACCTTATTCATCTGCAATACTTCTAAATTTCTCTTTTATATTTTCCATTTGAAATGTTTTGCCTAGCTATTTGCCTGGCTAACAGTATGTTATTTACACTCAGTTTCTCAGCTATTGTATTTGAAAATGACAAGTCTTAGCACTTCATTCAATGCTATAGATACAAGGTAAATATTTTGAGAGGAATTCTGTACACCTTCTGAGGGAAGCCAATTGCTTAAACATTGCATTGCACAAAAAACTCTCAAGTGCCATATGAAACAGCTCGGGTGCTTTCTCAAAAACTTCTCCAAACAGTACTCCAGGGGATGAAATGAAGCACCTGGAGCTTCAATCTGTTCTCTAAATGCAGAGCTCAGTTGGACACAGCACTCCACTCTCACTGTCAGATTAAACTCTCCACTATCATTGTCTCACTATAGACAAACCAATAGTCTTGGGTCTCGCTATGTCTTTATCAACATCTTATCTTTATCAACAAGTGATCTCAGTCATGTTACAATCTATATGAGAATGAAGGTTGTCTCTGTAAGTTTGTCAATTCTGCTTGTCTAGCCAATGGGTTTCAGCCCTGGGCAAGTTCGCTATGGATTCAATGACAGCAAAACGTTCTTGGGGTGAAAGGGTTATACCCAACTTTATTTCCACGGTGGCAGGTCAATCACTAAAATCCCATTCACTCAGAGTGAGTCTGCATACAGCAAAGCCAGTCTCTGCCTCTGGGCCCCTCTGCCCACACAGTCATCGTCCGGGCCTCTCTGCACAGTCGTCCTGCACAGCCGTCCTCTGGGCCTCTGTCCTCGGTGCTGCCACCACTCCAGCCTCTGCTCTGCTCTCCTGCAGCCTTGCAGCCATGCCACCATGTCGCCCAGAGCACTGGGCAGAGCTCTTTATATAGAGTCACTAGCAACGTATTGCCTACATGTGTGTAGTGAGCTAGCCAACCAGGGGCAGGTGAGAATCCTGGCCACTGAAACCTTCACTTTATCCACAGAAGGTAACTCCTCCTCAGCTAGCATGTATCTTCATCAGATGTCTAGATCCCAATGGTTATGGAGCTATGATTAAAAGTATTAATAACATTTTCTATTTGGAATAATGTTTACATCCCCATTGCACTCACACCATATGAGGAACATGAAAAGAAAAAGGCAGAACTTATCACTTGGCAGTTTCCTAGCCAACATGTCTGTGCTAGTTCACAGTTTATGTACACTGCACGGCGCTAAGCATTCCCTTCACAACTGGTCCATTGGAGTTTTTTTATTTCAATGACTATAGTAGTCATTCTTAGGTGTTCTGTTTTATTTATTTGCAAACATGTCTGGTCTCTCATTGTATCTTACTTTCTATGATTTTAATGCTTTCTTTTTACATTTTTAATTATTTTAAGTGTACTTATCATTTCAATTACAGTTTTCTAATATCTGAAGACTCGATGGACTTATTCTCTTGTTTATTGTGCCAGGTGGCTCATTCATGGTGCATTGTTTCCTCTTCTGTTTTTGATTTTGGATAGTTATCTCCTCTTCATCAAGTTCTGCTGAAATCCTCTGCCACAGAGGTGAAGGAATGTTCCATCAAAGTGGTTTTTCCATTTTTGTATTTGCTTCTGTAAAATATCCCAGGTTCACCATCGGTTCACAGCAATTTTTATTGAATTTCTTGGCTTGAGGGTGTCCATAACATGTGGATACTATAAGTTCAAGCCTTGTGTTTCAGAGTCTCACAGGAGACTTTCCTCTTTTTCCTGTACCCCCAGACAGATAAGCTTTGTCATCATCTCTCTGTGCTGGTGGGTGGATTGTTTTTCAGTCCATCTTTATACAGAAGATGCAGGTTTTCAAACCTGAGGTTTATGCAAGTGCTTTATTTCAAATTCTGCCTACACAGGACCAGCTCATTTCTTCTCCCTTGTAGGCATTCAAACCCTCCTGCTCCAACCTCCAGGGAAGACTTAGCATCATTCCAGACTCATACCTCTTTGATTTATAGTTCCTTATTTATTCCTGGGAACCGTTGGTTTCCATTTTCTCATAAACACAGTTATACATTTCTAAGAATTTTTATTGTATTTTATCCAGTATATACAGAAGCTATTAGAAGGAGAATTTTCAAATTGTTTTGTCTGCTAGCTTGCTGGAATCAGAAATTCTCAGTTTTATTTTTTACATGCAACTCTTTTTACACTAATTTTAAAATTCTTTATATTCAATGTAACTTAATTATATAATTGTATTTAACTGAAAGAGATTTGGAAACACGCATACATACTCATCTGATTCAGTAAGCAACTCCAACTGGTAGAAACAGAAGTTTATGGCATACTAGACAGTGTCCTGCTAGCCAGGTGTGTTCTGCTGGCTATCAACATCAATTAGTATGTTTTACAGAATGAATGAGGAATATTATTAAGTCCAATCAGGAAGTTAAATGAAGGCTAAGAGAGCATCCATTGTAATTTTTTAGGAATGGAGCACAGGAACTGATGAGAGGTAAGTATACAGAAATAAGTTAGACTCATGCTCTGAAATCCTTTGGAAATGGTAGGGAAGAGCTTATCAAAATATGCAGACCTGTGAGTTTTGAATGAGAAAACATACATAAAAGCAACATGCATAAAATTTTACACAAATGTAAGACATTTTTCCTATTACTGTAATATCTATAAAAGCTTTAGAAGTTATAAAACCCTACAAGTTAGTGAATTAGTATAATTATTCTAATACTAATATGGCTGTAATTTTTTAATCCACTTCTAAGTTTTTGCAGATGCTGTTCCATGGACCATTCACTCCATTCACTCAGCCTGTGACACCACAGTGAACTTCTCCACTATCCCATGGACTTCAGTTACACCCTCTCCAAAGAGGTCTGGTTCAGCCTTGGTGATAGGGGAAGAAAGAACCCTGGTCCCAATGTGTTCATTTCCTGTGTACCCTACCTCCCCAGGAACCCCAGAGCTACTGGCTGCGCCCTATATTTGCCATTTTTGTTTTCCTTGGAGTTCATATTACCTCTTAGCAGTTATGCCCCATTACTAGTTAATAATTCTTTATATATGAACTTTCCTCTGTGTGAATAACTGTGTTGTTTCTGTCTCCAAACTGGACCTTGATTGATACACACACTGAAATTTCAGAACCAATACACTAGATCACAAAATTATCCCAGAGTTTCCAGTTATGTTCACCAAAAGTAAGATAATGATTACAATGGCAGTATAAATACCTGTTCCTGAAAGATCGAAGCTTATAAATGCCAGAAACTTACAAGCTCAAATAACTATTTATTCATGAAATTCTGACATACAGTCACATACTGTGTACTTTTATGACTATATATGTAATCTATACATGTGTGCTGATACCTTATTTAATTTTTAAAAAACCCAGTTCACTGTGATTCAAGGCAAGATTAATCATCTGAGGAACTAAGAGATAATACTCATAATTATAGTTCAAAGTTTTATGAATTATAATTATTCAGTTACAGAATTCTATTTTAGTCAAGAAATGAGTACAAAGGTCAGGAAAAATATATATATTTTAAATGGGGCTTTACAAAAAAATATCCTTTTTTTAAAGAAGCACAAGATCTCCCACATACTATATTATACCCATTATTCTGGTAAGATAAACATTGCTCATAGCAAGAAATCTGACCTTAATTTACTTAACGAATCAAAATAAAACACCTATTCAAACAAAGTGATCTGTCAGCACTATAGTGTGCTGCTTCAGTGAAAACATTTCTTAAAAAGATAAAGCTGTTGAAATGGAATGTCCAAAATAGAAAGTGATAACTGGACATAAAAGCTATAGGTCACAAAGTTTCAGAACTTCAGCTTCTGCTTTCAAGCTAACGTTAATTACACAAATCTAAACTTTGACAGAGATTCTTATCAGTCCCTCTTTTCCACAAGTGAATTAATTGTAAAATCATTCTTGATCTAGACAGAACCTTGAAAAATTTTATATTCTTCAAATTCATCAAAACACAAAAATCAGGAGGTAGTCTCATCTTTCAAGATATTTTCTTGACAACATTGGCATTTACGTAAACGTTCTTACGTAATTTTTTTTTTTACATAATTTTTTTGCGTAATTGTTTACGTAAACATTATTCTGTGAGTCCAATAGCTTCAAAAAATGAGGATTTTCTCTTGGTGGAACAAAACAATGTGTTTAGAAGACTAAGGGTTGCTGCGAGTCTCAATGTCAGATGAAAACTTCAAATTCTTCCTGTCTTCTTGATATGTAAATTTTTATTTATGTTGTGAAAAGTGCCTTGAAAATTTTTAGTCCTGCTTGCAGTTCTCTCTGAATTTTAGTGGCCTTGATTCTTTGTCTTCTCTGCAGAAATATCATACAGAATCTCAGCCTTTGTTTTTCCTAGTGGCATCTACATGGAACGCACTTTCTTGTCAAGTCACTCACTGTTGGATGCTTTTGCATCTAGCAGCATTCGACGCCCCTTCCTTTGTACTGTGGCAGCTCGCAGAGCGGTACTCGTCTCCTTGCTTATTCACTCATATTTTGATTGGTTGATCTTGGCTTCTCACATGTTAACGACCAACATTTCAAATCCTAGAAGTGTATCTGGAGCCAAAAAGATCAGGCTTATTTCCTTTAAATCATTACATTGGTTTCAGTCTTACTTAACAAGAAAACACGTTCTTTTCCTTTTCAGAGACAATCTGCGTTTACTTTTCAAGAACCACCTGGCTATCTTTTTTTTTAAGTATCATTAATATACAATCTCATATTAGTTTCAGATGTACATCCCAGTGGTTCAACAGGCTCCGTGATCAGCTTATACTGTGAATATGAATTATTGTGCCCCTTTATCCTCCTCTCTCTCATTCCACCCAGCACCCATCCCAACCCTTCCCCCTTGGTAACCCCTAGTCACTTCATGTCTGTGAGTCTATTGATGTTTTGTTCATTCTGTTTTGCTTTGCTTTTATGTTCCATAAATAAGTAAAATCATAGGGTGTCTGTCTTTCTCCACCTGCCTTATTTCACTGAGCATAATTCCCTCTAGATCCATCCATGTTGTTGCAAATGGTAGGATCATTTCTCTTTAAAGCTGAATAATATTCCATTGTGTATATGTACCATGTCTTTATCCATTCCTATATTGATGGACACTGATGTTGTTTCTATATCTTGGCTGTTGCAAATAGTGTGGCGATAAACATAAGGGTGCATGTATCTTTTTGAGTCAGGTTTTTTGTTTTCTTCAGGTATATTCCTAGGAGTGGAATTACTGGGTCAAATGGTATTTCTATTTTTAGTTTTTTGAAGAACCTCCATACTGCTTTCCACAGTGGTTGCACCAATTTGCAGTCCCACCACAGAGTAGGAGGTTCCTATTTCTCTACATCCTTGCCATCATTTGTCATTCCTTGTCTTTTGGATAGTGGCCATTCTAATTGGTATGAGGTGCTATCTCATTGTAGTTTTCATTTGCATTTCCCTGATGATTAGTGATGTGGAGCATCTTTTCATGTGCCTGTTAGCCACTTGTAATTCTTCTTTGGAGAAATGTGTATTCAGGTCCTTCAACCATTTTTTAATTGGGTTGTTGGTTTTTGGGTGTTGAGATGTATGAGTTCTTTATATATTTTGGATGTTAACCCCTTATCAGATGAATTGTTTACAAATATGTTCTCCTGTACTGTAGGATGCCTTTTGGTGTTGCTTGCTGTACAGAAGCTTTTAGTTTGATATAGTCCCACTTGTTCATTTTTTATTTTATTTCCCTTGCCTGAGGAGATGTGTCCAGGAAAAAACTGGTCATGCTTATATTCAAGAGTTTCCTGCCTGTTTTCTTCTGAGAATTTTAGAGTTTTATGACTTACATTCATGTCTTTGATCCATCTTGAGTTTACTTTTGTTTATGGGGTTAGATAATCATTCAGTTTCATTCTCTTGCATGTAGCTGTCCAGTTTTCATAACACCAATTGTTGAAGAGACTGTCTTTTCCACATTGTATATTCATGGACCCTTTGATATATATTAATCGGCCATATCTGTGTGGGTTTATATCTGGGCTCTTTATTCTGTTCCATTATCTATGTGTCTGTTCTTGTGCCAGTATGAAATTTTGATTACTGTGACTTTGTAGTAGGGCTTGAATACCCCCAGCTATGTTCTTCTTTCTGAGAATTGCTTTGGCTATTAGGGGTCTTTTGTGGTTCCATACGAATTTTAGAATTATTTGTTTTAGTTCATTGAAGAATGCTATTGGTGTTTTGATAGGGATTGCACTGAATCTTTAAATTACTTTGGGCAGGATGGCCATATTGACAATATTAATTTTTCCTTCCCATAAGCACATGATAGATTTCCATTTTTTGATGTCTTTTAAATTTTTCTCTTGATTCTCTTGTAGTTTTCAGTGTATAGGTCTTTTATCTCCTTGGTTAGGTTTATTCTTAGGTATTTTATGCTTACCGATAGAATTGTAAATGGAGTTGTTTTCCTGATTTCTCTTTCTCCTAGTTCGTTGTTAGTACATCGGAATGCAACAGATTTCAGCGTGTAAATTTTTTGTCCTGCAACTTTGCTGAATCCAGTTATTAGTTCTAGTAGCTTTTTGGTGAATTTTTTACGGTTTTCTATGTATAATATCATGTCCTCTGAAAATAGTGATAGCTTAACTTCTCCTTACCTACTTGGATGACTTTCATCTCTTTGCCTTGTCTGATGGCCATGGCAAGAACCTCCATACTATGTTGAATAAGAGTGAGGAGAGCGGGCATCCCTGTCTTGTTCCCAGTCTTAAATGAAATGTTTCAGCTTTTTGCTATTAAGTACAATGTTGGCTATGGGTTTGTCATATGTGGCCTTTCTTATGTTGAGGTACATATCCTCTATACCCATTTTGTTGAGAGTTTTTATCACAAATGGATCTTGAATTTTATCAAATGCTTTTTCAAGATCTATTGAGATGATCATGTGATTTTTATCTTTCTTTTTATTAATGTGGTAT
This sequence comes from Manis pentadactyla, assembly GCF_030020395.1. Classification (NCBI taxonomy): domain Eukaryota; kingdom Metazoa; phylum Chordata; class Mammalia; order Pholidota; family Manidae; genus Manis; species Manis pentadactyla. The sequence continues at coordinate 91,689,197 of NC_080030.1, read as the reverse complement.
ATGACATTGATTGATTTATTAATATCCTTACATCCCTGGAATAAATCCCACTTGGTCATGATGGATGATCCTTTGGATGTATTTTTGAATTCAGTTTGATAATATTTTTTTGAGTTTTGTATCTATGTTCATCAGCAATATTGGTCTGTAATTTTCTTGTTTTGTAGTATCTGTCTGGTTCTGGTATTAGAGTGATGCTGGCCTCACACAATGAGTTTGGAACTATTTGCTCCTACTTTTTGGAATGCTTTAAGAAGAGTGGGTATTATCTCTTATTTTAATGTTTGGTAGAATTCAGCTGTGAAGCCATCAGAACCTGGTGTTTTTTTTGGGGGGGGGGGGTAGTTTTTTTATTATCAGTTTGATTTTGTTCCTGGTTCTATTCAGATTTTCTGTTTTTCCTAGGTCAATCTTGGAAGGTTGTATTTTTCTAGGAAGTTGTCCATTTCTTCTAGGTTGTCCAATGTATTGGCATATCATTTTTCAAAGTATTCTCTAATTAATAATTCTTTGTATTTCTCTGGTATCCGCTGTTATTATTCTTTCTTTTCTGATTCTGTTTAATTGTGTGTGCATTCTCTTTTTTTTTAATAAGTCTGGCTAGGGGTTTGTCTATTTTGTTTATTTTCTCAAAGAAGCAGCTCCTGGTTTCATTGATTTTTTTCTATTGTTTTATTATTCTGAATTTTATTTATTTCTGCTCTGATCTTTATTAAGTCTCTCCTTCTACTAACTTTGGGTTTCATTTGTTCTTCTCTATCTGGTATAATTATGATTTTAGACTGTTTCTTTGGGACTATTCTTGTTGTCTTGAGATAAGCCCTTATTGCTGTGTACTTTCCTCTTAGAACTGCCTTTACCACCTCCCACAGAGTTTGGGCTGTAATGTTTTTGTTTCATCTGTCTCCATGTATCACTTGATCTTCTGTTTTAATTTGTTCATTGATCCATTGATTATTTACAAGAATGTTTTTTAGCCTCCTTATGTTTGTAGGCTTTTTTGTTTCCTATGTGTAATTGATTTCTAGTTTCATACCATTGTGGTCTGAGAAGCTGCTTGATACAATTTCAATCTTTTTGAATTTATTGAGGCCCTTCTTGCAGCCTAGTATGTGATCTATTCTAGAGAATGTTCCATGTACACTTAAGAAAAATGTGTATCCTGTTGCTTTTGGTACAGTGTTCTGTAGAAATCTGTTAAGTCCACTTGAAATAATGTATTGTTCAGTTCCTCTGTTTCCTTATTTATTTTCTGCATGGTTGGTCTGTCTATTGATATGAGTGGTGTGTTGAAGTCTCCTAAAACAAATGTGTTGCAATCTATTTTGCCCTTTAAATCTGTTACTGTTTGTTTTACATATTTAGGTGCTCCTATGTTTGGTGTATAGATATTTATAATGGTTATATCCTCTTGTTGGACTGATCTCTTTATCATTATGCAATGTCCTTCTTTGTTTCTTGTTACTTTCTTTGTTTTGAAGTCTATTTTGTCTGATGTAAGTACTGCTACTCCTGCTTTTTTCTACCTATTATTTGCATGGAATATCCTTTTCCATCTCTTCACTTTTAGTCTGTGTATGTCTTTGGGTCTGAAATGAGTCTCTCATAGACAGCATATAGATGAGTCTTGTTTTTTAATCCATTCAGTGACTCTATGTCTTTTGATTGGTGCATTCAGTCCATTTACATTTAAGGTGATTATTAATAGATATGTACTTATTGCTATTTTTTAATTGTTTTCTGCTGTTTTTTGTAGCTCCTCTCTGTTCCTTTCTTACTCTCCATACTCTTCTTTTGTTTTTCTTTAGTGTTGTAATCAGATTTCTCTTTTAATTTATTTTTTTGTGTGTGTATTTACTGTAGGCTTTAGTTTTGTGGTTACAAATGTTCAAGGATAGCTTCCTTATGGTAGAATAGTATGTCTGAAATTGATTACTCTATTTCAAACACAATCTAAAGGTAACTTTTTTCTCCTTCTTCTTCTTTCTCCTCCACATTTTTCATATTAGATGTCATAATCGGCTCTCTTTGTGTAGCCCTGACTGATTTTATGTATAGCTGACTTTGCTTCTTTTTGTTTTAATTTCATACTTGCTTGGTAATTAATCTACTACCTTTACTGTGGGTTTATTTTCACTGGTGAAAGCTATTTAGCCTTCAAGTCATTTCCATCTACAGCAGTCCCTTTAACATATCCTGTAAGGCTGGCTTAGGGTTGGCGAATTCCTCCAACTTTTGTTAATTTGAAAACTGCTTAATATCTGCTTCAGATTTAAATGATAATCTTGCTGGGTAGAGGATTCTTGGTTGGAGGTCCTTCTGTTTCAGTACATTAAATATATCATGCCACTCCCTTCTGGCCTATAGAGTTTCTGCTGAGAAGTGCTGAAAGCCTGATGGGATTTCCTTTGTAATAATCTTTTTTCTCTCTCTGGCTGCTTTCAACACTCTTTCCTTATCTTTGATCTTTGCTATTTTAATTATTATATGTCTTGGTGTTGTCTTTCCTGGGGCTCCACTTGTTAGGGGTGTCTCTGCACTTCCATGACCTGTCTATTTTCTTTCCCAGATTGCGGAAGTTTTCAACAATGATTTCCTCAGAGAGACTTTCTATCCCTTTGTCTTTCTCTTCTCCTTCTGGTACCCTTATTTTGTGAATATTGTTTCATTTGGATTGGTCACATAGCTCTTGTATCATTCTTTCATTCCTAGAGATCCTTTTTTCTCTCTGTTCCTCAGCTTGTTTGTTTTCTTGTTCTCTGATTTTCATCTTTTTAACCATCTCCTCTACCTGCATTAATCTACTTTTAAATCCCTCCTTTGTATGTTTCATTTCAGATACTATATTCTTCAGCTCTGAGTGGCTCTTTTTCTTGTATTCTATCTCTTTGTTGAAGTCCTTCCTGAGACCTTGAATACTTTTCTGTAAATCCATGAGCACATTTTTTACTTTTATTTTGAAATATTTATTGAGAAGATTAGTGATTTCTGTTTCATTTAGCCCTCTTTCTGGAGTTCTGTCCTGTAGTTTTGTTTCGATCATATTCCTCTGTCTACTCATTTTGTGAGGGTTTCTGTGTTTCTTCCTTTTTATTAGATGGCTCTGCTATGCTTCCTGGCCTATAGAGTAATAGCTTTATGACAAAGGCATGCTTTGGTGCCCAGAAGCTCAATATTCTTTACTCTCTAGTGCCTGGTTCTATTTTGCAGGAGCCCCAGCTGTTGACATGCAGTGGACAGGGCATCTTTCTATCTGTGCTGGCAGTTTGCTTCATCTGCTGCCTTTGTGATCAACTCAGGAGTCTTTGTTGAGCTCACTGTGGGTGGAGCTGCCCTCTGCCTGGCCTGCAGCAATGGTGGGGCTGCAGAAATAATGGGGTGGGTGGGCTGACATTCGGGTCTGCCCAGGCCCAACACGCAGCACAAGGAGATGATGCTCTTGGAGCTGGCTTCTGCAGGCACCTCCCCGGTTGGGCTGAAACAAAGCCAAGGAAGCTGGGAGAGTCTCCCTCTGCCTGCCACACAGCAAAGTCTGATGCTGGCTCCTGGCAGCATGTGCAGGGAGAAGCCTTGGGACTGTGATGCCAGCAAGGGGGATGAAGTGTCTCAGGCTCCCTAGAGTTCCCAATCTGTTGAGCTGGAATAGCTGGAGAGGTATCTTCCACCTGCCCTTTCTCCTGAGGAGAGAGTTCTATCCAACCCTCACCCCTCTGGCACCCCTCCCACTGCCATCAAGTCTTTCAAACTGCTGCCTCTGCTTTGGGTCTCAGGACTGGCAGAATATGCCTGTCCTCCACAATGGCTGGAGGCTCAGCCTCCCAGAGTGTTCCACCTGTCCCTCGTGTCCAGCCCTGCTGACCACCAGAACCCAGTGTAATGTGGGCTCTTGTTCCTGGAGCAGATCTCCAGGGCCAGATGTGCAGCTCCTGGGCTCCTACTCCATCCCTGTTCTATTCCTGTTTCTCCCACCTGTAGGCTGAGGTTGGGGGAGAGCTTAGGTCCCTCTCAATCTCAGGTCTATGACTTTACCATTTTTTATGTGGTCTTTTCTTCTTCCTCAGGTGTAGGTGGTCTGTTCTGCAGACTTCAGGTAATTTTCAGGTTTAGTTGTATTTGCTGTATTTTCTTTTTTCATGTGTTTTTAGAAGAGGTTCCCCCCTTGCCTTTTTACTCAGCCATCTTTCTCTGGAGGCTCCACACACCTGGTAATCTTGAAAGAATTTAAGACATGTATACTTGCATGGCAAACAACAATCTGGATATCCAGTTCACATCCTCAGAATACAAACATTATTTGTAATTATTTGTTTGCATAGGAGTATTCTATAAAGTTCTGATTGTGAGGATCTTGTCTTGAAAGGTGAGGAAGGGAGAATGTATATTAATGTATTAATGAACAGAAAATCTAATGATTAAACAGAAGTTAACAAGGTCATGTTCGCCACTCCTGATTGCTAGAGTGCATTAATTTCTCACATTCCTGAGCTTGGATCCTTTAAATCAGTGCTTGTCAAATAGGGTGCATACTGATCCCCTGGAGATTATTTGAAGGCAGGTTCTGATCCAGGTCTGAGGTGGAGCCTCAGATTCTGCATTTCTAACAAGAAATGTGATGTTAATGCTAAGACCCTGGGCCCCACTTTGAGTAGCTCAGCCCCTCTACTAAAGCAATTGAATCAAAAGAAGATGCATGTGCACTTCTAACAGGTAAATAAAGTTGTAAGAATAAAGCTTTCTTTTCTGAATAAGCAATTTGCAGGCTCCATTTCTGCATATAAGAGTCAGGGAAAAGATTATTAGAAGGTTTGAATCCCAAGTGAGAGTTGCTACAATGTGCATCTAAATCTGCGTGTTCAGCTGACAACTGGAGACTGACGTGCCTCTTTCACCCCTGCCTTGGGCAATCAGTGGGAGGATTTACCGCCATATATACATTACCAGCTGCATCCATGCCGAGCACAAATGTGCAGAGTGGGCTATTACCCCTTCATAGCAAAGGTTGGAGATTGGAAGAGGGACAAAAATTAGTGCCATCATTATTATTATTATTGTTATTTGTCCACTGCACCCCTAATAAATAGGTCCCTTTAAAGGAATGTGGTATGTGTGTTTACCTCTATTGTCCCAGGTAAGTGGGTTAAGAAATGTAGGAACTGCTGTCAGGCAGGCCTAAAGCCTGTGCCTTCTAGGGGATGACTCACCAGAAAAACTGACCTGGAAAATCTGCTTTCAGTTTTTCCATTCTCCAGGAGAGTTCAGGGGTTGTTTTAACTTTGCTTTCCCTGAGACTGGCAGGCTTGTTTGCAGCAGGTCTCCAGAACAGCTGGGGGTGGGGGGAGGCAAGCGAATACACATCACTTCATGAGAATCACAAAGGGAATCTAGGGGGATTTGATGCGCAAAGGAATTCTCACACCAGTTAGGTGAGACCGTCTTCAGTGGGGACTTTTGTGAGGGGCGAGGGGGAGGGCAACTTGTCCCTCCAATAGGGAGAAGGCTGTTGTCTCCTTCATGTCACGAAGCAGCCGGCTCTGTGCTCTCGCTAGTGGTGCCCATTGTTTCTTGGTGTCTTTCATCAACTGTGCAACCTTTGCTTCCCATTAGCTAACCTGGGTGGCATCCAGAGACTTGTTCAGTTATTTAACTTTTATGGATTCCCTTCCATGCACAGGCAGTGCATGACCTCATCTAGCTGGCGCCTCACAGACATGCAAGCAGGGGTGGCAGCCGAAGGGAGAGGCTGAGAACGCGGGCTTTGAGGTCAGGCAGATGCATACTGGAACCGCAGTTCTATTACCTACCAACTGTGTGACCACGAGTTTTCGTATCTCTAAAAAGAACATAATACTTGACAGGACTGTTGAAGGAAATCAGTAAAGTAATGCACACAATGTGGCTAATGCCTGGTATATCATAAGAGTTGAATAAATGGTTTATATTATTTTGTTATTGTTATTATTATTTCTAAATATCCATCCTGAGCTCCTGTCTAATATTTCGACTGCTTTTAGTTCTCTCTCCCTGTATGTCCTGTGTAAGTACATCAAGCTCAGTTCTTCCAAACTGAACCTATTAACATTCTCAGGAAATTCATTACTTTTTCTTAACTTTGTGCCTCCATCTGCCCTTATCTTTATGGACAAAAGAAATACCTGAATCCACCTTTGATTCCTCTTTCTTCTTCACCTCCATATTAAATATATTATCTATTCTGTTCTTTTCAACTCATAAATGCCTCCCTTTTTCTCTGTTCCCATTTGCCATGCCCTAATTTAAACTTTCCTTCTCTCTTTCCTGTATAGCCTGTAGGTACAGCTTCCATAAATCTTTCTAAATACCCCAATTTAAAATACTCTGTCCCATTGTGTCCACAACCACATAAGTACTTGTTGAATCATGTTCTAATTTTTAATTCAAGAAGTACAGCCTTCCTACTGAACCTCAGTCTCAAGTTTCTGCCTTCTCTAAATCATGTGTCACTCTGCCACAGAGTAGTTGTTTTAAAAAATAAACCTAACCTTATTGCCCCAAAAAGTAAATACCTTTAGTGGCTTCCTGTTACTATAAGCTCTATTCAAAGAGTGGAAAACCATCCACTACTGACCCCCAACTTCATTTTGAACTCCATCTCCTGCCAAACCTGTGTTTATGCACCCTGTATACACTTCAGCCAAATAAAGCCAGGCTTTTCAGTGAGCCTTCCCCTTGTCACCTCTACCTAGGATCCTTTTGCCATCCTGTGCCCCTATGCTGCCTTTCCCTCAATTGCTGTCCATTCTTTCTCATTCTTCAAAAGTCACTTCCTCTCTGAAGTCTTCCAAAACTTTCTCCACTTTTGCTCTGGCTTCATATGGTAAACACTCTGCATGGGCTTGTTACAGGACAATTCCTTCCGTGTCTGACTCCACCATTAGTCTTTGAGTGTCTCTCCCAGTAGACATTGAGCTCTGCTGGAACAACGCAACAGTTTCTTTATATTGACAATATGTAGTTGGTCTTTGATAAATGTTTGAGGTATGAACGGATGAATGAATGAGTACTTTAGTGAAGCATGCAGGGAGGGCCAACAGGCTCAGTTTGGAGGTGAGATGAAGGATACCATTGGTATATTTTAGTAGGGAAGAAAGTAGTGTCTCAAATAGTAACAGATTTTACAAATTGAAGCATGGCCTTCTTTCTCCTATAATGGGCAGCTCATTGAGAATTACACAATCACCATTAGAAATTCGAGTAGCTAAAGGCCTATGGAGTCAAAGAGTATAACAGAAAGTCCTTAGTGGACACTGTGTGCAGGTCCTTAGAAAAACAGAGGCATGGAAGTGATAACCAGTGCTCAGGCCATTAGCATACGGCTTTGGGCAACTGGTGGAATTATTTGGTCACTTCAGGAAGACTGATAGCCCCATGTACAAAGGCATGAGTGGGCATTCTATTAATGGAAAGAATTAACAGAGATATCATCCTGAGTCAAGATAAGTGCCTTCCCTCCAAGCCAGTTCTTATGTAAGGGGTGTATCACAGACTAGGTGGTTTAACCAACAGAAATGTATTGTCTCATGGTTCTGGATGCTAGGCATCTAAAATCAAAGTATTTGTAGGAGTGAATCATTCTAAGGCTGGAGAGAGAATTTGTTCCATGCCTTTCTCCTAACTGCTTGTATTTGCTAGACATCTTTGGTGTTCATTGGCTTCTGCCACCTTTATCTTCATGTGTCATTCTCTCTGGGTATGTATATGTGTCTGAATTTCTCCCTTTCATAAGGACACCATCGTATTGGATTAGAGAGCCATTCTACTGAAAATGACCTCATCCTAAGTTACCTAATTACAGTTGTTCTAACTGAGCCTATTTCCAAATGGGACTTCACTTCCTGAGGTCCTGGGAATTAGGACTTCAATATATAAAGTTTTGGAGGGGCACAATTTCAACCTGTAACAAAAGATTAGATGGTGTTCATTCGAGGAGATGCTGTTCTCCAGCATCTTGAGATGGTTTATGAGGGACCCACAAGACAGAAAACTGTAAAGGCTAGAAGATCCCAGCAAACACTATCAGCTAACCACCCAATCACTGTGACCTGGGAAAGAGACAGACTATAAAAGGAGAGGAAGGGTCTTCAGAACCAGACTCACTTCTAAGAGCTCTTCCTCAGGGCATAGGCAACTAAAACCAAGAAGTTCAAGGGATAAAAGCACCAATTGACTTGAGGCAATTAAAGATTGGGAAGGATTTGTGCCAACTGGTTTACCACAGTCCCAAGGTGTTTGAATGGGGTCGATGATTCACTGAAATTAAAGTTGTAATTCCTTGTATCCAAATACTGGTTTTGCATAAAATATACAATGTCTAGAGATAGAGGACCATTTGACAGAATAGTCTCTCTGCCTTAATTTATGGAAGAAGAAGCCATAAGGACTACAATGTAGAAGAAAGAGAACCAGATCATGAAGCAGGAGAAATCCATTAAGTCCACATTTGGACACCAAATGAGGGGACCTCATGCAAACTACATCAACTTGCTGAGGTCCGCTTAACATATGATACATCCTTCAGAGAATGGCTTAGTTGATTAAAGGAGATAATGGATGTGAAAATACCACTCCATTATAAAAAACAGTTCAGTGAATTCCTAAGTGCGTTGATCAGATCCTACTTCTATTTGAATCTACAGTATCTAGGACACAGTAGACATTCAGCATATGTTTGTTAAATGAATGTATTCAATCTGGCCCTCAGAAAGCAAATAACCCTGAACACAATTTTCAAGTCTCAACCCTGAATACTTACTTCCTGAGACCTTGAAATTAAGATTTCCCAGATGTACTTATTTACAACCAGGCAACCCCAAAATCATAAGGACAATGGATTTCATGAAGGCAGCATCTCAGTTAACCAAAAGAAACTGTTTTGCTGTGGTTACCACTTGTGTTCTGAACAGCCTGTTGGAAAGACCACATCCCCGGGCAAAACTCCAGGAGCGTTCTCTGGATGCAGGGAAATCTCCCATGGTATCGACTACACATCTGGTACACTCTTCAAGAGGTGAGCAAGTGAACCTAGAAAACAAAACAGATCCATAGCAGGCAGCATAAACCTCCAGCAGTTATTATTCTGGACCCCGTGGCCATGGGGGAGAGCTTTGTGCATAGTATTATGGCTGAGTGTTATTACTGTTTATTGAAGTTCTGACCCAGGTGACTCTCTGCCTGGTGACTCACTCTTTTCCTTACTACCTACATTGTTTTCTTAGCACCTTCATTGTTTCTTGTACATAGATCAAAATATTCACATAAACTTTCTTACTTTACTACCTAACCAATGGTTGGGGGCTAGAAAAAGGAAAGTGAATGCAAACAGGAGAAACTAATGTAAGACTTACTGAAATATTCAAATCCTGTTGCAAGAGGACATTTTTTTCAGAGAAATTTTCCTTTAAAATGTAAATGGTACTCACCACTCTGAATCTTTGGCTTCAGTCTCTAGGGTGATTAGGCCATAATGCTTTACCCTAACAAGTGATGTTTAGGAAATTATTAGATCCTGGAGGGATATACTTCACAGCATTTAAATAACCCTAAGTTATCAGGCCATAAAGAGCATAATTGATCATCATTTTATATTTGATCAAAATGGTTTGCACTTATTTCTGCTGGGGGATTTATACATTTGCATCTTACAGTCAGTTTCAGCATTTTATGCCTTTGATCCTGCCATAACATCATGATTAATTGATTGATTCAAGGGTTCAGGAGTCAATAGACACAGTATTTGTTTTTATTTATTATTTAACTTCCCCTACTGTGCCGTCTGGCATTCAGAGGCTAAAGAAAACACAGTCCAGCTTTCACAGCTTCTTAAAGACTTGATTATGCAAGAGAAAAAGAAGAGAAAAGAGAACCCTCTTTTCATTTCATCATTGTGTGAATACTGATAGGAGAATGATAACAAAGAAGATGCATTCTATATTTATATTGGCTACTACTTAAACATGTTCTAACGATTTGGATTTTTGCTCACTTTTAATTTAATTTTGGTTTCCATATAAATCTATGTAGACCCATATTTGTAGCAGTACTTGCATAGGAAACAAAAGCTCTCAGTTTAATGATTCCTCACATTATAAAATCAATTATACTTGGGCATTGTTCAAGAAACACACAGGCTTAGATAAAATGAACAATAAACTTGTCCTCAGTCCAGCAGAGTAAAAAAATATGTAAGTCCAGGGATATTGACTGTATCCTGATAACCTGTGTTTTTCTTAGATTAAGACTAAGGCTTCCTCCCATGAATAAACACTACTCCACAGGATGAATTTAGCAGTGGCGAAACATGGGTCACTGATCTCAAGAAAATCTAACTTGATGATGACCAGATTTGCTGTCAGAGTCCTGAGCAAGTAAGAATATGACCAAATTAGCCAAATGGGAGGTAGCATAGTGAGTAAAAATGTCACCAAACTTGTGTTGTAATTCTCAAGTCAGCCTTTTAAAAATAATCATTCAAAGATACAGCCTAAAAAGAGGTGATTTGCTTTGTACATAATGGCATGCTTGGATACAATAACCTCCATCCAATGATTAACACAATGGTAGGATGATTATTTGGTGGCTATTTCACATTTGACAAGGAATTACATAAAGGTATACAGAGCTTAGTGAACTTTTCCCAAGGCTGCTTAAAATAAAGCCAGCATTAACATCAAGATAAAGAAATCCTAACTCAGGATTTCCAGAGAACTATCTCTTTATAGGCTACATTTCTACCTACAAACTGTCAAATTATACAGATGTGCTGTTACACAAATACGGTACTCTCACTTGAAGCTCCAGGAGAGATGTTTGCATAATCCAAAAATGGAATTCATCACCAAAAGCCCAACAAAAACCCAAAGGTGTAAGGATGCTACCAAGCTAAGATTGATGGTATGTCCTAAATGCACCAGCTGTGAAAAATATGAAACCATCCACCATGCTGATGTTCCAAAGAACCCGATGAGAGGGATATGCAATATCAAATGCCTGCATGACAGGCAAGACAACAACAGTCAACCAGATGTTCTTTTCCTTCCCATTTGCATGGTTAGGGCATATGGTAACTGGAAAGAACGAAGTCATACCTGAAGAAGTGATCTAAATGGATTGAAATATAATTGTTTCAAATCATAGACCCCACACATGTCATAAATCAATGGTGATGAATGTCTGAAAATACACACATTGAGTATAACCTAAACACTTTATGTCATACGGCATTTTTTAACACCTTACCACACATTTGCAATCCCCAAAATAAATCATAGCTCTTTGGATAGTTTGAGATAGCATAGTTTTATCTGGAGAAAACTTTGGTTTCCTTACACATGTTAAACTTGGGAGTATTTCAACACTTGCAATAGCAATATTTGGATATCAAAAGATCTGGATTTCAACACCAAGGGATAATTTTGTATCTAAAACATCTGGTGCGTTTATGACAGTATCAGATTTAAATCAGTGGCCTCCGTGTTACTTCTGGTTTAAATATGCCTTTTGATTCCAAGTTCAGTTTCTGGCTTATGTACTTTCTTTTCAAAGACTGAAGTAAGACTACCATATAGTTTTAAAAGTTGCTTTCAGTGAAATAATAGCAAAGGAGAATGTTAATTTATTTGCCATCTTGGGAACATGAGCTACCTCACAATCCAGTACCAACTTATTCCAGCTGATTCTCATACTTAGGGATATTAAAGACAAAATCGATAGTGACTTTGAAGTACAAATAAAGCCAAAGCCTTGAAATTAAGTCATGATGAGAATTCCTAAGGAGTATATAGAGTTGAACTCTGTTTTCTTAGATTTGGAGCTAGCAGGAAGAAGTTATCTACTCTTTCCTCTTACAACATAATTGATTTCCAGGCAAGGAAATTTTGACCCTCTTATAGTTTTTATGCTTTATTTTGGCAAATCTCACAAACTTGGATTACTGTTAACACTTCATATGTACCTTGATGCAATACTACAAACAAGGTACATTGAAAGAGCCTACCCCACTATAAAATATATTATAATTGCATCCTTTGGTATAAATCACCACACAGCAGTATTTTGAAACCAGTCTACAAACAACACCAAAGAGAATAAGGTTTGAAGTTTTATTCTCATGTGAGAAGGTGATATCAAATTAATGGAGTTTTGAATCAGAAACTGCCCTCTAGACCAAAGAGGATGAGATTTTTAGAAGGGTGGACCAAGAGAAACATTCAGCAAAAGCCAGGGAAACATCCAACAGCTTCTGTATCAGAAACTATAAAAGGAGAGAAACTTTAAACCAGACATATCAAAATTGAACACTGTTAGGCCAGTTATCTGCTGCTATCAGTGTCACACATTGACTACGTAATTACCACCATCTTTAAGTTGTTGCTTTGAATACTGATAATACAGGAAGATTTCTTGGGCCAAATCAATCTAGAAATGGATGGTTAAATAGACCTAGGAGACTGGCCCTTCCATTTTATGTTTATTGGCATCATTTCTTCATGTCTAACCACAGCTTTGTCTACAGAGCAGAGAGCAACACAAATCTCACAGCCTTGCTATGCAAGGGTGGCTTCTGGCAAAATCATAAATCTGGTGTGACTTTGACCAGACATTCACCATTACCATCTCAATGCTCTGATCTCCATTTTCAGCATCTCCCCGAAACAGTGTTCAGCTCTTTCCCTGCCACCATAATGCAAACACACTATTCCCTTGATAGAAAACACTGCCCAGTCAACCACATTGTTTCAGGCTGGAGATTTCTTGTAGATGTTCTCTATCAAATTGAGAAAGTTCCCCTCTATTCCTAATTTGCTGAGACTTTCTTATATCACACAGCATTATAAATTTTCTCTCTATTATCTCTTAGTGTTACAAGTCCAGCTGGGTGTTGGGTTTTGTCAAATGCTCTTCCATAGCCATTGAAATGATCATATGATTTTTTTTCTTTAGCTTGTTGATGTGGTGGATTACTTTGATAGTTGAATGTTGGATCAACTGTTGTTGCTTTTTAAAACATGAATAGAGAAACAAAATTCTATTCAGTGAATATAGTAAGTAATAAAATCTCAACATTTTCTGACATAAGCAAATATTAGAAACATTTATAAATATTGTTGTTTTAATGCAGAGAGGGCATAAAACTATTTGGATTAAAAAGACATAAAATAATATTACTAGACATTATTGTAAAGAATATTTTAATTCTTACCTAAAGTACAGAAGTTCTAGGATTCTTTAAGTTCTCTATTTTAATGAAGAAAGCCCCTCGTTCCTAGGCTAGAATATCAAGAGAGTAAAATAGCATTCTTATTTTGAAAAACCACAGAAAAAAGTTTTTATTTTTCATCAGGAAATGGCCTGCTTGATGGAGCTACATCATCAACTTGTGATTGAATAATATTGAACATTGAAGTACTTTCAAATCTTGTTGCATTTTCCACCTGCAAGCATAAGCAGGGGCATATTCTGGTGCTTGCTCCAAGGACAGGTAAAGTAGAGCCCGTATCTGGGTTTGCTCACAGGATTCAAGTCCTCTCTACTGAACCAATATATAATGAAATGTTAATAGTGGAATCCAGAGGTGTTAATTTTCCAAGGAATATTGGCATTTTGTTTCCTTATACTTAACACTCTCACTTGGAAGTTAACTGCTAAGGCAGGTTTTCAGCACTGGCCAGGAAACCTATAGGTTAGTTCAGGAGGGCTGCAGAGCGTCTGGCATCTCTCTTCCCACATACCGTGTGGCTGATTGCCTAGTTCAACTACACAGAAGGCTTTCAGAGCCCTCAGGTTGCTATATTTAAATTTTTACCCTGAGGCTTTAGTTGCACCCAGTGGAAAAGATGGGCTGTCATGAGTTTAAACCACTATAGCAGAACTAGAACTCAATGACTCATTTCATAGATGAGCAAACTAGGTTCCAGAGAAATGGGAAATGATGATAGCAGTTCCTTGCATCTGTTACAGACCTTTATGGTTTACAAAACACTTCTTCATATTATTCATTTCATCCGTACACGAATCCATTGCGAAATTATGGCATTATAATGCCATGGATTCCAGCAAGTTGCAATTTATGTTATAAAATTATGACTGTGTTTAACATTTCATTTTTATTTCTCTCTGCTGTTTTCCTTGATTTATACAAGTAATATAACCCAGAAGACAATGTAGGAGGACATGGATTTACGATGTTATAAATTTGCAATTAAATAGAAAAATTACAAGAGAAGGCCCAAAGAACACTATAGACATTCTATTTTTTCCTCAAGGTATTCAAGGATGATGGAGGAAATGAAACCAAAAGTCATGCTAAGGTGAACATGCTTACGTGAGAGAAAAGGAATTTGGATCAAAACAAGTAGAAAGTTAATAGCTGAATACTCCATCCATATGATGTGCACAGCAACACAGGAGAAGCCATGGCATCTGAGAGGTAGGGGCTCTTTGCCATTTGTAAAAAGTTATCTCTGTTTCTTAGTTTTACCCATGATGACTTTTATTTTCATCCCACTTTTGTTTTTCCAGAACACTCTCACATATCCATTCTCATTTCAGCCACACAGCAGTATGAGATTGACAAAACAGACACTGGCTTCACTGTTTACAAGTTTTTATTGCTGCCTTTACAGGTGAGAAACCAAAGCCCAGAGAGCTGAAGAGCTTTGTTCAAGGTCACACAGTTTAGAAGTGAATAGGAACTAAAAAACTCTTTAACAGAACACAAGTCAGAAGAGGTCTTCAAAATGCAGTGGAGCAGATTAAACATGGCAGATCAATGCATACATGTGATTGTGCCCTAAATTCCATCAAATGACAATAAAGGAATTTAAGAGATTTTACCCCACAAGAACAAATAATCAATTAAAGAGATATCAGCAGAGAAAAGGTTTTAACAAATGTTTGAAAAATGATAAAAAGATGGAAGAATGATTTTGATTCAGCAAGGAGAACAAAGGTACATATAAGGTGTTATAGAGGGGAATACTGAAAATAAATGAAATCACCTGATATGCAGAACCACAGTAAGACAGTGACATGGAACAAAAGTTATCAGAGGGGGCAGAAGAGAATGTCAGGACAGAAAACAAGATAAGTTTGCAAATCTATACACAACCTGATTTGAATCCGATATCATTGTCCCACTTAATTCAGCCAGTCAACTATATCCACTCCCAGTGCTCCACAAAGAATCCAGAGAATTCTTTTCTGGGAGGATTGAACCTAAGTCTCAGTAGTCACCACATTATGTGCTGGGGTTGAAGGTAGACATGAAGAAAAATGAAGAGATTAAATGACAATCTGTGTTGTAAAAGGTCATACTCCTTAGTTTCTTTCCCCAGCCCTGTTTCAAAAAATCTCGAGCTGGGTTTAACTTTCCAGGTAGGAAATGCAAGGATCTTTCTCTGGAAAAACTGACAAAAAAAATAAAGAAGGTAAAAAAGTATAACAAATTCCAATAAAAACAAAAACATCTTCAGATATTGGTGGAGGGCAAACTGGGTGTTCACTGTCCAGTGTCAAAGCTGACTTTCCCACTAGCTACTCTACGCAGGGATGCCCGCAAGTCCACAACCACTTCCTTCTGCCACACACATCCCAGCATACACAGAGCTTTCAATTTTCTTTTAAGTGTCTCACTCTAAATATGAATGGGCCACCTAGGAAGACTGGACACTTGAGGAAGACCTCCAATATGAGAGAGATGTAAACAGACATATAAAACAGGAAACAAAGGCAATACACACAGAAACTGTGAATACTATCCTCAGAAAGATAATCAGAGATACTCAATCCTCAAAATATGATCAACCATTTTAAAAAAGTGTTTAAGTATGGGTTAGGGATAGGGAATTGAAACAATATAAAGAATTCCTGAAAATGGAAAACTAACAGCAAGAATGAAAGAGTTTGGAAATAATGTGAAGAAAAATGACAAATAGATAAAAAGATAGTCAAATTGAGAGGCAGCTTAATCAAATTAGGAGATTGCTTTGAGAACCTGTATCAAACTTATCAGAGCTCTAGAAAGGGAACAGAAAAAACAGCAGAGAAGAAATTATGAAAGACATACTTTGCTCATAACAAAGTTCTCCAGAACTAAAGATGAATTTAATTTAATCTCTGGATTAAAATGGTCAGGCACAATGAATGAATAAAGAACAACTCCATGGCATATTTTTGTGAAATTTGAAAGCCTCAGGAATAAAGAGAATATTGTTTCAAACTTCCAAAGAGGAAAACAGTTCACAAAGAATTATGAATCAGAATAGCATCAGGTTTCTCAATAGCAATGATGTAAGGTAAAAGAAAATGCAACAATGACTTCATAATTCTGAGGGAAAATGAAATTCTATACCCAAACCATCAATGAAGCTTGAGTGTAAAATAAAGACATCATCAGACATGCAGATCTCAAAAATTTTACGTTCTTCATGCTATTCCTTAGGATAATGCTGAAGGGCTCATTCTAGTAAACCAAGAAAGCCATTAGAGAAAAACAGACAAAACAAAACAAAAACCAGGAATCTATCTCAAAAGAGCTGTAAATGGGATTCAAAAATAGAGCTACATGTTAGAGGGAAAGGATAAATAACTCCAGGAGGAGCAGTTTTAGGGGGAAAAGATGATTTGTTTGAGCACATGGAAAATATTGATAGGTATGTGTGATGGAGATGTTAGAGCAATTAGGGGAAAATGACAATAGATGCAAGAAAGGAAACAAATGAAGAGACAAGTATTAACTCCAAAAGGATTGTACAAGATAAGAGGCATGACTGTAGCATATTAATGGACTTGACAGTGAATATTATGTCCACAGTAATAATACTCTAAGCAAAATTTGTGGTACTGTTATTTATTTGGAGGTGGGTATAGGAACTAGGGATGTGGTTGCAAGAGTAAGCCCTCATTTACTGTGACAAGAAATTTAGAGACAATATACAAATCTATTAAATCAAAACTGTGTAATATGTACACTACATTAGTAAAATAAAGGGTAAAAATCAAATGATCATCTCCATACATGCAGAAAAAAAATTTGACAAAATTCAGCATTCATTTATGATGAAAACTCTCAATACAGTGGGTATAGAGGGAACATACCTAAACATAATAAAGGCAATATATGACAAACTGCAGAAATCATACTCAATGGTGAAAAGCTGAAAACTTTTCTTCTAGATCAGGAACAAGATAAGGATGCCCACTCTCACCACTTTTATTCATCATAGTATTGGAAGTCCTAGCCAGAGCAGTTAGGCAAAAAAATAATAATAAAAGGCATCCAAATTGGAAACAAAAAGTAAAACTGTCACTATTTGCAAATGACATGACTTTATATATAAAAAATCCCGAAGATTCCACCCAGAAACTGCTGTTAGTACTAATCCATTAATTCAGTAAAATTACAGGGTACAAAATCAATATACAAAAATCTGTTGTGTTTCTGTACACTAACAATGAACTATAAGAAAGAGAAATAGATTTAACCAAGTTGGTGAAAGATCTAAAAACTATTACATTGATGAAGGAAACTGAGAAGACAGAAATAAATGGAAAGATATTCCATGCCTATGGACTGAAAGACTTATTGTTAAAGCATCCATCCTACCCAAAGCAATGTACAGACTCAATGCAATTCCTATCAAAATCCCAATGGTGTTTTTCACAGAAATAGAACAATCATCAAATTTTTATGGATATGCAAATGACTCCAAATAGCCAAAGCATCTTGAGAAAGAAAAACAAAGCTGGAGGCATCACACTATCTAATTCCAAACTATATTATGAAGCTGTAGTAATCAAAACAGTTGGTATTCACATAAAAACAGACACACAGACCAGCAGAATAGAATAGAATCCCACAAATAAGCCTATGCATATATGGTCAATTAATTTATGATAAAGAAGGCAAGATATACAAGGGGGAAAGAACAGTCTCTTCAATAAATGGTGTTGGAAAAACAGAAAGCCGCATGCAAAAGAATAAAATTTAGCAACTATCTTACACCGTACACAAAATTAACTCAAAATGGATTAAAGACTTGAATGTAAGACCTGAAAACGTAAAACTACTAGAAGAAAATATAGGCAATAAGCTCCTTGACATTGGTCTTTGCAATACTTTATTGGATCTGATTTCAAAACAAAGGCAACAAAAGCAAAAATAAACAAATGGGACTACCTCAAACTAAAAAGCTTCTGCACAGCAAAGGAACAATCCAGTACCATCAACAAAATGAAAAGGCAACCTACTGAATGGGAGAAAATATTTGCAAATCACATATCCAATAAGGGGTTAATACTGAAATAAAGAACTCATACAATTCAGTAGCAAAAAAGAAATCTGATTAAAAAATGGGTAAAGGATATTAATAGTCATTTTTCAAATAAGCAAGCCATACATATGGCCCACAGACACATGAAAAGATGCTCAACATCACTTATCAAGGAAATGCAAATCAAAACTACAATGAGATATGTTCTCACACCTGTCAGAATGGCTATTATCAGAACATAAGAAATAGCAAGTGATGGTAAGGATGTAGAGAAAGGGAATTCTTGTACGCTGTTGGTGGGAATGTAAACTGGTGCAGCTACAACAGAAAAAAGTATGATGATTCCTCAAAAAATTAACAATAGAAATACCACGTGACCCAGCAACTCCACTATCCTAGATATTTCTCTGAATAAAATGAAAACACTGATTCAGAAAGATATATGCACTCCTTCATTTACAAAAGCCCAGATAGGGAAACAACCTAAGTGTCCATCGATAGATGAATGAATAAAGATGTAATACAGTATACAATGAAATACTCAGACATAAAAAAAAGAATGAAATCTTGTCATTTGTTACAACATGGATGTAACATGAGGGAATTGTGAGGGAATTGTGGAACTGTGCTGAGTAAAGTAAGTCAGAGAAAGATAAATACCATATGACTTCACTTATATGTGAAACCTAAAACACAAAACAAATTCATAAAGAGAACAGAATAGTAGTTGCTAGATGGGAGGGGGTTGAGGAGTAGGCAAAATGGATGAATGGGTCAAGAGGTACAAACTTCCAATTACAAAATATTTAAGTCATGGGCTTGTAATGTACAACATGGTGACTATAGTTAATAATATTGTAGTACATACTTGGAAGTTGACAAGAGAGTAAATCCTAAAAGGTCTCATCACAAGAAAAAAAAAATGTTTGGAACTTTGTATGGCAACAGTTGATAACTAGACTTATTGTGACCATTTCACAATATATACAAATGTACCAGAAACTAATATAATATGTCAATTAGGCCTCAATATGTCAATTAGGCCTCAATAAAAATAAAATGAACTTACTATATATATATATATATATATATATATATATATATATATATAAACTGTGACATAAACATACTACTTAGAAGCATGATGATTAATAGCAGAAGAAATAGCTAGGTTTGAGAGGGCCTACCTCTGGGGTTGGGATTTGGGATTGAGTGGATGCAGCAGGTGACTGTAATATTTGATTTTATGCCTTAATGCATATATTACCTTGATTGAAATATTAATTTTTAAATAATTTTCAAAAATAAAAGTCCTGAGTCTTTCTCCAGAAAAAAAAAAGTGACTTCCCAGCTACAATCCTTCTCAGAGGACTGACTAGTGAACTAGATGCCTGAGGGGCTGAGGAGTCTCCTGGGAAGGAATCCCAACCAAGAGGGGACCAGACACAGGCAGCGGGACCCAGCGGCAGAGCCCTGGTCCTCAGAAGGTGAACGGAGCCCACCGCATGCAGAGCACACGGGCGGTCCCTTGGGACTGGTCGCCCCCCACGCCCTACTGGACTCCTGCCTGAGAACTGCGGACGGGAAGTACAAGCAGAAAGCAGTAGGGCTAATTCACTAAGCACTCTGGAGCATTCCGCCCAGCGCAGCCGCGTCCAGAGGGAGCCTCGGGTGCTACAAGAAGCGCATGTGCCTTCAGACACTAGCTGGAGCAGAAGGGAGTCTGAAATGCATGGACTGAGCGATTGCTGACCCATCTTGACTGATGAGCACGTGTCCGGTGCCTCCTGGAGACTCCCAACTTCCATGCGGGGCCTTTTGCAGGCACCGATCGGCTGCGTGGGCAGACGGAGTGAGATGGCTGGGCTCAGTGGCTCTCTGCCCTGCTCACGTGGCCTTCACAGGCGGGCGACTTGGAAGAACAAACCGCCCTCCGTGGGGTCCGAGGGTGCCCCCTGACCGGCCTGGAGCGCTCGGTCTTCCCAGCTGCCAGTCGGAGAGAACATAACACTGCGCAGCTGCCAAACCCCGCGGAAACTCCCTGTCACCCTCTGTGAGCTGCGACCCCTCAGACAGCCCTGCTAAGTCTGCGAGGGGCCATGGCCAGAGGGCAAGACCACGGCTGCCATCCCCAAGACCTGAGCTTCGAGGCAGAGGGAGATCGGGGCATCCTGGTGAAGGGAGCGCTCGGGTTTGGTGTCCGCTCTGCCCCGGGGCCAGATCCTCCAGCTCAGACCCTGAACACATTCCTCGCCTTAAGCAGCCAAAGCCGAGGTGTCCTCAGGATGAGCAGGTACCAGAGAGGAAACTCCCACAACCCCGGGAGGCAGAGCGGCATTTCCGTGCCTCTTCCCTTCCTCGCGTGGTTCTGTTGTAATGAACAAGGTCTCTCGGAGACCTCACTTGGACCCCCATCCTCCCCTCTCCAGGCCACGTACTCCAAACCACAACCCCATCCCTCAAAGACAGATCCTCTCCTAGGGAAGGTCTCCTGCTGTTTTTCACAGGTTGGGCTTTCTCTTCCAGCTAGACATTCCAAAATTGCAAGAATCAACCTTAGGTATCTATTCTATAGCCTCCAAAGCACCAGCCCTGGCCCAATGAATACACTGGCACTCAATAAATATGAATTCACTAGCTATTTCAACCCAAATGGCTAGCTTCATAAGGAACCTGGAAACGGGTTTGTTAAGGGGGAAATAAAACACAAAAGTTTATTGATTTTTCAAAGTGCTTTTGATATCCTCCCTTTTCAGTCTCTTCCCCCCGTCATGCACACCAAAAATATATAAATAAAGCCAGATGTTTAGAATAACATTTTCAGGCGATGTTTTTGTCCAACAAAGCTTGGACAGCTGTGCAGGTTGTAAATTTACAGCTGATGATCTTCTGCCAGAAGTTCTTCAGGGTGTTTACAGCTGTGAAATACAATCTTTAGGTGACTATGCACCCTCTTCACGCACCCAGTCTGACTCCAACAGCCTGGGTTCCTGACAACATAACTCATCACAACAATAATGAAATAACAAGAGTATTTATTCAGATTTACACACCACCCTTCACCTAAGGGTCCCTGAACAACTTCAAACACAGCTGAAATGGTTCCAAACTATGTTCCTCCCCAACTTTGATTTAAAAGCGAAAAAAGGAGTAGTCTTCTGTGTATAATTCCTTGACAAAAATCATACACTTTTCCATAAATGGAAATAGTGAGACCTGGGTCTTCTTCAAGAATCTTCTCTCCCCTCCTTATACCTTTCTTCTTTGCTGTGAAATAAACCACTAGCATAACCCATCGCAGGCCCCACCCTTAAATTTTATTGTTTTGAAGATTTGTTTTGCAAAGGGAAGTAAATTATAAAAATTAAGTGCCTCTCTACTTTTGCAAGGTTCATTGAAATAACATTTATTTGGGATACTTATGAAATGGCAAATGATGAGTAATCTGTGATTTTATTCTAATAGAAACCCTCCTTCCTCCACTTCTTTAGTTTTTCAACCCTTGCACTTTTATTTTTCCATGAATGATAGCTATTTCTTGACTTGCCTTATCCCCCTTTACTAGACTAGAGGCTTTTTAAAAAATAAGAGCTGTATATTTGTACCCCTTCTCTGTGTACACCAATTTCTCTCAGTGCCTTGTGCAGAGAATATATACATATGTAATGAATTGATTTATTCCTGAATTGCATCCATGGTTTAAAATTTGCTAAAACATATTGTGACCCCAATGTCTACACTAGGGCTCCAATGAGGGAGTAAAAACAGCAAATGCCCAACCCCTATTTTTTAGTTCACTGGACCTAAACAAAGAGCTACTCGTGGTGCTAACCATCCTTATCACTGGCGATAAGGAAACCAGTTTACAAGACCTGCCAGCACAGAACCCAAATCTTCTGTTTTGGTCTAAGACAACAGATCTAAGAAACAGACTACAGGTAAATTCCTTTGATATAGTACATTATTTCAGCCCCTATTGCTGGGCAGATAAGATGCTGACCCTCTTA
This sequence comes from Manis pentadactyla, assembly GCF_030020395.1. Classification (NCBI taxonomy): domain Eukaryota; kingdom Metazoa; phylum Chordata; class Mammalia; order Pholidota; family Manidae; genus Manis; species Manis pentadactyla. Next base: position 91,666,885 of record NC_080030.1, on the reverse strand, counting down.
GAAAAACCTGGCTCTTAGTCACTCATTAAATCTAAATAAGGAATCTCCTATGTGCCAGACATCAGACATCGTGCTGTGCACTAATGATAAAAGAATGTAAAGTTCCCTGCCCTGCCTCCCAGGAATTTATAGTCCAGGGAGGAAGATCAGCAGAGAAACAGATGGGCAGGAAAACGCTCTAAGTGACTTGACGTAATTACGCCCAAGGTGGAGGTGGCTCCATTTGAACTCAATCTGGCTGATGCCTCCTCCCAAACACAGGCTGGACCACAGCATGCTTTACAACCCTGGGCTCTGAGCCCGTTTGTCCTCCTCTGGCATGTCCCGCCGCCGCCCCTGCTGGGCTGTGCCGTGGGTCATGACATCCTGAGGGTGGGGCTTTTGTGCCATCCTCTGGCCTCTTCCCCGGAGGCCAGCTTCCTGTTCTCTCCTGGCTCTCCACTCTGTAGCCCAGAGACCTGCTTCTTCCCTCTTTCTACTTTAACACTGTGGCTAGAGAGGAATTCCAGATATTAATCTTATTTTCTCTCTGAATTTGTTTCCTTCCTCCAATTCAGATGGCAATTCAGACTGGTAGCAGTCTTGATACACCATGACGTCCAGAAGGCATGCATCAGGGCCAAAAACTAAAACAGTCAGCAAGTCCTTCTGGCTTTCCCCTCCTCCCCCCAAAAAATCATGTTTAAGCTATTAAGAGAACTTAGTGGTTTGGGAAGATGGGAGGTGGTGTGAGAAGAAATAAGGAAGGGGCTTCACTTCTCTCCCTTTCTGTCCTAGAAAGAGCTTCCCTGGGCCAGAGAAGGAAGAAGGATCCCAGAGACCCTTGCTTCTGCATGTTCACATGGCATTGGCAGCAAAACTCCCAAGTGGAAGGTGCAGATAGAGTTTAAGCTGGGCAGACACACTCACAAGCGGCATCACAGGGCATGGCCATGGCGAAGGAGAAGGGCTCTGCAGGGATGGTGGCAGTCTCAGCAGTGCCCCCCTGGAGAGATGAGCAAGGACTAGATTGGTGCTCTGCCCCCTGACGTCTTGGCACTGCAGAAGAGGAAGGGAAACTCAAACAAATGGTACTGTTTCCCCCAGACTGAAAGGGGTGCTCTCCATGAGATGAAGTTGACTTACACATGATGAAACCAGATGACATTTCTAACATGCCTGAATTATGTTTGCTGATTCAACCCAGCGCCACAGCCTTCCTGTATGCTTTTGCCCGTTCACCGGTCTTGCACACTGTTGAGTGCTAGATCTGCTGTATCTCAGGTTTTGTTCCCTTTCTTTCTAATTCGGACTGCTATTTCAAGCTGCTTTCTAAATATTTCTTCATTTTGAACTTACCATGTCTGAAAGTGACTTCTGTCTTTTTGACTCTCCCCCATCCCACTCAACCAGTACATTTCTCTTCCCAATATTCTCTTGTCTGATAGTAGCATTAGAGTCCACCTATATTACAAACCTCATATATATATCCTCAGTTCCTCTACCTTCCTTACCACCCAACCAGTCAATTCTAGTTCAGGAATCTTCTCCATTGTCACAGCCATATCTACTTCCCAGACCCTCATCATCTCTACTGTGTTTATGTAACAGGCTCCTCACTGCTTTCTGTTACTAGCCTCTCATCTACAGTGCCCAAGGCATCCAAGATCCTCCAGCTTCCTATTAGAGAAAATCCACATTCCTCATCAGAGAATATAGGGCTCTGTCTAAATATGGACTCTGACGACTTTATTCCAAGTGGTGCCTACACATTTGCATGCACATGCACTCACACGTGGACCCTGGAATCTTAACCACCTCTCAGGAGCCAACAATGGATATTGCTAGGCAATGGATTAGGAAGAAGAAAGCTTGTGGCTGAGCCTAGATGATCAGCTGGTTGAGCATAACTAAACGTCAAGGAAGTAAGAGCAAATGAGAGAAAAATCTCATTGTAGTTTCCTTCTAGAATTTTCCTATGGTGCAAGAAAACAAACCCAGGAGAGCTTGTCACTTAGGATAATGGTCAAGGTGAATGACAACTAAAGGTTCAGAGTTCTGGAAGGCTGCTCTGGCCAGCCTTCCAAGAGTCCTTGGCCACTCTTGTGGTACCTGTAATACTGCCATTCTCATGGGATTTTTGTAAATACCAAAGTGACAGTTGAAGGAGGAGGAGAGTTCTCTGTAAATTGCAAAATACTGCACAAAATAAGTAAGGACCCACTATTTCCTCTAAATAAATATTCGTTTGCTTCTGTTTTGAACAATTCAAAATTCCTTAGAAAAGTACAACTCACAGAGGATCTATTTTATGCAGAAAGGAAATGCCACATACCCATAACAATCCAAATAATTTTTTAATGAAAGAGTGTTAGGAAAAGGCAGGGTATCAATTCCTGAGAACACAGGAATCAATATGAATTCAGAAATATTATACCAACAACACAGTGTTGTCATCAGGGCAGCCCTGGTGTGTCTTGGCTGAATTTTAATATTCTATCTTTTTAAACTTGCATGACTCTCCCTGGCAAAGACACTCCAAAAAGAGCAGATGCTTAATAAACATTTGATGTCAGGGACTGTTTGTGAAACTCACTTTCCATTAAGTAATTGTAGGTTAGACTAAATAAAACATTTTATGAAGACTAATATATCTATGGTGAAGCCTCATTAAATATGTTACTGTTTTTATGACCCCTTCAGCATGGAAAACAAACAGCATGTCCTTGTTCTCTGGAGACTACTTTGATCCCCAAATATGCTTTGCATTTGTCTTGCGTGTAGCTAAGGTATCAAGGCTGGTTTTACAAAATAAGAGTGGAACCAGTTCTTTGCTTCTTACCAATGTACTAGTAATTCATGATGAGGAATAAAGTTTTATTTCTGTATTTCCCAAACTGTGTACTATGGAATACAAGTTCTATAAAATGGTAACATGTATTCTAAAGAGATGAAAAGGAAGGAGGCAGCCACAATGAGTGGCTCCTCCATGAGCAAATAGGTTTGGCAGTAGTTTAAACAAAGGTTAGGAATTTTCTTTCTGGCAGGATATTTAGTCTTCAATAGGCCAAAATGCTTTGCGAATCTCCTAAAGGGGTATGTAGTATACAGAGCGCCTCCAAAATTATTTGACCATAAAATTTATTCTCTATAAAGCACAGTACAAAGGACATTAATGTTCCACAGAACGTAGTTTAGAAGAGGCTCTTTTTTTAATAGAGCAGAGTAACCAGTGACAACCAGTTCAACAGTTTTCAGAACATCATATTTCTCCTTGAAAATCCTAAACAAGGGAACATCCCCCCCACAAGCAGCATCATTGCAAGAAGCATAGGACAGAATCATCTGCAAATGAAGTTTTGGGTAAAATACATTAAGATTTCACTACAGCCTGAGGATCCATAATTCAGTGTTTGAAATCATTGTTTCCCTTATTGAGAATAGGAAACAAAATTGACAAAGGAGGTTGCCATATTTTCTACACTTCATTTCAGGATGATAATTCTTACTAAGCACAGGAAGGAAAATATTAAAAAACAAAAATCCTGTCCATATTTTCCCTTGTAATTATAAAAAGCATCTGAAGAACCAAGAGCAGCCAGAGTAACAGAGAACAGGGGCCAGATCATGAAAAGCCTCTCATGTGCCTCTGCGCTGTCATATGAAATAGGAGTTGATGGTTCCCCTCCTGGATCCCCTTGACTTGGCATCCCTCACTTGCCATGAGCATTGGTTGCTAATGGCTCCTGAGGCTTCCTCCCAGGAAAATTGCCCTCTACAGAATAGGAGTCACTTCATTCAGTAGATTACAAAATTCCAGGGCAGCTTGCAACCGTGACTGACTGATAAGGGGTACAAAAGGCTGGCCTCCTTTCCTCCAGGTGGGACCAGCTGTGTGGTAGAATTTGCACCTGCAGTTCCCTGTGGGATCAAAAGCTGCTTAGCACCTTGCCTTGCCTTAACCTGCTTCCCTTACCTCTTTCCTGAAACCACTCCAGTATGTCACATACACCCAAATGCCAGTCTCAGGATCTGCTCTTAGGGAACCCAGCCTAAGATAATCAGTTTGAAACTGTACATCTAAAGAGACATTTTCCTCTTCACTATGATACCAACATAGTCCACAGTTGCCAGCCTTCTTACCTACTTCAGGCACCTCGCATCATGGCCTAATAAGAGGCCCTAGACCAGTATTTCACATTGTGTGGTGTTAGATCATGCACGTTAGAGTACTTAGGGTGCTTGCTAAAACTGTAGGTTTCCAAAGCCCACCCAGACCTATTGAATCAGAATCTCTGGGGAATGGGACCTATGTTTTATGTCTTTTATATGAATTATATATATATATATATTAATAGAATACTATATATATTTTAAATATGAATTATGTTTTATTTATCAGGCACTTCTGATGCACACTAGAGTTTGAGATCCACTATCAAAAGCCTATGGTTTAGCCAGATCCCCCCACCTCCCTAAAATAACTGAGAAATATTCTCAAGGCAAGTTAACTTGTCTTCTTACCTTCTGCCTACTGATAAACTCCTCTGAGATAAAATAATCTATGACTTTCCAAGTGGAAACTTCCAATGTGGTTTATAGAGAGAAAAAAAAAATACATGAAGCCCAAGTAGATTATTGTCTTGGCTAATGATAAATTACTTCAAGATGTAAATTTTGTTTCATTTATTTGAAATAAAAAATGTGATTTGAGATGATACTTTCTAAATAAATAAGTTGGAGCAGCTATGTTTAATCATCTAAAATCAATTATTTCCAAGTATTTAGGAGCTATGGGAAGGAAGAAAATCTGAAAACATTTTTAAAAGCTTATTGCCAATAAGATTTACAGTAACTTTTAAACATCCAGATTGCCATATTCATCTCACAAAAGTTCACTGTTGCTTGAGAATTATTTACCTAAAAAGTCTCGGATCTCTGAACACACAGTGGAAAACACATGCACCGAGTGCCATGTTTTGCCTACCTTTGACGAGCATGTGACAACCACCGCTGAGCACAAGTACCTCAATCAGCAGGACAATCAAAATTAACCACAGGTATGAGTTAGTGTCAAGGCATCAAACAGAGCTCCAGCAGCAAACCTGCTGTCCGCCATGGAACCAAGATGGGTCAAAAGAATCAGAGGGTGTGTGGAGATGGCTTCCAGGAAATGGTTTTTACTGAGTAGCAGTTGATTAAAGCCTACTCTACTTGATGGGCAGAGTCCTTCACTGTTTTTTTGTTTGAGGTGGGGAGGTTGTGAGTTCTTTGGTCCAAGAGAAATAAAGTGGTCTGTCAATGCCAAATAGAACAGGCACACAATTGCTCACTGACTGCCATGTCTTAATGACCATCTCAGCAGGGATCCCAAAATGAATCAACCATCCCCGGAAAGCTCACCCACCCCTAGAAGCTGTTCCTAATAATTATCTAGGATTTAGTTAATAGAAAATACAAGAAAACACTTCTAATCAAGGTGAAGCACTCTCTAAAATATCAGGCGTCTAAAAAATTACCTGGTAGGAGGTGAATTGTTCAATTTGTTGTTTTCTCCTGGAAGTTAAAAACATGAACTATGTGATAGCATCTCTAAACACAAAACTCAAAAGAGAAGTTTGAACTTGCAAGTTATTGAAAATACATTAAAACCAATATTTTTAAAAAGTGATTCATCAAATATAAAACATTGTAAATAACACATTTTTTAAGCAAAGGCAACTCTACAGATACTAACATGTAGTTTCCAAAGTGTCCAAAGTGGTTCTGATGTGTCATTTTTGCATGATTTTAAAGTTCCCTGGAAAATGTGTTACTAGAGTAGCTCTCTTTTGCAAGAAAGTTTTACATTGCTCAATGGTATTACCATGCAGACATCTGAGGCCACACCCACCAAGAGCCATCATCCTTGCCTTGAATTTTATAATCAGCTCTGTTTGTATGCCACAGCAAATTGACGGGCACCAAGAGGATGCTGGACATCTGGAGAACTTGAGATTTTAAAACAGACACACAAGAAAAGGAGAAAACTATTTTAAAGAAAGGATCCTCAAGAAAGAAACACTAAAAGCAACTAATGCTCCAAGATTCTATCAACAAACAGTCTCTCTGTCCTGACAGTTTCAGGGAAAACAGGGAGAGACACAATGATTATAAACTCATCTCCTCAACATTAACTCCTACTAAGACACTAAGACAAATCATCGAACTGTTTACCTGAAAAGCACCCAGGGAAGCACTAGGCTCAGATCACCTTACATAGCTCCATGAAGAACCAGCCAGGGAGGACCCAAATAACCCTTCAAAGATGGGATTGATCCATATGGGTTATGGAAAAAGGAGGCAGAATTAGAGCTAATTTCCTCAAGAAACTAAATTCCAGTATACATGATATTTTTATCAATTACCTATCAAGATATGGTTTAACACCTAACTGGTCAAAGGCCAGACCCAAAAGATAATTATCTGTAGTTGAATGTCAGCCCATGCACCAGAGAGCATCATCGAAATGAAAGCTGCAATTAATTATGCACCTTCATCCATCAGATGACGCTAAGTTGAGTGGGACTGCTTCAAAGTCATGGAATCCTAGTTAAAAGCAACTGTAATAAAAAGTGAAAGAAAAGATGTTCAACTGCATTAGTCATCAGGCAAGTGCAAATTAAAACGATGTATGATACCATTAGATGCCACCAGAATGGCTAAAATGAAAAATCTAACAATATAAAATGTTAGTGAAGATGAGGAGCAATAAGAACTCTCAAACAGATGGAGGTCTAAAAACAGATGGCTCAACCAATTCGTAAAACTGTCACTGTCTAGTAAAGCTGAATATAAGTACGCACTTGATGTCTCAGTAATCCCATTTTCAGGTCTGTAGCCAACAGAAATGGATACACATGTTCACCAAATGACTTGCAGTTTTAGACTATTATGAAAAGTGCTACTATTAATATTCTTCACAAAATATTCAAAAGTTCAAAAACTGGCTAAACTAAATAACGATATTAGAGGTCAGGATGGTACTACTCTTGAGGCAAGAGGAGAAGAGGTTTCCAAGTGCTGGTAATATTCTGTGTGTTGATCTAGACATTGGTTACACAGGTCTGTTCACTTTGTGAAAGTATTTTGATTTGTTTGTTTATAAATTGACATATTTATAATTATAGACTTAGCATTGTATGCTATAGGCTATGGATGAGACTGTGTCCCCCAAAATATATATGTTGAAGTCCTAACTTCCTATATGATGGTGTTTGGAAATGGAACCTTCAAAAGGTAACTATGTTTAAATGAAATCATATGGGTGTGTCCTCATGATGAGATTAGTACTCTTAGGAGAAGAGATATCAGAGAGCTTGGTTTCTCCCTCTGCCATGTGAAGACACACATCTGCAAGCTAGTAAGAAAGCCCTCACCAGGAACTGAATAGCCTCTTGATCTTGGACCTCCCAACCTCCAGGACTATGAAAAATAAATGTCTATGTTTTAAACACCAATGGTATTTGTTATAGCAGGCTAAACATATTAATACACTATACTTTATAAAAGTTTACTTAGAAAAAAACAACTAAAAAGCAACTGTAAACCATTAGAAAAGTAGTTCATCAAAAACAGACACATTTAAAGAGGCGGAGCCAACATGGCAGCATGAGTAGGACAGTGGGAATCTCCTCCCAAAAACATATATATTTTTAAAAATACAATAAATACAACTAATCCTAAAAGAGAGACCAGAAGACACAGGACAACAGCAAGACTACATCCACACGTGTGAGAGCCCAGCGCCTGGTGAAAGGGGTAAGATACAACCACTGGCCCAGCGGGACCCGAGCACTCCTCCCCCAAGCTCCCGGTGGGAAGGAGAGGGAGCCCAGGACTGCTCAACACCCAGCCCCAGCCACCTGCACCAGAGCGCAGACACAGTGCATGCGTGGAGGGCTGGAAACTAGGGAAACAGGGCAGCAAGACCTCTGAGGGGGTTCCGAAGCTGATGCCTCTGTGACAAAGAAAAGCGAGTGCTTTTTGAAAGTCTTAAAGGGACAGGGACGTTAACAGCTGGAAAGAAACAACACAGGTCACAGCCCAGTGGCTGGAAATTACAGGGAAAACCAGGAGCACTAACCCCCTGGGCAACAGCTCTGAGACCCCTCACGGAGGTAAACAGCCAAACAGCCCCCCCATCCATTACCCCTCCGGGTGCTGCGAAAGCAGAGAAGCAGCCTGAGGCTGGCCACACCCACAGAAAGGGAGATTCCTCCATATCGACCGGGCAAGACACAATGACCCAGCCTACATGCAATTACCCAACACAAGCCACTAGGGGTCGCAGTTGTCCCAGTAAAGAAAGGCCAATAGAAAGTGAAAAGTTTGGCCCTCCCAGCTGACAGTCAATAGCACCTGTCAACATGAAAAGGCAAAAAAATATGATCCAGACAACACTAACCCAGACAGCTTCGGCATCTGCTGCATCTTCCCCTGAGAAGGAACCTGGGGAGATAGATTTAGCCAGTCTTCCTGAAAAAGAATTCAAAACAAAAGTCATAACCATGCTGATGGACTTGCAGAGAAATATGCAAGAACTAAGGAAGAAGAATACAGAAATAAAACAAGCTCTGGAAGGACTTCAAAACAGAATGGACGAGATGCAAGAGACCATTAATGGACTAGAAAACAGAGAACAGGAATGCAGAGAAGCTGATGCAGAGAGAGATAAAAGGATCTCCAGGAATGAAAGAGTTCTAAGAAAGCTGAGTGACCAATCAAAAAGGAATAATATCCGCATTATAGGGATACCAGAAGAAGAAGAGAGAGAAAAAGGGATAGAAAGGTCTTTGAAGAAATAATTGCCAAAAACTTCCCCAAACTAGGGGAATAAATGGCCTCTCAGACCACAGAGGTACACAGAACTCCCATGACAAGGGATCCAAGGAGGGCAACACCAAGACACATAATAATTAAAATGGCAAAGATCAAAGACAAGGACAAAGTATTAAAGGCAGCCAAAGAGAAAAAAAGGGTTACCAACAAAGGAAAACCCATCAGGCTATCATCAGACTTCTCAACAGAAACCCTAGAGGCCAGAAGAGAATGGCATGATATACTTAATGCAATGAAACAGAAGGGCCTCGAACCAAGACTACTGTATCCAGCACGAATATCATTTAAATATGAAGGAGGGATTAAACAATTCCCAGACAAGTAAAAGTTGAGGGAATTTGCCTCCCACATACCACCTCTACAGGGCATCCTACAGGGACTGCTCTAGATGGGAGCACTAATAAAAAGAGCACAGAACAAAACACCCAACATATGAAGAAGGGAGGAGGAGGAATAAGAAGGGAGAGAAACAAAGAATCATCAGACCACGTTTATAATAGCTCAACAAGTGAGATAAGTTAGACAGTAAGATAGTAAAGAAGCTAACCTCAAACCTTTGGTAACCAAAAACTTAAAGCCTGCAATGGCAAAAAGTACATACCTTTCAATAATCACCCTAAATGTAAATGGACTGAATGCAACAATCAAAAGACAAAGAGTAATAGAATGGATTAAAAAGCATGATCCATCCATATGCTGCTTACAAGAGACTCATCTCAAACCCAAAGACATGCACAGACTTAAAGTCAAGGGATGGAAAAACATATTTCATGCAAACAACAGAGAGAAAAAAGCAGGTGTTGCAATTCTGGTATCAGACAAAACAGACTTCAAAATAAAGAAAGTAACAAAAGACAAAGAAGGACATTGCATAATGATAAAGGGCTCAGTCCAACAAGAGGATAAACCATTCTAAATATATATGCACCCAATACAGGAGCACCAACATACCTGAAACAAATATTAACAGAACTAAAGGAGGAAATACAATGCAATGCATTCATTCTAGGAGACTTCAACACACCACTCACTCCAAAGGACAGATCCACCAGACAGAAAATAAGTAAGGACACAGAGGCACTGAACAACACACTAGAACAGATGGACCTAATAGACATCTACAGAACTCTACATCCAAAAGCAACAGGATACACATTCTTCTCAAGTGCACATGGAACATGCTCCAGAATAGACCACATACTAGGCCACAAAAAGAGCCTCAGTAAATTCCAAAAGATTGAAATCCTACCAACCAACTTTTCAGACCACAAAGGCATAAAACTAGAAATAAACTGTACAAAGAAAGCAAAAAGGCTCACAAACACATGGAGGCTTAATAAAATGCTCCTAAATAATCAATGGATCAATGACCAAATCAAAATGGAGATCCAGCAATATATGGAAACAAACGACAACAACACAAAGTCCCAACTACTGTGGAATACAGCAAAAGCAGTCGTAAGAGGAAAGTATATAGAAATTCAGGCATATTTAAAAAAGGAAGAAAAATCCCAAATGAATGGTCTAATGTCACAATTATCGAAATTGGAAAAAGAAGAACAGATGAGGACTAAGGTCAGCAGAAGGAGGGACATAATAAAGATCAGAGAAGAAATAAATAAAATTGAGAAGAATAAAACAATAGCAAAAATCAATGAAACCAAGAGCTGGTTCTTCGAGAAAATAAACAAAATAGATAAGCCTCTAGCCAGACTTATTAAGAAGAAAAGAGAGTCAACACAAATCAACAGTATCAGAAATGAGAAAGGAAAAATCACGACGGACCCCACAGAAATACAAAGAATTATTAGAGAATACTATGAAAACCTATATGCTAACAGGCTAGGAAACCTAGGAGAAATGGACAACTTCCTAGAAAAATACAACCTTCCAAGACTGACCCAGAAAGAAACAGAAAATCTAAACAGACCAATTACCAGCAATGAAATTGAAGCGGTAATCAAAAAACTACCCAAGAACAAAACCCCCGGGCCAGATGGATTTACCTCGGAATTTTATCAGACATACAGGGAAGACATAATACCCATTCTCCTTAAAGTTTTCCAAAAAATAGAAGAGGAGGGGATACTCCCAAACTCATTCTATGAAGCTAACAGCACCCTAATACCAAAACCAGGCAAAGACCCCACCAAAAAAGAAAACTACAGACCAATATCGCTGATGAATGTAGATGCAAAAATACTGAACAAAATATTAGCAAACCGAATTCAAAAATACATCAAAAGGATCATACACCATGACCAAGTGGGATTCATCCCAGGGATGCAAGGATGGTACAACATTCGAAAGTCCATCAACATCATCCACCACATCAACAAAAAGAAAGACAAAAACCACATGATCATCTCCATAGATGCTGAAAAAGCATTTGACAAAGTTTAACATCCATTCATGATAAAAACTCTCAGCAAAATGGGAATAGAGGGCAAGAACCTCAACATAATAAAGGCCATATATCATAAACCCACAGCCAACATTATACTGAACAGCGAGAAGCTGAAAGCTTTTCCTCTGAGATCGGGAACAAGACAGGGATGCCCACTCTCCCCACTGCTATTCAACATAGTGCTGGAGGTCCTAGCCACGGCAATCAGACAAAACAAAGAAATACAAGGAATCCAGATTGGTAAAGAAGAAGTTAAACTGTCACTATTTGCAGATGACATGATACTGTACATAAAAAACCTCAAACACTCCACTCCAAAACTACTAGAACTGATATCGGAATACAGCAAAGTTTCAGGATACAAAATTAACACACAGAAATCTGTGGCTTTCCTATATACTAATAATGAACCAATAGAAAGAGAAATCAGGAAAACAACTCCATTCACAATTGCATCAAAAATAATAAAATACCTAGGAATAAACCTGACCAAAGAAGTGAAAGACCTATACCCTGAAAACGACAAATCACTCTTAAGAGAAATTAAAGGGGACACTAACAAATGGAAACTCATCCCATGCTCATGGCTAGGAAGAATTAACATCGTCAAAATGGCCATCTTGCCCAAAGCAATATATATATTTGATGCAATCCTTATCAAATTACCAGCAACATTCTTCAATGAACTGGAACAAATAGTTCAAAAATTCATATGGAACCACCAAAGACCCCGAATAGCCAAAGCAATCCTGAGAAAGAAGAATAAAGTAGGGGGGATCTCACTCCCCAACTTCAAGCTCTACTATAAAGCCATAGTAATCAAGACAATTTGGTACTGGCACAAGAACAGACCCACAGACCAGTGGAACAGATTAGAGAATCCAGACATTAACCCAAACATATATGGTCAATTAATATTTGATAAAGGAGCCATGGACATACAATGGCAAAATGACAGTCTCTTCAACAGATGGTGCTGGCAAATCTGGACAGCTACATGAAGGAGAATGAAACTGGACCGTTGTCTAACCCCATAAACAAAAGTAAACTCAAAATGGATCAAAAACCTGAATGTAAGTCATGAAACCATTGAACTCCTGGAAAAAAACATAGGCAAAAACCTCTTAGACATAAACATGAGTGACCTCTTCTTGAACATATCTCCCCGGGCAAGGAAAACAACAGCAAAAATGAACAAGTGGGACTATATTAAGCTGAAAAGCTTCTGTACAGCAAAAGACACCATCAATAGAACAAAAAGGAACCCTACAGTATGGGAGAATATATTTGAAAATGACACATCCGATAAAGGCTTGACATCCAGAATATATAAAGAGCTCACACGCCTCAACAAACAAAAAACAAATAACCCAATTAAAAAATGGGCAGAGGAACTGAACAGACAGTTCTCCAAAAAAGAAATACAGATGGCCAACAGACACATGAAAAGATGCTCTGCATCGCTAATTATCAGAGAAATGCAAATTAAAACTACAATGAGGTATCACCTCACACCAGTAAGGATGGCTGCCATCCAAAAGACAAACAACAACAAATGTTGTCGAGGCTGTGGAGAAAGGGGAACCCTCCTACACTGCTGGTGGGAATGTAAATTAGTTCAACCATTGTGGAAAGCAGTGTTTAGGTACATCAAAATGCTCAAAACAGACTTACCATTTGACCCAGGATTTGCACTCCTAGGAATTTACCCTAAGAACGCAGCAATCAAGTTTGAGAAAGACAGATGCACCCCTATGTTTATCACAGCACTATTTACAATAGCCAAGAATTGGAATCAACCTAAATGTCCATCAGTAGATGAATGGATAAAGAAGAGGTGATACATATACACAATGGAATACTACTCAGCCATAAGAAAAGGGCAAATCCTACCATTTGCAGCAACATGGATGGAGCTGGAGGGTATTATGCTCAGTGAAATAAGCCAAGCAGAGAAAGAGAAATACCAAATGATTTCACTCTTCTGTGGAGTATAAGAGCAAAGGAAAAACTGAAGGAACAAAACAGCAGCAGAATTACAGAACTCAAGAATGGTCTAACAGGTACCAAAGGGAAAGGGACTGGGGAGGATGGGTGGGTAGGGAGGTATAAGGGGGGGGAAGAAGTAGGGGGGTATTAAGATTAGCATGCATGGGGGGGTGGGAGAAAGGGGAGGGCTGTACAACACAGAAAAGGCAAGTAGTGATTCTACAACATTTTGCTATGCTGATGGACAGTGACTGTAAAGGGGTTTATAGGGGGGACCTGGTATAGGGGAGAGCCTAGTAAACATAATATTCATCATGTAAGTGTAGATTAATGACACCCAAAAAAAAAAAAAGGCAGTTCCTGTGTGGTGACCTCCAGTGAGTTCTACACAAGTGTATAAAGGGCATATAAAAGTGTAGGCAAAGGGTCTGTTTGTGTTTATACAGAGGATCAAAGCCTAATTGGGCTACCCAGAAAAAGAACTAAGATACGATATGAAAAAGAACTTCCAACATCAGCACTCTCTGGAAGACTCACACCAGAAGATGATCATCAAAAAACCCCAACAAAGATCCACGCGCTGCTACAGCTGTAGATGCACTCATCCCAGCAGTTCCTGGACTTGCCATGGGAATGAAGAAGGAGATATCTAAGCTGGCCTGTGCATACAGTAAAACAACAAATTTGACTGGATCTATACTGTTGGAACTCAACCAAGAATTAGGAGAAGTACAAATTGTAGCACTCCAAAATCTTACAACTACAGACTATTTACTGTTTAAAGAACATATGGCATGTGAACAGTCCCCAGGAATGGGGTGTTTTAATTTGTCTGATTTCTCTCATACTGTTCAAGTTCAGTTGGACAATCTCCACCATATCATAGATAAGTTTTCACAAATGCCTAAGGTGCCTAACTGGTTTTCTTGGCTTCACTGGAGATGGCTGGTAATTACAGGTATGCTTTGGTTATGTAACTATACTCCTATTATGTTAATGTGTGTGCGCAATTTAAGTAGTAGCTTAAAACCTATACATGCTGAAGTTACTCTACAAGAAGATATGTCAAAGAAATAATCAATCTTCCCATGTTTTCTTCCGCCTGCTACTTCTATAGCTTTTCTTCTTCCTTCCTAATTACAACCCTTAAATAGAATTCGTGCCTCATATCGAATTTACCGAGTATCATAATTCTTCCAAGTGATAAAGATACCTCAAGACAAATGCTGGGCATAGAAGCCACAGGGCATAAATATGCAAAGAAGTAAAAAGCTAACTTTTTCAAACAATAAGGCTTCCCTCTCACTTACCAACTTCACATTTCCCTGTATGGCCCCGGAAGATGACTGGTTAGCCAGAGACGGGTAAGATTCCTCAAGGGAGGAACAACCTAAGACAGGCACAGTCGCAGGGGGGCCATCAGGTGAGAAATTGGGGATCAACAGAGGTGAGGCTTAGAACCTCACCCCCCTGTTCTGAGAGAAATCTTCTGCATCCGTGGATGTTTTATTGCCCTTGTCTAGCTTGGATTAACACATAGTCTACAGGCACACACCTGATCATCTACATTTGCTCTCTTACAACACTAAACTATGTTTTCTACCTTTATCTTGTATCTACCTACAACTTCAGCATTTTATTAAAAATAATAATAATAAAGGGAGAAATGTGGTATCCACATATAAATCAAGTATAAAAATCAAATGAGTATTCATATTTGAACTGACTGTTTATAGTTCATAAAGCATGAGCAAAACCGAAAGTTTCTGTGATGACTGCCCTTGTACTGTTCACCATGTAACTTATTCACTATGTAAGAATTTGTTCTCCATGTAAGAACTTGTTTGTTATGCCTCAGAAGATTGGAGACTGACGAAAATTATGCTTGGGGTGGATTAATGATTGTGCATTGAGCAATGACTCCCCTATACAGAATTTTATTGTTGTTAACAACCATTTGATCAATAAATATAAGAGATGCCCTCTAAAAAAAAAAAAAAAAGGACAGACTTCCAATTGTAAAATAAATAAGTAACCGGGATGTAATGTATAGCATAAGGAATATAGTCAAAATATTGTAACAACTTGGTATGGTGATAGCTGGTACCTAGAATTATCATGTACATAAATGTTGAATCACTGTGTTGTACACCTGAAACTAATGTAATACTGTGTGTCAACTACCCTTCAATAAAAAATAATAATAAAAAAAAAACAGACACATTTGAAAACTGTGATTTGAGTATAGCGTTTTGTTATATTAGTAAGGGATGACTGTTAGGACCTTCTCAAATTTCCAAATTTGCAAATACCACATGAGAGAAAAATAAAGCCCCACTGGGATATGGTGCTAGGATAGGACAGGCACTTGCTACATGACTGGTTCTGGACACCAGCCTTTCGGTCTTTGAAACAAATCTTTGCTTCAATAAAATGACAAATTACAACCTGTTTGGGGTCACACACACATACACACACACACAATCCCATTACTATGATGTCCACAAATGCCAAGTTTATCGTAGAAGTTTTGGGGATATAAAGCCAAACCACAGGTTCCAAGAATAGACTGGTCAGAAATGGGTCATCACAGGCCACAAACTAAATACTAATGGAGTATGAAATGCCTCTTTTGAAAAGTAAATTAGGTATGTCATATGTTTCTGGTTAATAAAACTTGGGCTTCTGCATGAAAAAAATTCAATCAATGACACTGGCCTCTAGTAATGAAAGTTGACATACAAAGGCTGGGAACTAATCCTTTGGCCATTCCAGACTAGATACTTACTAAAGAATGATATTTAGTAGGGGCAGAAAACACTTTAGATAATGATGGAAACCATGCAACATAAAAATAACGCTTATGGGAAAAACTTAAGTATCAGAGCAGTTAGCTACTACTGGGGGCAGCTATTCAAAGTGGTCAGAAGCACTACAGACTGCCTGGGCTGAATGTGACTCCACCCCTGAATAGCTCTAACCACTTGGTCTTGAGCAAGTTACCTTTTCATGCCTCAGTTTCTCACCTGCACACAGGGTGATAATAATTATGTACCATAGGATTATTACAAGTCAATGAATTAACATATATAAACTGTGCCTGCCATCTAGTAAATAATGTACACACATGGACTGTTATTACAGAAGAAAAAGCTTTGATATTTCTTAGAGCTAGTAAATAGGACTCCACAAGTTTTCCATTCTTGGCTTAGGGTAAAGGAAAATAAAGGGAAAAGAAGGATAGTTGTGGGATTGGATTCCAGAAGCCCCCAGATCCGAGAGCACTTCCCTCACTTGCTCAGAGGCACCAGAAGCTCCTAACTATATTTTAGAATCAGAAAGTCTTGAAGTGGAAGTAGCCCCTTAAAGAAGCATTTTGAATTTCACCTTATTCTCACTATGAAGTAAATGATTGCTGTCAGGACCCTTTACAGGCACTAATTTGAAAACTGGAACACAGAGGTCCCTGGGGCACTGGACACTTGAAAGTAGAAATGATCATCTCAAGAAGAGAAGAGATGTTAGAAGCCAACTTCATCATTTCTTTTTTCTATAATAAAAATGAGGAGGGAGAAAAAAGATGGCAGAGTAGGAAGGCAAGGCAGAAACCTCCTTCCACACACACCAAGGAAAGAACTACAGCAAATATAACTAACCCTAAAAATGACCTGACTACAGAACAGACCACCTACACCTGGTAAAGAGCAGAAGAACACAGAGAAGAGTAAAGTGGAAGAGGCAGGATCAGTCAGGACCCCAGCCCTTCTCCCATCCCAGCCCATAAGTGAAGGGAGAGGAATGGATGGAACAGGGAGGGGATAAGCACTCAGGAATTCTGCACACCTGGTCCTGGAGATTTACTCTGAGAATACGAGTCCACATTGTACTGGGCTTTGGTGATTAATGGGGTTGGACACTGGAAAGAGTTAGAGTACTCTGGGAGGCTGAGACTCCTGCTGCTTGTGGAGGACAGGCATGTTCCATTGGTACACTGAGACCTAACACAGAGCAGAAATTTGAAAGATCTGCTAGAAGTGGAATGGTGCCAGAGAGGGTTGGACAGAGCTCTCTCAGCAGGAGAAAGAGCAGGTGGATGATACCCAGCCCTCCCTCATTACAATGGGTCAGGGGGTCATAAGAGTCCCAAATGCTCCATCTCCTTTCCTAGCAGCTCAGCCCCAAAGTGCTTCCCTGTCCACCTGCCAGCCCCCTTAGCCCAGAAGCACCAGACTTTGCTGCCTGGCAGGCAAAAGGAGGCTTCGCAGCTTTATTGGTGCTGTCTCAGACGAACTGGGGAGGCACCTGTAGGAACCAGCTCTGAGCACTCCTTCCTTCTCATGGTGGCCCAGCCTGGTGCCACATACCCCACTGCCACTACACATCCATGCATCAAGCATTCAGATGCCACATGCCCACCCCACCAACCCTATTAGCCAAGGAATGCCTCCATCACTGCAGGGCAGGGGGAGGGTGACCCTGCCCACAAAGATCGCAGCAAAAACACCACTGCTCTGATCACAAAGGGCCAGATAAGGCAAACTGACACCTGCAGCAGACTGAGACAGACCACTGCCAGCAGACAGACAGAAAGGCAACCCTGTCTGTAGTGGACCAACAGCAACTAGGGCTCTGCCACAAAGGAAAACCAGGAACTGGCAAGAAAAGAGCCTTGAGCTTCTGGGCACCACAGGATACCTTCTTCATAAAGCCATCATTCTCCAGTCCAGGAAGCATAGCAGATTCATCTAATACAAAGGAAGAAACACAGGAACCCTGACAAAATGAGGAGGCAGAGGAATATTTTCCAAACAAAAATACAGGATAAGACACCAGAAAGAAGGCTAAATTAAACCGAGATCACCAATCTTCTTGGGAGTCATAACTTTGCTCACTGATCTTCAGAAAAGTGTTGACAATCTCAGGGAGGATGTCAAGGAAGAGATGGAAGTGCTGAAAGAGCTACTCAGAGCTGTAGAATACAGTAATTGAAAGTAACTATACAATGAAGGGAGAGAATTAATAGATTGTTGCCAGTAGAGGAGACAATCAATGAGATAGAGTTAGAGAACAGGAAAACAATGAAGCTAAGGAACAGAAAGAAAATAGAATATCCAGAAACAAAAGAATGCTAAGAGAGCTGTGTGAAAACTTCAAACAAAACAATATTCACATACTATGGGCACTAGAAGAGGAGAGACAAACAGGTAGAAAGTATCTTTGAAAAAATAATTGCCAAAAACTTCCCCAGTCTGTGGAAGGAAATAGACATCCAGGTCCTGGAAGTACAGAGATCCCCTAAGAAAAGGAACTCCAGGAAGACAACAGCAAGACATACAATAATTAAAATGACAAAATTAAGGAGTGAGTATTGAAAGCAGTCAGAGAGAGAAAAAATATGACTTATAACGGAAGCCCCATCAGGTTATTAGCAGACTTCTCAGCAGACACATTACAGGCCAGAAGGGAGTGGCATGAAATGTTTAATGTATTGAAACATAAGGACCTTCAACCAAGAATCCTCTGCCTAACAGGATTATCATTCAGATTTGAAGGAGAGATTGAATATTTCCCAGATAAATGAAGACTGAAGGAATTTACAACCACTTAACTGTCATTACAGGATATGTTAAAGGGATTTCTGAAGATGGAAATGTTCTTAAGCCTTAATTTTTCACTGATGAGAATAAACCCACAGTAAAGGCAGTAGACCAATTACTTACCAAGCAAGTATGAAATTAAAACAAAACAAAAGTAGTAAAATCAATTATATGCAAAATTAGTCAAGGGATACACAAAAATGCAGGTTATAGTATCTAATACATAAAGTGAGGAGGAAGAAGAAAAAGGAAGTACTTTTAGACTGTGCTTGAAATGGGATGACAATCAACTTAATATAAAACGTTATTTAGTTAGGAAACTATCCAAAACCTTATGGTAACCACAAACTTAAAGCCTATAATAGATACACAAAGAATTTCAAAAAACCCAATCACAACACTAAAGAAAACCATCAAATAACAATAGAAGATTATAAGAGAAGAAAGGAGCAAAGAGGAACTATAAAAACAACCAGAAAACAACTAATAAAGTGGCAATAAGTACATACATATCAATAACTACCATAAATGTAAATAGACTCAATGCACCAATAAAAAATATAGGGTAGCAGAATGGATAAAGAAACAAGACTCATCTATATATTGCTTACGGGAGACTTATTTCAGACCCAAAGGCATACACAGACTGAAACTGAAGGGATAAAGATATTTCATGCAAATAATAAGGAGGAGAAGTAGGAGTAGCAGTACTTCTATCAGACAAAATAGACTTCAAAACAAAGAAAGTAACAAAAGACAAAAGATTTTCCATAATGATAAAAGAATCAGCCCAACAAGAGGATATAACCATTATAAATATGTACGTACCCAACATAGATATTATAATTATCTATGTACCCATACATACTTACCTAAATATGTAAAACAAATACTAACAGAATTAAAGGGGAAATAGACCACAATACATTCACATTAAAAGACTTTAAAACACCACTTACATCAATAGGCAGATTAAACAGACAGAAAATAAGGAAACAGAGGCATTGAACAATACAGTAGATCAGAAGGACTTAACAGATATCTACAGAACATTCCACCCAAAAACAGCAAGATACACATTTTTCTAAAGTATACATAGAACATCTTTCAGAACAGATCATATACTAGAACCAAGAAGAGCCTCAAAAATTCAAAAACGTTGGAATTGTACCAAGCAACTTCTCAGACCACAATGGTATGAAACTAGAAATAAATTACACAAAGAAAAGGCTAATGCTTCTAAATAATCAATGGATCAATGACCAAATGAAAACAAAAATCAAGCAATACTTGGAGTCAAATGGAAACAAAAACCCAACAGTCAAAATTTGTGGGACACTGCAAAAGCAGAACTAAGAGGGAAGTACATAGCAATACAAGCCTGCCTCAGGAAACAAGAACAGTCCCAAATAAAGTCTAAATTCACAATTAAAAAACCAGAAAAGAAATAAAACCCAAAGTTAGTAGAAGGAGGGACATAATAAATACCAGAGCAGAAATAAATAAAATTGAGAAGAATAAAATAATAGAAAACAAACAATTATTAGAGAATTCTATGAAAAATTATATACCAATAAGTTATACAACCAAGAAGAAATGGAAAAGTTCTGAGAAAAATACAGTTTTCCAAGATTGACCCAGGAACAAACAGAAAATCTAATCAGACCAATTGCCAGTAATGAAATTGAATTGGTAATCAAAAAACTTCCAAAAAAAAAAAATCTAAGTCCAAAACCACATGGTTTCACAGATGAATTCTACCAAACATTTAAAGAGATAATAGCAAACATTTAAAGAAGATCATAATACTTTCAAAAAGTAGAAGGGAGAATACTTCCAAACTCATTCTATGAGGCCAGCATCACTCTAATATCAAAACCAAAGTCCCTCCAAAACAAGAAAATTTTAGAACAATATTCCTGAAGAATATAGATGCAAAAGTCCTCAACAAAGTATCAGCAGCCAAATTCAAAAATACATCCAAAGGATCATCCATCATGATCAAGTGGGATATATTCCAGGGATGCAAGGATATTTTATTCATAAATCAATCAATATCATACACCACATTAATAAAAAGGAGGATAAAAACCACATGATCATCTCAATAGATCCTGAAAAAGCAGTTGACAAAATCCAATATCCATTCATGATAAAAACTCTTGACAAAATGAATATACTCAGTAGTGAAAAGCCAGAAGCTTCTCCTGTAAGATCAAGACCAACACAGGGATGCTCACTTGCACCACTTTTATTCAACATAGTTCTGGAGGTCCTAGCCATGGCAGTTAGACAAGACAAAGAGATAAAAGGCATCCAAATTGATAAGGAAGAATTTAAGCTGTTACTATTTGCAGAGGCCATGATATTATATATAGAAAACCCTAAAGATTCCACCAAAAACTATTAGAACTAATAACTGGATTCAGCAAAGTTTCAGGATACAAAATTAATACACAGAAATCTGTTGCATTCCTATATACTAACAATGAATTCGCAGAAAGAAAAATCAGGAAAACAATTCCATCAAAAAGAATAAAATACCTAGGAATAAACCTAACCAAAGAGGTGAAAGACTTGTACTATGAAAACTACAATATAATCATGATAGAAATAAAAGAAGACACCAATAAATGGAAATCTATCCCTTGATCATGGATAGGGAAAATTGATATTGTCAAAATCACCATCCTGCCCAAAGCAACTTACAGATTCAATGTAGTCCCTATCAAAATACCAACCGCATTTTTCAATGAACTAGAGCAAATAATCCTAATATTCATATGGAAGCACAAAAGACCCCTAATAGCTAAAGCAATCTTCAGAAAGAAGAACAAAGCTGGATGTATTACACTCCCCAAATTCAAGCTATACTACAAAGCTGCAGTGATCAAAACAGTATGGTACTGTCACAAGAACAGACTCATAGATCAATGGAACAGAATAGAGAGCCCAGATATAAACCCGTGCGTATATGGTTAATTAATATGTGATAAAGGAGCCACGAATGTACAATGGAGAAAAGACAGCCTCTTCAACAACTTGTGTTGGAAAAACTAGCTACATGCAAGAGAATGAAACTGGATTACTGTCTAACTCCATACACAAATGTAAACTCAAAATGGACTAAAAACCTTAAGGTAAGACATGAAACCATAACACTCTTAGAAGAAAACATGGGCAAAAATCTCTTGAATATAAGCATGGGCAATTTTTCCTGGACACATCTCAGGCAAGGGAAACAAAATAGAAAATGAACAAGTGAGACTACATCAAACTAAAAATTTCTGTACAGAAGGACATCATAAGCAGAACAAAAAGACATCCCACAGTATGGGAGAATATATTCATAAACAATTTATCTGATAAGGGATTAACATTCAAAATATATAAAGAACTCATACCTTAACACCAAAAAAACAAATAAACCAATTAAAAAATGGGTGGAGGACCTGAACAGACATTTTTTCCAATGAAAAAATACATATGCTGCACATCACTAATCATCATGGAAATGCAAATCAAAACCACAATGAGGTATCACCTTACACCAGTTAAAATGGCCGCTTTGGAAAAGATAAGGAATAACATGTGTTGGTGAGGATGTGGAGAAAGTGGAACCTTCCTACACTGTTGGTGGAAATGTAAATTGGTGCAGGTTTCATGGAAAGTAGTATGGAGGCTCCTCAAAAAACTAAAAAAGAAATACCATACAACCCAGTAATTCCACTTCTAGGAACTTAACCAAAGAAAACAAAATCCCTGATTCGAAAAGACATATGCACCCCTATGTTTATCGACACATTATTTACAATAGCCAAGATAGGGAAGCAACATAAGTGTCCATCAATAGATGAATGGATAAAGATGTGGTACATATACAGAATGGAATATTATTCAGCCACAAAAAGAAAGAAATCCTGCCATTTGTAACAATATGGATGGATCTAGAGGGTATCATGCTAAGTGAAATAAGGTGGAGAAAGACAACTTTTTCCTGAATTAAGAGGGAAAAATAAGAAATCCCAGGAGCAGATAATTTGGAGAACAGGGACTCAAAGGAGTATTTCAATGGAGGTGTTCTCTCTGCATGTCCATTTCCCTTCTGGCATGTTTCCCTTTACTGTGAAATCACAGCCCTTGAAAGGGTCATACTAAGTGAAATAAGGTGGAGAAAGACAGATACTATATGATTTCACTTATTTGTGGAATCTAAAAATAAAACAGAATAAAATGAACAAAAGAGCAGTAGACTCATAGACACTGAGAAGTGACTGGTGGTTACTGTGGGGGAGGGGATGTGGTAGTGGGTAGGAGGGTAAAGGGACAAAAGAGCAGAAAAATTCTCAATACAAGTTTTTCACAGGGATGGCAGTACAGCCTGGCAAGTATAGCCAATGATTCTGTAACATCCTCCTTTGTTGACAGATAGTAACTGCACTAGAGGGGGTAAGGATTTAAGAATATGTATAACTGTTAGACCACTGTATTGTATACTTGAAACCAATATAAGATTGTATATCAATCACATCTCAATTAAAAAAAAGAAATGCTGGACACAGGGAAATATATCTTTAAGAAAAAAGGAAATTTTAAAAAGCTATCTGGATAACAAAATTCTACCCAGTTTCACAGTTATTTGTTTTGTCAGGTAAAATGCTTTTACTCTTGAATTAACAGACAGTGTTTACAACTTCACATGTGTTTTGCCTGTGTAAATACAAGTTGGTATTAAACACTAAGACTAACAAAGAAAGCTATAGAAAAATGCATATGTGCAATTTTAACTCTAATAGTGATGCATACCTTTGGAAACGTGAGTATATGTTTCTATGTATTTTAAATGTGAAAATAGAATATGATTGAAAACAAATAGCAGCATTACCCAAGTGATTTCCTGAAACAACATCATAAGGATATGAATACCCAGTGGTCAAGGTCAGAGGGAAGGCCACTGTCATATGCACAGCTGCCTACACCTGGAGCTTTCCAAATAGGTAAAGCTTTGTGGCTGCATTTCCCCAAGGCTGCTTTATCTTCCTTCTTCCTACCCCAAGAAAGTAACTTACAAGTCATATTTCTTAAAAAAGAAATAAGAAACAGGAAAATCTACCCCCATGGAGTTAGAAAGAGATAAGAGAAATAAGCTGTCTAGATTCCAGCTTAGCAATGGAGAAAGTAATTAATATAGTTTGGATAACACATGTCTCTAGAGATGGATCTGTGAAAAGCTTTTAAGGGGGATTTAGTAACTGGTGATAAATGTTAACCACATAAGTGAGCTGGCCATCTCTCACTGAGAGCAAAGATTATTTGCTGTATAACTGAAATTCAAATTTAACTGGTTGTCCTGTATTTTAATCTGTCAACCTTACCCTAAATAGACTGATACCATTGCTGTATCAGCCACACCACCTCATCCCTCATCCCATGCTGTCTACACAGTGGGCACTATATGTTTTTGTTGGGTGGAGACAAATAACTTTCAGAGTTTAAATGGCATCAAATTGCACTGAAAGTTAAATTTGCATAACAGAAATCACAAAAAGGTTAAATGTTCATTCTTTAGCCCAATCAACATGGGTTGATGCATCTAAAAAGATGACACTGTTCAGAATGAGTAAATGAGAACATGACTTGAATAGCAGCATTACCCAAGTGATTTCCTGAAACAACATCATAAGGATATGAATACCCAGTGGTCAAGGTCAGAGGGAAGGCCACTGTCACATGCACAGCTGCCTACACCTGGAGCTTTCCAAATAGGTAAAGCTTTGTGGCTGCATTTCCCCAAGGCTGCTTTATCTTCCTTCTTCCTACCCCAAGAAAGTAACTTACAAGTCATATTTCTTAAAAAAGAAATAAGAAACAGGAAAATCTACCCCCATGAAGTTAGAAAGAGATAAGAGAAATAAGCTGTCTAGATTCCAGCTTAGCAATGGAGAAAGTAATTAAGGATCCAATGTTTCATAGGTGGAAAGATGAATTCAGAGGATAAGGAAAATAGAAAAGTTTCTTTAGGGCTGCAATACATACTGAGAAAAACACACCAAAGACATTAAAATGTTCAAGGCTACAGAGAAGATCTGCAAAGTGCTTCTTCATTGTGATCATTCATTTTTACAGAATTGCTGATCAAAGGTCTTTTCATGAGCACTTCTTTATTAATTCTTCAGATAACCAAACCTTGTGAGTAAACCCTTCATCCTAACAAGCTGTCTTTTGTATTATTATTGAAATTTGAAGCTACTCTTAAAATTCAAATGCTCTATGCAAATTGGTTGAAAAGAAATGGTCTTTAGAAAGTGGAAATAATGAACCTATATTTCCATTGCTCAGAACATCATTGAAACATGGCTTACTTCCTTTTAAAAAAATTAAGTTTTCTTAAACATATCTGGAAAAATTAAGTGAGGAATTTTGATTCCTCTTTTGATTCCGTGAAGCAGCAGCTCTGGGAGAGCCAGGAACAGCCCTGCTGACAGGAACAACCCGGAGTAGTAAAGACAGTTCTGGAGGTGGTGAGAACAGTCGGAAGAGACGAAAAGCTGTGGATGATTAGGGCCCAAGAGAAGAAAGCAAACACTTCCTGTGGCAGCTGGAAGTCAATTATCAAGGCTAATAATGGATGAAATGTTGAAATACTATTCACAAAAATTAAGGAAGAACTACCTCTGGAGTGAGGTCTTTTTAAAACAATGTATTCTGCTTCTCTTTTAAAAACAAATGTTTCAGAACCTCCAAAATGATTTACCCAAACCTACTTCTCAGATGTGCTTGCACAGGTGTGCTAATATGCTTCAGTGAGGAAATTTCTTACAGCATGTTTTCTAAGAGCAAAGAATTAGAAAGAACCAGATGTCCACCAATAGGAAACTAGTTAAAGTATTGTTCATCCACCACAATAAATACTCTGCAGTAGTTAGAAAGAGGGCAGTAAATCAATATGTGCTGATATGGACAAACCCTGTCAGGCCCAAAATGGTACCTTTGCGCAAATTAAGAAAAGGGGCCATCTTCCAGGCAGACCCCGCCTCCTGCCAGAGAACACAGTTCATTGAATTGCATCCCCCACTCTCCCCTCAGCCAAATGCCTTGCACAGTTATATATGGTAGCTCTGCCAAGATGTATTAAGGGGAGAACAGAGAGGTGGGTGTAAATTTGGTACCATTTGTATGTGTTTCCAACAGCATATACACAAATACTAAATATATACCTTTATGCATAAACTATTTTAGGAAGAACACTCAAGAAGTTGGTAACAATGGTTTTCTTGGAAGAGGAAATGAAGAGTGTGGGTGGGGGGTGATTTTCACTGTACTTGCTTTGGTACATTTTTTTTACCACGTGCATGTAACTTTCCCAGTTGAAAAAAAGTTCTATTCTTTTCTAATGACATAACCAGACTGTTGAGGCAAAGGGCCATGGCTACTGCTGCTCTGCTAACCTGCTTTCTGCCACACATCTGAATGACCCAGCAGCCCACATGTGGTGTCCTGGCCCAGTTCTGCCCATGTGGCTTCCATGTATATGTGTTCAGTGCAGATTTAAGTACATTTCTGAGATGGAACATACTTTGCTTTTTTATATTTCTCAGCAAAGACAGCCCTCCAAATTATTTTCACTAAGTGTTTCTCATTTTTGCACAATACCCAGGCAGGTCCAAGCCAACCATGAACTCTATTTTCACTTCTGCAAGCATGGTGGGAAAATAGCATACCTACAATAATGTGAGCAACCGCCTCTAAAAATTCCTGCAATGGTAAGTTTCTGGGTAGAGTTTGTAGATGGTATGTTTGGCTTCGTGTTTCTGCACACAGGGCAAACTACTCTGGAGAGTGCTAATTGATAAAAGCCATGACTCCGAGAGCACTGATTAGAGCCTCTCTTGATCTGGACCATTTACTAGCAATGCAATCCTGGGCACTTTCCATACACACTGTATGCCTTAGTATTTTCACATGAAAATTGGGAATAATAATTCTTCTTTGGAGGATTAATGGTTAAATGAGATATTGCATGTCCACCCAGTTACCACCCAATAAATATTTACTGGGTCTGACTGCTGTTGTCTGGTAAGGTGGTTGTTATCCAGTTAGAAAGATGAGACTGAAATAATTACAATGATTGGTAACAATAAATCCATTATTATCTGAACAGTTAATCTGCACTTATCAAATGTGAAATCACCTAGTATATTACCTTCAGTAAGGATATCAATAATATTTGCTATTTGAACCTGAAAGTAAGTTATATTGAAATTCTACATGTCCTCTATGTTGTTGCTTGGA
Source organism: Manis pentadactyla (assembly GCF_030020395.1). NCBI lineage: Eukaryota > Metazoa > Chordata > Mammalia > Pholidota > Manidae > Manis > Manis pentadactyla. The sequence goes on along the minus strand of NC_080030.1, from coordinate 91,639,741 downwards.
TTTAACTTTTATTTAATTATAAAAACCACCCATTAACTTTTAAGATTCAAGATGGCAGCATGATAGGTGAGACAGAGAACTTCTCCCAAAACCGCATATAACACAAAAATATAGGTAGTACAACTAATCCTAAAAGAGCAACAGGAAGAAGGCTGCACCAGACTGCATACACCTGGAGAACAGGGCAGACCTCATGAAACAGGGTAAAGTACCAAAACATTGACCTGGCAGGACCCAAGCCCTTCCCTGACCCCAGCTCACCAACAGGAAGAAGAGAAACGGAGAGCAAGGAGGGGGTGGAAGCCTAGGACTGATGAACATGCAGCCCTGGAGATCTGCTTTGGGAGCACAAACCTACATTGCATGATGCTCTGGAGATTAGTGGGGTTGGAAAGCTAAGACAGGTAGAATGCTTGGAGAGACTGAGATTCCAGTCAGTTGTGGAAGACAAGGATCCACATCCAGCCACTCTGGGACAAAGGAAAGGTGGGCAGTCTGAGAGGCTTCCTAGTAGCCAGAGGGCTGCTGAAGGAGCAGGGTTTGCACAGAGATTGTTGCACAGGAGAAGGGATAGGTGGACAAGGTTGTCTGGGCACACTCTGCCCAGCAGGATGGGAACTTTCAGAAGCTTCAGGCACTCCATCACCCTGGCTGGATACTCAGCTCTGAGGCCCCCACTGTGACACGCAGCCTGCTGCGCCTCCCTCCCGACCTGCTGGCACCGGTTCGCAAACTGGCAGTCACTGCTCTGGTGTTAGGCCAACCAAAGGGAGGCCCCACCTACAACAGCTAGAGCTGAAAAGCACAGAGGCTTGCACCTGTGTGTTTGGCCCACTGGCTCTGATACTGGAGACAGGCACTGCAGCCTGGAATCAGGAAACAGCTCTTTCCTCTCCCCCCAGGCACCAGGGCTATTCCCCTATGACCCCCAACCTCACTCTAGCAGCTGAGCAGCTCCAGAAACTGGAGCTTATGGGCACTAGAGGGCGCCACATACAAATATGAAACATCAAAGGAAGCTGGTTCAAACAAAACTCTCAGAAACACCAGAAAAAGGGCCAAATGAAACATAACTCACCAATCTTCCTGAAAGAGAGTTCAAAAAAAATCATAAACATACTCACAGAGGTACAGAAAAATATTCACAAACTCAGGGACAAATTTAGGACAGAGATTTGATCATTAAGAAATTCCATATCTGAAATGAAACATACAATAAAGGGACTTAAAAGCAGATTAGATGTAATAGAAGAGATGGTAAATGGAATAGAAATTAGAGAAGAGGAATACAAAGAAGCCAAGGCACAGAGAGAAAAAAGGATCTCTAAGAATGAAAGAATATTGAGAGAATGGTGTAGTCAATCCAAACAGAACAATACTCACATTATAGGGGTACCATAAGAAGAAGAGAGAGGAAAGGAGGTAATTGCTAAAAACTTCCCCGACCTGCGGAAGGAGATAGTCTCTCAGGCCATGGAGGTGCACAGATCTCCCAACACAAGGGACCCAAGGAAGACAACACCAAGACATAATAATTAAAATGGCAAAGATCAAGGATAAGGACAGACTATTAAAAGCAGCCAGAGAGAGAAAAAAGATCACATACAAAGGAAAATCCATCAGGCTATCATCAGACTTCTCAACAGAAACCTTACAGGCCAGAAGGGAGTGGCATAATATATTTAATGCAATGAAGCAGAAGGGCCTCAAACCAAGAATACTCTACCTGGCAAGATTAACATTTAAATTTGAAGGAGGGATTAAACAATTTTCAGATAAGCAAAAGCTGAGAGAACTTACGTCACACAAACCACCTCTACAGTGCATTTTGGAGGGACTACTATGAATGGAAGTATTCCTAAGGCTAAATAACTGTCACCAGGGGAAATAAAACTACAGTAAAGAAAGTAGAACAATTAATTACTAAGCAGATGCAAAATCAAATCAATACCCCCAAAGTCAATCAAGGGATAGACAAAGAGTACAGAATATGATACCTAATTTATAAAGAATGGAGGAGGAAGAAAAAGGTGGGGAAAAAATCTTTAGGTTGTATTTATAATTGCACACTAAGTGAGTTAAATCATACAGATAGTAAGGGAATTACCCTTGAACATTTGGTAACCATGAATCTAAAGCCTGTAATGGCAATAAGTACATACCTACCAATAATTACTCTAAATATAAATGGTCTGAATACACTAATCAAAAGACGTAGAGTCACTGAATGGATAAAAAAACAAGACCCATCTATATGCTGCCTACAAGAGATTCACTTCAAACTCAAAAACATACACAGACTGAAAGTAAAGGGATAGAAAAGATATTTCATGCAACTAACAGGGAGGAAAAAGCAGGAGTTGCAGTACTTGTATCAGACAAAATAGACTTCAAAACAAAGAAAGTCACAAGAGACAAAGAAGGACATTGCATAATGATAAAGGGGTCAATCCAACAAGAGGATACAACTATTACAAATATCTATGCACCCAACACAACATCACCTATATATGTGAAAAAAATGCTAACAGAATTGAAGGTGGAAATAGAATGCAATGCATTCATTTTAGGAGACTTCAACACACCACTCACTCCAAAGGACAGATCAACCAGACAGAAAATAAATAAGGCAAAAGAGGCACTGAACAAGGTATTAGAACAGATGGACCTAACAGACATCTACAGAACACTCGATCCAAAAGAAGCAGAATACACATTCTTCTCAAGTGCACATGGAACATTTTCAAGAATAGATCATATACGAGGCCACAAAAAGAGTCTTCAGTGAATTCAAAAACATTGAAATTGTACCAACCAGCTTCTCAGACCACAAAGGTATTAAACTAAAAATAAATTACACAAAGAAAACAAGAAAGCCCACAAACACATGGAGGCTTAATAACACGCCCCTAAATAATCAGTGGATCAATGACCAAATAAAAACAAAGATCAATCAATATATGGAGACAAATGACAAACAACACAAAATCTGTATGACACAGCAAAGGCTGTGCTAAGAGGGAAGTATATTGCACAGGCCTACCTCAGGAAAGAACCATCCCATATGAACAGTCTAAACTTATAATTAACGAAACTAGGAAAAGAAGAACAGATGAGACCCAAAGTCAGTAGAAGGAGAGACATAATAAAGATTAAAGAAAAAATAAATAAAATTAAGAAGAATAAAACAATAGAAACAATCAGTGAAAGCAAGAACTGGTTCTTCAAGAAAATAAACAAAATAGATAAACCCCTAGCCAGACTTATCAGGAAAAAAAAGGAGTCTAAACACATAAATAAAATCAGACATGAGAAAGTCAAATCACTGCTGATACCACAGAAATACAAAGAATTATTAGAGAATACTATGAAAAATTATATGCTAACTGGATAACCTGGAAGAAATGGACAACTTTCTAGAAAAATACAACCTTCCAAGGCTGACCCAGGAAGAAACAAAAAATCTGAATAGACCAATTAACAGCAATGAAATTGAATTGGTAATCAAAAAACTACCCAAGAATAAAAAATTCCTGGACCAGATGGTTTCACTGTTGAATTTTATCAAACATTCAGTGAAGACATAATACCCATCCTATTAAAGTTTTCCAAAAAGTAGAAGAGGGAATACTCCTAAACTCATTCTAAGAGATCAGCATAACTCTAATACCAAAACCACAAAAAAAGAAAATTACAGACCAATATTCCTGATGAACATAGATGCGAAAATACTCAACAAAATATTAGCAAACTGAACTCAAAAATACATCAAAAAGATCATTCATTATCATCAAGTAGGATTTATTCCAGGGATGCAAGGATGGTACAACACTGAAAATCCATCAACATCATCCACTACATTAACAAAAAGAAGCACAAAAACCACATGATCATCTCCATAGATGCTGAAAAAGCATTTGACAAAATTCAACATCCATTCATGATAAAAACTCTTAACAAAATGGGTATAGAGGGCAAGTACCTCAACATAATAAAGGCCGTATATGACAAACCCACAGCCAACATCATACTTAACAGTGAGAAGCTGAAAGCTTTTCCTTTAAGATCGGGAACAAGGCAAGGATGCCCACGCTCCCCACTTTTACTCAACATAGTTCTGGCGGTCCTAGCCATGACATTCAGACAACACAAAGAAACAAAATGCATCCAGATTGGCAAGAAAGAAGTTAAATTGTCATTGTTTGCAGATAACATGATATTGTACATTAAAAAACCTAAAGAATCCACTTCAAAACTACTAGATCTAATACCTGAATTCAGCAAAGTTGCAGGATAAAAAATTAATACATAGAAATCTGTTGCATTCATATACACTAACAATGAATTAGCAGAAAGAGAAATCAGGAAAACAATTCCATTCACAATTGCATAAAAAAGAATAAAATACCTAGGAATAAACCTTACCAAGGAAGTGAAAGACATATACTCTGAAAACTACAGGACACTCATGAGAGAAATTAAAGAAGATACCAATAAATGGAAGCACATCCCATGCTCATGGATAGGAAGAATTAATATTGTGAAAATGGCCATCCTGCCTAAAGCAATCTACAGATTCAATGCAATCCCTATCAAAATACCAATAGCATTCTTCAATGAACTAGAGCAAATAGTTCTAAAATTCATATGGAACCACAAAAGATGCCAAACAGCCAAAGAAATCCTGAGAAGGAAGAATAAAGTGGGGGTGATTACACTCCCCTACTTCAAGCTCTTCTACAAAGCCATAGTAATCAAGACAGTTTGGTACTGGCACAAGAACAGACCCACAGACCAAAGGAGCAGGCTAGAGAGCCCAGATATAAACCCAACCATACATGGTCAATTAATATATGATAAAGGAGCCATGGATATACAATGGGGAAATGACAGCCTCTTCAACAACTGGTATTGGCAAAACTGGACAGCTACATGCAAGAGAATGAAACTGGATTATTGTTTAGCCCTATACACAAAAGTAAACTCAAAATAGATCAAAGATCTGAATGTAAGTCATGAAACCATAAAACTCTCAGAAGAAAACATAGGCAAGAAACTCTTGAATATAAATATGGCAACTTTTTCCTGAACACATCTCCTCAGGCAAGGGAAGCAATCAAAAATTAACAAATGAGACTACATCATGCTGAAAAGCTTCTGTACAGCAAAGGACACCATAAGCAGACGAAAAGGCATCCTACAGTATAGGAGAGTATATTTGTAAATGACAGATCCGACAAGGGGTTAACATCCAAAATATATAAAGAACTCACACGCCTCAACGCCCAAAAAGCAAATAATCCTATTAAACAATGGGCAGAGTATATAAACAGACACTTCTCCAAAGAAGAAATTCAGATGGCCAACAGGCATTTGAAAAGATGCTCCACATCGCTAATTATCAGGGAAATGCAAATTAAAGCCACAACGAGATCTCACCTCACACCAGTTAGGATGGTCAACATGAAAGAACAACAAATGCTGGTGAGGATGCGGAGAAAGGGGAACCCTCCTACACTTCTTGTGGGAATGTAAACTAGTTGAACCATCGTGGAAATCAGTATGGAGGTTCCTCAAAAAATGAAAAACAGAAACACCATTTGACCCAGGAATTCCACTCCTAGGAATTTACCCTAAGAATGTAGGATCCCAGTTTCAAAAAGACAGATGCACCCCTATGTTTATCGCAGCACTGTTTACAATAGCCAAGAAATGAAAGCAACGAAAGTGTCCATCAGTAGATGAATGGATAAAGAAGAGGTGGTATATATGCACAATGGAATACTATTCACCCATAAGAAGAAAACAAATCCTACCATTTGCAACAACATGGATGGAGCTAGAGGGTATTATGCTCAGTGAAATAAGCCAGGTGGAGAAAGACAAGTACCAAATGATTTCACTCATCTGTGCAGCATAGGAACAAAGCAAAAACTGAAGGAACAAAACTGCAGCAGACTCACAGAACCCAGGAATGAACTAGCAGTTACCAAAGGGAAAGGGACTGGGGAGGATGGGTGGGAAGGGAGGGAGAGGTGGAATAGGGGGCATCGCGATTGGTACACATAATATGGTGGGGGGCATGGGAGGGCGATATGGTACGGAGAATAGGGGTGGTGACTCTGTGGCATCTTGCTGCCCTGATGGACAGTGACTGTCATGGGGTATGTAGTGGGAACTTGATAGTGGGGGGAATTCTAGTAGCCACGATGTTGCTAATGTAATTTTATATTAATGATGAGAAAAAAAAGAAGAATAGAATAACTTTAAAATGTCTCTTTCTTGCTACTCTGTAAGATGTCCTTTTATAGTTAAATTATTTAAAAATTGTAAAAAATAAAAAATACACCCATTATTAAAGATTGGCAGAATAGTAAAGAGCAGACAAAAAGGAAGTAATCTTCATTTATAATCCCACTCCAGAGAACCTGTTAACATTTTAACATACCTTATTCTTTTTTCCATGCATTTTAATAGCTGGGATCATGTGAAATATATCATTTTCCATTGTTTTTCCTGTTTAGGTTTTTATCAAAGTGTTTTCCCAATATTTATTAGAAATTCTTCACAATTATCATTTTAGTGGTTGGCTGATATTCCATTACAGTTATTCATTTCTTTAATAAATACCTATCAAGAACCTATTATGGGTGAGGCACTGTTCCTACTACTGGAGCCACAGCAGTGAATAAAGCAGAGCCGGTCTCTTTGCCAGTGAAGTTGCTGTGCAGTGCTAAGGGTTGTGGTGCAGTCAGAGAGGATTGAGGAGAAATGAGGAGCTGGAAAAGTGGAAATTCTGCTGATAGACAACTTTGCATCAGTTTAGCTGCACGGTGGCAGTAGCTGGAGGGAGAGGCAGGGTCAATGCTCTCTCTTATTTAATTATTGCACTAATGTGGAAATGCAGATGTGCATCTCAATTGAGCCCTTAAACATTTGGTAATACTTAAAAGAAGACTGCTTAATAAAAGTTGCAGTTGCAGTTCCTGAACTGTTTTTGGTGAGCCTATTTTGATTCTCTTGTATACCTGCAATAATTTAATGGTCTTTCAAAAAGCATAAATACAGAGTTGAGTGGAGTGGAGGGGCCCTGGCCCTGATACTAAGCCCTGAGGCAAGATTCTGCTTTGCATATTATATGATTACATCATCATAACCATCCATTTCACTTAAAGGAAGAATTTGGTAAATATCGTAGGTGCCTAAATCCCACCCAACTGGTTTTTCTTCTTTGTTTGTTTGCAAGTCAGGGGAGAGGAGAGCAGTACTGTTCTTACAGGTTTTTGTACTAGAATGTTTTATGGTTCCTTCCCACAAACCCTCTCATACGGGAAACTATACACCCACAGCCCTGTTAAGGAATAGTGATCATGTTTCATGACACACAGCCCCATCACTCCCCTAGTCCCAACACACACACACGCGCTCACACACACACACACACACACACACACACACACACACACACACACACACACACGCTGTCCACACCTGACTGAACCCGGGGTAAACTCTGACCCAGGAGCAATGACCAGCAACCTATGAACCTAAACTGTTCTACTTGAAAATTAGATTCCTCTCTTAATTTTCATTTGGCAATTAGAGTGACAGGAACAAATACCAGTGAGGGCAGAAACTGAAGTAGTGTCAGAACTGAAGAGGCCCGAGCTATTTAATTCACAATAAGCTGGAATTCTGAAAGACTAACAAAGTTTGAATACACAGAATAAGCTGATCTAATAGAGAAAGGGGCACAGAGGGATAATCGTAGAGAAGTGGAGACACTGTGAGATGAAGTCCTGATCTTGCAGGCAGCTCCTCTACTGAGAAAAATACCAGCTAAAAGATTTTTCAATGTCTTTAAATGCATCAATAAGCTGGCATAAAGTAAGCTTTTCTAGATCCTAAAATGCAATCTATAGATCCTAATGTAATCTTCTATAGATCCTAAAAATGCAGTCAAAGCAGAGACCCTGGTTAATTAAGTGAATACCAAAGCTGGCTTTCACCCTGAAAGTTTCTGCCAAACCTTGGAGCATTTAAGCTTCCCTCTGAGGGCTTGCACAGTCTGTCAACTATGATAGACAGTTGAAATGCAAGCCCCTCCCATAATGTTGGAATGCCAGAAGGTGAGCCCTTCAGTGTACAGATGGGTGAGAAACAGACTCTGTTGTACAGAAGGTGACAGCAGGGATCATGTCTCTTTCGATCTCACTGCTGCCGAATGGTTATGCAATTTCCCACGAGTTTTCATAGCCACAAGCCAGTTCTCACATGGCCTGCAGTCCAGACTCATGTCAGGTGTATAGTCTGAAAAACTGCAAGCAGAGAGTATGATTCCTAGAATGCCTGAATTGGTAGTCACAACTTTACCCTCGGTCTCAAAGGATCCCCACAGATAAAGTTCCAGAGAAATACACAGCTCTCAGGCAAAATCCACAGAACACACTAAGACACAGAGGGGAGAAGGCCATGCAGCTCTTGAAAGAGAATCGCCTTCAGCCTGCACGCCTTGTCCTTGGATAGCCAAGAGATTCTTTTTAGAAATTTAGAGATTTTTTTTTTAGAAAGCCTTATTTTATTTGATCAAATTTTACAGAGACTTTGTTCTTTAAAAAAATATCACAACTCCTTTGTTATCAGCTTTTGTCCCTAAGCGCTGGGCTGACAACACGAATCCTAAGGACAGCAGTGGCAAGGGCTGTGTTCCCTCTGTGTGCTCTTCCTTATCTTCCTGTAACTGCGTTGGTTTCTGACCAGCATCCGGCAACCTCACTCGTTCCTTTGTCATCACCAAGTGCCAGTGATCTGATGCATCTCTCTTTGGTGTCTGTTTGACTGACATATTGGATGAACAAGAGGGGCTTGGGACTTGATTGCAGAAGAAATGTATTAGGAAAACTCTAGTGGGAAATCTAGTTTATGTTAATCAAACACAGTTTGGATGATTGTAAATGTCTGGGAATTAAGGAAAGTGAAACCAAAGAGGCAAAAGGACGGCCACCTCATTCCCCGCAGGGGTTGAACACAAGAAATAACTAGTCTTATCATTTTGGACACAATGGGAAATAATCCACAGCCAAAGTCTGGTCTATGCAGATAAATCTTCCACAAAAAGGTGAATAACACAACTGCTAGACAGCTTTAAAAAGCATAATATGGCATTATGATGAAAGGGGCATTTTGTAAACCTGCGTTGTTCTTCAGGGAATGATCACACTGTTTCAAATCCCCAGGCCCGTAGACGGGGATAAAAGTGTCTTTGGTTCTCCAGAGAACTCTATGTTGGCTAGCTGCCAGCTGCTGCTAAGACTGCTTTTGCTTGAAATTCTCACCAGCACTTCTGTTTGTAGTCCCACTAAGCACGCAGACCACCTGGTTGTTGACAAGACTCTGATGGGGAGACATTCAGGGAGTGCTAGGGAGACAGAAGGGAACAGAACTCCAGCCTCCCTCTCAGACTGAATCAGCACTGTTTGGTCAATGCAATCAATCACAGGGAAAGAAGAGGCGCTGGGAGCTAAAGCCCGGGCCTTTTTAGCTTCTTCTCTTTACTCTGTGAAGAGCTTTTTGCAGAGTAATTGGACTTTTATCTGCAACACCCAGTTTTGCGACCCTTCTTTGCTCTGCAGTGAATGAACTGAGGCACAATTACTTCCTGCTAAAGGTCAGTGATATTTGGACACAGTTCTTCATCAAGCATTAAGAAAGTGAGAACAGCTAACATCTGAATTCTTCTCCCTTAATTGCCTTGTTTGGAAATCCATTTTCCATTTTCCATTTCAGATTAAGTGAAAATTTAGAGTCTAGTAGTAGGTTCCAATAATTGGTATTCATCCGTTGCAAATGAGCTTGGGCAAAACTGATCTGGTCTGTACCATGCAGAATCATTTTTGTTACTGGGGCATTTAGGCTATAAAGGAATTATATATTTCAGTTGGTATCTGAGCAAAAGACTTTTTCTTTTCCCTTCTCTATCTGCTTCATTTGAAAAGACTTAGTTTCCTCTAGATTTGAGAAATCAGCCCTCCTTCAAGTATCAGATTTACAGTATTGTGATTCCTGATCTTATTTCTAGAACTCTAAAAGAAGAGAAAATACATCTGCCTGTAAACAAATAAATGATATGTTCTATGTCTCAGAAAATTAACTCTGATGTAGATGGAGGACCAAATCAATACAGAGAGTCTAGGTGCAGGAAGACCAATTGAAAAGCTTTTGCAAGCCTGAGAAAAGACGTAATGACAGTCTATTCTAAGGGGTAATGGGGAGGCAAGGAGGAATTTGAAAGAAACTGTTTGGAAGTAGAATCAGTAGGAATGCAGTTGACTGTGAGGATTGAGAACAAAGGACATGCCACAACCAAACACGGGTTAGCACCTCAGGTGATTGCATGGTTGAGGGTGCTCCTAAGAGGGGAACCACAGAAAAATTTGAGGGATTACCACAGGATGAGATGAGATGATGGTAAGTACACTTTGGGAAATGTGGAACTTGGGAAACCCACAAATGAAATCACATGCATATATAGCAGGAAGTTAAAACCAGAAGTCTAGAGAAACAGTTGTGTGGACCACTGCTCCCTGCTCCACTCCCCACGATGGGTAGTAGTTGAAGCCATTGGATGGGGAGAGAGTACTCAGGAAATAATGAAGAGCTAGAGAGAGAGGAGGGGGTGAGGAGACCAAAAATGAAGAGAAAGGGCAGAACGGATAGGATGGGTTGCAGGAGGAAAAAGCACAGCAGCTGGCAAGGGAAGGTGCAAGAAGAAAGGCCAGTGAAAGGGACTGGATACAGGGCACACATGTGTCACAAAGATATACACATATACTCATGCATATATACACATATGTATGTATACACATAACTATATTTTTTAAATGAAAGACTAAAGTATAAAAACAAGTGGTCCCCTATAAAAGAGAGGGAAGGATTGGGGTTGAGGGAACAGGAATAAAGGCTCAAGTTCTTTGAATATATCTTGTTTTGTAGATTTGGCTTTGGAGACATGGAAATACCTTAGAGATTAAAAAATAAAATTAAGTTTCAAAAAAGCACTTTTTGAAGGTTAAGAAAAAGATAACCTAGATGTGTATTTGGTTGGTGGCATAACCATACAGAAAGGAACCTATTCAAGTGACTTTAAAGAACAATCATGTGACTTCGCACATGGTGGAATGGACTAAAAACAAAAAGAAGCACAAAAAAGAAATCTTAAACTGTTTTCAGTAGTCATTTTGTTGTCATTAATGTTGGTATTGATATTGTGATATTTTTCTGTGTGTACTGGTGGGAAAAAAACAAGTGTGTCATTGTATGATGCTCTAACTCTATCATGCCAGTGACATTGAGAGCCAGGATTCTCAGTGTAGAATAAAGAAGGTATAGATGTAGGATCACATATATTAAGTAAAAGCCTGTTGTCCTTACTTTGAGTTGGAAATATCACTATGCACTCCTAATTTTCTCTTTAAAGAAATAAGTATCTCTGGCCCTGCCCATTGGAAAGGCCCACCACAATAATCATTTCAAAAGCAATGAATATCCTAGCACCAAGATTTTGTCTCCAAATACCATTTTTGACTAAAAGGAACTAGGCATCCTTGGAGAAGCGTTTGATTCCAAGACTGCGACAAGGAAGATAAGGGTTGCTCCTGGGACATCTTGCTGTACCAAGATAGCAGCAAAGACTGCTGGAGCATCAGAAGGACTCAGGAGTATATCTGAAGAGGTTCCCACTGACAACAATGGGAAAAATGTGAGCATCATGTATAGTATTGGTATAAATTGAACCCAAATGTCTCTAGACAGGAAGAAGCAAGCAGAGAGGAGGGTAGAGATACAGTGCTAAGCTGAAAACAGAGGAACCATGTGGAAATCTGCATTCTGGATGCTGAAACTCCAGCCGTGTCCACTGCCCACTATGGAGCACAAGCAGCCAGCCCCCAGGCAGGAGACGGTGGTGTCCTACGGAGGAAATGAATCTGAAGAGATAACACACAGTAACATGTTGGAAGGTCAGCTAAAAGGCTCGATGCCCACCGGTTGTTCCATACTTGTGATATACCACTTGATCAGGCCCACATATGCACACACAGCTTCTGGTCAGCTTTCTAGTGCCCTATTCTTAACTGCAAGTGGACAAGGATTACCAGACATATGAGAAAAGCTCCAACATGAGAGGCCAGAATGAGACAATGCAGAAAGCAGAGGAAAATATCAAAGATACTACAATTAATAGCTACAGAGGAGAGAAAATGATAGCAAAATGGCAAACCCAATTTGAGGTTTGGAAAATAAGGTCTAAGAAAGAACAGGGAGTTCAACCACAACAAAAACAGAGATTGGTATTCAAAGAAAAAAGATAAGAAAATTAGGGAATCAATCCAGAGATCCAGCTTAACAAGAGAGAAGAGGGAAAACAATAGCAAGGAAATAATCAAAGAAATAACATAAGATTCTTGAGACTACTGGGCATATATCTCTAGATTAAAAAGCCAATGAAATTTATGAAAGAAAGACTTGCACCATGATGAAATTCCATAACACTAAAAATAGAGAAGATTTGGAAAAGTTCTGGGGGATGTCCTGAGGGGGAGAAAAGATCATAACATAAAATGGCATGAGATTTCTAACAGCAACAATAAATTCAGAAGGTGATGGAGCAATTTCTCAAAAATTCTGAGTGAAATTATTTTCAGAGTTCTTTACCCAAATTATTCACCAAATACATAAATAAATACTTTTTAATGAATAGATTTTATTTTCAGGGTACTTTTAATTGTATGGAAAAAATGAACAGAAATTACAGTCCCATGTATTTGTTTCCTTCACCCTTCACTACCACCCACTAATCAAATAAAATTTCCCCTGTAATTAGCATCTTACATTAGTGTGTTGCATTTGTTAATATTGATGAATGACTACTGATACATTATTAATAATGAAAGTCCATAGTTTACATTAGGGTTCACTCATTGTATATATCTATGGGTGTTGACAAATCTATAATGTTATGTATCCACCATTATAGTGTTACATAGAGTAGTTTCACTGCCCTAAAAATCTGCTATGTTCCACTTGTACATCCCTTCCTCCCTCCCTTCTGAACCTGTTGACCACTGATGGTTTTTCTGTCTCTATAATTTTGCCTTTTCTATAATGTCATATAGCTGAAATCATATGTAGCCTTTTCAGACTAGCCTTTTACAGTTAGCAGCATGCATTTAAGTTTACTCCATGTCTTTTCATGACTAAAAAGCTCTTTTTTTTAATTGCTAAATAACATTTCATTGTATGGATGTTCTACAGTTGTTTATCCATCCCCCAATTGAAGGACATCTTTATTGCTTCCCAGTTTGGGCAGTTATGAATATTCATATGCAGGTTTTGTCTTCAAATGTGGATATAAATCTTCAATTCATATGGGTAAATACCAGTGAACATGATTGCTGGATTTTATGATGCTGAGTATGTTTAGTTTTGTGAGAAATTACCAAACTGTCTTCCAAAGAGGCTATATCATTTTACATTCCCACTAACAATGAAAGAAAATTCCTGTTGCTCCACATCCTTGATAGCATTTGCTATTGTTAGTGTTTTGGATTTTGGCCATGCTGGTAGGTGTGTAATGGTATCTGGTTACCGCTTTAATTTGCAATTCCCTAGTGACATATGATGTTGGGCTACTTTTCATATGCTTATTTGACATCTGTGTACCTTCTTTGGTAAGGTGTTTGTTCAGATCTTTTGCTCATTTCTTAACTGAGTTATTTATTCTCATTGAATTTTGAGAGTTCTTAATATATTTTAGACAAAAGTGCTTTATCAAATAAGTGTTTTGCAAATATTTTTCCCAGTCTGTCAGTTACATTTTCATTCTCTTTTGCAAAGACATTTTTAGACAAGCAAAATCTCAGGAATTTTACCTCCCTTGCATTTTTCTTTAGGAAGCCAGTACAGCATGTACTACATCCAAACAAAGAAGAGCACTTAGAAGGAGGAAACACAGAACCTAAGACACAAGGTCCAACACAAGGAACAACCGAAAGGAATTTCTAGACTGATGGCAGAGGGAAGTTTCAGGACTGTAGTTGTGAGTAAGCCTAAAGCAGAGGGAAAGATGGGGCATAAAAAGGAAATAATATTTTTTAAATTTATTTTTAGTTAGCCTTTTAAGTTTCCTACTTTTATGTTCATTATATTGCACACTACTTCATTACAGAAAAACAAATATTTTATAAACAAGTAACACATATATTGGAGGTACGTGTTTTTAAAAAAATTGATAACAGTCTATCACTAATAAAATCTAGAGACCCCTTCCTAGGCAGAAGCAGTCCAGAATGGAACAGGAGGTCATAGGGCTGCAGAAGGCATTTTACAGAATAAAATAGAGTGGGTCAGTTACATGACAGCTTTGAGTATGTGGGAGGTTATATAGAGAACCATCTTACAGGGCTATTAGAAGGTAGGAAGACTCACCATGTGTCAAGTACCCAGGAAAGAAAGCATAATCATAGCATATTACTTACATCAGTAGTGAACAATATTTGCATAATAATGATCATGAAAATACTGAATATGTATTTAGCTAAAAATTAAAATATATTACATTAAGAAGATTCAAGAAAAAGGATAAATGCACGCAAAAGTTCTCAATATATGAAGAAATAATTGGATATTAATATTAGTTTTAAGTATGTAGGTAGATACCAAAAGAAGCTCTATGTCAGAAATAAAAGTGGTTCCTCTTAAGATAAGGATATAAGCGGGGTGAGTGAAAGGGTTGTTGTTTTTTTATGCCATTTAGTACCGTTTCACTTTGTGGAATATTTGTGTGTAATATTTGTTTATCATACTCCAAAATAAAAAACTTAAAATGTATAGTGACCTATGTAAGGAATATATATGATAACTAATATTTTCAATAATAGCTAATGTAGAAAAATATTCCAAATATAATGTTAAGTGACAAGGAGAGAATAAAAATTGGTAAGTTTTTATAGCAATATATAGCTGCTAGATAAATCGAACAAATTTAGCAAATTCTAAATATACATGTCTTCTGTTAGTGTAAAATCTGGGTGGAAATACACCAAAATACATTTTTTAAAACTACATCAAAAGTAGTTACCACCGTGTGATAAGCTAATGGTAATTTTAACCTAATTTTGTACCTTTCTGTATTTTTTTTAGCCATACTCAAAAAGATAAATTGCTTTCTTAGGCAGGGGAAAAACACTTTAAAATTTTTTCTGACCTTCAATTACAACGGAAATTGCTGAATTACAATAAGCAATAGTATGCCACTGATGAGCCCCTGACCACAGCAGGTGAAGGTCACCGTCGGGCAGCACTGGGTCATAACCTTTCTTTCGCTGACTTTCACCTTGGCTGCTGTTGCAGGACCCTTCTCCTGCCTCCGCCGAATTTCTGCGCATTCCAAGGGTGGGGTGCCTCAAATGTACTCAGGACAACCCATGTGGTATAGGAAGAGGCTGTTGCTTCTGCTGGGTGAGGATCTGCTGGGCACCTCTGCCAATCAGCGGAAGCCCTGGGGCCCCAGAGGAGACAGTACTGGCCTGTGGCCTCTGGAACTGCCATCCAGTCTGCCCCTGACCTGCCCTCGCCCTAAGTTACAATCTGTTGAAGGTTCTTGGAAGAAATTCCACTGGGGCCCTGAGGCTTTAGAGAGATTTAGGGGAAAGTAGCTCTCTCTGGATTTCATTTGTTTGCTTGTAAGCCGAAAGATTTCTCTTTCAAACACACACACACCACAAGAATCAGTGCACAGAACTGGCCAAGGGAAAGCCTTCCATGGGACCGATGTTCTTTCCTGACCCCCTTATTCCTAGGAGCTCCAGTAGGGCCAGACCTGCCAGCATGACTCTCTCTTCCTTAAGTCCAGCTCACTCAGGTATTTTTTGGTGGAGGAGGTGGGGGGAGTGCCTTAGTGTGTCAAGAATTCTGTGAAAAGGATTTTTGTTGGGCTCCCCCACATATTTGTGGAAATACCCAGTTGTGTCTGAATTCCAGAGGAGAGAAGAAGTCAGTGCTGTAATTTACCCCCATTTTATAAATGAGGACAAGGAGGCACAGAGAAGTTGAATAACTTACTGAGGGACACACAGCCACCTAGTGGCAGTCTGGCTCCAGGGGAAATGTTCTCACTCACCACATGGTGCTGACTTGGGAGCGTGGAGTGGAGCCTCCACTCTGTGCTTAGAGAGAGAGACCACTGCCCTCACAGACACTACCACCTGATGATAATAACAATCATAACTGCAGATATCACAGCTGACAGAAAGCTTAAGAATTATGTTATGCATCTTTCAAGCCCCAGTTACCCCCTTTGCCATGTAAGTAATCAGCCCCCATGCAAGAGCCACCTCCTTAATGGAACCTTCCTGAAGTCTCCCAGTCAGGACGGGATCTCATCCTCTTCATATTCCTACAGTGCTCTAGAGAGCCGAACATTGTCTGATTCTCCTTACGGTGAGTGATTCATGCCAGCTTCTCGCACTAGAGCTGTAAGATCTGTAAGGACAGGACTCACCTGGCTGCTCTTATGTTCGCTGCAGTGCTCATCATGGCCCCTGGCACAGAGGGGGTGTTCTGTGCATGTCTTTGCTGAGTTGCACTGGCACTGTGCTGAGCACGTGGTGGGCATGCGGTGACTGCCGACTGACTGTACAACAGTGAACGATGCTCATTGAGGCCTTGCCACAGAAGGCCCTATAGAATAAACTACTAGTTGGACTTTGTGAAATTGCCATCTTTTTGGCCATCTTGTTCAAATATTGACGATTTCATGTAGGTCAACTCAATATAAGAAAAATATACTAACTGGAATAGCCAATAAACCCAGGAAAGTGTTTCCTTGGGAGGTTTTGAAATCTCCCTTCTTGGATATCTTTTATAACCTACCGATAGCTCTTAAATGTTACTTTTTTAAAATACCCCAAAAGTCCAAACTCTAGGCTATACATCCTCAAATATCCCAAAACCCAGAGATGAAATTTGATCCCAATACCTTTATTCAAGCCATGACTACGTGTGCACAAGGCCAGTTGTTAACAGCTCTCCAGAAAAGAAAGAAATTGAGCTGACTTGAGTATCTGTCAATCCTGGCCAAAAAGCTCACTGAGAAATATCCTCTAAGACCTGGTAAGTTGGGGTTTCTGTGGGCAGTGAAACCCCCAGTGTTCTTTATACCCCGTCTGCTGTTCCCTGGCACTCTTGAGCAGATTGATCTGCCTGCATATTGACGTTCGGGGACTATACTGACCTTTGCAAAGAATGTCAATAGTGAGGATTTGTCCAATGGTGAGCATGTTCCTCAGCTAGCTGCTGTCTTTTGCCTGATTCAAGCCTCTGGAATGAAGGGCAGTAAAGGTAGCTGACAAGGTAATTTATCCACATTTCACCTGGAAATGGTATCATTTCTTTGAGCTCTCTAGAGACCCTCACCTGGAGAAAGGGCCCAATGCCTGTCAGACCAAACAATGCCTATCATATTTTATTACAGGGGATGAAACACAAGACTTTATGCTCCATTAGCAAAAGGTTTCATTTTCACTCCAGGAAGGTAGTTCAACATTACAACGTCTTATCTTGTTCTTTCTTATGTTTTTAATATAAATGGCCTTAAAATTCCCTACCACCATCCCCCACGCCCACTGCCCCAGGCATCCAGAAGCTATATTATCAGATTTTACAGTCTGAGATAACGTAGTATTATAGGAGTGGTGATATGTACGTGGAGTGGTGTGTGTGCACGTGTGGTTTTTTTTCTTAAATAAAACTACAGCCTGATAAAAAGAAGAAGTTTGCTCTCTAGTGGCTGACTTACAAAAGGCTCTGAAAGCCACACAATAAGATATCTCAGAAAAAGAGGAAATTTAACATCAATATTTGTGTAATAAGGTCTGAGTAATCATTTTGTTTTTATTTATTTTTTTAATTCTCCTTACAGTGAAAAACTACATAATATGATATGTTTTATGGTTATTTTTTCCTATTAAAAACTTCCTCTCATTAAACTAATTTTAATTCTAAATTCTTAGAGTAGCAATTAGGTTTCTGGTGTTTTACTAGTCTATTGTACCTTTACAAAGCCCTGTGGATTGGTTTAATACCATATAATTAATGTCTATTACAGACACATTGCCCGGTAATATAATATCAGTAGAGCTTTTTAAACCATTTTTAGCCCTTTGTAGAAAGATTATATAAATTCAGGGAGAAATAGTATAATTATTAATATGAGGCTAATTAATATCATTTTATTACTCCTTTTTCTACAGTAACTCAATTTATAAAATTTTACTATAACATGAATTATAAGGAAAAAATTAATTCAGTGTGCTCTCTATTTAAGCCCCCTGCTGTGTTTTACTTTCCCGTTTTATTCTACCACTAATCTATCTCCATCTCCCCAAGTCCACACTGTTTTCTCCAACTCTCTCCAGCACCCTGACAATAAAAGTAGAAAAGTAAATGCCACCACTGTCCCCCGAAGTTCCCACACTTCATGCTCTCAAAGAGGAGAGGATAGCCTAGAAAGCTTCCTACCTGCACAGTATTAAGTATTTTAAAGGACTTTCAGATCTGTAATGATTTTTGTCCTCATTTTACCTATGAGAACCAGGTAGCATAAACAGCTTAAACTTTTCAGCAAGTCAGGACTACAGCGGAAATAAAGTCCCACACAATGCAAACAGTGTTTGCAGGCAGGCATAAGGGACAGTGTAAGCAGCAATTAAGAAGGGGCACGATGCAATTGCTTTTAGTTTTCTGAAAATTATTCAGGCCCCTGTATGGAGAGAGCACCACAATTAAAGAGCAGAGTAGAAACAGGAAGGTCTCTGGAAATGACTGTAGTCATGCACACCATGAAAGACAGTGGCATAGACAAGCACGATAGCAGTGGAGTTGTGAAAAGTGAGTGGAGAGAGAGCTAAATGATGATGGATTTGAGTTCACGGCTTGGGGAGCCACTTCTGAGCAACTGGGTAGATGGTGACACCACTTAATGAACTTGGAAAGGCTGAGAGAGAAGCATGTTGGGCAGGTGAGTGGCAGTGAGAATGAAGAGTTCTGTTTTGGTTGGTCATGGATCAATTTGAGATGCCTACTCAAGAGAATATTTGGGTGATATCTTGGAGATATCAGGAAGAAAAGTTGGGAGATGTCTGCGCAACTAGCTCTCTTGTTAGAAGTCTGGAGCATTGGAGAGAGGCTGGGACTGGTGGTCTATCCTTAGAAGTGATATTTAAAGGTGAGCTCCCCAAGGAGAGAGTTTGGACGGAGAAGAGAAAAAGCCCAGGCATGACCCTAGAGAACAGGCATTTGGAGTAGAGAAAGGAGGCCAGCCAAGAAGATTGAGCAGAAGTGGCCAGGCTTGGGAAGAAAAGTGGGAGAGGGCAGGTGAGATGAAGGCACAGAAGTGACCATCGAACCTGGCAACATGGAGGCCACAGTTAACCTTAACAAGGGCCTGCTCAGTGGGCTGATGGGGACAGAAGTCCCTCTTGTTGCACCTCAGAAATATAGGCCTAGAAGTTTCTCTCTCAGTGCAAATATGTAAGACAGAAAAGCAATGGTGCAGAATGTCTGGGAAATTTCTCTGTTGTCTATGTTGGTAGACACTTAAATTATACCTCATCTTTGACCTGGAATAATTTTCTTTGAACCCTTTTATAACCAGATTGGGCAAGGAATGGGATTTTTTAATATCAGAAATCAAGTTTCCTGCCAATTCCACAAAGTAACTCATCTTCCCCAGAGATTAGATGGAGGTGAAGTAGAGGGAAGCTGAAATAAAGGAGAAAATAATTAGGGAAGAATAAACTTGACCTAGAGAATGTGAGAAGATACAAGAAAGAGGGAAGGAGAGCTGGGAAAAGAGTAACCTGAGGAATAAAGAAGATATAAACAGGAAAAGAAGGAAGTAGGGATGGACTTTTTTCCATGTGGCATAACCCAAAATGAAATTTGAACTACCTGCCAATCTCAGAGGAAACAGAACCAGACAGAATAAATGTAGAAAGCATTTCGACTTCAGACTATATGCCAAACTTTGGAACAAAGAGAGTAACACATTTAACAGAAGAAAGGAATTACATGTCAACAGGTGGACTGCTTATTCTATAAGAATCTTTTTAAAATTCACATAGCTATTTAAAAGCACACACCCCAGCCTTCCTCACTGGCTAGTTTTTGTATGACTGTACCTCTTGTCAGGCTGTGGGAATGCCCAGAAGAACTCAACTGGGAGACCGAAGCGAAGGAGAACTGTGGCCAGCAGAAAACCCTTTTTTAAAAAATAGATGTGTGGATATTTTTAGGAGCTTGAATAAGCACAGTTTGAAAGTGCAAACTTAAGTAATCATTGAAGGGACAAAAGCCACTTGATTCTACTCTTTCATACTCCTGGGATAGGTCTTTGTTCAACACATGTTATAGTACATGCAGTTTAAGACTCAGGAATCATCTGCTGCTGAAGATGACTTTATTGGAAATGCTTGTTTGTGCCAACTCCCTAGACCTTACTGGCTCTCGGAGACACCTGTAAACCGTGGTCAAGTGTGGATAACTTTTAGATGAAAAAGACTGGCCAGGGAGGTCAAACCAGTCTTGGGATCACATTTCTCATTTCCAATCTTGACCAGGCAGTACCATCATCTGCCACCCCAGCCTCCTCTAACCAGGACCCCAGCTGTGGGTGTGCCCAAGGTACAATGTTAGAAGTCTCTCTTTGCATGGTGCCTGCCTGGAATTGAGTTACTGGTTGTCCCATTTCTTTGCCACCTCAGAAACTCAGAAACATCACTGTGCAGGTTCCAACTTACTTCTTTTTCTGCCTTGTGGCCACCAGTTGTTTCACTGTTATTTTAAAAATAGAGCACTCTGAATGGAAGTGAGGAAGGCAGTCATGTATCTCAGCTCCCTGGACCAAAGAAACACACATGCAGTCAACTGAGCCCAAGAGTCGTGTTTGCCTTCTGTGCAGAAGCATGGGAGGATGACAGGAAGCTTCTGCACCTAAATGGAAGGAGGTCAAGTGTGGTTCATTAGCAATGACATCTGGAAAGAAAATAATAGTTAGTGATATGACATTAAACTTATTTCATGACTTCTGTCTCTCTTGCAGTTCAGAAGGGACAAATCAAGAGAAGGACAGACATTAACTTGTGGACCAATTGCCCATAATAGATTAGAAATAGCATGTTTTTAGTCTACTGTGATGGGAGAGACTATCCCCAAGTCTTCATCTCCAGACTCGAACTTCAGTGTTCTTGAGAACTCTTGCGGTTCTTTACTAAATTAATTTTAAGAAGGCTCTGAGCTTAGGCAATGCCGAATCAAACCAGAGAGTTACACTGTTAGATTTTGAGACTTATCAGACTAATTCTGGCAAGTCGATGTAAATCTCCTCTCCATCACAGAAAAATAAAAAAGTAAAATATAAGAAACCTCACAAGCCTTCCAATAATTAGCTCATATGGCAGAGAGTTTATCTGAAGAAAAGATAAAATAGGACAGCACAGCCCAGGGGCTAAATATTACTTTATAGAATGACAGTAAAACTCATATCCTCTCCTAGTCCTGTGACTTCAAGTAAACATCTGATTTGCCTCAACATTTACACATGGTCGTTTCTATGGTTCTGGGTATTTGCATTTCAAATCAGCTTTAAGAAGAACTAGGCATGAGGGGATGGAAATCCAGGAAAGGTAAAAGAAACAGCTTTTACAGGTCACTCAGATTTCTAAACAGTTCCAAAGAGGTAACAAGCCAGGTATACATATAATGCTTTAAATATAGCACTGAAATGGCAATGAAGGTCCCAGTATGCTATGTGCATGTGTAAAATTTCGGTTTACTGGAAAATTATAGATTCTTATGGGAGTGCATGATTCAATGTTTCATCTTACAATAAAAAAAGGAAGATTAAGTATAGGCTGGGGCTAAATTTGGAGGTCATGAAAGTAGGGGAAAACCCACATCCTTTGACTTATTTTTCTTTCTGCAATCGTTGCTAAGGAAACCACTTCCTATCCATACAATGTACATATTTCCCTTATTCGTTATTCTCACAAAATGCACCATACCATGTTTAAAAGCATGAGGGCAAGAGCCCAGTTATGTACGTTTGGGACACTCAAAGCTCTAAAATAATTGAGAAGAAATTACTGATGTTGTCCCAAGCATTAGCAAACAAGGTCAGTATGCACTGTCCAATCCAAACTAGAATGAATGCCCTTGAGCATCAGAAAAGAGGCTTCCTCTATTTCCATGACCCTCCGTCAGGTAAGGATGGTGGAGCTCACACTTCACTGAATCACATAGAATGGGAGAGCTGGAAGGGTACTACCTAATCTAAGCTCCTCATTTTACAGTGAGGAGGCAGAGAAACATGCCAGGGTAACACGGCCACTTCAGGGCTGAACTGGAACTAAAAGTCATTTCCTGACTTCCAACACAGGCACAGGACTCAGGGAGTGCTGTGATGGCTGGAACTGAAGGACCCACAGAACCTTACAGTGAGCTGACTTCTTGAGTCTGTCAAGTTCAACTAGCCTTGCATTGCAGAAATCCCCAGAAAGTTTCATTTTTATTCATGCTCTAGGATTGGGCAGTCATGACTCCTTGCTTAATCCACCAGAACAAAGCTATGCAGAGCTCACTGTACCTGAGGAGACAATGGAGTTTAAGGGTGGTTCAGATCTCAGTGGAACAGATGTAGTCAGAGTTCTTGTTCAGCTCTCAAGGGTGCTTCAAGGCTGGTGGAATCTCGCTCACAAAGCTTTCCTTGTGGCTCTCAAAACTATTTAGCTCATTTTTCTTTCTTCCTTTTCCCTTCCCAGTCCCCTCTCATCACGCCTTTGTTGGCTGCCTTGACATCCAAGGAGATGTCCTCTAAAGGAAAGAAAAATGAGAGAGGACACTGGGAGCAGCAAAGAGATAACCAGGAGAAGGACCCGACCTTTGATCTGATCCCATGACTGATGATGACAGTGAAGAATGTTATACCAATTTGGCTTTCCCCTGCTGAAAATCAAAGTTATTCTAAACAATTAGGTCAGACTGCAGTTATCTAATCCCTGTTTTCTCCCCCAACAAGAAATCTCTTAGATTGTCTCAAGTTAACTAGAAACTCCCAAACATTGAATATATATTTCTTCTGTTGTCTGGAATAATTTCATTTCCCTTTCACAAAGGCCTTGATTGAAAATATTTCAGCACAATGATACTTACCACTTTGTCAAATGTCCATGAGCCCTAGGAATGCAGTGCCATTGGTGTGTTATCTGAAGTCCATTAGGTCCATGCTTTTCTACTCCCAGTCACCCACCTGCTCCTCCAATACACACACACACCCCCCACAAAAATATCGTTCTGCCTCAACCTTGTGGAATTTTTTTAAAATCCAACAATTCTGCTCTATGGCACACAGGAAAACTCATGCACTTAAAAATAAATCGAATTGCAATTTCTTGAGATGGGATTCTTTCCCTTTATGGGTCCAAGCCTCAGTATGGGCTGAAGAAACTGCTTCCCTTCATCAGCATACTTGACCTCTGGCTGACACAAGGGGACACAGTGGGTGATGCAACAAAAACAAGAGATATCTGAGCAAACCAAGCTGCCTTTCAATTCTTTTAGCTCTCTATTTCTGTGCTTTTGAGATTATGTGCCATCCACAATATCAACAGCTGTTTATTGTGAATGTATTTCTTGTACTATTTCTAATCCTATGATCAAGAACATGATGTTGGTTCTTAGAAACCAACAGAGAAACTAGATTTCATTCTTTCGAATATGATCAGACTGTTGTTTTGCATGATAAAATCATTGAAAGATGTATGATAGAAAATACTATGAAATTTACAAGAACTTTCCTCAAGAGCAGTTTTCCATAAAATAGTATCTTTTATTTGTATAAAGCTATGTACTTTTGAAAATAATATGTTATTATAATAATAATAATAGCTAACATTTATTAAATACTGTCAGACATTGTTTTAAATGTTTTACATACTAACACATTTAATTATCTTGTCCATATTTTAAAGAAGAGAGAACCAAGATACTGTTTTCTGTGTAAACTCTAGTTCCTCTATTATAAATCAGGCATTCTCTCACATGAGCCTTCATGAATTTATAAGAAAGATTAGAGAGATCTACAGCTTCTGGTCTCTGCTACTGGACTTCATCTGTGAGTACAAGAAACCAAAACTCTTATTTTCTCTCAGATAATCTGTTATATATTCAGTTTATTTATTTGTGTGTGAAAACACAAAGTCTTATATTTTTATATATGAAGGTCAATGTCAATTAATATCTCTAAGAAGAAAAGAACAGCTTTCAAGTTAAAGACTGATTTTTCCATTGGTCTTATTTGATTTCAGGCAAACTGTTACTGTAAATAAAATCTCTGCCTTGAACAGATCAAAAGAGGATTTAATTGAACATAGACCTTGAGTTAAAATACAGAACTTCTGGGGTTCTTTGACTTTAAGCCAAACAATGGCCTTCCCTTAAAGAATCAGCCTTTAAAATAGTAGGCTGAAAAGTGAAGTACAAGTATTTTGTCTTTTTCTTTTCTAACAGCAAACTTTTTGTATGTGACCTTTAGGAATGGTGCAAGTACATCTGTGTTTATGTCTGTGTGTACAGAGAGATAGAGAAACAGATGGACAGTAAGAATATCAAGCCCTTGGAGAGATATCTGGCTATTTGTAACTGGAAGTTAGATCATTTTTCTAACTCAGAGAAATAGTTAGGATAATTCTAAATCCATAATATTATTAGATTTTAGATATGCCACACACACTAAAATACCCTCCCTTTACTAGAGAAGTTAGTGTTGCTGACTTATCAAAACAAAGTTGCTTAAATACCTTAAATATACTAAGGTTCTCAAGTTGGCAAAGTGTAGGGCATACCCTGTTTATCCTTGTACCTCCCATAACTCAAGCCTAACATATGACTTGATGGGAAGCCACAAAACTGGAAAATGGAATACCTGAGTTCTAGTTCTTGGTTCTACAAGTGACTAGCTGATCTCTATGTCCTGACTCTCACACAAATTGCATCATTCTTAAAGCTGAGGATTTTAGGTCACAGTAACTATTCTTAAGTGAAGAGAGTAAGCTATGATTCTAGTTGGTAATCAAAAATATTTCTCCTAATTGGAGTCAGAGGTGAAGTGCCATTTATACACTACTCCCAAAATGATAATCGGTATGAAATTTGTAACAGGCACTCGGAATGAATCCAGGCATTCTGGAAATAATTCAACTGACCACTTCCAGATAAATGTCCCTATTTATAAATAAGAATGAAAACTAACACTTTCTTATTAAACTCCTCCTCTCCCCTACCAACAAGCCTGCAGGGAGATTTCTGACCTCCATTTTACTAAATAAGTTAAAAGTCAGAGGAATTAAATAATTTGCTCAAGTTCACATAGTTAGCAAGTGGATGAGCCAGAATTTAATCCAAGACTGACAGATTGCCTGGAGAACAATTTCTTCCTACTGTATATTATCACCTCAACATTTCCACATTAGCACATACACTGGGGTAGTAAAGCTCCGCAAGAGCAGGGAATGAGTTCAGTCCATCATTGTATCGCTAGTGCCAGCACCATGATGAATACAAATCTACTGAATGATGGAATTCATGTTCAACCATATGCAGTCTCCCAGCCCACATAGAAATGTGCCCTGGATAATGTTTGCTCCTCAGGGCAGCTGAACAGGGCTCTTCCCATAAGCAGCCTCATCTCTTACTCCAGTTCACCTACAAAGATTATCATTTTCTCTGTGTGCCACAGGTGGGAAAGATCAGAAGTGTTTCATAACTTGTCAGTGTGAACAGAGCATATTAGGTGCTCAGCACAGTAAGAGTGATTTCCAGGCTGGGAGAAAAGGAAGTTGTCAAGTGGAACGTCACATTCTGGCCACAGCTGGAGTGGAAACCAAGGGAAGCCATGGACACCATAATAACGAGTTGCCTAAATCGGGAGTGGAGGCAGAGCTCCTGGCATGGGAGACAGAAGGGAAAACACAGACCAAAAGCAAAGGAGGGAATAACATACCAGCTCATTCATCAGAGCTGCAGATGGGAGAGAGGGAGGGTTGGGGGCTGGCAGGGGTTAGCATGGTGTGAGCTACCTAGGACAAGGTTCAAACTGTTTTTGCCTAAGCAGTATAAAAAACTATGATGTATCTTATGAGACGATCCAAGCCCTTTGTATCTTTCTTCATCATAACAGTAGTCACCACTTACGGTGCATGGATTATGTGCCAGGCATTTTACATACATGTATAACTCATTTTTTTAAATCTCACACAGCTCTAAAGTGTATATTATTGTTTCATCACTTGTACACACATCAGGAATCTGAATCTCAGAGGGGGTAATTAACTTGCCCAGTGTTATACACCTGGTAAGGGAGGCGTAGGCAGGACTCAACCCCAGGCTGACTCTCAAACTCACAATTCCCATCATGCCTTGCTGCCTCAGCCCACATTAGTTCCATCTGAGAAGGAGATGTTCTACTTCATCTCCTTCAGCAAATGTCTTCCTATGAGAAAAAGTGAGGTGAAGACTTATGTTAACTTCCAAAGCCCCATTATGGCCAAACCAATTAAAGGTGGCATCATGCTTTGAAAATGTAGTACAGCTCCTTGAACATCAGGGGCTTTGCTGGGCCTCTGAGGCCCCAGGACGAAGGCTTTATGGAGCTCCTTTGTCCTACAAGAGCCATTTGCAGGATTTAAGAAAAGCAGGGAGTCCCTCTCTTGGAAGGAGTCCTGGGCTAATGAGGTTCTAGGAAGAAACTTTGCAACAGACGTGTCTCCCATAAAAGCTCCTAGTTAGCAAAGGGGGAGAAATGGACTTTAAGCTTTCCAAAGTATACCAACAGTATTTTATAAAACATGCAGAGCAGAAAAATGGGATAAGAGAAAACCTGTTGACTTGGAAGAAACATGACTTGCCTCAGAACAATTTGAGAGGCATAAATTGAGTCTCTGATGGGAGACCAACAAAAAAGAAACTGAAATTTCCCAAATCAATATTAAGAAATAATTAAAAGCACCTACCACTGCCTAGACCACTGGGCCACCAGGCTCTTACAGACATATAACTTGACCACAAACCTCAGAAAGCCATCCAGAGAAAAGATTGCTTAAAACAGCAGAGACCAATAACAGCAGCCTCTTACTTGTTTGTTTGTTTGTTTAGGTAGCTCTGAGACAAATGTCACCAGGAGCTCACATGAAGAGTCAGACTGACTGAACTGTATTCAGCTCATTATGTGTCTTAGACAAATGCAGGTTCTGATGCCAGAAGACAGAGGATAGAAAAGCTTAGAGACAGACAGATACGAGTATTTGGTTCTCTTTTCAATTTTAATCTTGCTTTCCTGTTTACATCAGAGCATGATGCATTACAGCATTTGCTCTTCCCCTACTTCCCTACCTTCCTGAATCCAAAGTAGTCTATCAGTTAGCTTTTGCTGTGTAACAAGTCACTCCAAATCTCTGTGGCTTAAAACAACAGCCATTTAGTTAGTTCACAGTTCTGTGTATTGGTCAGCAATTTGGGCTGGGCTCAGCTGGGTTGTCTTTCTGTTCTTGTCTGAACTCAGTCATGCTGCTTCTTAGCTAGGTGACTTTGTTTCTAGGCCATGGGGACAGCTAAGCCAACCAGCAGGCAAACCTAGACTTTTGCTTAGGGGGCTCAGCAGGTTTCCAGGAGTTCGGGTGCAAGTGTGCAAGGCCTCTTGAAGCCTAAGCTCACAACCGAAAGAGCTTAAAAATTCTACTGGCCAAACAAGTTGCAAGTTCAGCCAAATTCAAGGGTCAGGGAAACAAATACCATCTCTCCATGGGAGGAGCTGCAAAATTGCATTGCAAAGGGTCATGAATTTAGGGGAGGAAATAATTATGGCCCTTTCCAGGAAACACGTATCACATCTGGGCTTTAGGGGAAAGGGCCACCGCTCTTGTTCCTCTCCTTGCACCTTACTCTGCTTTCCTTTCCCCCTTTCTACGCAATCACTCAGACAGATCTCCACAGGATTTTACTTTTCGGCTCTGCCAAACACTTCTGAGATTATCTGGTCAATAGGGTTTTAGACAGCTACTTTGCTCAGCCTTTTTTTAAATGTCAAATATCTTGCTGAGACAAGACAAAAAATATTAGGAAAAAGACATCCAGAGCCGTAGGAATCCAGTTTGTATTTCCTTCTACATTAACAATACAGTTTTCGTAAAGTCCAAAACTCAAACCACTCTCGTATTCTTGGCACACTGTTTGCTCTCCTTAGTTTCAAGCTTACTTTTAAATCCTTTGTAATCCTGCTGGAAATCATTAAACAGTGAGTCATGGAAGCTCTCTGATGGCCTCCAATAATGATTTTCCCATCCACACCAGAAACTTTTTTGAGTTCCATTTAGCAAATTTAGTTCACTGCCGAGAGCTCTTCTTCGGAGGGTCCCAATTTTTTTTCCTTTATTCCAGGAGGAGCCTCAGGGTCAGTGAGTCCCTGGCACTCAAAGCCCTCCAGGGGCCAGCTGCTCCAGTCTGATAAACCAAGGTCCCTCCTGAAAAAAAAAACATTCATTACTGCTGCTTCTGCTCTTTCTTATATCCTGGAATTTGTACTGATTTGTCCCTCACCTCTCCTTTTACGTATCTCCTGCTTGCAGAGCTTCAAAAAAGATCATCCTCAGTTCAAAGCTGGAGCTTGTGCTGAGGAATTGAGCTGCTTAAACCTAGGTCTCCATGTATACCTAAGTGCCTCATAGAAACTGAAAATGCACCAGCATAATTCAAATATTAGTAGAAGTTAATATTTGAGAAAACTTGTAAGATTCCTTTGCAAGTTTTCAGTTTATCTTCATTTCCTGTACTAGTTGTTATCATCTTCCTTTTGGTCCCAGAGAAAGAGGCAGCCCTACTCCTTTCCATGGGCAGATGCATCCAGGAGTCTTTACAGCACCCCCTCTACCATGCTAACATCACCCCATTAGTACGCTCTCTCTTCCCTTCATTTCAATTTCTCCTCCTTGCATCCATGCCCTCAGCCTGAAGACATGATCAAGAGTTCCTATCCCCCAAATAAACTTCTTTTCAACCTACCTGCTGCCCTTTTCTGGCAACCTAGCTGCTCTTTACATCTCTGCTTCTTCACCTCCTATCTGCATCCCCACCCCCCATAATTGGTCTCCAGCCTTCATCATTCAACTGAGTCAACAATGGGCAAATAAAGTGACTTTTCCTCAACTCCTTTTCTACTTGTCCTCAAAGCAGCGTTTGTCACTCTTAATAACTGCCTTCTTCCTTAAACTCACCCCTTGATTTCTGAGACAGGTACTTTCTCCTAATGCTGTTCTTACTTTTCTGTCTGGGTTTCCTGGTTTCTTCTGCAGACTGCCCTACTTCCACTTCATCCTTAAATGTTGACCCTCTTTTTTCATTCTAAATTCTCCCTGGGCAAGAATCCCTTCCCCTGCCCAACTTACTGGACATCTCATAGGAGATGTGCCAACAGCTTGTGAACTCAGTATTCATGAAGCTAAACTTTTCTTCCTGCCCACAGCCTTCTTAGCCAACTTGCTCCTCTTTCTGCATTTTTCATCTTAGTTAACAGAAACACCATTGATTGTCTCCCCAAAATTCATTCTGCCTTTTATAATGGCTATCCAAACTAAAGACTACATTTCCCAGCCTCCCTGGCAGTAAGGTGAGGTCATATGACTAGGTCGTGGCAAATGGAATATGAGCATAAGTGTGTATGTTTCTGGGTCATGCCCTTATTAGCCAGTGTATATTCTTTTGCCTACAGCTAAAAATACTGAGCAATGTAGTTAACTGGTACCAAAAATAAAGTTGGTGAGTTTGGGGTTCTTAGTCACCCAGCTCATCTGAAATGTTCTCACTCCAATTCTAGGGATCCTGCTTTCCCTCTCAATGCCCTAACCTTTACTTGAGATAGCTAGAAATAATGCGAAATAAAAATATATTGCGATTCAGCAACTCACAAGATTAGACTCTGGATATGATTTTCAGCTACATAAATCCTTTGCTATGAGATTTTTTTAGAAATTCTTCAGAAAAACCTTGGAAATTTATTGGTTTTTCTGATCATTCACTGAGCTGAGAATTTGAAACTTTAACATGTTATTATTTTTCTTGAAGTTCTCCAGGGTACTTCGAAGCAGGAAGCTGGATCCACAGGTGTTCATCATCCATGTGCTCTCCATGATGAATGCTTGCAACAGCCACTCACCCCCAGAAATTTGCATGGGTAATCATTAAAATAGCTCTCTACCACAGGTAACAGGAACTACCAATGTTCCACCTTTAATAATAACTGTATAAAATTATTATGTATATACAAAATAAAAACATGTATCCAATACTAGATTCCCATTTTCTTTAGGATCTCTTTACAGAGAATATATTCAATAAAAAAGAAATAATGGGGAAGGATATTTGGATATCAAAGAAGTAGACTAAAGCAAGGAGTGCTAGTTCCCTATTCCTACACTCCTTTCTCCCCTTCCTTCTTAGTAATAGTGCCCTGATTTTTTAGGATGGCAAGGCAGTGAAAGGTCGCATTTCCCAGGACATCTAGCAGCTGGCCATATGTCTAAGTTCTGGCCAATGAAACGTAAGTGGAAGAATTGTTAGGGACTTCTGGGAATCCTGCTTGAAAGGAACTAACTCAGCAGGACAGAACCCTTTTTGATTTTCTGTCTTTCCTCTTGTTTCTGGCCTGCACCACAGATATGATGTCTTGCCCCCCAGCAACCATCTTGGATTGTGAGGTAATCTTGAGACTGATGGTCATGGACTAGAAGAGTGGGACAGAAATATAGAAGGTGTCTGTGCTTCTGGTGCCTGCAGAGCCCAGCTGCCCGCTTCTGGACTTCATTTACATGAGAGAAAAATTAAATCCTCACTTGTTTAACCTTCTGTTATTTGGGGTTTTACTATTATATGCAGCTAAGATAATTTGAGCTAATATATTTAAAAAGTGTTTCAAGGACAAAAAAACTTAAAAGATGACAGAACTATAGCATAATAGCAGAACTGTGGAATAATAGCAGAGTTATTCCAACCCAAGAATCCTTACTTAAAGAATTTTTATTAAAAACCTTTTCAGTAATCTTGTGAAGTGACTCAATTATATTATCCTCATCTTTCAGCTGAGTTAATCCAGGCAATATAAGGTAAAGGATCACTTCTAGGATCATGAGACTATCTGGCAGAAAGGTAACTGAAATTCAGAGTACGTCTGCCTATATATTAGTCTTCATGGTCACTCAGTGTGAAAACCAAAATGTGAGAAGGTCATAACAGGAACAGCCACCTCTTCTCTCCTTTGGGACTAGGACTGGCTTAGATGAGTTACCACCAGCCCCTGTTGGATAAGCTATTTTCTGTGAAGACTTATTAGGCAAGTCCCTCTATGGGTCATAAAAAAAAAAAAAATTGGATGGTCCTGAAGTGGTTTTTGTCTTCCTCTGACCTTCCTGAGCAGCTCTGGTGGCCCTTCTACTCAACAAACATTCTGGATTTCAACATGACCAAAAGGGTCTGAGAGAAGGCATGTGGACTAACTCTGCTGCAAGTTTTAAAGTTATTTACTCAGTAACCCAGTGTCTGGCTAAGGCTGGGATCATGAATGAAAGAAATGTATCAAAGTCCAATGCCAAAATTTGGTGAAAAGGAAAAAAGAAAAGAAAGGACTTTGCTTTACAAACTACGGATAAGTCTAACTAAGCCAAATGAGAGTGCCTAACTGAAATCAGAAAGCCAAAATTGGGTTGATGCTTCCACAGCTCTGATGAAAACTGAACGTGTATTTCAGATGCAGGCAAAGCCAGCTTTCACAGTCTCATCCACTTGGGTAAATGCAAGGATTTAGCACCCCACACTGCCTTAGAAAGTTTGAAATGTTCAGTTGTGCCTATTAAAGAATACATTTGGACATCGTGAATCTTAAAGGAACAGGCCTTGGTGACAAACAGTAAACATCAAACAAATAAACGTTGCTTTCCAGACACTTAGGTCAACAAGTCATTTGATTATATTCTTCTTATCACCAACCAGCTTGATGCCACTTCACAGAGGGTTCAGTCTTCTCTCCTGCAACTCAAAGCAAAACCTCCCACAAGATCAGAGAAGCCCTAGGAAGGAATCTGAGGCTCTAAGAACAATTGATCATTGATGATTCTTGCACCAGGTTTTCTGATTCTACTGGGGAACCTTATCATTCAGACTGTTGCCACATTCTTCACAGGAGTCAGACAATGACTGACCTATACCTCTGAGCTGAGGGCAGCTTTGTTGCCATGAAAAAAGTCTTTTGGAGCACAAAAATCTTTTTGGCCACTGAACTAATTTGAAAGCATGGTCTTCAACAGTCCACTCACTGGAAGTAAGAGATTCTGCCTCAGTCTTGCCCATGCCCTCAGCTTCCCATCCACAGGCCTGCTCAGTTTCCTAATTGTACTATACCTGCTCAAATCCTTATGGCTTTTCCCACTCTGGTCCCTTTGCTTGTGATGTCCCGCCCTCGCCCACTCTTTACCCGGCTATTCCCACCTGGGAAGTAACTCCCTGCCGTGCACATCACTTTCTTCGGGGAAATTTTCTCCAGCCACCTCCAGGGACCAGTGCAATGAGTCTCCCCTGAGCTGCCTACACCCCGGGCATACCTGTGCCATCGCATTTATCACACTGGATTATAATTCTCAAGGTATTTGAAAGCAGGTTCTGTTTTTATCTGTGTTCACATAATGCCTAGCACAGTGCCAGGCATGCGATAGCCCATCGAAAGCTATCGGTGAGATGAATTAACCAAGTTCCAGGTGGTAGGAGGGCAGTGCGGCATGGCACAGTATAAATAGCACTGGGCTCGTATCAGAAAACGTGCCTCAGAAAACATGGCTCCGTCACTTATTTATCAGATTACTTAGTCTCTTAGACTCAGTTGCCCCATCTGTAAAATGAGAATTATAATCCTAATTCCATTTTTGAAGGATTAAATAAGATAATATAGGTAAAAGCACTTAGCTAGATTTTCTAGTAGCCACTTAGAAGATGTTATTTAAATGTTATTTTCCTCATTTGTAAAATAGGGCATCAGACTAAACTATCACTGACCTGCCTTTGGTTTATGACCCATGTACTTAAAGGTTGCTATAAATCAAGTCCTTAGGTGTTCTCTGCTGTATCCCCAGGACCTAGAACAGTGAGTGTGTGGCATATACACAGAGTAGCCCTTCCTGATAAATATGAATAAATCTTTCTTGAATGAATATATGCATGAATGGGTGAATGAAAGACATTTAGAATAAGATAATGGACATATTTTTCCATATCTTCTATAAATTAATTTATGCCACTCTGGAATAAATAATTTGCTGAGTATACTTTAAATAAGAATCCTTATTGTAATAGCTCTTCAAAAGCAGGAGTAGTTGTTTCATTTGCTCTGCTTAGCTGAGGATAAAATGGCTTTAAAAACACACAAAATTAACGGAAAGGGTCTCCTCACTAGGAACACTACCGCATTTGCCACACCGCAGCAAGAAGGTGGACACCTGTTCCCTTGACCTCCTCTAACCACGCCACAGAAGACCCAGCTGTCCACAACCTGGGCATGGTATAGTGTTTATGGTACTAAAACATTCAGGGACCACCAGACATTAGCCACTAAGTAATGATCCACAGTGGAGTTTTTGCTGGGCTTGTATGTTGCCTGCTCCCTAAAACATCCCAGATTTGAGAACAAAGAAGCCCGAACCTCCCACCAGAGGCAGGAGATACAGAAAGCAGGACTTCCTTTCCCTTCCTTTCCCTTGGGGTGGGAGGTAGGAGGAAATTTTGAACTCCAGGGAGAAATTGGTCTCTGCCTGCATTCATCAAAGGTGTTCTATAGTTTCAGCCTTGCAATTTAAGAGCCTTTTTCATGTTGCATGTTTGTCAAACCCAGAGAAATGAGTTTGAATATAATTGAATAATGTTACACAATGTAATTTTCCTCAGTTTTGTGGAGAAGAGTTGGGATCTCTGAATCTAAGAGGCAAATGAGTATAGCAATGGGCCTCTGCTGCAGCCTAACCCTGTATTCGAGTCTGCATTCACTTCCCCAGAGAAGTCGGGAGCTGTGTTTAAATGCTGGGTGATTGTGTTAGAGAAACAAAGTGCTTTAAGGCACAGTGCTTGGATGAAAGACTATATAAAACCAAGTCCAGAGTCATTACCTCTGCTGGCTCCTTTTCCTGGGCTAAAAACTTGTAAAAGGCTTTTACGCCCTCTGAGTCATGAACGTACTCCAGTGTACCAATTCATTTCAATGAATGAGTCCTAATCACTCATATTTCGAAGGGTGTAGTCAAGTCGTTAGATCTGGCTAATGAACCTTTCTAAATCATGCTCACCATTTACTGTAAGCCATGCTAGACCCACACAGTTAAATTACATGTCATTTCATCTCCCAAAGAAGCAGGGATCTTATAAATAGATGGGTTTCAGCTCTGAAGCAATCACTTTCAGGTTTAGCCTATAATCTCAGTGTTTAGTTAACATTCTGGAAAGCATATAGCCAAGCACGTCATTCAGGACTGCCCAGGAGCCTTCCAACTGGTAGGTGTGAATACAAAGCACATGACTTTCATAACTTTAACTGAAATAATTTGCATTTTTTCCAACACTGTGACCATCGTGCCTAAATAAAATGCCTTTAATGGCTTCTGGTTATCAGAATGTAGACAAAACTCTGCCATCTCTGCCTTCACATTTTGAAAACAAGCCTAAAAAATGTATGCTATATGAAATTCATTCTTGCCCAAGTGCAAAGCCATGGTCAGGCACTGTGGGGCGCATAAAGCTGTGTCCCTCACGGTCCCTTGCTTCTAGGAGTCCACACCCCAGTGGGAGCTGGGTGTGATACAAAGCCATAATGAATGGGTGCCTACCAAAGAAACTATGTATTTCTGTAGAAAGTAGGAATAAGGGGAACTTAATTCTGATTAGCTGATCAGGAAAGATGACAGAGAGGAAATGGACCTAACAGAGAGGGGAACTTTGATGGTGGGGGATGAAGAATATTACATTCCAAGAGGAAGAAATGACAGTAACAGTGGCACAGAGGCTTGAAACCCTTACAACCACAGAAACTATAATCACATCAACTCCTAAATCCCACTTACATGTCTTGCCTACACTTTGCCCGGAGCACAGGGGTCTTGAGGAAAAATGCATGATACTGCTTGCCCTTCTGTACTCTAAAGGTACATTAAGTATCCCCAAGCACCTTTACCACAGTCACAGTCAGAAGAAACTAAATAATATCTTTATTACACCACACCCAGACCCCAGTCAGAGCCCCTAATTGTCCTCCTAGCAATGGGTTCCCAGGTACCCATGCATTCTTCCCACTTGGGCCTTATTGATCTTCCTAAAAATGCATCTCTTCAAGTAAGAGGAAGTCACAGAGTGGAAGAGCCTATAATACTCTTCTAGGCCACCCTAACTTTCATAGCTAAAGCCTAAACTCCTCAGCCTGAACCTCAAATCTTTTCTGGATCTGGTTTTAATTGTTCATTCTGTCTGAATCTGCTCCTCCCCATCATATGAATCACAATGGCATTTCATCACTAGGAAACCACACAGAACCCAGGGATTAAAAAGGAAGAAAGCTCTGCTATGATTGACCAGAGACAAGGAAGGGGTGAGACTGCTTCTAGTAACAGGACTCTGGATGGTGTGCCAGAGAGAGATACTTGCTAGGAAAGAGTTTCTGTTGAAAGAATTTTATCTCAGTGAAAACTGCATTTCAAATTTGAACTTTTAAAGTAAAAATTAAAAAAGAATTTTAATAAAATGCTAACTCACATAATATTTGTTTTAGTGAACCTCTTCCATGACTCTTTAAAATGATCACATTTAGTAGCTCAGCAAATGTTGACTGAGGGTCCACACTGTGCCAGGCACTGTTCTAGACTGTTGGGAATACAGGGTAAACTTGTCAGAGTTGCCTTCCAGAGTTTAGTAAAAATAAAAATGGTAATACTGAAATGAAGTGGTTAGGCTAGAAGATATGTCTATGATGAGCACTCACACACCCACACTTCAGTTCATCAGAACAGTGACCAGGGACTTCTAGGTAAGAAGATAAAGCAATAAAAGACAGACATTCCTCAATTTCACTGGCAGATTACTCATCTACCACGTTTTGTGTGCCCTTGGAAACCAGTGGTGTCTATAATATGACTAAAATTTCAAATGGAGAACACTAGATCTCTTTATTAATGTACCTATTTTCAACTTTTTTCTGAGATATTTTTAATTACACCTCTAAGCAAGAGTAACATGGCCAGCCTCCACAAGAACGTCAACTTTACAGACACTGGTTGCCTTAGTTAAGATCTACTTGGTTGACAGTAGCAGAAGTCAACCTGAGCAAGCTTCACTGAAAGGAAAATTTTATCCTAAGGTTTCAAGGGCAGTTCATGAAACCCAGAGGCATGAAGGCAGCCAAGCTTTAGAAGGGCCTGGAATGAAGACCTGGACAGCCATTGAGAACACAGATGGTATTCCTCTCCATTTCTCTGCCTTATTTTCTTCAGTACACCTGTTTCTTGTCCCTCTTCAGGCCATCTTTCCCTGGTGCTTCCCCACCGAAGAAGTTTTCACCACTTCAGTTCCAGCCATAAAGAGTTACTGGCTATCTCTGAATCCCAACACCAAATTCCTGGGAGTGAGAATCCACCTGACACATCTCCAGTGTACCCTGCTCAGCCAACACCACCAGGGCTGCCAGGCCCCGTCACTATGAAAGGCATTGTGGGCAGGAAAGATCACCAGAAAGCTGTCTGCTACCCAAGGAAAGTCTGTGCAGGAAAAAATAACACGGCCACATCACGATAAAAAATTTCTTTCAAGATTTAATAAAGTACAAATTCCTCTGCTAGAGATCAATAGAAAGAAAAAGAAAAGGAATACATTTAAAAATGAAATGCAACATCCCTTTCCATCTAAATTTTAAGTTACATTAGAGCAGGAGTTCTCAAACTTCTGGGTGTCAGAGCTCCTTCACTCCGTTTAAGATTACGAACAACCTCACAGATATTTTTGTTTATGTGGGTTCTATCTGCATATAGTAGACATTTACCATATTAAACATTAAAACAGAAATTTTAAGGAATTTACTTATTTAAAAAAATAATAAACCTATTAAATGTTAACATAAGTATATTTATGCAAAACAATTACAATTTCCAGAACAAAAATTATTCACTGAGAAGAATGGCATTGTTTGATCTCTCTGTAAATCTCCTTTAATGTCCAGCTTTATAGACTAGATATAGCCTCACATCTGCTTTCAATCCATTGTGATGTCACACATCATGTACTATAGGAGATACAATGGAAAACTCCACCGTGCACTCTTGAGAGAATGAAAAAGAAAGAAAGAAGGAAATAATGACTTAATCTTATTATGAAAATAGGTTTGACCATCATGCCACTGAAAAGGTCTCAGTGACCTCCAGGGGTCTCCAGGCCATACCTTGAGAACTGCTACACGACAGATTACCTGCCCTCTCTTTCTAGGGAGGCATTTAAATTAAACAAAGCAGCTTGGTTCATAGGAACTTATGTCTCCATATAAACTGACTCATCCAATTTGGCTCCCTACATTAAATTTTTTTGATTACTTTGATGAATCCATGAGCCCATTGAATTTGATAGATATCATGGATAAATAAATAGTAGGATATGGCAGTAACTTAAAAGGGT
Organism: Manis pentadactyla; assembly: GCF_030020395.1. Lineage (NCBI taxonomy): Eukaryota > Metazoa > Chordata > Mammalia > Pholidota > Manidae > Manis > Manis pentadactyla. Next base: position 91,601,899 of record NC_080030.1, on the reverse strand, counting down.
TTTGCAGAAAGGCAGACCTAGAATTAAAACCTGAGCCCTCTGCACATGAGCTATCTGACATTAGGCAAATTCTTCAAGCCTTAGTGTCCCCGTTTTTAAATATGCATGATAATGATATTTACTTCTGGGTGTAAGGATTGAATGTGATAGTATAGCAAAGTGCTCAACATAATGCACAATGTTCCATGAATGCTCAAAATGTTGGCTGTTTTTACTACTTTTTGTTATTTAGCAAATCTGTGCTCATAGCCATTAAAGATGAATTTATTTTTATACCTGAAGAACTGGCCTCAAAGTGATGAACTGTGTCTTGTATCCTAGATGTCCTCATCCCACAGGAAAAAAATGCCAGGTAATTACCCCACAGAGATGGCTGTTGGACACACAGTGATTCTAGAGGAAATGAGGTCACTTTCCATCCACACGTCTGGCTGAGAAAGTGACCGTTCTCACGAGATGTTCTGGAAAATGCCTTCAAGTGGACTGGCAAAATTAAAATATCTTTGGACCTAGTTATAATAATACTGGTTCTATTCCCAAACTTTTATTTTATATTTTATATAACAAATATCACATTATTTGTTTCTTAGAGCCTTAATAGAAGTTTTCCCTTTAGTTAAAAAAATGACGATGACAGGCTTTCTGATTGGTTACTTGGAAATCCAATTTCATTCTATCTAAATTTCATCTTCATCTGTTCCAAATACACAGAGAAGGAAGAAATAAGGAAGAGGGAGGTTACAATGTTCTTATGTGACCCATGGGACCCCTTCAAAGCCCATATAAAATAAGTCATTAAGAAAATGGGAATCCGATCACTGCTTCCTGGCTTACCCCAAGCTTTCTTCACCCTCATTTAATAACTTTTGTTGAGACAAAAAATACATATAAATAAGTTATTTAATGATCTTTATCCAACTCCAGTATATTCTTATAAAATGAAACACAAGGTATTTCTTCTGAGCACTTGCTGGGTGGCCAAAGACAACCAATGTCTTTTACAAGAGGCAACCCCCTTTGCAGAAGTAAGAAAGGAAGAGGCCAAGACATTTCCTTACGTGGCCCCTAGAAAGTGTTACCCAGGTCCTCCTCCCACCGTGTCCTGCCAAACCTGGACCCAGGGCCTGGGACCTAACATGCCATGATAAGGAGCAGGGAGTAACTCGGTTATTTGGCAAGTCACGATGACTTGATTTGAAGAATATCCTTTCTTCAATTAGTTTTTATTCTAAAGCTCTTTACCATAAGCTTCATAAGAAAACATTTAGACTCCTCTTCACTCTACAGTGTCCAAAAACATCCAACCAAAATCCAGTCCCCTTGACTTAATTGTAATGAGGGAATGCAACCAAACATCAGTCTAGAATCACATAAACCAGAACGACGTTAAAAAAAACAATTTAGTCAGCAGCGTAACAAAGCACACACTAAGGAGCGAAAACTTTCACATTTGGATCAAATAATAAAATTTTTATTGACATAATTTTTAACCTTACATTGAGTCAAAAGACATCTTTGTTAGCTGCTTTTTATAATTTGGACTACACAACTTCTTCAGGTTTCTCCTGGGTCAGTGGTTTGGCACAATATAGTGGGAGTAGGGCCTGAATTAAATTTACTAATGGCCGCAAAAGTCAATGTCTTATCCTCTTCCTTTCTTACTTATGTAAATGGTTGCCTCTTGTAAAAACATTGATTGTCTTTTGCTGCCCAGCATGTGCTTAAAGGACATACTTGGACCGTTTCATTGTGGGAGAAAATACTGGTATTGGGTAAAGAAAATTAAGTAACATGTATTCGAGTCCTCAAAAAATTGTTTTATTATATTTGACTTATTAATAAAACATACTTATATATTGTGATATTTGTTATTGCATTATTTGTTAAAATTCTAATCATTTTTTTTAATTCTAATCATTTTTAAAATTTTGGAATTAATATTCAACCTTTTATAAAATGCAATATAAGTGTCTCATATTAATAGAGAATGTCTTGGAGGGGAGGCTAATCAGGAAGTGTGATCGCTAAGCGCAAGGGATCTAGAGGTGCCCACAAATCTTTGTCTCCCAGGCAAGTTTAACCATGGTTGAAATACCAGGATTCTACTCATTTTATATCTTATAAAAGGCTGGAGAAGTTTGGGAGCCTTAGCACCTCTCAATTCTTTACTTAGCAGAGTCATGAAGTATTTCAACATCTTCTTTCCCTTTGTTCCAACAATAGTACTAACAACCCTAGTGTGTCCCATGAGGACCTAAGACTCAAAATCAGAAGGGATGTCACACTGACCAAAGGAAACATTACAGGTTTTGCAGGATGATGTTGGATAATATAGAGAAAGGTAGAATGGGATTATTTAAAAACTCATAAACTTTTATTCCTGGTCTGCACCAAAAGTAAAGATAAGGCAAATCCTCTATGATCATGCCTGAAAGTAATGAAAATCCCTATTTTTTAGATCCAATTTTACTCTTTTACCATAGTTTTCTACAAAATTTAAAAGCTATTTCAGCACTCATACTTTGCACAAATTAACATAAAGAAGATTCTGAAGGGTGAAGTTTAGAAGTGAGAAAAAGAAGTGCTTCCATTTTTCCATGGAAATAGAAAAAATAATCACTAGAAAGAGATTCTTGAAATTTCTGTGATTCTAAAGCTTTTTGTCTATAGAAACTATCTAATTTTCAAAGAAACACTACTCTAGGATCTTTGTAACCAGAGTGCATTTATTAAATCATGATTTTAATATTACTGTACTTTTTTAACACTGGAAGCATTCAGTGACTTTACCATACTACTTAAAAAAAAAAGAAATCAAGCAATAAGATCATTAGGTAAGAATAGACAATGTTTTCATTTCTAGAAATGACAGAGTAGCTCATATAAGACCAATCCTCTCAAAATAACAATTATAAACTTTGGACAAAACACAAAAGAACAGCATCTGAAGCCACTTGAGAGTGGTCAAAAGCAAGCCGAAATGGGAGGTGGTCGATGTTAAGAAGAAAAGTTTGACACTGTATAGTTACCCACGTTTATGTCCTTTTGAGTGAAGGCAGTTCCCAAATTGCCTGCAACAACAAAAAGTACAATAATCTTGAGAGTAACATAACAGAATCCAAAGTCCCTACAATATACTATTCATAATACGCACAATGTAATTCCAGAATTGCTATACATAAGAAGAAATAAGGAAATACAACTCTACACAAGAGAAACAACAATCAATGGAGACCAACCCCAAGACAACTTATAAGCTGGAAATAACAAATAAGGGTTTTAAGCCAGCTATTATAATTATACTCAAATATATAAAGGAAATACACTTATAATGAAGGAACAGGCAGAAAATCACAACAGATAAGTAGAAATGATCAAAGAATCAAATGGAAATACTAGAATTAAAAATATAATATATGAAATAAAGAATTCCCTGGGTGAGCTTAATAGTAGATTGGAAATGACAAAAGACAGAGTTAGTAAATGTGAAGACAGATCAAGAATTATCCAATCTAAAAACAAAGAGAAAAAAAATTTTTTAAGTAGACAGCTTCAGAGACTTGTGATAAAATTAGGCAATAATAGATACATACATGAAATTGTAGTCCCAGAGGGAGAGAAAACAGAAAGGGGCAGAAAAACTTTTGAAAAAATAGTGACAAAAAAATTTCCAGATTTGGTAAAAGACATACACTTATGGATTCAAGAATCTCAGTGAACCCCAAATAGGATAAATAAAAAGAAAACTGTACCAATGTACATCTTAGCCAAAATGACAAAATCCGAAGATAAAAAGAAAATCTTGCAAGCATCAGAGAAAAGCAGCACATTATATACAAGGAAATGATACAGATAATAGCTGATTTCTCATCAGAGGAAAAAAAGAGGTCAGAAGAAAGTGGAAAAATATTTTTTAAGTGCTTGAAGGAAGAAAAGGAAGGAAGGAAGAAAGGAAGGAAGGAAGGACAGATAGTCAGACTAGGATTCTTTATCCCATGGAAATACCCTTTGAGACTGAAGGAAAAATAGACATTTTCATATAAATGAAAACTAAGAAAGTTTGTCTCAGTGTTTAAGAAAGTTCTTCACACTGAAGGGAAACAATAGCAGATAGAAACTTGGATCTACCAGAATGATCTTCAGAAATAGTAAATATATGGGTAAATAAAAAAAACATTCTTTTCCTATTTTCTTTAAAATACACATCACTATTTAAAGAAGAAATTCTATAATTGTATGGTGGAGTTTCTTCCCTGAACATGCCCTTCCTAATAACTCCATAGAATAAAAAAAAACACCACTTCTTTTCCACTAAAACTCCACATTCCCCAACAAGCCTATAAACAGCCACTCTGCTTATGATGGTGTCTAAGGACTTCTAGTTCCAACTTTGTCTGATTTTACAGCCTCGGCAAGTGGGCTTCAAAGCTCTTCCCCAAAGCTATTCCAGCAGCGCTGAGTGCCTGCGGTAGCCAAGGACACCCTTGCTCCAAGTCCCAGAACTCGTTAATGATGATGGTGTTGGCCCTGAGTGGAGAGCTGCTCTGAGGAGATGGAAGGTGGGGGGCGCATCAAGCTCTGAAGATAAGTTAATTAATTATTGCAGTATGTGCAATTACACGAACATCAAAAGCCAGCAGCGTGAAGGGCTCTTTGATCTCTAGTTCAGTACCCTTTCAAGCTGTTCCCTTTATCCTGCCCAGAAAGTTCTTGCTTCTTCCCCCCTTGATTCCTAGAGAGAAGTCTAATAAGAGTGACCTCCAGCTGCATCCACCGGCCCAGTGGTGAGCAGGAGAGGGATTGGAGCACCTTTCTGAGTTAGCTCCCTGCAGCTCAGCATTACCAAAGGCTCCTGTCTCCAGCTACATAAAGTGAGATCACAGCTTTCCTTCTTTTTTTTTTAAGGAGAGCTCGTATGACAGGAGACCTATATAAGAACGTTCTCCACAGCATTAACTGATATGAGACAAAAATTAGACACATCTCAAATGTCCAGCAACAAGAGAATGAATATATTGTTATGTATCCTAACAATGGAATACTATATATCCATGAAAACTGACAGACGGCAGCTCCCTGTAACCACATGGACACACTCATATAATAATGGGTGAAAAAAGAGTAGTGAAATAATACATACTGTATCATTCCATTTATGTAAATTTCAGAGAATACAACCGTCAAGTGTAGTGTTTCTAGATGAATAGTTAGGGAGCAAAAGCAAGGAAACAATTAGCATTAAAATCAGGGAGGAGAGAGGAGTGTGCCTGGGAAGGGGCTATGGAGGAGGGATGTTTCTGGGAGCTAGAAATGGCCTACTTCTTAATCTGGGTGATCCTTACCTGTGTGTTGCCTGAGTTATGCTGCACCTGTTTTTCTCTAATCTTTAATAGTAACTTCACAGTTTTAACAAAAGGATTTTACAAAGAAAAGAAAAGCCTGTTTAAGTTTAAGACTAGCTGGGAACTGTGGTTTTAAAAAAAAGGAGAAGAAAAGCCTGTGCAGCTGCTGCAATGCCTAATAAAGCTGCAGCTCCAGCCCAAACGCAGGCTGTCACATTCACGACGTGTGAGTGCAGTGTAGGCAGTGGGGATGGATCACCGAGTTGGTTTCACAAAAAAGAAACCTGTCCTTCAGGCTGCCCACCTTTCACCGAGTCAGCACCAGCCCCAGGCGTTGGCCGTGTGCCTCTCACAGAGGGGCTGGGGGAAGGCCCACCTATCTCAGGGAAGCATGCCCGGCCCTGCTCCCTTCCCCTCTGGTAGTGCCTGGAACCGGGACAGAGGCAGCAGTCTCCCTGGTGCCAGAAGAGGCTGTAGCGCTGCCTGGAGACAAATCCTTGCAGAGTCTATGTTTCCAAAGGTGAAGTGTTGCCCTCAGAGCCTTCAGGCCCTACAGGGCAGGATGTGCCCCCTGATTCCTGGTGTGTGACAGCGGGGATTCTCCCAATTATCCTCAGGCCCTGAGCTGCGGTGTGTACTTTGTATCAGATCATCCAGCTGAGCTTTCGGCATCACCTATGAAAACAAATGAGATTAAGGTCACAGATCCCAAGAGCTAGGTTCCACCGCACCCGGACCCGACTGGCCCCCGAGAGCCTCTGACTTCATGGTGAACACGGAGGGAGCCAGGAGTGTCCTCCCCCCAGGTCAGCAGTGTCACTGGATCATTTGGGTAGACTGCCCTCCTTCTCATAGCAGCAGAAAGGTCGTCTCTGTTCTTTTTCCTTTCAACACCCAAATGAAAGACTGCAACATGTTGTTCACAGGCAAAGCAGAATGTGCTTTAATCTAGTAAGAGGCACAGCCTGCGGAGGCCAAAGTCAGTCCACGCCCAGGTACCCGTGGCACACACGTGGCTCTCCTGTCGCACTTTCAGCTCCACCTCTCACAGTACCTCACACTCGGTCTCATGCTGTGACTCTTTGCACACTTACCACGTATCTTATCTCCTCTGTTACTGGGCTGTAGGCTCCCAGAGGACACGGTCTTTGGGTTCGTCTTTGTTTCCCCCCTGCCTGGCACAGGGCCTTACAGTCATGAGTCCCTCTAAGTGTTTGCAGAGCAGAAGGAAGAGAATTAGCATTCATTAATCCAAGCTGTACCAGGTACTACATTAGTTGCTTAATGTATCTGATCATACTTAATCCCCACAACAGTCTCTAAGTGGTTATCATCACCTCTTTACAGATAAAGAAACTGAGGCTCAAAACTGTTAGAGGACTCGCCGAAGGTCACTCAGCCAGTGAGAGCCAGAGCCAGATTTGAGTCTAGAACTGTCCCTTTGCAAGGCCCCTGCTCTTTTCTTGCCTGGAACGGGTGGATGAGTGGAGTTGATGATGTCTATGACAGGACTCATCCCAGTCCTGCAGGAGCCATGAACACTGCTTCTCAGCAGCCAGCCCTCACTGAGGTCCCCTGGTTTTTTCAATATTTTGGCTAGTCCCTAGCAGGGCTGGAATTAACCCAAAAGCAATAAAGGAGTGATATGGGGGCTATTTTGTGAGATACTCTCTCTGCCCTCATAATTAGCAGGGCTAAAGTGAAAGCCACTGCATTACTTACACCTCCTCTGTCCCTAAACACAGCCACACCCACGAGCTAACCAGACTCCTGATGTCACCAGGTTCCTTGGCATGTCTGCCTGTCACCAGTCTGACAGATAACCTCTCATCTTTCAGGACCCGTGTCCTTCAGGAGGCTCTTCCCAGCCTGCTCAGCAGAACTCCTTACCAGCTCTTCAGTCACTGAGTTCTGAGGAGGGGCGTGGCCCTAAGAAGTCTCAACTAATTACAAGTCCGTCCCCTCAAGGAGCAGCCAGTCAAACTGGGCAGACCAGCAAACAGACATGGGAATACAGTATGATAGGACACTATGTGCTTCCTGGTGGGTTGTAGTTGAAGATAAACAACTGTGACATATTCTTGTCAGAAAAATAGAACCTCTAAGCTCCTAGCTCTAACTGCCAATTTAAAGGAATATGGAGGATAGAAGAGCATGGAAAATACCACAGGGGTGGAATCAGCCAAAGCCTGACTGTGGAAACAAACTAGTCACCTGATTTCTTCAACAAGTACATAGGAGTGGGGGTGGTGATAGGAACTGTTCATAGATTAAAAGAAAGTTAAAAAACATATCAATCAAATGAAACTATTGATCTGATATTGAGGCAGGTGATAGAGGGACACCTCTGTAAATTTCAAGGCCCTTGTAAGTTTCAAGAAACCTCAGGGCCCTTGTAAGTTTCAAAAAAAAAAACTCCAATCCAACTCAACCATTCAATAGTACACTTAGATACACCTCAGCTCTGATTGGTTATGCCCTATGCAAATAAGCATTGTATTTTCAGCCAGTCAAGAGTGGGTTGTGTTGTCATTAATTCAGTTCTCTATTTGGTCCGGGGAGGGTGGGACTTCCTCCTCTCAGGAGTCAATATAAACCCCAGGCTCCACAGCACAGAGGGCATTCTCTCTTGGAGCCCCACCTGAGTAGCAAGAGGTTTCTCTTTTTGCTCATTAAAAAAGGTGTGCTGGTTGCTTTGTACTCTTGTCTGCTGGCTTCATTCTTCCAGACACCATCCTGGGAAAAACAGCAGCGTTCTCAGCTGGTAACAATATTAAAAGCAAAAACTAAGAAAAAGACATTTCTGAGACAACTACAGCAAAAATGAACATGAAAAAGATATTAGATGACATTAAGGAATTACTGTTAATTTTGTTAGGTATGATAACAGTTTTGCAGTTATGTTTTTCAAAAGGTCCTTATCTGTTACAGATATATCCTGAAGTATTAATGAATGAAATGAAATAATTATCTGGGATTTGCCTTGCATTTCACTGCCAAGAAAAATAACTGAAGGGAATAGATGAAACCAGAATGGCAAAATGTTGGTAATTACTGAAGTGGGGTGGGGAGATCATGATATGATACCCTTCTCTCTAATTGCATTTATGTTTGAAATTTTCCATAGAGAAGCACTATATTGTTTAAAATATAGATTGCACACAAAGTGCACTAATGGGTAAATGCTGAAGAGACTTGGGAAGAGGAACAGCTCTGAGCTAGCCTGAGGTGGGCAGTGACAGCTGGGCAGTGGAGTCAGGCCCTCAACTATTAAGCTATTTATTCTAGCGTCATCATTCTGCATGATCATGAACACAAAAGGGAGGTGGCTGATTCATCTCTGAGATTCCAGCACCCAGCAGAGTATGGCAAACAATAGATGCTAAGTAAAACTCAGAAATTACCCACAACCATCCAAAGGCCCCTCTGGCATTTCCATTACAGTGGCAGCAGACACTGTATGTTGTGCTGCACATGGGGGATACACAGAAACAGCAAAAATCTCTGTGCAAAGGAAGGCAAGCCATGTACGTGAAGAAATGATCTTCTGAAAGGAGCTAAGTGCTAAGTGCTAAATGAAAGGCATGATGTGCTGAACATTGCATCTCTGGAGGGTTCATCTCAGGATTTGCATGCAGAATGGCTCACTGAGGTAGGGAGGCCGGCTGGATCCAGAAATGCAGGTATGAGGGCCACCAGGGGTGGTAGCTGCGAGAATATAAAGGAGAAACAGGTGGTGGTAGAAGAACTGACAGCACTCTGAGGAAGTGCGCAGGCCAGAATAAAGGCGTCCCCGAAACCCTTCTCAGGGCCATGGTTTCTTCCGTCTTCACTGCCCCAGGCATAGTGAAGAGAGAGCTGAGGGGAACACATAGGTTCACAGGCAAAAGAAAGCCCTGTGAAGACATTAGTTTGTGCAAATGCAAAGTATGGTGGAAAAGAGCGACATAGGGGGCCAACGCATTCCATTGCTCCTGGGCAACTGTGCCCTCTCTCCTACTCTAACTACTACGCAGTCAGAGTCCCAAAACTTCCATGCCCTCTACCAGTATCCCTAACAACCCAAATGGAAATATTCCACCTGAATATTCCTTTGTTTTTCTCTGTATGACCAGAACAAGCCTCATCAAAACTGAGAAGGGACCACTAGCCTGCCTTCCTCAGGATGGCTGGGAGAAGCCACTCCAGGCTGATTACCACGGAGTATTTCTCTGGCCTACCTTTACAAGCTTCGTGGGAGCGGTTTTCCCGGAGTGAACTCCCTAATACTTTGAAACAACCTTCAAATGGAGAGGGAAACCGCAAGAATAACTCTTACCAACCCAACAGGATGTAGGCCCAAGCACAAAATTAAGTTGATTCATAAAAAATTTTCAATGGTCAAATCTCTTGCACACCTGAATCTATGGACTGAGATTTATAACCACCACATAAGGAATAGATCTTTTATAAGTCAGCTTTAATAGAAAGGGGGCTTATTGGGAGAGTACATGGATATCTAGGACTTTGATTTGAGCAGCATACCCAGCTGTCAAGAGATTAAAACCAGGTACAGTCGTCAGGTGCCAAGACATCATCTCTGCCTCTGTCTCTGCCTCCATCTTCCTCTGTCTTCCTCTCTCTCCTATTTCTCATCTCTGCTTCTCTCTGCCTTCTCTCTCTTCCCTCTTGCTCTCTAAATACCAGCTTCCTCTATTCACCAGCACAAACATGGGCCAAATATAGCTGCCTAAGTCTGCTTTGAATTTTTTGGTTTGTTTTCCTAAAAACAAGCCAAAAAATATTAGCGGCACAATAATATTGTTGGACATTTGTGCACATACTTTTAGTGGCTTGCTTAGTAGAAGATAGCTGAATTCCTACATCTGCTTCTGCATTCAATCCGTTGCATTATGCTTTTTACTTGAAGGTTGTGAAAATAATTCAGCCTCCCAGAGACATTTAATTAAGAAAGAGTAGAGTATTTTAAGAGGCTTTTCAAATGATTGTGGATAATCTTTGATAATTACACCAAAACTCAACAAGTGGTAGTTTCTTAATGTTGAGATGCAATGTAGAATCTGAAATCATATCAATGAATGTTTCTTACTGTTACCTGAAAACCTATCAGTCTATCCACTTTGAAAAGATCTCTTACCCATGTATTTGTTATTTGGGAAATATAGGTTCAGTGAGTTATGCATATCTTACAAATGTTGGCACATTTCAAATAAATACATTTTTTTATTAAAGTATCCTTGATATACACTTTTTTGAAGGTTTCACATGAAAAACATTGTGGTTACTACATTCACCCATATTATCAAGTCCTCAGCATACCCTATTGAAGTCACTGTCCATCAGTGTAGTAAGATGCCACAGAGTCACTACTTGTCTTCTCTGTGCTTCACTGTCTTCCCTGTGACACCCCCACATACACCATGTGCACCAATCATAATGCCCCTCAATCGCCTTCTCCCTCCCTCTGCACCAACCCTTCCCTTTGGTATGTGCTAGTCCCTTCTTGGAGTCTGTGAGTCTGCTGCTGTTTGGTCCCTTCAATTTTTGCTTTATTGTTATACTCCACAAATGAGGGAAACCATTTGGTGCTTGTCTTTCTCCACCTGGCTTAGTTCACTGAGCATAATACCCTCTAGCTACGTCCATGTTGTTGCAAAGGATTTGTTTTCTTCTCATGGCTGAATAGTATACCACAACTTCTTTATCCATTCATCTATTGATGGACACTTAGGTTGTTTCCATATATTGGCTATTGTAAACACTGCTGGTGGGAATGTAAACTAGTTCAACCATTGTGGAAAGCAGTATTGAGGTTCCTCAAAAAACTAAAAATAGAGACACCATTTGACCCAGGAATTCCACTCCTAGGAATTTACCCAAAGAAAGCAAAATCTCAGATTCAAAAAGACCTATGTGTCCCTATTTTATTGCAGCAAATAAATGCATTTTTTAAAATCACATTTATTACTATCACCACTGATCCAATCAGAAAAATCTTTAAGTTTTGAAAAGCTGCCAAGCTCATGGTGGCAGATACAAGTTTTTCAAAATTCTAGTTTTCATTCAGAAACTCAAATTTTATAATTGGCCAAAAATACTGTTGGTTATTTTCCTTGAAGTGACAGGAAAACTTCATTTTTTAAGAAAATGTCTGCCAAACGCCCAAGTCTAAAGAACCATCATTTGTTCTTTTCCAAAGCCACTCAAATAATCACATAAGTGGCTTCCCTCAAGACAGTTTCCTACTGCAGTACCCAGCAGAAGTACAGTATGCCTACTTCCCACTTCATCACACAGAATACTAAAAAGATGCATACTCAGGGTCAAGAGTTAATGAAATTAACTATTTTTACTGCTTCATCAAGAACATTCCTAAGTGAAATTGGCTTTTGGTTTTTCTTTCCTATTTCTTCTTTTTTTTACTGTGAGTACGTGGTGATGAAAAATATAATGGCTACAGCTGGGTGCCACAGCATGCTAACAAACTAGCTCCTTTTGCTTTTATACTATCAGCAAAAAAGCACAGCAAAAGAAACAACCTCTTAGCATTATTATAAAAATGGTTTCAACTTTGTGGACCCCTGGAAAGATTCTCAGGGACCCCCAGGGACCCAGAGACCACACTTTGAGAACAGTTATTCTAAGCCATTCAAAATTGAGCAATTAATAAACACTGTGTGTCCCAATTTCCAGGTCCAGGGAGAGAAAATATACATGGCCCAACCTGGATTAGTTACGTGCCCATAGCCCTCAGTGTGGTCAGGCACGTGACCATGTGACCCATTGTCAACTTAGCAAGGATTGTAAGACCAGTCTCAAAAGAGGTAGACAAGGCTTGCAGAGCTGAGATTCAGGACGGGGTGGGGTTAAGAGCCCCATAAATTTAAGAAACAGTTGGCATGGCCAGAGAATTCGGCAGGAATATATCTTGGAAGTTCAGCAGAACACTGTTAACAACTGAAGTGTGTACACTTTTACAAACTCCAAAGTGCTTTCACACACATTACATCATTTAATCCTTCCAACAGCCCTGTAAAGTAAACATTATTATCACCACCTTACAAATGAAGGAACAAAAGCTTAGAGAGGTCAAGTAACTTGCATGAAGTCACAAAAGAAAAAAATGACAAAACCTGTCACCTGACTTTAAGTGAAGGAGTCATTCGCCTACAGCACAGCTGCCTGCCAGGGCAATTACACTCTAAGTGAACAGCAAGATGTGCCCGGCAGTGTGGCTAAGGATTTGGGAACCCGAAACTGGTAAGAGGACAGGTGAGAAAAGAAAGACTTAGAACCCCCTGTCCAGATTTTAAAGTGAAGGAAAGGGGATGGAGCTGGAGAGCAAGAGATTCCTGACTTTCTGGAACTCAGGACAATTGGGTACAGCAAAGACCCTGTGGGCCACCTCCCCTACTCTGTGCTGTTGGCCCCCCCATAAACTCTCACGGAAATGAGCATCTACCCTGTGATTGCTGCCAGTGAAGTACTTCTTTATGGGGGGCAAGAACACTGCTTTTGAAAAAGTGTGAAAGTCCGTATTATTTATTAAACTATCTAATGTGAATTCCCATGTCCAGACCAGGAATTAAAGTATGGATGTGGCTACATTATAAACATTGTTTTCCACAGTAGACCAGCTGGAGGACCTTCTACATGGGAATGTAGCATAAGGTCTAAACAAAGTGCCATCCACTTAGGGAGTCTGGCTTTGATCCTTGCCCTGACACAACCCAGTTTTCCTAACCTTTTCACCTAGTATCAACTTTTAGGATATTATTCCCAGTGGGCTGAGCCAAGAGGAAATGAAGATTAACACTAAAAAAAGGAAACCAACAGCAAGCTTTTAAAATACACAAAGCCTAAGAAGATCTGGGCTCTGAGTTCCAAAGCAAAGCCTGTGAGATGCCTCCATGGAGGGGAATTGCTAACAGCAGAGTCAGAGTGTCTAATGCAGTGGTCACTAGTGGCTTGCAGATGGTGACATCTGAAATGTGGCTACTCCAAAGTGAGGTTAGGCTGTGCATGGGAGACACACATCAAATTTCAGAGACCAAATATAAAAACAATGCAAAATATCTCATCAATAGTTTCTGTATCGATTACTAGTTGAAATGTAATATTTCTGATATGTTGAGTTAAATAAGATATATTCTTCAACTCAGTTTCACTTGTCCCTGTTTATATTTTTAATGTGGCTACTAGATACATTAGTTCTGTGTGTGGCTCACATTGCTGATAGCACATCGTTGGTGCCTGGAGGGGCCAGCCCACAGCGCTCATCACCCGACTGCTCTCAGCAGCTCAGTTTTATTCTGAACCGTGTCAGTTTGTTCTCTTTAATTATTTAATTCCTTCTCACATTATAGTGATTAAATAAAAATTTGAAGGGCAATTTGGTCAGATTTAGTTTGAGCAAGTTATGGTGATAAAGAATTTGAAGAGGAAGGAGGAAATGGTCCAAAGCCCAGCGTTTCCTGGTGTATCAAGAACGTAATAAAAAAAAAAATTCTGCTCGTCTATTTGCTTTTCTGGCTAAAGATAAGGATGTGTTCTACATGATTAACTGATGTCCCTCTTAGGGAAGAGAGACTAAACAGTATAATGACAAATTAGTTCCTATTTGATATTAATTGAAAATGAGTCCATTGAATTTGAGGTCTTCCACTGCATATGAGTGCCATCCAATGAGATGCTCAAAACACTAGAACAAATTACCAGTTAAAAACTATACTTTGTGAAAATAAATCTGAGTAAGTTCTGACCCAGAGGGTTAGGCTTCCAGGTGTGGGGAGGGTGATGGGCGGGCACAGAGGGCCACTGCCAAGTTCTCAGGAGAGAGCTGCTGTGGGACTACACGGCCACACTTGAACAGTTTAGAAAAGCTGAAGGATATTTGGGACATCTAGGAATTTTGTGTCTTTGCCTCTAGGTATTCAACAAACCCTTACTTCAACAGAACCTAAAGCAGCCTTGAAGGCCAGGATAAAGGAAAAGAAAGACTAAGAAATAGTATGACCGAAAACAAAGGTTTGCAGTGGGGAATAGCAACCCTTGCTGTTGTTCCCTAGAGGATCGTGACACTGCATTTCCCGGGATCCCCACTGCCACAGAGATGACCTTCACCGCAGCTCCCAGGAGTAATTCACTGCTTTCCACGGGACATCTCTACACTCATCAGAGGCTTGCTAAACAAGTGGTGCAGAAGCTGCAGGCAGCCCATCAAACCCAGCAGTGAGGTGCGACTTCGCCCTCCTCTGCCTCCCTTCCTGCTGATTGGTGCTCTCTGGAGTGATCCTGCGGGCCTGGATGGGCTGCTGGGATACTTTACTGAACAAAGCAGTAAGAAAACAAGAATCCAAACAAACAAACAACAACAAAAAAAGAAAACAAGAATCCAGGCAGGGGTACAAATCTTCAGAAACCAATCCTCCTAGCCTGTTTCTATCCATCCTTCAGCCTATACCTAGAAGGGTTTCTTTCTTTTTTTAATCCTTTGCTAGTACCTGCTGGATGTTCTCCAAGGGTGTGAATTGCTGTGAGGTTTGCCCACCTTGTCCGTCTTTGGCGGCGCCCATCAGTTTCCCAAGGCCTGACGCTTCGCCTCCTGCCTGTGCCTGTACAGCCCTCCTGGCTGCTGGGAACGACCCTACTTTACAAGTCACCACATGAGAATGGGCTGGAGTTTTGCTAGGATGTTTTGAAATGGTGAAACTGATCCCTCCCCCTCGGAGACTGACTCAGCAAAGATCATTACAAATGCTCCGCATCGTGCATAATCGTGGGAAAGGGAAATTCTAGTTGGGATTAGTTTGGAAGACTCCCCTTTTCCATATTACACAACTGGCTCCAAAATATTCTAGAGACGCCGTTAGAAAAATAGAAAACATTCCTTAAATTTAAATGCATATGCAGTGTAAAAATACTTAAGTCTGTACAGACACAAAAGCATAGTGCTTAATCATATGCCTTCAAATTATACTACACACTTTATAGAATTCATCTTAATCCACACCCAGGTAGAGAAATCAATATTAGCAATACCACTACATTTTAAAATGGAGAAACTTGGTCACAGTAAGATTTTAAAAACTGTCCAAAAGAATTAGCATGAATTAGCAGGTGTTGTTTACTGAGAGCTAACATCAGACAAAGGACTATGGAGAGGAAAAAGACGTGGGAAGATACATGGGGAAAAAATCATTCTGAAATCTAGACTGCTCTCTGGAAGTGAATATAAGACCAGATTTTTTTATGGAATATTCTTCCTTAAAATAATTACAGATAATGTATTCCTTCAAATGAACCAAATTGAGCCAGTGTTTTCTAGAAAACAAACTTTCTTGCTTGAGAATACCTCTATTAGCCCCTATTGCCTTCCCTTCCTCTAAAATGCTCTGGTTTTCTCCTCCTCCTTACAGTTCTTTGCTTGAACAGCCGTGGGAGATATTATAAGCTGCTGGCTAAGAGCATGACTAGGAATCGGTAAAAGTGAGTTCATAAACTGGTTCCACTACTTATTGGTCATGTTGAACGTGTGAAAATTCCTGACTTTCTAAAACTGCTTCTTCATCTGTAAAACAGGATGATAATGGTACCTACCTATTAGAATTTCTGGGAGGATCCAGCAACATAATACATACAAAGGATCTAGCATGGTTCCTGACATGTATGTTCTTAGTAAGTGGTAATAATTACTGTAAATCTGTTTTAAAGCAAGAAATTCCAGCTTCTCAGAAAAATCAATGCCAGCAGCTAAAATATACTAGTGAGAGACTTTAAGGGTCAATCTATAGCAGTTTATTTTCCCATCCCACGTTTGGAGCCATCTGAGATAGAGCCACAGAGGTTAGGCAGATGGAGATCAGAACATCAACATGATTTACTGGTAGAAGTGGGGATAGAAGAGTATGGCTTGGGTGTATAGCCACAGTAGGCTTGTGTGGCTTTACTGAGACTCAGACAAGTGCGGCTGGACCACCATGGGCCTCGTTTGCCCTGAAGGGCAGGCCCCTTAAAACAAGGGGGAGCAGAATAGCTTGGGGGCTCTGTAAAAGGGAAAGGGAGAAGCCACTCAGAGGTGCTGAGTTTTTCCTGCAAGGGTGAGGAGAGGTCAGGAGCGTAGCTCTAGTTGCAGTTCTTCTGCGTATAAACACAGGAAATCAGGAGAATGTTCTCACCCCACCCTGGCCCCAGCAAGGCAGTATTTTCTTATAGGGGTTGCTGTACAAAAATGCTTCGACCCCCCCACTTGCTTCAAGATCTCCTTCCTCCCTGACATCCTCCTCTCTGGCCTCTTCCTCCCTCTGTTCTGAGTTTCTTCCCCAGGCTCCCAAGTGCCCTCCTGAGCTGTGCTCCCTGTGTTCTGTCCTACAGCAAAGCCTGATATTGAAGAATGTGAAAGGAGTAAGAAGAAACAAAAAAGGAAACTGAGAAAAAAAATATACCATTCAAGCATGCAGTCTTCATAGAGCACCCAGTGAGTACATTCAGGGTGCTCTGAATATGTTGTAAGACAAAGTCCCAGCTGCCTCCTGTGAGCCTCCACTTGATGTGCACACAGAAGGCCAGGCTGCCCAAAGAGGGCCACCTCCGCGTACGTGGAGTAAACACCAAAGACCGGAGTCCACTCCCGGGCTCTTCCACTAACTGGCTGCAACAAAACTTTTCCAGGCCTCCTTCAAGTGAGGGGATATTATTAGAAATACAAGATGTTGGCTGAAATTCTCAGAAGTTTCCCTCACCCTTGGGTCTTCCTTAAGGAGATCCTCTCCTGGACGGTGGGGAAACCAAATGCAGTCACATCTCACTTGACAGCTGCCTAGGCAGACAGCGATGGGAGGCAAAGAATCCACAAGTCAAATACCATTTACTTTCATTTTAGGCAGAATTCTTTAAAGCTCAGTGATCCTTTTCCTAAAGCCACTGCAGCTATGAAGACGCAATGTGAGAAGATCCACAGATGCCAGCGCAGCAGCACGGGTGACAGACCACAGTTGATTGCCTTACTTCAATATCCCTAAGGTCCTCCTGCAATAGACGGGGAACAAGACAGTTATTCTCATGCCCCATATTTCAGAGATGTGTTTAAATTATGTTCAGTAGGCTTTGGGATATACATTAGAAAGATTTCTATTCAAAAGAAGATTAGAAATGCTTGGAGCTTGGAGAAATAAATTTCTCTATTCTGAAAAATTAATGTGTATTCCCTTATATGCAATTTACCCACTTATAGTGGATAAATGCCTATTTCTTTCCAAGTAGTTGCAAGCTCAGATGCTTCAGCGATCAAATAAATAACAAATATGTGTAAAGTGGCCATAGATAATTTAGCTCAAAAAGTCCAAACTCAAAATACAATAAAGGTTCAAACTTAAAACTATTTGAGAATTTTGATTCTTATCTTAATCAATGTTTAGAGGGAAAGAAAAGTACCCCCTTGAACTTAAAAGTAAGGTCACCCTCTGAGAGTTACCCTAGTAAAAATCAGCACATAATGGGTGAGATGAAAATACGAAAACAGGAAATGTAATTGCTAGGTTGCCCTTCCAACAGCTATTCCTTTCCGCTTCTTCACCTGCTCAGGACTTTCCTCCTAGAATAGACTGTGGAAATGCCAGACACTAACTGTCTAGCCTCTCTTGCTGCTATGGGTGAAAACGTGATAGTCTTCTAGCCAAGAAGGCAACAGTGGGGAAAATTGCTGAAAGTCTGGGCTAAGTTCTTTCTCTAACAATAACAGTAATGATAAAAAACCATCAGAAGAAATCTTATCTCTTTCCTGGGCCTAGAGACTAAAGGGAAACCTAGAAACTCTTCAAAGTTAAGTGGCAAAAGTCATCGTAATCTGAACTTCAGAAGGGTTGATGTTACAAATCTCTGTTTATTCTTGGAGAGCACTTTACAGATCAAAGAGCTGTGTCTATCTCTTCAGACATTCTCCAGATCAAACTCAGTTTTGGTTTCTTTAAATAAGAAACCATGTTTTGAAAAAATTCAGATGCTGAGAGTAAACTGTCATGATCACTCAGAACAGAGTTGAGAGTGAATAGTTTGCTCTGGGACATCAAAGTTCCCCAGAAAGGTCTAGAACAATTTTTATGGAGAGGCTCCAGCAGGGTTAGATGTCCTGTTTACAATAAACATTTTGATGGATTATGCAACAGCAGTTAGT
Source organism: Manis pentadactyla (assembly GCF_030020395.1). NCBI lineage: Eukaryota > Metazoa > Chordata > Mammalia > Pholidota > Manidae > Manis > Manis pentadactyla. The sequence continues at coordinate 91,583,386 of NC_080030.1, read as the reverse complement.
GGTCTCTGCAAAGAAAGTATTAGGTCAGGGCAAAGTACAATAAAACTTTAACCACCTCTTCAACATTCTCCACATAAAAGGGGACACCAAGAGACTACTCCTACTCTGTCATGCACCTCTTACATGTCACTTCAGATCCCATCTCTCAGCCCTTCCTCTGTGGCCTTTGACCTCTTGTTCCAGCTCAAAAGCAGCCAACTGTACGTAAACTCAACCAGCTCCACTTGGGCAGACCAATAGCACCTTGCTTCACCCTTGTCTCTCCCTTCCTGGCCTGTGACTTTCCTGTTGATGCTGAGGTGTGAGACCCCACAGGACACAGTCTGTGCCCACACATGCACATGCAGGAAGTACAGAAGAATGAACGCCCAGTGGGGCAAAGCTTTGGCCAAAAGGTGATGGGAGCCAAGAAATAATTCAAAAATTCTCTTTCTTGTCTAGGAGAACTGTCCTGAGAAGCAACTGTTTGTATGTTTCTCCATAAACAGTGTCTCCAGATGAAGGACTCAGACACTCTTAATAAATACTCTCATGGTGCATTCCCTCCTTCCCTGCCTCACTCCACTTTTCCTTTATTCCTGCTTGCTACTTGGGAATTGCATTCTGTGATGAAATTGTAGCACGTTGTGAAGACAGTGAAGGTTCCTGTGGCCAGGATTCTCACCTGGCCCTGGTCAGCTTGCTCACTACACACGTGTGGGCAATACATCACCAATGACTCTATGTGAAGAGCTCCACCCAGTGCTCTGGACAGCTGCACGGCTGCATGGCTGCAGGAGAGAAGGGAATGGAGTGGTGGCAGCGCTGAGGACAGAGACTGAGATGGCTGCGGGGGCAGAGATGAAGGAGGATTACAGGCCTGCAGACTATTAGATGCAGACAGAATTCTAGTGCTCCACCTATCGCCCAGAGAACAAGCTGGATAATAAACCCTTTTACCCCAAAAACATTCCATTGTCATTTCTCAGTCTCACTGAATCCATAGTGAACTTGCCCAGGGCTGAAACCCATTGGCAAGACACACATAAACCTCAGGCTCTGCTTTCCAAGCAACACAATCTTGGACTGTAACTGTTTTTATTACTGTGTAACAAATTACCACAAATTGAGTGACTTAAAACAAGACCTATTTCTCAGGACACAATTCTGTAGGTCAGAAGTCCACCATGGTGTGGCTGGGTTCATTGCTCAGGTTCTCACAAGACTGAAGAAATTAAGATGCAGACCAAGTTGCATTCTCATTAGGAGCTCAGAGTCCTCTTCCAAGCTTAACTGGTTATAGTAGAATTTAATTCCACACAATTGTAGGTCTCAGGCCATTTCTTTGCTGGCTGTAGGCTGGGGGCTGTTCCCAGCAACTATAGGCCATCTGCATTCCTTGCCATGTGGCGCTCTCCCTCTGCAAAGACAGCAACAGTATGTCAGATCATTCTGCTTCAAATCTCTCCGACCTCTGATTCTGATCTCTATACCCAGATTTAAAAGGTTCATATAATTAGGTCAGGAATACCTGGATAATCTTCCTATCTTAAGGTCAACCGATTCGGAACCTTAATTAGCTCTGCAAAATCCCTCTGGCCATATAACATGACCTGTTCTCAGGTTTTCCCCCAACTCTCAAAGGAAGGTTATACAAACACAAGGGTCACTGGGAATCATCTTAGAATTCTGCGTATCACAGTTGGCTCCAAGAGTGACCCTAGAAAGCAGCCCCTCAGGATGAGATTTTAGTGCAAGATTACTCACTAATATGAAAGGAAGAGAGCATAAATTATTGGTGGTAGGTGGAGTAGAAATCCCTGGCACTCGGTGGCATCACAAGTACTAAGGCTTTCACCTAAATTTAATTGATGTTAGGTGGAGATGGAAGGTAAGGTAATGTATATGCAGTCACTGTGGTGCTTGAAAAACATGGGAGCAATTAAGACCATAAAATTGTGAATTGGCCTTATTGCTATTATTATAAATGAAAGCCTTGCAAAAAGAAAATGATAGACTCCTGTTGTGGATAAAATGAGAGTTCTTGTGGCCAGGATTCTCACCTGGCCCTGTTTGACTAGCTCACCACACACCTGTGGGCAATACATGGCTGTTGACTCTATATAAAGAGCTCCACCCAGTGCTCTGGGCGTGACACGGTGGGGCTGCAAGGCTGCAGGAGAGCAGAGCAGAGGACAGAGGCCCAGAGGATGGCTGTGTGGGACAACTGTGCAGAGAGGCCCAGAGGACGGCTGTGCAGACAGAGGGGCCCAGAGGCAGAGCCTGGCTTGCTGCATGCAGACTCACTCTGAGTGAATGGGATTCTAGTGACTGACCTGCCACCTGGAAATAAAGTTGGGTATAACTCTTTCACCCCAAAGAACGTTTTGCTGTCAGTTTCTTTGGTCACACTGAACTTGCCTGGCGCTGAAACCCATTGGCAAGACACCTGTGTTTTGAAATACAGAGGGCCTCTGACATAACTTTTAAGATTAATCTCATCTACTGTCACCAGAAGGCAGAGCTGCTAGGGACACAATTACTGTGCCTCATTCTTAATAGTAGGAGGTTTGAAGTGCAACATTTTGTTTTTTATCTTAGAAGACCACTGGATCTATAAAAACATCACCAATGTGACAAGTCCCTGAATCTTCACGGGATTTTTCTCCCTTTCTTTGGCATACATGTTTTTACTAGGACATATACAGTACTTGCTACTTCTGGCTCACCATGTTCATTTAGCAAGATGCCATGTGGTGATCTGATAATTGCCAACATGACTGAAGTGCCTGTGATAAAAAGTAGTACTTACATAGTCCTGGAGCAGGAGCGAGAATGTATATGGCTGTCCTGCTCATGTGCAGGTGAGCAGGATCTCCTTTTGATCTCCCCTTTTAATAGGGATTGAGAAGTGTGCATTTATCAGATAAGTAACTGCTTCTCAAGTGCAAGAGTCTGTATTGACCTGAACCAGTAAAGATACCACATCAAGGAGAGCAGATGTAATTGGGATTAATACCTGGTTAAGTCTATGAGAGTCCACAATTGGCCAGAATCTATCCAGATTTTGCAGGAACTATACAGGGACAAGAAAAGGGAAAATGATAGCAACCATAACACCTATATCTTTTAAGTCTTTCACAGTGGTGTCGGTCTCTGTAATTCCTGCCAGCATGCATTACATTTCTGATTTAATAACTTGACAGAGGGGGTAGAACAGTGGGGAGGAATAGATTTAGGAGCTTCCAATTGGCCTCTCCTGGTTAGGGAAACAATGTGAGGATTCGGTGCGAAGTATATTTACTTTACCCTCAGGCACTGGGAAATCACAAAGTGATGGGTTTGCAGACCCATTGGATTCATTTGTGCGATAGACTTGGTGGTTACAGAAGTCTCACACATGGTCTCCAAAACCACCCCGTCTTTCTGGAGGTCCATGACAATGTCTGGGCATCATTGTTAACTGGGATCCCATATCTAACATTCATTGGCTCTAAGTATTCCATTTTTTCCAAATATAGAGTTACCCTGGCAGATGTCTACAGGTCCCTCCAGGGGAGGAAAGAGGGAAATATTTACCTATACTGCACTGTGCTGCATTGTAAGAGCCTTCCTCAAAAGGACCTGGCCTCCCCTTCAAACAAAGCTATCTGGGTATGTGAATTGACTTATATCTGGAAACATAATTTTCTCTTGCAGTGACTAAAATTAGCCTTTGCTTTATCAGCCTTTGCTTTATCAGCTCTCAATTCTTTTTTATATTAGCAAGTTGAATGACATCTTAATCAACTCTCTAACTCTGTCAACTCTTAAGAATACCATGATCTATTAGGCTATCACCAGAGATATCTTCAGGTCAAGGCACACCGATTGCCACTCTGGTCTTGCTCTACGATGATAATTAAATGCCCTTTTTCCTCTCACAGTCAAGTATCACCATCTGGCCTCCCCCATCCTGGAATACCATCATCCCCACTGATATTATAAAATACAATTACATGGCAATATGTCCTACAAGAATGATGATCACTGAGTGTCTTAAAGTTAGAAACTGTTCCCAGTGAATTCCCTATTACCTTAACAAAGGAGTCTTCACAGGACCCTCTGGACAACATAATCAGGTGATGGATTTCCCCAGTCTTCCCAAGCTTCTGATCCATTCCCCAGTGTCATGCCAATGCAGTTCAGTGTCTTCACCTCATTTACTTTTTGACACTGTTGTATCTAGCCTTGGTTCAGACTATTTAGACAGATTTATGGATCCTTCATAGAACATTGAAATCCCATGTTTATAATCCCAATAAACTTTCCCCTATCTAGACTTCTGTTCTTCTCTCCACGGTCTGATTCCCTCAAGATTTACTCCTTCCTGTGTTCCCCCATTTCCTGCTCATACATATTAATCAGGTCCAGCAATTTCTCTAGTGCATAAACTGTTTTCTCCTGGAACAAGGATTGTGCTTCCCTGTTTGGGCTGTACTGACACCTAACCCTCATTACTGGCCTCCAGGATTAGATCTTGATGAGAATGGAGGCCCCCACCTCAGGTAAGGCAAATGTATGTCTCCAAATAAGTGAAGACTCCACTCCTTAGCAAGAAGAATGGGGACTTTTTTTTTCTTGCTAACCCAGAAGTTTAAGAGGGTTTGAAAGAGTCAAGATTATCAGTCTTGTTCACCTCTCTGAGATCGCAGAGTCACACTTGTTTCCTATCAGTATCCTGACTTTGACATAGGAGACCTACCAGAGCTGCACATTCAGTCTCCTTTGTAATTCTGACTCCCTTATAATTACGTTCTGGTCCTAATTTTTAGCACAGTCTTCCCTGCAACTATATTAGATAAACTCTCCTTAAATTATTCCATGGAGGCCTTCTGCCTTGACTTAATAGTTGGTTGACCTACACCTATATTATTCTTTTATTGACGCCTCCAAAGCAATCCATAAAAGCTATACAATGCCACAGTCTTTATTATCACTTTCCTGTACCATTCAAGTGTATAGCCACTACTTAATTTAGTGCTGCCCCCTCCCCTGGTACCTCAACCCAGTCCACCAAGGATGAGTCCCGGTAATTGTGATGCTATCACATGCCGTGGCTTATCACCATCCACCTACTACCAGCAATGAATGGGGTTCTTATTCCCATGTCACTGATGAGTGACCCAGATCTATAATCTCATAAGAGCCTGCTTTCTAGTGTCATTTCTGATACACATGTCTTATCCTAGGTCGCCCTGAGAGTTGAAGCCAAAACAGAGTCTATGTGCAAGATGTTATTTCGGGAGCGATCCCAATGACCAGGATTGAGGAACAAGAGGATTGAGGAACAGGAGTAGTAAAATCTCCTGAGAGGCATCTGTAGAAAAAATGAAAGTTCCTATCACCAGGATTTTCACCTGACCCTGGTCAGCTTAACCACTGCACACAGTGAGTAGTACATTATTATTGACTCTATAAAAAGAGCTCCACCCAGTGCTCTGGGCTGCATGGCTGCAGAAGAGCAGAGGCTGGCATGGTGGCAGCACCAAAGACAAAAACTGAGACAACTGCAGGCAAAAGAGAGGCCCGGAAGCAGAGACTGGCTTGCTGCATGCAGACTTGCCCAGGGTGGACTGGATTACAGTGCTTGACCTGCCACCATGGGAATAAACCTGGATGTAACCCCTTTCACCCCAAAAATGTTCCGTTATCATGTTTTGGTCTCACTGAATCCACAGTGAACTTACCTGGGGCTGAAACCCACTGACGAGACAGCATCTCAGAACTGTTGGCTAAATACAAAAGAAAGAAGCATTTTTTCATTGGCTACCATCCCACTCAGTCAAGAAAGACCCCATGGATATTAACTCCCTGGACTTCCTGTTTTCCCACGCATGAGTGTCCAGAGAATCCGTGGGTCACTCTTCAGTATCAGAGAAGTTCTAGGGCAGGAACCAGAAGGTGAAATAAAACATTGTCTGTCAGAATAAAATTGCATGCAGCTCAGCTAAACCTGCAAGGAGCTAGTCAACACAGCAGTAGCAGAGACAGTGGGGGGGGGGGGGCGCAAAAGGATGGGAGGTGTGCACAAGAAATATTGAAAACTATTATGTTTGATAAATCCAAGACCAAGTGATTCACACCAGAAATACTTCTTTATGGAAAGAGGCTGAATCCTAGAACTTAGCATTTTTTGTGACCCAATGAAATAGTTCTGGTATCTGATTGGACACATGTATTTGGCTCTTCTTCCTGCTAAAATCTCACTTAATGAATGTTAAAAAAAATATATATATATATATATATATATATATATATATATATATATAAAAGGCCCCTTGGAACAAAGAGAATGAGAGAGAAAATGAAAGCAGACACCAGATCACAAATTCTGAAAGCTAGAATACAAATGGATAAGTAGTAACTGATTTAGCAAAGTGGAAAAAACTTAATTCTATACTTCCAAGAGGGCACAGAAGGAGTTGACGATGAACATCCCTGATAGCCTTAGAAATTGAAAATACCAGGAACTACCAAAGGCAAGTGGAGAGATAGGGCAGCAAACACAATCATCATAGTCTGTTTAAGGAATATTTAGAACATCTGACCCCTCTCCCCATTATTCCCTCCTCCCTGTGCAGCCAAACATCACTCTCTCTACCCAGGCAAAAGACGGTTGTTTACTTCTTGCAGAGGCTGAGGCCAACAGAATCCAAGGGTAGAAACTGACGGAATACAGAAGGAACTTTAATTTCTGTCAGCAAGTTTCTGGATGAATTACTGATAGGTAAAGTCAAAGGAAGACTTAGAGGCAGAGGTATTTAAAAGGCAAATGTTATAGCAAATGTTACATTTTATGTCAGACCCAAAAGAACTGGCTCCCAAAATTAAAAACATAAGTCTTTAAAGGAAAAAAACCCACAGAATTACCAAGCTACCAACTTTACATCCATCTGTTCAGGATGGGAAAAATTTTCTCACATCATTAACTGATTCGCAAACAAAAATAAAGATTTATCTTGGACATCCACATAGTGAAAACCAAGGATAAAATTGCTTTTGTTAGGGAGTCCAGGTTTATGAGAAATATTCAAGGTTGTCTTATTTGAGGGACCAGAAGCAGATGGACCCTATTATTTTTAGATTGTCAATGGGTGAAAAGTGTTTAGTCTTATTGGAATCAGGGCAAAATATCTGTTTTGTTTCTATAGTAGAATAGAAAACTTAGCAAACAAACAGCAACAAAAAAAGTGAAGCAATTATTAACTTCAGGGAAAACAAAAAAATCGTATGTGCTAGCTTTCCTCTGCTCTCTATTATTCTTGGCTTCTGGCAACTGAGCTCTGTAGACTGCCTGACTCTTTCATCTCTGGGCTTCTAGTTGGGTCCAGGCAGGGAGATGTCTCCCTCTTGATTACTGCCTAGAGCAAGAAATCAAAGGGCAGGAGAGCTTGAAATATTGATTCCACCTTCACCCTCATCCATGCCACCAACCCGTGGCATTTGGCGGCAGCTATGTTCTTTGACCTTTGGCCGCAGCTCCTGTCTGGTGACCTCTTCACAACCATGCTCTCTATAGGTCCCATGTGTGCACTGGGGTAGAATAGGTGGAAAGAAAGCTAACTCCTCATCTTGCAAAGAAGTTTATAGATAGGATCTGAAACTGAAAAAACTAATAGCGATGTATTATTTAGAAATAAATACCAGAAAGCTGCCAGCTTCTTTTAGCTATTTCTGAAGGTGTTTGAAAGTGTTTACCTCTTAAAAGAGAGAATTAGGAGATGCAGAGAGATGGAATCCAGTAAAAATTATCATACTTTTAAAACTATATACAGGTATTTACTTTTTTTTTAATGTTAACATTTCATTTTACCCAGTATATCTAAAATGTTATCATCTCAGGTACATGTATTTACTTTTTAAAAGACAAAAATCCCATTTTGAACAGACTTCCTAAACAGCCAAGAAGTCAATGCTGGATTCCCCTTTTTTACTCTTTGACCAATACAGAGGGGAAAATCAGTTAATGATGTGAGAAAATTTTTCCCATCCTGAATAGATAAATGAATGTAAAGTTGGTAGCTTGGTAATTCTGTGGGTCTAGATATATTCTAGAGTCATTTTAGACTTAAATACAGGGCCCCACTTGCAATGGCCCCCATTGTCGGATCATTTCCCAAGGCCTTGGCAACTGTGGTTAGGTAGCTGAATGCTTTATCTCAGCATCAAATTCCAGTTGGCTTCCAAATGTTTGTTCATCTTTGAGAGACCCCAGTCTATATGAAACTAAATCCACAAGGCAGTCTTTTTCCTCTAACATTAGTACATTGTTACAAGACGATTTGAACTCTCACATTTGAACTTAATTCAGGGTGATCACCGCAATATTTTGAGAAAGATAAGCATTAATGTAACTTGGCCTGGGAAGTTATTAAAGAAAAATTAACCTACCAACATAAAGCCACTGTACACTATTTAAAAGCAGCGTGTTGAGAGCCACTCTCTGGATGTTCAGGCAAAAATGTGGATGTACAATGAAGTCTTACTTTAAGGTTAAGTTCAAATGGTAGCACATATAGAGAAAAGCTCATGTAGGCGAATTCCCCTTGACAATCCCTTTGGAAGGCTTGTTGTGGAAGATAATTACGCGCTCTCAGTAAATTCCACAGAGACAGTCTTTGCTCCATTGTTGGAACAGATTGTTATCTCTTGAGTTGAGTACCAGATGAAATAACTGACATACATTTGGGGTTGTCAAAGTTAAGTATCTTCAGCAATAGAATCGTGGTAAGATTTTCATTCTATGAGAAGCCCTTGGGTATTGAGCAGAGCTTGGGAATGGCTTATTCGCATGTCTCAGCTCATTCACTCAGGGACATACGCTCACTGAGCAGAATAGTGGATGGACTCTCCTGCACCTAAGAATATTTCTCTCTCATTTTAGTTTTTACAGAGTATTTAATTTACACAATTAAATGCATATATAATGCAAAATATGTGTAATTTGGGATTAAATGAGGAGTGATCTAAATAGGTATAGTGGAAATAACATTTGCACAGTACAAGAAGAGTCCAGATGTGTAAGGGTATAATTTTCTTTGTCTACAGCTGAAATTAAATTTAGCTCTCAAGATCCAATCTCCTAAAGCAACAAAACACTTAATTGCTCCAATTCCAGAAACTTAAGTACTTTCATCTTAAAATGTAGTCTCCTTAACTTTCCATTCCTCTCCGTTTTCCTTCTCCTCTTCTTCCCAGAATAATCTACATTCCAGTGGAGGTGGAGGGGGGGATTACATATCATTCTAGCACCAGAGAAGGACATTGGCCCATGTGTCATCTCTGTCCTCACTGGCCTTCCTGAGATGTAGCTGTCTCGCCAAGTCTTGGGCAGCAGCCTCTGTCTCCACTGTGATCAGGCTGGAGTAATCTGTCCTCTTAGCCACTTTGGGGCTCTAGGGAAGCCTGGGGGTGTGGTGGTCTTTTCCACACTGGCTCTCAATGGCACTGCAGATCCTCTGCCACTTGGTCACATCTCTCATCCTATCCCTTAATGAGCTCTTCTCCCATGACCTCTACTCTAGGTCCTCTTGTTTCACACCATGGTGACTCTTTGGCAGATATATCAACCCTCAGTTATGAACCTCATTTAGGGTTTCACTAAGACATACAAAATGATTTTTAGATCTTTTCCAGCCCCATGAACCCTGGGACATAGAGAGGGAGAGGGTAAGCAAATCAACTTTTTCACACCCTCTCCATCTAAATGTACTTTGCTTCCCTTTCTGTTGCAACCCACTGACTGGCCCAGAGCACACTTCCCAGAGCTCCAGATGCACTGAGCAATTCTTAGACTTATCTGAGACTTCCATCTATGTGTAACCAGAATTTTCATCTTGAGAGAGAAAGGGTGCAAAGCCCCACACTAACATCTCAGCTCTAATTCTCCTCCTCAAATGCTCTGAGCTCCTCCAGCTGCCCCAAAAGGGGTCCTATCTCCTCTCTGTCTCACTCAAAACATCTGAGATCATTATGCATGTTTTCTTATACCATGTGTAAATGGTATGCCTTAAATTAAAATGGAGAGGGGATTTCCTTCCCCTCAATCCCTGGCTCCTACAACTCAAAGCTCTTTAATTCTCTGTTATAGACTTTACATTAAATTTAGAGTTTTCAAATATTTCACCAAATGTTCTTTCTGCCCCTTTTTCTCTCTTCCTTTTCTTCTCTTCTGGGACTCCCATTATACACATGCATGGTTGATGGTGTCCCACAGGGCTCTGATGTTCTGCTCATTTTTCCACATTTTTTTCTCTTTCTATTCCTCGAACTGGATCATTTCAATTGATTTATTTTCAAGTTTGCTGATTCTTTCTTCCACCTGCTACTATCTGTTGTTGAATCCCTCTAGAAAATTTTTCATTTCAGTTATTATACTTTTAAAATCCAGAATTTCTATTTGGTTCTTTTTTATAATTTCTATCTCTTTATTGATTCTCTACTTGGTGAGATATTCTCTTACCTTCTTTAGACATGATTCCCAATAGTTCTCTGCATGTATTTTAAAGCGCTTAAAGTATTTATCTGATAAGTCTGAGCTTCTTCAATGACAGTTTCTGTTGACTTTTTTCTATATATGGGCCATATTTTCTTTTTTTCTTTGAAATCTTGAATTTTTGTTGAAAACCAGACATTTAAAATAATATGATATCTGGAAATCAAATTCTGCCCCCTGCTCAGGGTTTGTTGTCATTGCTACTTGTTGTTATTTATTTAGTGGCTTTTCTGAACTAATTTTGAAAAGCCTATATTATTTGCATGTGTGGCTGCTGAAGTCCCTGATTGCTTAGCTCAGTGCTCAGCTAGTGGTTGAACATCAGGGACCTTAAATATCTGGAATCAATAAGTTCTCAATCTTTGCTGAAGGGTGCTATGTGTGTGCTGGAACATATGTTCAATATTTAGCCAGACAGTTGACAACTTTCTCTCAGCCCTCAATTTCTTTGAAGCCTCAAGGTCAGTCAGAGGTGAGGGTAAGACTTTCTTATATTTTTCCTAGACATATACACAAGTCTTGGCATGCACAGAGCCCTACACATGCACGTGGCCTTCTAAACTCCCAGGAATATGTCAGAGCTTATCAAAGACCCTGTAAACATCTCATCCCTTAGTTTTTCCTTTTAAGCTTTTTGGTTAGCCTATTGTTTGTCCTAACTGTTATCCACCACTTCAGACAGCCACAAAGTTAAACAATTGCCTCTAAATGTTTTCAACAAACACCCTGTCTTAGGGGAAAAGGCCCTTTGCAATGGCAGTGGGTGAGATCCAGTTAAAGTTCTCTAAAGGTCAGATAATGACTGTCCTCTGGGAATGAGTCTTTGAAGGGGCACAACTCTATTCTACCTTCTCCAGTGGCTACTATACTGCTGGCTTTCACCTGATTGTGGTCCATTGGTTTGCAGGCTACCATGGAGCCGCAGAGTGGGGTATGGGAATGGAGCAAGTTAAAATGCCATAAACCTCAGTGTTCTTGTTGAGTTTCAGCTGCTTTCTTGAATAAATTCTCCCTGGAGTGCTGCAAGCCTTTGATTCATTTCCAGAGTTTCAAAAAAAGTTGATTCCATCTCTTGCCAGTTTTCTTGCTGCTTTCGAAGAACTTTCTGAGGTCCTTTCTCTCCATTTTTGCTAATGGCAATCAATAATAGATTTTTTTAAGTGTTTTAAAATGCAATGCTAAGCAGTGACTATTTTGTTTTCAGCTGTGCCTGCTCTCTGGATGACGATGATAGCAATAGTAAAAATAATATAACTTCTATTTGAACCAGTGCCAAGCATATTCTAATAACTTTACATGTATTACCTCAGTTAATCTTCAAAATTATCCTATTAAACAGATAGTATTATTATCCCAGTTCACAGACAAAGAAAGTGTAGCATAGAGAGGTTTAGTAACTTGCCTACCATCAGTAAGAGCTAAATGGTGGAAACTGGATTCGAGACTGTCTGGCTCTAGAATCAAGGGCTCTGAGGCAACATAGAACAATTAGGAATTACCAGAATAAAAAATGTCTCAGTATTTCAAAAACATTAACCCACTACAGAAGCTTTTATTTTACTGAACTCTAGATCACTTTAGGTGGAAGAAGCATTCATACTACATATTTCTTGATCATCATCATGTCAAGTAATTTTACTGTTTTTTATAAAAGCAAATTATTAATACACAATGGAAGATTCTTTAATTTGTAGTTTCATTACATTTTTTTGTATACACCATTTAACAAATCAAAACCAAAATCTGTTACCAGACATAATTTTTGCCACTTGTTTGAGAAAATATGATCACTATACCCCTGAGATCCCTTCTGGTGTTGAAATCTTTTTGAGGCATTAGTTTCATTTGTTCACTTTCAATTCAAGAAAAATTCTCAAGTGTTTACTTTGTGCCAGACACTGAGCTGATGGTGAACGAAGCGGATTCTGCCATCATGAGGCTCAAAGCGAAGTGGGAAAGAGCCATTAATTAGTAACAGGTGTGATGACTGTTACGAAAGAGGAAACACATATATGGGAACATATAAGAGACCTGAGCTACTCTGCAAGATTAGAAAAGGCATTTTTGAGGATATGACATTTAAAATGAGACCTAAAAGACCAGATGGAGTAATGGGAAGTCTCAACAGAGGAAGCAGACATGTGAAGGCAGAGAACCAGAAAGAATGTAGTTTATTCAAGAACTGAGAGCAACTTAAAGTGGCCAGAAAACAGAAACTGTAAGTAGAGGCAGACATGGAGATAAAAGAACTTAAATGAAGGATCCTATTTGTTCAAAGCATTTGCTTAGATGGCTAAAAGTCCCCAAAGAACAACTTACTATATTTATATGTAAATAGTCTTTGAGCACGTCATTAAGAAGGTGCCTGATGGCAGCATATATGGCAGGCTTCTGCTTTCTGGTTGATAGTTTTTGGTGAAAGATTGCCTGCACTCTCTAACAGAGCTAAAATCTATCTGGAAGTTGTACAAGGAGAGAGGGATAAAAGGTTTCATGAGCAAACTGGTAAGAGCAAGCCAAAATTTAAAATTATTGAGAGAGAGAGAGAGAGAGAGAGAGAGAAAAACAAACAGGAACAAATCATGCCTGGAGGCAACAATGCAACTGAAGTTATTCCAAGGTTCTTGCCTGACTGTCTTCTCCAGCCAGGTATTTTACAAGCTCTGTGAGGTATTCCATTTTCCTCGTTAATAGGAGGAAACCAAGTTTCAGAAATACAGATGACCTCCTTCAGTTAGCAAGTACTTATTGAGTACCTACTACATGCTGGTTTATCATGAACCCAAGCTAATGGAATTTATATTCGAGCAGGAACTTGTTGAAGATCACACAACCAATAAACCTAAATCAAGATTTTTCTAACGAGAAAGACTAGAGTCTCCTTTTATTATACCACACTGAATAAGAAAAGGCTTTTTTCTTAGAAGTGAATGGAAGACCCCTGAATGGTTTACTAACAGTAAATTATCTCTTAATGTTAGTTCAACTAAGATCTCCATTATTTGTTAGCAGTTACAGCAGGCACATTGTTTTCTAGCTATAGAAAAGATACCCAGGGCAAGGCTGGCTTACCTCCTCCATCAGGTAGTTAGAACCACTCAGACCCCTGGAGACCGAGAAAAACGGATACACCGCAGCTGTGAATTGATGTTGCTTGCTTCTCCTCGGCCCCATCTCCCATTTTCCTCCTTCAGTCTCTCCTCTCTCCTTTTCTATTTGGAGCCCTCGGGAAAGAGACTGCAAAACCCAGATCCTGCCTGTCTTGTAGGGACATTAAATATTCTCCAGGGCCCTGTTCCTCATTCTGATGTGTTCGCACCTGTGTCCTAGTTCCAGATCCCTGACTCCAGTCTCAAAAGGGCAAGGCAGAGATACTTAACTTTCCTAGATTTTTAGAATTCTTCTGAACTTCCCTCTGCTGCCATCCCAATGCTCTGAATGAGGAGACTGTGAAATGTGACCCCATACGGCCTATCCAGAGAGGCCCCCACAGGACTGCTCCTCTAGCAGTGCCTTCATTTTGAAAACACTGAATCTTTGAGAGAGTAAAGGAGGAAGGGAGCATCAGGAGGAGACTGAGAAGGCAGGGTTGCCCTGCAGTTCTTCCTTTTGAAATGTTTTCCTGGATTGTGGGTGGGTTGGGGAGAGGTGACTAGAAAGAAAAAAAACGGGGGGGGGGGTTGTTGTTTCTTTGTGTTTTTTCTATTCAAAAATATAGCCTCAACCCAACATATATTTTTTAAAAATGACTTCACCCATGAGGCTTCTCTGTTCATATTTAACAAGTTGAAATTCTTTATAGATCTCTCATTTATATCTTTACTTTCAGACCCTTTGAAATCTAAGATCATCTAAAGCATTGTATTTTTATGTTATTACTAGCTAAATTTTCAAATAAATACCAGCAACCTACTTTGCCAGAAAGAAAGAGTATTTTTTTCTAAGGAGATGCTCTTCTCAAAACACAGGTAGATTCATGAAACATCAGGCAATCCTGGGCAGCCTCTTTCTGCCCTGTGCTGTGTGTTGTCTTGATATCAGCTCGTATAACATCCCCACTGTCCCTTTGTGACCCTCTCACCAAGGAGACACATATCTAGTGAAATTAATCCAGCCTGCGGTTTTATATACAAACAAGTATAACTGGAACTGACAAAAGACTAATGACCGAAACTGAAAGAACATTAGTAAAGCACAAACCTCCTCCAGATCTGACTGCTCACAACTTAATGCACAAACTTGCTGGGATCAGCAAGAGAACACATATAATTTGCTTTCTTTCTCGGTAGGTGTTGGAAAGAATTATGAGCATCTTCAGCATCTTCATTGAAACTTTGGCATCAAAACAAACTTTAAAGTTATAGATTCTCTTCACATTTCATGTCATTTTCAAGTCATTTTCAGAGATGATAGGATGTCATGAAGTCCTGATGATTCTACCTTGAAATTACTGGATACCCCACATCTACTGCCATCTCTTCATTGTCCTGCCACTTCTCTTTCTGGATGTTATATCTTGCCTGGACTTCTGCAGTAGCCTCTGAACTGGTCTTCCCACTTTCACCTCTCCAATCCACTCTCAGCACAGCAGTCAGAGCTAAAACATCCATTCATTGTGTCATTCCCCTGTTTAACTCTGATAGCTGCCCTTCTTCCCTTTGAACAGCAGGTAAAATTTGAAATCCCTAACCTGCTTCTTGGCTCAACTGAATCCCAACAACGTACTGGCCTTGTTGATTTCTCTTGAAGCTACAAGTTCTTTCCTACATCAAAGATTTCGTATACGCTATTCTCCTGGCCTGGAGCACTGTTCCCTTGTGCTTTGCCTGGTTAACTCATGCTCATCCATCAGACCTCAACTTAAATATAGTTCCTCAGAGAGATCTCTCCATTCATCTTAATCTGAATCAGAGCTTTCTATCATCTCTTTCACAGCACTTGCTTTCTAAATTACATCTTAATTCGTGTGTTTATTTGTTCAATGTTCATGTCCTTCACTACAATAAATCTCTATGTGTACAGGGATGTTAGTGCCTTGGGCCCCACTGTTCCCAGGGCCCAAAGGGATACCTAGCAAGTGTTATGTGCTCAGCAGATAATTAGTCAGTGAATGCACAGATGAATACTTATGGAAGGAAGGGAATCACAAGGCCTCAAAATATCCCCCAGCCTCCATGCCGAAGCCCTCCCCCAGACAACATGGGACTTCCAGAGAACCCAGTATAGCACCTCCTAGACACATTTAACTCCATAGCAACTGAGACATATGGGTGGTAGAACATTCTACCCATATCTCTGCTGCACCCAGTGAATCAGCTCTACAGAGGCCCTTCATGATTCTGCCACCAACAGTCCAGCTCCCCACCTCCACCGTCTCCCACTCTTGACAGCTTATTCTGAGGTCAGAGGGATGAGAGATCTTTTTAAAGACCCTGCCCCTTAATAGGATCAAATAAGGCCCTTCATTATCTTCTCCTTCCAGATCCTGTTCTAGTGTGCCACAAAGGTCTACTATTGCCCCTTGTAGCTGTTTCAGACAAGCCTCAGCCCACCAGCTCAATTCATCTGATGTGCTTGGGCCCAGCTCTGCTGCCACAGTTTGTCTTGACCCTCCTGCATTCCAGTATCCACCTGCTTGCCAAAACTCAGCCTTGTTGCCCAGTTCTGGCCCCACTCTCAGTGCCTGCATTCAGTGACTGAAGGAGCAACCCAGTTTGGCCTTCTCCTCAGCTAAGGGCAAAGCTTTAATTCACCCTTTAGATCTCTCACTTTGCTGTCTAGGGAGCCCTCACCCTGGCAGCAGGTCTCTGGCC
The DNA here is from genome assembly GCF_030020395.1 of Manis pentadactyla. Taxonomy (NCBI): domain Eukaryota; kingdom Metazoa; phylum Chordata; class Mammalia; order Pholidota; family Manidae; genus Manis; species Manis pentadactyla. The sequence goes on along the minus strand of NC_080030.1, from coordinate 91,567,057 downwards.
AGCACTCAGGCCAGGCTGCGACAAGTCTCCCCACAAGACAGGTCAGGGAGCTGTGGCCCTTGCCCACCTCTGAGGCCCCATTTCCCTCCTGTTCTTCCATGAGCATTCCATCTGGTCTGTCGTTCCTGTGATCCTTGGCCCTGAAAATTCCTCCCACCTACCCCGCAAACCACTAGATCTGGTAACCCATTCTGATTCCTCTGTCAAGCCCTCTCCAGAACTTCTATGAAGACCTTCCCAGTCCTCCAACCTACTCACCATGACTTGTTCACATCAGCATGAGATTCTCCACAGAACGGAAGAAAAAGAACAGACTCAAATTCAAATTCCATTCTTGTCAGTTACTAGTTGTAGGGCCTTGAGCAAACGACATCTTAAAAATCTCATGTTTTAAAAATCTATGAAATGGGAATATCCACTCACAACCTTTGGCTGCTAGCACAGATGTGTCACATCACAGATATTCAGTAAATGTGCACTGAGGGACATAAAGAATGTATTAATCAGTCACAGCAGCATGGTGCTATGGCTATAGTTAAGAGAGAGAACTCTTATTTTTGGCTATATAATTCTCCTAGCTGCTGAGAGAAATCATGAAAGCAGCAGAGTCAGGGAGAGATGTTTGGAAAGGACAGCTTGTGCTTTAGGCCTTAAGAATGAGTGCAATATGGATAAGAGGATGAGAAAGGGAAGCTACCTGAGAGGACCGACATGAGTAAAAGTCTGAGTGCATGACGGCCGTGCAACCAGGGGAGGCAGAGCTGAAGAGAGGGAACAGCATATGTTGAGGAGAAGCAGAAGATCAGCCTGAATAGCTGGAGAAGGGCCAGCTCAGGAAAAATGGGAGCAAAATGAAACCTAGGTTTCCCCTGGCTTCTTGCTTATCTCCATAGCTTTGGTTTTCCATTCTCGGTAAGTGAATGTTTTGGGGTGCACCATCTCTAAGCATTTGTTTATTTGTAACTCAATTAACCCAGCCCCCAGGGAGTGACATAGTGCACACCTCAACCAAGTAACTGATGTTTGTAAAATCCGAATGGCACCTAAAGTAATTGTTAGGAGGATGTTGCTGGAGATGTTGCAAATGCCCGGGCTTAGCCCTGGACGTGGTAATAGAGGCAGCGGCCTCCCACTCCTCTCCTTCACCCAGCATCACTCAGCTTGCTCCTTAAATAGTTGTGAAATATCTTCACTGAATCCACACTTGCAAAAATTCTTGAAATCTTGACTCTTATATAAAGTGACTCGGTTAGAAAAATAGACTCCAGGTAAACTATTTGTACTTACTTTGGGCCTCGTATCTGTAGTTAGGTTATAATAATAATAATAATAATACCCATACTAGGTCCAGATAAATAAAATGACTCTAATATTAATGCTGATAGGGTACTACATGCCAAGGATTTTATGTATATCATGACATGTATTCCTCACAACAATCCTCAAAAGGAGGTACTCTTATCATCATTTTATAGATGCAGAAACTGAGGCACAGAGCGGTGCAAATAACTTCCCCAAGTCAGACAGTTAGGTGAGGTGGGGTTAGAATTCAGACAAGGCGATCCGCCTCAGAGCCCACGCTTCCAACCCTCTTGCCCCACCACCTGCATAACGGCTTCCTGATTTTACAGAGAGAAACTAAGTTGGGCAACGATGGAGAGAATTGCCTTGGGTCACTGAACAAGCGAATCAGTGGCAAAGTCGGAACACCCAAGAATCCTGGCTCTTTCTCAGCCCAATTATTCCATCAACCAATCCGTATAAAGAGGTTCTTTTTCTCATCATTCTTTTCTTCCATTTTTAATGGCTCCCAAGGCAATGGGACTTGAGCAAGAAGAAACAAAACTCCATTTCAAAAGCAAAGCTGCCCTCTGGCTAAAATTCCATTTTCTAAAGTTCAGGATTTCTAATAAAAATAGAAATCAGTCAACCCCAACCCTTCTGGCACACCGTAAAGTGACCTTTCCATGGTCCAAAGTCCAGAGCAATGGATGGATGTTTCCACTTAGGAGGCGAGGGATGCGAACATCAACAAGCAAAGACCACAGGCCTCTCGGGGTTGTTCAGTGCGAAGGTTACAACATATAAAGATATACGAACTGTTACTTTCAAACATTTGAAGCTTCATGGAATTCTATTGAAATTCCATGGAGATCCTTTAAACTTCCCCATTCTTCCTCCTTAACCAAGGAGGAGAAAAAGGTTTGTGGAACCAGACCAAGCTTGCCACGTGGGAGCTGCCAAGGGAACTGATTACATTCTTCGTGGTTCTTGAATACATGTTAAAAATACTCACAAATCTTAAATGCTGCAGTCCTATAAAATGTTATCTAGTTTCTGACTTGAGAGTTCATTGATGTGAATTTTGACACAATTAATTGTAACATAGTTTTGGGAAAGAAAAATTGGGTTGGGCTTGATCTTCCTCCAGAAACAGCCGCTGTTTGGAAGACTGTCCTGGGACCGGTCTCACCCCTCAGAGGTAACGATCCGAGACAGGCGCGGGGAAGGCCCCCATGTATGAGAGCTACACTCAGTATGACGCGCTGAACGGCGAGGGACAGAAAGCCACCCGTTCTGGGCACTAGCTCCAGCCAAGATGGAAGTGATAATAGAAATTTCATGTGGCCTGTTTCGTCTGTGGAAAATAGTCCAAAAGTTTTCCTTCAGCAGCCAACCAGAAGTCCTACTCAGAGCCAAAGGCAGCAACTGGAAACAAAGTTGCCAAGCCCTGATTTCCCACTCTGTGTCTTACTATTTTCTGTTTTTTATTTTTCTCTCTAGATGTCAGCTGTGCTTGATAAAAAAGAGCAAAGCTTTCCTGTGTCCACCTGTTCAAAGGTAGTGTCATTGAAGCCAATGACCCTCTGTATGGGGCAGGGGATGTAATGGGGAAAACAAAGCTTTCCACATGGGCATAGAGATTTTTTCAGAAGGATGAAATAATCACTTTGAATTTAGTTTTCAGTTCATGAACAATCTGGTTTAACTTTCCTATTTTGAGGCTATACCAATGGTGTTAGTTTTTACTATGTGCTTGCCACTGCAGACGGGCAGGCCTAATTTAGGTTAATGACCCTTTTTGCAGGGAACAGCTACATGGAAATTAATTAAGTGGAACACCATGTCTTTAGGAAAACTGTCCTGCTATGAAAAATTGGCTACTGGGGAGACTTCCTTTTAAATAGAAAACTATGTCTTTCACAAATACTTTGGAAACTGAAGCTCAGCTCCTCTTAGATAAGTTTTATGATAAAAAGAGAAGCCTTGTTCAAACAAATAAATCATCAGAGTTAACAGTAGAATATAAACATGATTTTGCTCATAAATATTTAACATTTTCTGACCTTCCCATAATTCAGTTTTTACTTGGGTTTTTAATTCTAATACAGAGAGTCCAGGCACATGGGAAGTAAACAAAAAAATATTCAAGAGAATGACTTCATCTGTATCAAACCAAGCATATTATTATGTATATAATTAATAATATCATGAGTTGAATTAATAGGACAAGCAGAGAAATGGCCAAAAAATACTAGTACCGTTAAGTGTAGCTCATTCCTGAAAGGAAAGATCACCTCTGACTTGAAGAGTCGCTGGGCTTATGATCTCAGTTTTCTTAGCTCATCACACATATGCAATGTTTGTCTGCCCTGTGCATTAACTAGCCTCGATGCAACATCCCTATGAGATAAGTGGGGGTATCATTAGCTCCATATGGCGGATAAGGCAGACCAAACATGTGGAAATCAAATGACTTGCCTAAAGTCACCCAGAAGCCAGTGGAGGAACGGAGATTAGAACCCACAAGCCGCTGCTCCCCCGCACTGTGAAGCCAAGCACAACCCCAGATTACCACCAAGAAACTGGTCTTCCCTAGTCACTGCCAGAGGGCGTCCCTGCTCTGGGTGCCAGGCTAAAGGGAGAAAACACCCGCAGCAAGCTGCCATCCCCTCAAAAGAAAGGAATCCAAACACCTTTAAACTTCAGAGTCTATTTTTGAAGTGCCCTTCTCAGTAGGTAGATATACAACTAGCAATTTGAGGAGCTTTATCTTAAAGAAAAATAAGGGATTAAAAGGGCAATTTCGATGGGCTTTTTCCAGATTAAAAGGATCTAAAACATTTCTGTTCAATGAGCTTGGAATGAAGTTCAAATTCAGTTCATAAGCTTATCTCCAAATTTCATTTTTCAAAGTACCTCAAACATAAACTCCCACTCAACTTGATCAAAAGCCTCTTCTGCTTCAAGAGACAGAGCAACAATCAGCTCTCTTGTTCATTGAGCCAAGTCAGTGTTCTTAATCAGCATAAAAAACAGGAGCCAAAGAGTGGTTTTTTAATAAAAAGTGGTTTGATGAGGCTCCAGGCTGGTGGCAGCATTCTCAGCCCAGAAAAATATCAGTCGCCTCCTCAAATATGCAAACAGGCCCCAGAACAGGGCCAGTTGCGGCAAGCAGCATTTCCTGCCGGTCCAAGCCCTCAGCCGTGTTCTCCCCCCTCACCCCCTCCTCCCCTGCAGCGTGCCACACTGGCCACCCTTGTTTGGGTCGAGGTTTCAGTGCCCCCTCCCTCCTAAGACTGGGTCATTTGGGCTTTTCTTTCCCTTCTCTTCCCTCTCTCAGCAATTTGCTCCTAAATCCATTAAGTGGGACAAAGCACTAAGGGGTGGTCAGAGCTGGCCCCAGCTGGATAAGGAGGGTGTCCAGGAGGAGGCCGCTCAGGGTGGGGTGTCAGAGCCTGAGCCGCCGAGGACAGCGTTCCTGCAGGGGGCGGCCTGCTTCGGTGGCGGAGTCTGAGGGGGGTGAGCAGGACAGCCCTGTGGGGGGGCAGCCAGGCGTAAAGTATCAGAGTCCAGGCAGAGGGGGAGGACATTCCTCCATGGGTAAGAGGAGGGACGTGGAATAGGAAATTGGTTATATAAAGGCAAGAAATGGAATGAGTAACTTATTAAGGACAGTGGGAGCCAGGATTCTCACTGTTGGTGAAGGGAACCACAAATACAGGAACAGACGAGCCTGGAATGAGCCCTCTAGTTGGTGGATTGGAATTGGAGGTGTCCAGGTGAATGCACGGTTTCCAATGTATTTATATAGATAATGAAATAAATGTGTGTATATCTATACACATATTGTGGAAAGTAGAATAATGGACCCCCCCCCAAAAAAAACTGTTCACATCCTAATGCCTCAAAACTGCGAATTTGTTACCGTCCATGACTAAGGGAACTTTGCAGTTGATCAGGTGAAGTATCTTGAGATGGAAAGGTTGTCCTGGATTACCTGGGTGGGCCCAGTGTAATCACAGGGGCTCTTGTGATTATAAATATTGGAAGGCAAAAGGATCAGGGTCAGAGACAGAGAGAGGACAACAGCGGCAGAGGTCAGAAAGAGAGAGAGAGACATTTGAGGATGCTGTGCCACTGGTTCTGAAAATGGAAGGGACCACAAACTAACAAATGCAGGCAGCTTCTAGAAGCTGGAAAAGGTAAGGAAATGGATACTCTCCTACAGCCTCCAGAAGGAATGCAGCTCTGTGTAGACCTTGATTTTAGGACCTCTGACTTCTAGAACTGAAAGATGACGGGTTTATGTTGTTTTAAGCCACTATGTTTGTGGTAACCTGTTATAGCAACAGTAGGAAAGTAATACACATATATACTGGTTAGTTCTGTCCAGTGAGAGACCCTGGGATCAGCAATATCACAGTAACAAGGAGCACACCTAGCTCCTAAGTACCACTCTCCACTGAAAGGAAGCAAGTCTCCTTGGAGAAATGGCTGATTTAGAGCTGGAGCTGGGTAAGTACAAGATAATTCTGGAATATATTTTGCATCAGAAATCAAGGAAGTGTTCAAAGAATGGTGGGGCCCTGTCAAAAGTATACAGGAGTCAGCTTGAAGGGGCTGCTGTTGGACAGGTCTGGGACAATCTGAGCATCAGAATAATGATAGTAACAGATTATAAACCACTGAACAAAATAGAAACATGAGGATATGAATAAATTAACTAAAAGTTTGGTTAGGAATGGGATATTTGCATCATTTCAAAACACTTCCCTACAAAACCTGGATTAGTTTTTACAACAGGGAAAAGAGTAGCTTTACGTCAAAGCACCTTGGCAGATAACACCTTAATCAAATGATCAAAGGGAATGCTATCGATAATGGGACTGATCCAAATAGCTCACCACTTAATAGGATGCAAGAACACAGCATCACCTCCATGACATTCCTGCCAAAGATGCACAATCTGAATCACATCACGAGGAAACAACTGAGAAAACCAAACTAACATACATTCTACAAAACAACTGACCCAGATTCTTCAATAATTTTAAGACCATAAAAGTCAACTAGAGACTTGTTTTGCTATAAAGGAACTTGGTAACATTTGAATAGGATCTGAATGTTAGATGCTAGTAATGCATCAGGGTTAATCTCCCAATTTTGATAGCTGTGTTGTGGTTATGTAAGAGAATAAAGTATCATGGAATTATGGGATGCTATTTTGGCAAATTACTCTCATGTGCTGGAACAAAATTCTTTGTGCTGTACTTGTAACCTTTCTGTAAATTAGAGATCATTTCAAAAACTGTAAATGTATATCTGTTGGTCCCTAGTTCTTTTCTTATACTATAATTAAGTCTTTTCCTTCCAACCATTGCTTCAGTACTCCGGGTACCAATGGATATTTCTCATTTTCTCGAGATTCAGAGCACTTGAGGCCACACCCACTAAGAGAGGATGGCTTGCGTCTGCGACGTGGGGTCTGGCAGGACTTGTTGCAAAACTCATTGAATCCTGCTTGATGAGAGATGGTGAGAAAAGGTGTGGAAAGATGATTTTTGAAAAACAGAATGTTCTTGGTTCTTTTTTTTTTCCCCTGGCATCTGATTAAAATGCCCAAGTTCACTGTGGAACAGTCAACAAGTTGAGTGTCTCTGTTAGCATTTTAATTTTATCATCCATTTCTCCTCTCCGTTCAAAAAAAGCAGACCAACATTTCTGAGACACTTGGCCTGAAGGGACAAGGTTCTTAGAATGCCACTGGTCTCTAAACTCCTGCTCTTTTCCTTAGCTTTCCTTAGCAGATGAATCCCATTTCACTTGCACATTCATGTGTACCTATACAAGCCTAAGTGATGTTTCAGACTTTGAAGAAACCAGATAAGGTGCAAAATACATTTAAAGTAGAAATTAGATTTGTCCGTGTCCAAGAAGTCCAAAAATCTTATGCCATCCATTAAAAAAATATATTTGCCTTATTACAAAAAAAAAAAGAGCTAGGAAAGATAATTTGGGACAACCAGGAAAAACTAAATATGTATTCAGTACTAGAAATTAGGAAATTATTGATTATTCTGTTAGGTGTGATACTGGTGTTTGTTTACATAGGAAAATGTTCTTGATTTGGGGGTATGTGTGCAGAGGCATTTCAGTATAAAATATTATGGTGTTGGTAATTTTCTTTAAAATAGTTCCAAAAAATACATATATATACACCTATACATACATATGTACATGTAAATCAAATATGGAGAAGTGGAAAAACCTAACATTAATACTTGTCCTAGGTGGTAAATACATGTGTGTGCATTATACTGATTGTGTGAGCTTCTAAAATCCTTGGGTTAGTTTATCTTCTGTATTCTAACAGCTGTTCTCTGTACCTTACTCCTAAGACTGCCTCACAAAAGACTTGGGGAACTGTGAATGGAATCCCATACTACATAAATTTAAGGGTTGAATTTAGCTGTTTCGTCGCTATACCAGGTCCTTTTGGGGGACTCAGAATCATTATGCATCTACTTTTAAGTTCAACACATAACATTTAAATACCCTATGGAGATATTCCCTTTGTCAGGATATCTGATAGAAATCCGCTCATCTTTGGAGGAAGGTGGGATGTCAGATGAGGTTGTTCCCCATCTCTTTCCCACCACTGAAAACATGCTTATCTCTCCCTAGGGACGTAGATTGTGCATCCTGACAGGCCAGCACCTTTCATAAAGCCTTTGCTCTTGCCTCTCCCTGCAAAGCCCACACAGATAAACACATACACAATCGCACACCTTTCTATTTGCCATTCAAGGCCTAGTTCAGTTGTCACTTCCTGGCTCCTCCAGGCACAGTTCATGCTCTGGGTTCCCACAGTATCTTGTTCAGGTCCTTGCAACAGAACTTAACACTTGGTGATTTATAAATGTGCTTATCTGCTTTCCCATAGACTTTGAGCTCTTCAAGAGGAGGAACCACATTTTAGTTATTTCTCTTATACAGCGACTGACACACAGTAAGTGCACAAGAAAAGCCTGTGAGTGAAGGAATGAATGAGTGTATGAAAATGCCTTTGAGTTGGGGTCTAGGCAAGGTCTAATGACTGGTAGCATCATGGGAATCAGCAGCAGCATTTCCATATCACCCATCAGATCCTGATACCTAATCTTCAGGTCTTGATATTTAATGCCACACAGAGGCATTAACCAGCCGCCACTGCATGTGAGATTAAAATGAAAGAGCATTAGAGGTATTTAACACTTAAGGCTTTATTCCCTAACAAGTTTCACTTTTTTTTCACAGCTTGGAAGTTAGAGCTCTAACAGCCATGCAGAACACCCATCAAACATTTCCACAAGATAAGAAAAGTCACAAAATATTCCTAGGGGAAATACAGATCTCCGGACAGTTGTGGGTGGTACCCGGGCAACATCACTGAGCTAAGGAAATCCCTCTGGAAAGGAAAAGATCGTTAAAATCAAATGTCAACTAACATTTACACCAGACTCTATTCTAAGGGCTTGAGGTGTATTATTACATTTAGACCTAAACAGCCATAAAATGGACATAACACATCCACATTTTATAGATGAGGATTGGGGCAGGGAGCTTGCCCACCTAAGAGTCACTTCAAACTAAAACAGTCTTGTTCTGGACTCTGTGCTCTATGTCACATTGGACATCATGCTACCCTGTCATGAACAGATGTACAAGACTCGTTAAATAATAGCTACATATCATGAGCCATCTAGTCAACCCACTGAAGGTACAGAGAAGGAGACTGAGACCGTGAGGGTGAACGGCCTGTCCAGGCTTACGAAGAGTGCTTCCAGCAGAGCTGGGCCAGAACTGAGGGCCGGCAGCCCGGTGTGCCTTGTTCCCTGACCCAGCGCCTCTCCTCCTTTCATAACGCGGCATCTGGTAAACCACATGATGCTTATCAGATACATTTTCCTGGTTGGCTTAGGGGTAATTGGTGAACTTTGCATTTATTAGCAAACAAACCTCGGGTGCTGGTCTCACACAGACAATTATGTTTACTATGCTCAGGTTAAGTTAATCCACACCAGCAATAACCACTGTGAAGAGACACACAAAAGGAAGTGATATTTAAGGCTGTTTACCCCCTCAGCAAGGTTCAATTTTTTAAGAACTTGAAACAATATGGGAGTCTCTGTCAGAAATGTATGTTATCCAGTTTTCTAGCAACCAAACCACTGGACACTTGTCTAAGTGCCACAAAGTCCACTTTGTGCTTCTCTGTGGGTGCAGACGTTTAATTAAAGGCATGTGATTAAACATTTTCAGTTGACTTAGAAAAGAGAACCATGAGGGAGTGTATTAACTGAAATGATTTTCTTTTTAAAATCTTGATTTTTCTGTGTTTACTTTTAAATTCATTTATCATTTCATTTGTTGTCATCAAGGTTTTAGATTTCCTAGATTTAACATTAAATGTGACATTAAATATAACAGTAGCATAAATTCCAGATTTGTCAAAACTCAAGTATTGGGTAACCAGCAATTTGCAGTTTTATTCTCTGCCCTCCACCCTTTCAGGCAACACTCAGACGAGGGAGGTGCTAACATGTTTCAGAAATCCGTTTAACAAAGAAAACAGTAATTCGTGCTGTCTGCTCCTATGCGAAACACCCTTCTGTCTTCTGTCCCCTCTTAGAAGAGTGTAGGTGTCCTCCCTCAAGAGGGCCCCTGCCACACTCCCCTGGGGAGGAGAGGTTTGCACCTCTTCCAAGCATCTTAAAAGCCTATTCTTTCTTTCAAGTTTGCTGTAATTGAGGTGTGCAGAGTGTGAATAAGCCTAGGCCTAACAAACACCACCTAGGGAATCCACATTCTCTGACTCTTCTTTCAGAGCCTCTTTGCTCTCCTGCTGGAGAAGTCTTCCAGGATTTTCTTAGTTTAGTTGTCGCCGCCCCAGACAGCCCAGCCAGCATGAGTGCTGTAACCGTGAGAGCAAACCGCCACAGGCTGAGAGCCTACTGTGTGCCAGATGCCATGCGCAGGGCTTACCGTGTTATCTGACTGAGCATGAATGCATCCCCTTCTCAGAACCAGGAGAGTCCAGTAAAAGCAGGCACTTTTGTTCCATCAAGGCAGTTCTGTCTTCTCAGGTCAGAGACAGAAAGGAAAGGAGTTGATAAGCGTTTACTTTTTCCTTTTGAGACAAATGTGGCCCTTTTCTGTACTGCACTGGCTATTTTGCTGGTAGCCCTTCCGTTATTTTTGTTTAATTTTAATGTGCAGTAATCTTGATTCTTTAATGAGGAACCTCGAGAAAGAACTTCCTTGTCAAAGAGAAGGAGGCAGGGGTGCAGCCCACGTTCCAGACTCTGCTCGCCGATTCTCACCCTGCCCCAACCCTGGGCCTATCCCAGGCCCAGGGTGGATCAAAGCTCTTCTCTCAAACCCAAAGAAATCTGCCCCAGAACACTGCTCAGACATCACAAGAGTTCTGTTTGTGACAACCAAGGCCTCCCAGGACTCCAACTCAATCCGGATAAAACTACCTGAATTGCTACCATCCTATAAATTAAGACCAAGGACAGGATGACACTTGTAACTATGGGAAGGAATATGGCCTTCCTTATTTAGAGAGAAAATAAAAACAGGATCTCCTCAAGTTTCCACTGACTGGGAAGAAAGCCTCACAGGGTTAGGTCTTGATTCTCCCTAACAAAAAGGCAGCAAACGAAGCAGAATAGAAGATCCCCTGTGCTTCAGGGCCTTTCATGGTGCTGAATGTTTGATGCATTATGAACTGTGGTCATTTTTCTTTACTATAGTTTACACAGAACTGAGGTTGCCAGTAGATATTCCAATTGCCAAAGAAGCTAGGAAGATTTTTCAACTCTGCAGGACCTTTTTACTTAATTATTTTAAAAATATAATTATTAGTATAATGCAAAGCAATGCCTTTGGTGCTATTAGGAATTTAGAAAGAGAGATAACTAAGATAGTCATGTTTGGAGTTTATCATCTAGTTGAGAAGACATGTCTTTATATAATACAATGAGTAGATCAAGAAAAAAGAAAGGCAAGAAAGGCCCTAAGTGTGAGGGGTCTTTTAAAAATCCTTTCTCTGGAGTAGTGGCTGGTTGTATCCTCTGGTGTTCTGAGAATTTCATTAATGAGCAGAATGAGGATGCAAATGATTAATAAGACACGTTCCCTTGGTCAGAAAGAGCTTCCAGTCTAGTGAGAAGGATAGACATGTAAATAAATTGATTATAATAAACAAGGCAAGAACTGTGAGAGATAGAAATGAAATACTGTGAAGCTGAGAGATGAGAGTGACCAGCCCCACTCAGGCGCATCAAGGAAGGCTTCACGCTGAAGGAGACAGTTGAGTGAGCCACTGAATGTGGTGGTTTTAAAATATGTCCACACGTTTCTGGAAACTCCTCCTTTCAAGATGTGGAACTCAGTTCCCCGCCACCTGAGTGTGGGCTGGGCTTAGTGGCTCATCTCTTAGTGATACTAATAGAAGATGGCAGAAGTGACAGCATGTGCAACTTCCAGGACTAGGTTATCAGTAGCACTGTGGCTTCCTCCTTACTCTCTTGCTTGGATCACTCAAGGGAAGTCAGTTGTCACATCATGAGGACACTCAAGTAAGTCTAAGAGGAGAACCACAAGGCAAGGAGGTAAGACCTCTTGCCAACAGCCATGTGGGTGAGCCCTCCAGTCCCCAACAAGCCTTCCGGTGAACACAACCCCAGCAAACATCTTGACTGTGACTGCGTGAGAGACCCCCAAACCAGTCCATGTGGCTAAGCTTCTTCTGAATTCCTTACCCCACAAAACTGTCAGATAACAGATGTCCATTATTGATTTAAGTCACCACATTTGGGGATAATTTGTTATCCGGCAAGATTCCTAATACACCAAATGAGTATCAGCTTGCTATACTGGCACCTGGGGCACACCCAGCTGGAGGAACAGAAAGGGGGATACTGAGTGGCTGAGCGTGGCTGGAGGTAGGACCTGTGCTGTGGTCCCGAAGCTTTCAGTATGTAAGCAATTTCCCCGAATCTTCTAAAAATGGGATATTTTCAAATCAATGAATATTAGTGAATACGGCTTCCCATTGCCCTTAGGCAACAAAATCTGAATTCCTTATCATGGCTTATAAGCTATTTCTCGTAAAACCTCACCTTCTGCCACAGTTCTCCTTTCTCACTATACCGCTGTCCCACTGGGTTTCTTCAGTTCCTTTTCCCCAGTGAGGACTTCTCCACACAGCTCCTTCTGCCCCAGAAGGCTCTTCTCCTTCCCATCCTCTGCCTGACTCCTCCTCCTCTTAAAGGGCCCAGCCTGAGGGTGCCCCCAAGAGACCCTTTGCCTGACCATCACTCCTGCTGTTCTCATGCACAGCCCTTGTGTGTTCCCCCACAAGACAAATTGCTCCTGTTATGTTTTTGTCAGTTGGCATGTTTTTGTTTGTCTTCCCCTCCAGCGAATACATTCCACTGCGGCCGGGACCACATTGGACTTGTTGTGGCATCCGGCTGGACTTGGCACAGTGCCTGGCATATGGTAGGTGCTCAGTAAATATGGGCTAGGGTTATCTTCTCTGTCCTCCTGTGTACCAGAACTTTTGTACTGTATATTCACATTTTAAGAATGTTTTTCCTGTGTTATCCCCATCTCAGAGAGAAGCACATGAAATTAAATTCTATAACAAACCTTGAAAAACATAGTCTGTTTAATCTTGTGCAACTTTGTATTTATATTATTTGACTATCTTACCTCATGTCTTGACCAACAACTCATTTATTACAATGCAAAGCAAGAGAAACATCCCATGCCTCCACTCCATTCCCAGACCTTTTTAATGATGAAATATTTAAAATATATTGCAAAATAGAAGGAATAGCACAATGGACATTCTTCTGCAATAAGTAAAATCATTCTCCTATGTAGCAAACCTAACAAAATATCAATAATTTCTGTTATCACCTAATACCCAGTCCCTCTGCCCCAATTTTTTTATATCTGGTTGTTCAAAACAGGATCAAAACAAGGAATACACATTGCATTTTGTTGTTATAGATCTCAAGACTCCTCCCATCTGAACCAGCCTTCCTCCCTTCTTTCTACATGGCTTTGACTTGTTGAGAAGTTTGGGCCAGTTGCCTTGAGGAATGTCCCAACGTCTGGATTTGTGTGATTGCTTCCTCACGATACCACTTAATGTTAATTCATTTCATTAACCTAACTCCTCTGTGTTTCCTGTAAACTGAAATGTAGACATAGAAGGCTTGATTTGATAGCAGACTAAACATTTTGCAGGAATAGTTCAGAGATAAAGATCTGTACTTCATATTGCATCAAATAGGAGGTACATAATGTATGTCTAGTGTCTCACCACTGGTAACACTGAAATTGGTCACTGGGTTTGACCTCCAGATTTCACCATTATAAAGTTCTGTGTTCCCCTTATAACTGGCAAGGCATCTGTGAAGTAACCCTTTGGGACCATGCAAGGATATAATGGACTTTTTTTCCCATTTGTTGGAAGGAGACCTGCAGGCTGCATCTATGCTGTTCAGGGGCAGGGCGGGAGGGAGGAGCCCAGGCTTCAGCACGCTGTTCTTCAGCTCTTGGTCCCGGGCAGCAGTGAGTGCTTCACTGGCCGTGAAACCACCCACATGCGTTCAGCAAATGGTCACCTGGGCCTGACTGGCCGTGAGACAGACAGCAGGGACAGGCAATGGGTGTAGGGCAGTTAACAATAGCCTGCCCTTTAGCAGCATTGAAGGTATAGACTCAAGACACACTGCTAGGGAAACCACACAGGAGGTGCGTATGCTCTGATCAAAGTTAAAAAAAGATACAATTCAGAAAAAAACTGAAAGAAAATACAACTCCTAATGACATTTGGCATGGGGAAGTAGAATTAAGAATTTTTCAACTTTTTGTAATTTCACCTTACTTTTACAGAAAAAATAAGAAATGTGTGAATAAATCAGAATGTGATAGGTAAGATGTTCTGAGAAGAAAAATCATGAATAAAAATGTGAACAGAGAACATGATAAAATGAAATAAATTGTAATTTTTTAACTCACTTTACTTTTTATGTCGAAGTTTATAAGGCAAATTTGAGACATAGTGACATCCTACTTATAAGTACATAAGCACACATTGCTAAATAGTAAGAATGTTTTCCTTTACAGCTAAATTAAGATTGTGTTCATGAGCAAAGTTAATATTAAATCCTTAACATCACTGAACATGCTGTCAATTTTCAGATTTTTCTCCCAATTATCCCAAAAAATGTCTTTTATAGCTGGTTTCCGAACCAGGATCTAAAAACAAGTTTTTAAATGACCATACAAAAATTTTTTAAGTAGTATATCACTGAGATACAGACTTTTCCTTTTAGTTTACTTTACCCATTAATTTAAAAAAGGAATATTTTATTGCTACCATTGCAGTAAATGGATGCCACATGCATCTGGTTAAGGTATTTACAAGTTCTTTCAGTTCCAAAATTTACCATCACTGATAACATTTATATCCTAATGATTTGCAAGTCCTTATTAGCAATGAAGAAATCTTAAAATCAGTATGAAACTTAAATATGCTGGTTTATATGTTGGGCCTCAGAAGTAAATTGTGCCCATTGATGCAGAAGCGCTGTACCATCTCAGCAGGAGGAAGCCAACCTTGGCCAGATTCAGGCTAAGACACGGGGAGTAGGGAAGCAATACATTTGTACATCAGTCAAGAAGATGTGGGTCTTAAGGCTTACAGAATCCCCTTTCTCTTTAAAATGGCACTTTAAACTTTCCCTGCCTTTGCTCAAGATCTTTTCATTTCCTAAAAGAACAAAGAGCATTCATTTTTCAAACACTCTCTGCCCAAGTGGGGAAATTAGCAAGTCAAAGATAATATATTCAAGATATGAAATCATGGTATCTTTCATCCCTCTGTACTTTGGAGTACTTGAGCTGTTTTGAAATAATAAACTGTTCCTTTGTTTTTCTATTAAATGCTTGTGATGAATAGGGAAAAAACCCGTCTACATTTCAAATTAGACTTTTCATTAAGTACTAAGACCTGTTTTGTTCAAAAGAAGTAATGAAATGTGCTTGGGATTTTTTTTCTGTTTTTTGGTCTGAATGTTGCTTGCTTAATTAGTACCATTAAAACATGTAACAATCATAATCGTCTTTTAATACAGAATCTTTAATCCAGAGACCTCGAAGTTCTTTATAAGCAGTATATATTTGCAAATAATATTGGTCGCTTTGAGAGTAGGAAAATAAAAGAGAGAAAATTACCTGCACACTCAAAATTACGTAAGTCAAGAGTCAAATCAGGATTAAATCTTGACCCTAATCAATATCAGCTTGGCCTGAACAAAGTCTCCAGGACTGACTTACAGTTTTAAAGACTGATGCTCTTCCTAGACCATGGTACCGACCTAAAGCATTTTGGGTGCTCTGACACTAAGGTAGTGAGTCCTCAGTCAGTATGTAGGCCATTTTTCTGTAGCTGTATGAAATACATACATATGAATCAGTGGCCTGGCTTATCTGTGTATTTGTTTTGCCTATTTCTTTTTAGTGACTAGCACACCCAAGAGACAGAATAATCTATAAATCAGGATACGGAGAAATAGATGCTGATAATTTATTATTCTTTTCTCAGATTACAGAGTTAACACATATTTGTTGCAGAAATCTTGAAAATCCAGAAAAAGCTCACAGAAGTACAAGTTACTCATTTTCCCACTTACATCTCCTAAATAGCCGCCTGTATCATTTTGATTTATCTTAAGAAACTTCTTGTCATGCATGTACATCTCACTCATCAACTGGAATCTCCCTATCCCTAAAGATATGAACAAACTAGACTCAAATATCTTTCTAGGACTGCAGAAAGTCCAACAACCTCCTGAATATTTCTGCAAATTTCTTGAGGTCTGATGAGAAGGTGAAGGTCTGATTGGGGGTGAAGAGAATTTGGAGAGGCCTGTCACAAGGCCCCTCTAGCTGATTTCTTGCTCTGCCAATTCCTGTTCTCTGCAGACCCTTTGTGGATTCTCCAAATACTAAGTGTTAGGCCCTTCTGTGATAAACCTTACTGAAGGTCTTTTTTCCTCGAAAATAAGGTTTAAGAAGGTGGAGAGAGTGATAGAGGTTTACTTCACTGCAGTGTAAATAACTTACCAATTGAATATTTAACCCCTGTTCTTA
This sequence comes from Manis pentadactyla, assembly GCF_030020395.1. Classification (NCBI taxonomy): domain Eukaryota; kingdom Metazoa; phylum Chordata; class Mammalia; order Pholidota; family Manidae; genus Manis; species Manis pentadactyla. The sequence continues at coordinate 91,550,554 of NC_080030.1, read as the reverse complement.
AATTCTTTTAAGCTTTTTGACAACTTGGACTATAGCCTCCTGCCATTTTGCTGGGCTATCTAAATATAGAATTTTCATTAACTTACCCTGAACCCACTCTACAATTCTACTAAAAAAAAAAAATTTCCATTTAATAATGATCAGCTATTCAGGTTTATCTAAACTTATAATTTAGGGTCAGAGTGCCTAATTTAAAACCTTAGGGCAACCAAACTCTCTAAGCCTCAGCTTTCTCATTTGTAAAATAAGGATATTGATAGAACCTCTTTCATCAGCAAAGCACTTGGCTCATCACATGGCGTGTTGAATATACATGAACTACTTTCCATTCTTATTGAGAAATATTTCATCCAGGCTGCACAGAGCCTGGAGAATCTGTCTGGACCTCTCTTAGGTACCCCTCTCTAGTGACCAGAACAGTTTTACAAAGCAGTGTGAGGCTTAGAGATCAAGAACGCACAGTCTGATGCTGGACTGCTCATTGCCTGTGATGTAGTAATCAGGGCTCTGTCATGGGGGGCTCTCAGGAAGCAGACACTGAGATGGAGTCTGCAGTACAAGATGAGTATTAGGGAAGGAAGGGGAAGGAATACCTATGGAAGGAAGCAGGATTGGGCTGGAGTGAGCAACCATTCTAGTTTTCCCAGGATGGAGATTTCTTGGGACACAGAACTTTCAGTGCTAAAACCAGGACAGTCCTGGGCAAACTGAGATGGTTGGTCACCCCTCCTGAAGCAGAAACTGAAATGTGATACAGGTCAACTTCATCAGAAGTTCTGCCAACCAGGCAGGGAGCTCTGTTGTGACTATTAACCACCAGCATCGTTCCATGTCTGGCTGAGACCTTTACCCCTTGCCCCTCTGTCAGTCATTGTAGGCTGCCTTGGCAAGGCCATGGCCTTGGACCAAACAGCTGAGGCAGACCCTGGAAGGCGTGACAGGTGGAGAGAACTGAGTGGTAAGTGCTTTGAAGGACAGTGCCTCTCCATGTCTACCACTGGCACCATTTTGTGCCTGTGTCCTTTATCTACAAAATGGGCCTAATAATGGTAAATACCTAGTAGCTTTCTTCTGAGGATTAAATAAATTAATATGTGTAAAGTGATTAGAACAGTCCCAGCACACAGTAAGCTCCTAAGTACTGACTATTTCACTGGCTCACATGTCCTCCTGGTGTTTCTTGGTCTTTGGGTCTCCTTTGTCCAATCTCCATACTCGTAGTTTTCATTATTACCTCAGTCTGGTTGTAATGCCCATGACCAATCTATAGTTTTCTTCATCTAATCTGGTTGGATTTGGCCACGTGTTGGTTTCTTGATTACAGCCAAGGGGACATGAGGGTCTTCCATTTCTGGTCTTACTCCTTGGTTCGGGGCTAAGTTAGGAAACTTCCTTAACTCCTTATGGTATCTTATTTCTATTATTAGACAATGGAGAGGATTAAACACAGAGAAAAATGACAGCAAAGTAAGGACGGAAGGAAGACTTTCTCAGTTAAAAGAATCTTTCACAAAAAGAGAATTTAGCCATGAGAATTTGGAAGCTAGAGAAAAGAGTATAATTGGAAGTCTGACTAACGACCATTTTTAGCCTGGCTAACTTTTGTGATCATGAGTCTGATGAAATAAATGATCCTCACCCTGACTTCCCTTTTCCCCAAAAATAAGCCATGTTGTGTAATTCCACTGGGTGGTCACTGGCTTGCTGGTTCCTGTCTTCTGAAGAAGCTGAAGCTGCTGAAAGTCATGTGCATCACTTCACTTCACTTCATGAGGAAGAGCAGGAAAAACACTAGGTTAAAATTTGGAGCGTGACATTCGCAGTGTGGAAACACTTCCCTCCCCAAGAGCGGGACACAAATTACTTTTTATAGTAACCCTTGGCTTTTCATTGACGCAGGACGGAGGCCTGAGGTAGCAGGGTGCCACACCCTCTTCCACCTGGATGGCGTCCCTCTGTGTCATCTAAACAGATACTACCCAGAACAGGAAGGCGGGTTATTTGCTCCCTCACCTCATCACCTGAGCTAAAGCAGCACACAGACTAAGCAAAAGAGCAATCTTAGAGGCCATTAAAAATAAAAAATGCCTACAGGATCTTTTGGCTTGTTCTTCCATTGAGTTCCAAGCATTATTTGTGTAGGTTACCTTGCCTGAACTGTTGGCACGAGAGGTGCAATTTTATCCACAAAGCAGGGTGTTCCTCGGGCACCGGGCCAACACAGTTGGCTCATTCACTTCCTTCTCTGCTGCATTTCTTCAGAGCTCCCTGCATGTCAGAAGCTGATTATACGATGACTTAGGAGGGGACACAGGAAGTATTGTTCCTACTCTGCCATTGGCTACTCACCTCTTTCTGGTCAAAACTGGTTTACTTCACCAAGGAAGGGACAGTTTCCTTCAACTGAGTTCCTTTCTGATTGTGTAATTAACACATGTAAATTCAAAGTAGAAAGAAGGACTTCCCTCTCCCCTCTGCAAAAGAAAGTGACTGGGACTCGCACTCCTGGTGAGTTGCTGGGCTGTCATACTCCCAGGCTCGTACAATTTCTGCTACTTGTCCAGCTGAGCTTCTCGTGTGCAGGTGACCCAGCTAAGGACACACACCTTCACACATCTCCCTATTGGAAGTGTTCACTGGACCTTCCTCACTTGCCTGGTCCTGCTCAGGACCCACAGCACACATTTCCTAGTCTAAAATTTTATGATTTGAGATACCTGGCCCAGAGAAGGGACGCCATTCTACATCTCTTTCCAGGAATCACACAGATGACCTTGATCTCAGGGCCCAGCCAAATGCAGGAACCATTCCTAGGGAGCCTATAACCTTTGTGTCATAAAATGAAGCTAAGCCAGCCCTCCCTGATTTTACATCTCCACGGAGGCTCAGGGTTCTGATCCTCGCAGTAGTGGGTCGAGGGGCAATGGCACTAGAAACTTGCATGCAGAATCACATGCAAGATGATCTGCGTGCAGAAAGGCTACAGGAAACCAGAGAGAGGAGAAAGGGAGGTTCGGCCCTCACCTTTTCATGATGCGACTCGGAGATCCTCTTACCAACCAGAGGTGTGCCCAGGTGAGGCTTCTTCCTCGAAGATGCATGAGATAAAATTTCTGGGCTGGTGTTTGAGCAAATGACTCGCCACCATTTGTCATCAGAAAGACACAAGAAAGTTTTAGCTTTTCCACGCATTTTGTTTTTTACCCTTACCCTTTTCTGAGAAAAAAAAAAACTGAAAATGAAAGCACAAATCTGGGAAAGTTGGTTCATGTGCCCCAGACTCAAATTTTATTTTTTGGACATAACCCAAAATCATATCATATCTCAGAACTACTTGAGCTTTATAATTAATGCATTTTTAAGGTTTCAGGCTGATCATACATGTACCGTGAGACGTTTTATAGTCTATGATTGAGTATACTCAGCATCTTCTTCCCTCACGATCTTTTTTACTCTACACTTTCAATATAACCACTGCTAAGATGACCTGGGAATCTATTTCATACACATAAGAAGTGATGCTTAGTTCATGAGTGGTTAGATACTTTAAATTAGTGTTTGTATATATGCCTATAACTGTTTTGAAAAATGCATTGTCAGAAAATCTAAGAGAGGGTCGATACTGCATTATATATAGTGGTATCAGGAAACAGGCACTGGTGAAAGAATCAGTTCTCCCTGAAAGTCACACTATCCCCATATACATCTTGAGTCACATTTCTCTTCTATATCTCCTGCTATCCCTTCTCAGGTAGCTTGCCCACCTTCCTACCACAGCCTCCGCATTTGTCTCCCTTCTCCTCTAGGATTCAACTAGAGATAGGAGGAATAAACTGACATCCCGAGATACTTTTTCAGCAGTCAGATCTCCCCAGAGTGCATCTTCAGCTTGAAACCAACCAGAAAGACTTATGCCTGCTTTGGTATGTCTCTTCCCCTAAAAGCCCTTTAAATCCCGTTGGCAGCTTGTGAAGTCCCCCCTTCAGGACATGGCTAGATGTCTCTCCTCACATCCACCAGTCTTTCCTTTCTTTGCCCTTTGGTGAATTTGGAAAAGATTATAAGAGTTCACCATACAGAGAAAACTGTGAATCCCAAAGGAATTCTAACACAGATCAAAAAATGCAATGGAAATCTTGTACCTCTAGAATTCTGAAGCATTCTTTGTAACATTTCCTACAGTAGAGATTTTTGAATGCTATTTGCAGGCATCAATCTGTGGGCATAATGTTGCTTTATGATCTTTTATGAGCCATAAACTGGGATTGTTAAAATAGCCATGGTGGACAAATGCCAAATGGCAAAGCTGGGGTGGAAAATAGTGGTAAGAGGGGATTTTTACTCCTCCGTTTACTCACAGAGAAACCCCACCCAATAATTTCTGCAAAGCAAGACTATGATACATTGAATCCCCTGTTGATCTCCAAAATCTTGAGCCTCTGAGTTAGTATGAATAAAATATCCTGACTGAAGTCATTAAAGTAAACAGGGATACAACTTCCCAGAGAAAACTGGCCATGGTTCTGCTGAGAAATCCCTAATTGTTCCATTTTCCTAAGACTCATCACTTGTGCTGACATTCTGGATCTTCTTGCCAGAGAAGTTGCCTGTATTCTGTTAATAGACAAATACCCGAGAGTATAGGGGAAGAAGACAACTGTAAGAAAATATCCTGGCAAAGAAAGGCTGACTCTGAGAACATAAATTTCACAGGACAAATGGACTGTTTCATGCCATACTTTTCTACTTGTTGCAAAATAGCATCATAGTAACAACTGGGAAATGTTGAAAAATAAAAATAATGCTTCAGAAATCCACCAGCTTGGTCTTAAATGGTTCCCACTTTGAAGACACAGACAGAACAAGACTTGAATGGTGAACGGTAATGTTACAGCCAGTGATACCTATTAGCAGATGTCTATTTGCATGAGTTGATTTGCTTGAGGAGGGTGGGGAGGAAAACCTGTGTGTTGCAGGAAAAAGAAGGAAGTGGAATAAACAGCAACCAGTTTGATCCCTTGGCTCAGTTCCAGATACTCACATCTCAGCCTTACAGAGAAGGGCTGTATGCAGTTGCCAAGGGAAGTATTTTTATAAGGGACACCTATGAAACCAGAGGACATAGGCTGTGATGCTTTCGGTCCAGGGCTGACGCAGAATGAAAGTATTAGAGGCAGCACACACTTGATCGTGGGTATCAATCTTGTCATGCTTGGCACCGATATAGGTACTGATCCAACATCAGCAAATAGCTTCTTAGGCCCAGTGATAACATGAGCACTGTTTGTGAGCACACAGGGGACAATCCTGGGGATTCTGGAAGAGACTTCAGGTGAGGCCAGAAAATCTACATTATGCAACGGGGATCAAGAGCCGGTAGAATTTAGGGCTTGTCATTAATGGGACCCTGTTGGTATCTACCAACTGGTGAAATGTGATGAATAAGAAAAACATAACACTTCTAAGTCCTTCAGCCTAATATAAATCATGAAAGTCAGTATATTATTCAAGATTTTTAGTTGCAAACAACAGAACCCACTCTTGTTAGTTTTAAAATAAAAATAATGTATTAAAGAATGTTAGATAGCATGTAGACTTCTGGAAGAGCCCAGAGAATCAAGTTCTGAGGCTACTTTGTAAGAAGTTATATTCAAATTACAGTGGGACAGCCCCAGGCGCAGGCTTTGTGGCTGCAGTGACGCCCCTGGGGGATGCCAGCACTGGGGCAGCCACCATTTCTGCCTGGGTGCCTCAACCCAGCTCCACAGCCCTCCCCAGAAAACTGATTTCTGCATGATACCTGCTTTCTCACGGTTTTCTCTTCTGTACTGCAGTCTTGCATGGCTGCATCTGCTTGCAGAAACTAGATCACATGCTTACACCCTGGTTGCGAAGGTTGGAAGAGTGAGTTCTAGTTTTACCTTGAGAAAGCAGGACTCACAATGTGCAAGGGTCCTCGAAATGGGAAAGGTTGTCAAGAGATGATGCATGGTCACAAACATAACAAATATCTACTGGGGTATGAGTATGAGCACTTGGCATGAGAAGATTAGGCCCAAATCCCTGTAAAGCAGCAAGAGGCCAGTGTTTAACTCCTGCTCATCAAGGGCACTTGCCATGATTGATTCAGCTATAGGAAAAAACTATAGAAAAAACAGCAATGGAACTTTCCTGTAGCAAAAGAAAGTTTTTCAGATGGGAACTGATCTTTAAATTGCTTTTTTTCTCCCTACCAAATGCAGGAAAAGATACAGTGTCTCTCCTTCTCAACTCAGCTTTAGAGGGTATTCTCAGAATATTTGCAGAAGTTATTAGCACACTGAAGGAAAGTTGTATCTCCACCTTGTCACAGATTTGAGAAGTACTAGATAGGTAAAAGCTAATGAAAGCAATCTAAATACATGTGTTGAAATCTGTGTGTTGCAAAGCAAAAGGTCTCCACAGATCACTTTAAGTATCTACAGACAAAAAGACAGAGCTCCTTATCAGCAGGCCAGGTCTTCTGGGAACGCTACAGGCAGACCCAGACATAGATCATCTCAGGGCACAGAGGTAGGCTAATAAAGAAAAAATTCAGGACCTGAACCAGGTCAGCAACTCTCCCTAGCCAAAGTCATCTAAGGCAGAAATGCTCAATAGGTTTTATCCCACATACCAGTATCTATGGGCTGGTTGTGCCTACCTCAATAACCTTGTTGAAGATTATCAAGAAAAATATCCTATGTGAATCCATTTTCATGTGGTCAATACTTACAAGTTCATATTCTTTTTTCCTCATTCATTGAATCATAAATATCTTTCCACCTTTAATCTTGGTATGTCTATATAGTATTCCATTTACTGATTTAGTAAATTAAGTAAATGCAAAAATTTACTCAATCATTTTTCCATTATTTTATACTTAGATTAGTTCTAAGAATTTTAGAAGAGTAAGTGGAACTTTCAAAAGGCTCTTTCCTTCAGATAATACAAAGAGTTGCAAAGAAAATTAAATTATCCATAATCTTACCACTATTAACATTTGATCAAGGTATCTGTCTGTATACAGTAACAGCTATTCTTTTTGCAGAAATGAGATCATGCTATAGCTACTATTTTATAATTTGAGTTTTTAATTTAACATTATATTATGAATAACTTTACATGTTGTTAGACAAGTTCACTTTTTTTTTTTTAATGGTTCTTTCCATTATTTGAAAGAGATTAGCACCAGAATAGTGCCTGACCTTCCCTTAGCTATGGCCACCTCCCTAGCTGGGTCAAGAATGGGGCTGTGGAGATTCCACAGGTACATCTAAAGGAACAGAGGCTTTGTGAGAAAACAGGCTCAACCCTTGGAAATTAAATGCAAAGACTCTAAGAAGTCCTGGCATATATTCCAAGGTGGCAGCTACATACCTCAATAAGATCCCTATCTCTGGACAGAATATCTCTAGCATACTTTAAAGTACTGGACTAGCTCCTATCTGAAATTCTGGAAACTATTCACCTGGAAAGTTTGGTGTCCAAGGTCTGGATAGTTAGTGAGGAGAATGCAGAAAAATGCTCCTCCTGTGGTAGGTTTTGAGGTAAGACTTCAATTTCCACAATCTTCATAAAAAACAGAGTGGTCTTTCTACCCCAAAATATAATCACTTATGAATTGTGGATTGTCTTAGGCAGGTAGAATGTAGATGCAAAGAACAGAACTCCACTCAGCTCAAATAAAAAGGGGGTTGACTGAGAGTCAGAGATTATTAATGGGTTTACCATAAGCCAAGTATAAGAGATAAAGCTGGGCATTATGGGACCAAGAAGGGGCTTGGGCAGATGGCTTCTTTCTCCGTCTCTGTCCCTTCTCTGCTTTGAGGTACATGGTCTCTGTCTCTGGGCATCTGCTCCTCTGTTTGCAGACCCACTTTTTCTGCTGACTGATCTGTTTCTCAGCTTCCCCTCATGCACTAGCATGAGGCTTTGGCCTGCCGTGGCAGGCCAGCTGGGCATGACCTTGCAGCTTGGCCCCACACAGCTAAATGACTCAGCCCCTTTGTCCCTCTTCCAAATTCTTGGGAGAGTATCTGATCTTCTCAGCCTCAGTCAGATGTTTACCCCCGGGTCAGTCACTGAGACTGGTGGGGCACAGTCACATGGTAATAGTGCTGTCCCTCCCAGGGTTCTGAGTGGGGCCACCTCCAAGGTGGAATGTGGGTAGGGAGAAGGGAATGTTTGGCATCTCAGAGACAGAACTGGGTCTGGGAGAGGCACACTGAGTTGTATAAAGAAAAAAGCATTGGATTTGCAGTAAAGAAAAAATCTTACTAGTCATGAAAGTAGACAACACATTAGTCATACAAGTAGACAACTCTCCTCATCTCTTGGAGACTCATTTCTTCACATACAACCTGAGGGAGCTGAAAAGATGACCTTCCAACTCTTGCTGTCTATGATTATTATTTTCATCTGCAGAATTTCATAACGTAAGGAATGACCAACTCTAACCATTTGGCAGGTTTTATTTGAACAATCATTCAAAAAGCTGTCTTTGCAATCAGTCCAGTCCACTATCCCCAACATTACCATTACTAGAAACAGTTTTACAAGGCCATTATATGAGCTTGCAATGTTGAAGTCCCTAGGTTGGCATTCAGCAAATGTTTCTTGCTTAGAGTGAAATTTGAAAAGAAGTGGAGAAACAGACCTAATAATAAGAGTTTGCCTGTCGAGGTGTTAGAGGCTTGAAAAAGTAATATGGTAAAATTCACTCAGTTCTAATGCTGTTGATGAACAATGTTCTAAAATGCATTATTGGTGAACTGCCTTTTGCAAATTAAGAGACAAAAGACTGTGCTAACTGAAATTGCTTGCTCTCTCTGCCAAACTAATACAGCTACCTGCAATATGTGAAACTGAGGCATTCTTAAGTTGCCTACACAATGAGATTAATGTTTCCCCCACTGAAAATCCACTGCAGTATTGAAAGAAACTACAACTGGCTCTCTTAGTATTTAGTTATATTCCTATCAAGAACAGAAGGATACAAAGGGAAATACTTAAAAAATAATAATAACCCCCATGAAAATGTCAATTTCCCAAACTATTCAAGTCCCTTTAAAAAAAAATGCCTCAACAGTAACTGCATTGGGGTATGGGTGGGGACTTGGTAATATGGGTAAAGGTAGTAACCACATTGTTTTTTCATGTGAAACCTTCATAAGAGTGTATATCAATCATACCTTAATGAAAAAATTTTTTTTTTAAATGCCTTCAATATTCACACAAACTCATGATTGACAGGAGGTAACTATGTCTCTGGGTCTGCAATCCCTTGCTTGGCTGCCCTCAGCTCTAATCATTTACCTGTCTCTTCTTTTCATATGTAAATGTATTATCTCTAGGTTTGAACTGAAGGGTTCAACTCAGTTGAGTTCAACTCATTAATTCATCTCTGGGAGAAGGGAAAGCCCTTTCAGTTGTGGGTAAGCCAAATTCTTCCAGCAGGATAGTCTTAACATACCCTGTGGTTCTGGGAGAAGTGGAATTTTCTCCTTCCAATTTTCAAGAGCAAGTAGAATGCTTTTGCCCAATAACCCAGACCCTGGGCAGGAGCAGCCTGTGTTGCCACCTCTTATGCCTGTTTGCCACTGGGAAAATGGATTTTTTTGTCTCTCTTTAATTTTAAGTATCAAATGTTTCTCTTTTACATACAAAATCTGCACTCTCTTTTTCCCCCAAAATGGAATATCTTACTGCTTTTCTATTGGTCTGATTGTAAAAGTGATCCATGCTCAGTTTTAAAAAGTTCAACAATATAGAAATTGATAAAGCAAGAACTGAAAACTTTCCATAATGCTGTTTATTCCCAGAGATGGCCACAATTATATCTATCCTTACATATATATGATTATTATATATATTTATATACACACAGATGAAAGATATAGTATGTACAGCACATATTTATACTACGGATGTTTAACAAATACAGGATCATCTTATTTACTCTTTTCTATGGTTCACTTTTTTTTTTTACCGTAAACAGCTTTCTGTGTATATCTTACATATAAATCTACTTATCCTTCATAATGGCCTCCAAATATTCCTTTATACTGTAATGTCGACCCTCCACTGAAAGGCAGTTACGATGTTCTGAGTTTTTCTTAAATATTGGAAATACTGGAATAACATCTACCTACATATATGCCTGTGTATGTTCTAATTATTTCCCTAGGGATAAATTCCTAGGGCTAAAATTACTGGGTTAAAGCTTATGCATACTTTATTACATATTTATGCATAAAATATTACAACATAATACCCAATAGCACACCACAAAAGTACTATTACCTTATACTCTTAAGTTTCTTGCAGTTACCTTTATTTTTCTTTATTGCTGATCTGATGGTCCAAAAAGAAAAAATGAGCACCTCACAATATTGTGCTCATCTGCATTTCTTTGAATATTCATGAAAATGAGTATCTTTTCAGGTGTTGTTTAGCCGTTTGGTTTTCTTCTTCTATTAATTGTTTTAACCTGTGTGTCTACACCACTCACTTCAATTTCCTCCCTGTCCCCACCTGCATATACACACTTTTGGTTGACTGTAGCAGGCATGTGACAGAAGCAGGCCAATAAATTTCATCTCATGGGAATTTGGATTGGAGAACAAGACACTTCTACTCTTGTAAGTCAGAAAATGATGCAAAGCCGGGCTGCATCAGCCATTTTTGGTCACATGCATTGTAAAGAAGAGACAGTAGACCTGCAGAGAGAAAAGAAAGCAGCAGACGTACCTTGGGTGCAGAAGTGAGGCCTGTGCCTTAAGTACTTCCTGTCCTCCAGACCAGTAAGAAAGCTTTGTCTTTGGAAGCTAGTTTGAATGGATTCCTGTTAAGATAAGTAGTAGCACAAATTCTTCACCTTGGCAGGGAGGAGATGATTTGAAAGAATATTCTCATTTTAATTTTCCCTTTTTGTGTGTCCTAAGAAACCTAACGGAGCCCTAAGATATCTGATTCTCAAGCTTTAAGGGAAACTGAAGCAAAAATTGCACAATGGACAAAATGTGTCTTCATTTAGTGATCTTTTGATTTGTTCTTGCAGGATTCCCCAGCCAACTAGACACCCAGAGCCCTCAGCTCCTCAACTCCCTGTGACCTCCATCCACTCTTAGTACCGCACACATCCCCAGAATGACAGCTCTGCTTACCAAGCATCTACTATGTGTACTTGCTTAGTGTTTTACACATGTTGTGGTAATTGTAACTGGTATTGTAGGTATATTATTACTGAATTTTACAAAAGAGGAAACCATGGCTTAGAGAGATTTATTAAGTTGCTCAAGAACACTCAGCCAGAAGGTGATGGAGCAGGATTGCAGTTTCTGCTGTCCGACTTTGTTATATCTTCTGCTCCCCGGGCTGGTCCAGCTTGGTGTCTAGAGCCTAGAACTAAGCTGACATTGGTTTATAGGGAAGAACTGTGGTCTCCAAGATCATAGCTCCAGAGCGTCTCCAGATGCCACCTTCAGATGCTTGTCTTTCTCAGAACAAGAAGCACACATATCCCAGCTACAGGCAGCCTTTGGGACCACATGCGGAGAAGCCTGGCGTCCATTACCAGTGTCTCTGAGGACTGCTCAGCCTTCACCCTGAAGATGGCTGGAGTCACCAGAGGTGACTCACTCACCTGTCTGCCCTGCTGGCCCCTCTGACACAGGCTTCCCCCACCCCACCCCACCCCACACTCCCACCCCCGCAGTCTAAATAATGATAGTCGACACTTATGAAGAGTTTGCTATTCAAGTGCTTTAATTATATTAACTCATTTGCTCCTCCCATCAGCCCTTCAAGTTAAATAATATTAACAGCCCCAATTTCACAGCTGAGGAAATGGAGGCACAGACAGGTTAATTGATATGCTCAAGGTCACACGGCCTGTAAACAGCAGCCAGGATTCCAACCCAGGTGTCAAGGACTTCTTTCCATAGCTCCAGCTGACTTTCTCCTCAGAAAAACACACAGACTTGTGATTCTGTAGAGTCTCAGGGTTTCCTCCGGAGGAGTCTTCCTACTGTAGGCCACGCACTCTGCATGTGGAGCTCAGATAACTCAGATGCCCTCAGGGGAGAGGCAGGGCATGTTGAGGAGGGAAGGGGCTGGATGGAGAAGGGACAGTGGATGCTCGGGAGAGCACGGGCATCTCCCAAAAGCACTGCCATGAAACAACCAACCAAGGGAACCAGGGATACTCACCTATGGGCTGGACGCAATGGCTGCAGGCAGCTTGCAACTTCTGCTACAATGCAGCGTGGTTCCGTATTTGCTTATTTGCCAACAGGTATGTTTGGTGCAACAGGTATTTAAGAGAAGAATGGCTCTCCAGTGCACGGTGGACCTGCAGCTGATTCCAGCCATACTTCCAATCACAGGGGCTAGAGCTGTTATTTCTAGACCCCCACTCCCCTCCAGTATCCTGGCCCAGCCATACTCTCATGGGCTTCTGATGGGCAAGGGATGCTTTGAGGGCACAGTTATTTGTCCAGGTTGGGTGAATCAGATGGTGGCACTCCTGCAGATGGTCATGGGGATGGAGAGGGGGAGCTGGCTCTCAGAGACACCAAATTCAGGCAGTGGCACACCCCAGTTCCACATAGCTCCTGGACAGTGGAAGATGCCCCTCTGTGGCCGAGCAGGATCTTGTTTTTGACTTCCTGGACTCTTCAGCCCAGTCCTCTCCTTCCCATGCTCCTTATTTCTCTTCTGTCTTTGTTCTTGCCCACACCCACGCTCAGGAGGTGAGAAATGCTTTTCTAGTCCTGGGAAAGCTGCCCTCTCTCAGTGTTGCTATTCTTTTTCCTTGGTAGTACTTGCTGTATTTTAGTATTACTGCTTCAAAGCACCCAGCATAACTTCCTTAATGGGTTTAGGCTTTTTGGAAACACAAAAGCTGACGCTGTTTTTGCTTTCCACTTAGTAATGTCTCTCCCCTGAAGCAGTGAATCACAGAGGTTGTCTGCTTAAAAGGAGGGGTCAGAGTGTGGGAGGAGGAAGGAAGGGTGGAAAGAGTGGGAGAAAAAAATGTCCTTTAATATTAGAAAGTATTACACCACCACATATTTTCTGTCTTAAGACTTCTTTACACTCTTGATGACCCCAAAGAACTTATTTATGTGGGTTAGATATATTGATGTTTAATGCATCAGAAATTAAGATGGGTAAATGTGTAAAATATTTATTCATTCAAAGGCAATAAGCCCATTACACATTAGCATAAATCACATACTTCTTATTCAACTATATTTTCCAAAACAAGCAAACAAAAAGGATCCAATGAGAAGAATGGCACTGTTTATAAATTTTTGGACATCTTTTTAATGTCCAGCTGAATCGAAAGTTCTCATATCTGCTTCTGCTTTCAATGTGTTGTGATGTCACATGTCACAGAGCCTCTAAGAAACTTTCCTGTACACTCCTGAGCAAATGAGAGTTAATGAGACAAATAACATCCTAGTTTTATGACGAAAATACATAGAGGAGGACCTTTCTGGAGGGCTGCCAGAAAGGATCACACTTTGAGAACTGTTTTAGATCATAGAGTACAATCAGAGTGCTTGAGTGCTAGTCCTGGACAGAAGCAAGCATGGCTGTCATTTAAGGGAGGCAGTAAATGCAGTAGGTAAGAGCACACATTTTGGAGGCAGACACTTACAGGTTTGAATGCCAGCTCCTCATTTTCCTACAGAGTGGCTTTGGGAAGGTTACTGAACTTTTTAAACTCACATCTGCTACCTATAGAGAACAAAGGTGCCTACCTTATTGGATTGTTGAATGATAACATTTTCCAAACTTCATTAGTCACAACTTTTGAAAAATCCACATAAGAGCTATATTTATTATCCTCATTATATTGTCCCACAGCTCCCTTTTTAAATATAAGTACATTTTAAGGGACATTTATATCTTTATTATAAGTGGGGAACAATTGAAAGTGCAGTGAAAATACAGAAGACCTTGTTGCCAGAGGAAGTGTCCGCCTAAGGTCTGCTCTCCTTCGTAACAAAAGGAAATAAGTTGATGTTAGTCAAGACCTGCACCAAAAGACACATCCAGATGCAATCAGAAGGAGTCAGAGACTTGAAGGAGAAATAGCTTTCTCATTACATGACGTAGTTTGGCCTCTGCCTTGCCCATGCAACTCTAAATCATCTCGCCTACTACCTGAAGCCATTTCCTGTATCACCAGCACCTGGGGATACTGAGCTCATGCCGGTAAAGCGTTTACCTCAATACCTGGCAAATGAAAAGGACTTGCACCGTAGCTGTTGTTATCTTTTCTCATTCTCCCTTTTTGTTCCACACACAAGTTAAATGACTCACACAGTCCATAGTTATTTGTTGGAGGACTATGACTATAAGGCCTGTCCTACGTCCCCTTGTCCATAAGAGCATGGGCTCTGGAACTGGGTTCTGCCACTTTGGAGCTACATGACCTGGAGCAAAGGATGCAACCTCTCTGCACCTCAGTTTGCTCATCTGTAATGTGGTGATACAACGGCACCTAATTCATAAGAAAAGAGCAAGTGAGTTAATACATGCAAAGCGCACACTATATTCCTATTAGCTAATAGTGTTCTTTCTTTTTCACCAGCTGAGTTTGATGGTCATTAACAGGCAGGTTACTACACAGGAGTCTTCCTCTAACTACGTGAGGTGAAGGCCCAGCTCTTCTCCCTCAAAATCCGTGTGGACCAATACTTTTGTAAACAGAACAAAATGAATTACTGGAGAAAAGAAATAAAAAAGAGAAAATATAAAATACGAGCCCACATTTTTTTTGATTCAATAGACATATACTTCAAGAAAGATAATTAGAAAAAAAACCCAACGGGAAAAAATAAATTACAAAAATGCATACATTGTTCCTTGAAAGCCAGAATACAGACCATGAATAGTCTTGTTTGAGTACTTTTTATCATTTCACATGTGACAAAGCAAAGTTATGAAGGAAATAGCAACGCTCTCCATTGAATGCTGATATGCATACTTGAAACAAACACTATATATTAATAGTTTCTCATGTGATAAATGACTAGTGTTTTTGCTAATTAATTTATATAATTTATTTAATTTATCTAATCTAAGGTGGATATATGATAGCCACAAAGAGGGGATGATGTATATCTAAATAGTTTGTGTTTGAATAACATTCATAGTAGAGAAACCAGTCTCGCGGAGGTAGGTTCATGCAAAAGGGAAAAAAAGAATTTAAGGCAATTTCTGCAAGCTCTGGGTATTCCCTTTGTAACTTTTGTCTAAATGAAGCATGTGCTGTTGTATATTCAAATTTCATTTTCAATCCTTCATCAGTTATCAGTTCTAAAATTGATCCTTTAAAGTTATAGTTAAATTTAAATTATCTTTGATAAACAAATGAACAAATGAATTCTGGACTTTATACATTTTTGGGTTATGGTTGACAAGTGAACCTTAAAATATCACATGTGCTTCTATTGGGGATGGCCAGCACAAAGCCGGTGCCACGTGTGACTCACCCATTCCAGTTCAACACCCAAACTACACACTGTATCTTAGTCAGTTCAGGTTGCCATAGCAAAATTCTGAGCTAGTGGCTTAAAAACAATGAACATTTATTTCTCACCATTTTGGAGGTTGGGAAGTCCAACATGAAAGACTGGGGGCTTACTTCTGTTTTATAGACAGCATCTTTTCATTGTGTCCTTGCATGGTGGAAAGGGAATGGGAACCACTGGGCTCTCTTTTAAAAGGACACTAATCCCATTCATAAGGGCTCCACCTTCATAACCTAATCACCTCCCAAAGGCCCCACCTCCAAATACCATCACATTGGGGATTAAGTTTCAACATATGAATTTTGGGGGATACACATACTCACTCTACAGCATCCTGTTTAATGAGATTGGTCCTCCAGTGATGCCTTTGCATGTTGTGACAATGTCACTTTGCTATAAAAGTTTCTAAACCATCATTGTTGATTTCTAACTTCTCTTGTTCTGGCTGAGGACAAAGTCCACAGGACACACTTTCAGTGGCAGTGATATGTATGAAGCACAGAGCTGGAATGATGAGTTGATAATTTTAGGAGAAATAGTTTTGGATGGCAGATGATGCTTCTGTTTTTTTATTAAGATCATTTCTACTTTTGAAGGAAGTAGCTGTCCCCTATTTATACACATGCATCTCAGGTTAATTAAATTCTTGAGAGAAACATGAAAGTAATGTTACAAAGTTTACCGAGGAAAGAAAACTGGGGCAGAATTGGTTCTTTCCTCTCAAACTGCAAGCCACAGCCTTCTGTTCGTATGCACCGACTGGAATTGTAATTGCTTCCACACATCTATGAGCTCCATGAGGGCTGGGACCTTATAGTTGGTGTCTGCGACTTAAGCAGCTGGCACAGAGATGGGTGGATAGCAATCACTCAAAAGCATTTGGTAAGTGAGTAGATTCTGAGAAGCTTGGCTGTCTTCCATCTTTGTTGGAGTGCTGTGGATGGGCAGTTCCTAGGGATGAAGGCATGGTTTGGCAATATGGGAGATGTGTGAGTCTTTCCTTTCTCCTGTTACTGTTTTCCTGGGTTATCGTCCCTTGAAAAGCAGATACAACATTCAGGTGTGTTGTCTCCATTGCAAGCCTTTCTGAACTCCTCTTTCACAAAGCAGACAGACATTTGGATACAGCAAATCTCATTGACCCGGGTGAGCCTTTGTAGATTGACTGGCTCTTTCCTTTGTTACACTTTCTCTTTCTCACAGAGGCCATGTTTTAGGTATCATAGTATCACTGTGGCCTCACGGAGGGCACACACCTGAGGCCCATGTCATGTTATTAACATATCTCCCCGGAGAGGCTAAGTGAACTAGAGCAGGGCTTCTCCAATTTAATGTTGTGGGTAAAATTGTAATATTTCTAGAATATCTTGCTTGGCTTTAATATATCTGCACATCAATAGGTGTTCAGAGGTGGACAGTATGGCTTTAGTGCATTTGCATCATTCCTCAGGGGTGGAGAGAAGTTCATCTCCATATCAATGGGTAATTACCTGGTCAAGGAGCGCTTATCTGTACTCCAGAGGTGAGGGGAGGGCCGGTTTTGCTTCTGTTGAAGCAGGAAAGAGAAACAGCCCCAGACTGCAGTTTGTAAGCAATAAATGGATTTTAAACTTTATTTCTCCCTTTGACTGATTTCGGTTTTTAGAGGTTTGCCCCGGGATTTCCTCTCCCAGGACTTACAAATTTGTACGTGCATCACCTGGCAGACCTTGTGAAAAGCTCCAATTGTGCTCCCAGTGATACCAATGCTTCTGGGGCCATGGGCTATATTTTGAGTAGCAAGCAACAAAGAAGACTAAAAGGACTTGAACTGCTATTTAGCCACTTGTTAGCAGATGAAGTAAAATATGTGATTGTGATTTTTGAATAATCTTTAGTGATCTGTAGGTAGCTGTTTTGGAGATACAATGAAAGACCTTTTTAGGAAAGGAAAATAGGTCGCGTGGGTTACATGTGATTCCCCAGTACTCCCTGGGAGCTCACAATTGCCTTAGAATAGAAATGTGATACCACAACAGTCATTCATCTTTTAAAGCTTGGTCCTCAAGTATCAGATTCCATAGGGGAAGAAAACACATGAGGCAGCCATAGGATACATTCTTTTTTGCCTTCTGGAACATATGCTGACACTGTCTGTTAGTCTGGGGAGAGGAAATCCCGGGGCAAAATACCTCTAAAAACCGAAATCAGTCAAAGGGAGAAATAAAGTTTAAAATCCATTTATTGCTTACAAACTGCAGTCTGGGGCCGTTTCCCTCTTTCCTGCTCCAGCAGAAGCCAAAACTGGCCTCCCCTACCCTCTCAGGTACAGATATGCCCTCCTTGCCCAGGTAATTACCCATTGATATGGAGATGAACTTCTCTCCACCCCTGAGGAATGATGCAAATGCACTAAAGCCACACTTTCCACCTCTGAACGCCTATTGATATGCAGATATACTAAAGCCAAGTGAGATATTCTAGAAATGTTACAATTTTACCCACACTGTCCTTAAAAAATCTTTCTTTGTGAATTGACCACTTGCTACTTATTTCCATTATGATGCTTTGTAAAATTTAAATCAATCCATCCCTTTCTTTCCGGGTTTCTTCACTTGCCAAGTCAACAGTGTGGAGTGCAAAAACATGCCTTTGGGATCTTACAAACTTGGGTAATAGTACCAACTCTGACCCATTTAAGACTGTGTGTCCTTAGGCATGAGCCAGAGGCTCAACAGTAAAATGCGATTAACACTGCGACTTTGCTTTCATTAAGATAAACTGAGAAAGCCCCTGGGCCATTTGCTGGGATCCCTGTATATGATACTTTCATTGCTTCCAAGTATTGCCAACTTAGGTTCTAACTCACCTATCTAACAGATTAAAGTGAGGCATGCCCTGTATCCCAACTACACTGTTCTGGAACCTAGATCTTGTCTGAGTTCCCTCCTAGAGGTGAGGGTTAGAGGTGGGGGAGGAAGTTGGCTCAGAAACTGGGCTCCAGCAGCTATGGCAGGCCCCAGGGTAGTCTAATGGACAAGAAGGTACTCTTAGAAGTTTTTCACTACCTTAGGTTTGGGAAGGTTTTGGTATTTGCCTTAGGATGATCATAAAAGCCACCACTTACTACAGGTTTACTATGTGTTAGGCACTGATTCGGGATTGTTGGGAAGTTGGGGTTCCTACGGCCAGGATTCTCACTGAACTTAAACCACCTGATGATGTAACTGGCCTGTTGCTGGGCGGCCTCTTCCACACCTGTAGGCAATAAGCTATTATTGCGCTATTTAGAGAGCTCGGCCCAGTGCTGTGGGCGGAGGCAGAGGTGCTAGTGCTTGACCTGTTGCCAGTGAAAGGTAATAAACCCTTTCACCCCAAGAACGTTTTGCTGTCGATTCCTTTGGTCACACTGAGTCCATAGCAAACTTGCCCCAGGGCTGAAACCCATTGGCAAGACAGAGATGTCCTGGCTTTTAGTGTCCAGATTGATGGTAATTGAGATGACTTATTTTTTCCAGAAAGTTATATTTCACTTTTCAAATAATTATGATAAATGGGATTTTTGTAAAAGAATCTTCGATCATAGAAGGTAGAAAGTAAGCTTCTTTGAGGTGGGAATCTTCACCTTGTTCCCACTGATGCGCTCCATGCATGTCCCGCCGCTCAGAGGCACACTCTGTTAAGAGCGGAGACTGTCTCCTTTAAGATGGGAATGATTTTTTGGACTAATCAGACCACAAAGAATAAGAATAACTTATAGGACACAAGTTCTAAATGAAATCTAACAGTCTCTTAAGCACCCAGTGAAGCCTGAGCCTTAATACAGGCCCCAAGGCTTCAAATGACCAATAATTGGTCCCAAGTTGGTGCTTTTTATCACAGGGTGGGGTTGGAAAAGCTGCTCCTGGGGGAAGAGAGGGGACTGTTTCTTCATTTTCTCCACACCACACACCTGCCTGGCCCTGACAAGAGTGGGCTAGCGGAGGAAGCCCAAAATACTGGGGAAGTGTAGGCACCATCTCATTCTCTCAAAAAGCCTCATCGGGGAAGGTTCACAGTGGCACCATGGAAACCCAGGACAACAGACACAAGAGGGAATGGGAGCCCAACATGGACACTGACACCAGCTCTGAGTCAGACTTGGCCTCGAGCAGGACAACAGAACTGACACCTGCAGTAGAAGGTATGTAGGAATGCTAAAACTAAATGACCTGCAGTGGCTATAGGGCCAGCCTTCAGGGGCTTGAGGTATCCCCCCCACCAGGGTATTGCTGGATAAAGCTTTTCACCATTCATCCAAAGTTTAAGTATTTATGCCTGGCGCTCTGCAATTAAAAGAACATGTATGGCTGAAAGCATTTCAGATAAATTAACTTTCTAGACGACTGAAGTTTTGCTTTTCTTAATCTTAAATACTATCAATGGAACATTGTCTACTATCAGACTTGTTCCATACTTTTTGAACTCATGCTAAACATAGTTTGTGCTCTTTAGATGACACAGGGTCACTCTTACTGTGACATAAATACATAAAATACAGGATTAAGGCAGTTTGCAGATAAACACAGGTGATACTAAGGCAGTTTGCAGATAAACACAGGTGCTTTAAGGACGTACTTGTACTAACAAACTATTCCTTGATTATCTGAAATTCAAATTTAACTGGGTGCCTTACATTTTTATTTGTTAAATCTGGCACCTCTCTCCCGCGTTAATGCTGCTGCAACAATACAGTGATGCCTCCGCGCAGTTGGGCTGATTGTCCTGACACTTCAGTGCCTCGAGGCTGTTGCACTTTTTGAATTTTGTGGTTACTTTTTAATCTCTTTCTTTGCTACCCAATAATTGTTTCACTTATTGTAGTCAGTGTATAGCATCTTCAGTTCCCATTCCCTCTCCTTGTACTCGGTTCTTCTAACTGGTTTCGGCTGGGAAATAAGATCCCCAAACATGCTTGATTTTTCTGAAAAATAAGAGTAGTTTCTGAAGGAAGATACAGGCACTTGAGGGTGCATACTTGAGAAAGGTATGCAAATTTTAAAGTAAGGGCTTCATAAAAACTTATTTTGACTGTCCAGAAGCTATCCTGTGGTTTCTTTCAGAGTCCTTCATGAATCCTGCCTTACTTACTGGAATGTACTGTTTTTACATAATACTATACAAGTAGAAATCAGCCACTGATGGAGAAGATGTTAAAGCTACATAGAAGAGAATTTGCAATTGTATTTTCACAACAGGATTTTGGATATTGTTCCTGGAAATCTTTAGAAAGAGCCAGATACATACTAATCTGGCTTGAGTAGTTTACAGGTAATCACTCCTTCAGGCTGGGGACTAGACTAGGTGACATCTTGAAATCACTCACAGATACATAGTGTGATTACTCCAATCAACTCAAAATAAAGACCACATCCAAAATAATAACAGCAAAGTAAAATTAGCCAGCATTACAAATACAATGAAAAAGAGTATGCATTCCAAGTATGGCACTCAGAAGTGATTCTGGCCAGCCTGCAAAATCTAATGTGGCAGGAATTACATTGTCTTTTCTCTCCTACTGCACTCATTTATATGACTGAACAAGTTTTCTTTCTCTTTTCTTTTCTTTTTGCCCTAGGCAATCCTTGTTCTGAATATAGATTTGAAGTGACTCCTGAATTAGAACTGCTGTTCCTAATGCTGAGCCTAGGATTACTCAGACTCAGCCTCCCAAGTCAGCAAACACCTCTCCACACCTTCCATATTTGCATTTATCTTTATTTGAAGTCAGAACAATTGTTTGAAAATGATTTATAGTAAGAGAGGATCTTCAGGCTCAGGATAATGAGTTTTTGTGTCATCTAGCCATGTCTACTTTTACTGGCTTTAGTCAAAGAATGACTCATCAGAATCAGATCCTGGGGAATATTTTGGGAGGTGTTAGAAAAATCTAATACCGAGAGAAGAGCTGCATCTTGGTAAAACAGTTTGATTTCAGAGGCTTCTGCAACTGTACAAATTAGAAGATACTTGATAGATCGTCTAAAAGCTATCCTAAATATTTGAAGCCTTTAAAACTTGTTATAGACCTTTTACTCACAACAAGAGCAATTCTGGTCTGTGTAGGTCACTGGAGCCATTAGCTGTATTATATATTTAGATTCATGTGATCTGATTCAGCTTATTAATGTGTTAAATATAGTTTTCTTTTCTTCTTGGTCAACAAAATAAAAACTCACATCTAAACTATGTTAAGACTTCAGGGCTTTCAAGTATTACTTTTAATTTTAGTCTAATAAATTTTTTTTTAGGTTTTGGAGTTTTTTCTTTCAATAGCTTTCTTCTATCCTAAAAGAGTTGCTATAATAGTATATGTCTAACTTAAGGGACAAGGATGATGTGGGCTGCCGGGGGATAAGGTGATTAAAAAATGTTTAAGCAACATTCATTGGGTATTTGTTGAAGTGTGCAAGGTATTATACTATAGGCAAGGAGTTAATACAGTGATGGAAAAGGCAGATTCATGAACAGAATAATATTAACTGTGGTGAGGATAATGATGAAGATAGGCAGATAGGTGTCTCTGTGAATTCATATAACTAATTCAGCCTTGAAGTGTTAGGGGAAGGCTTCCTATAGGAGATAATGACTGGGATGAGTCTTAAAGGGTAAGTAGTCAGGCAAAAAATGTGGAGCAGAGAGCATGAGCAAAGGCTCAGGTGATTAGGGAAGGGTTCTCCTTGTTCTTAGCTTCTGAACAGGCTCCTTAGTCATTGGTGGGAGGGAAGGCTGACCCAGCTCTGTCACTGTTCAGTCATGACAGAAAGCCCGTTGCAGGTAATATTGTGTGGTGGTGTCTGCATGGGCAGCTGTTATGACTTGTGTCTAGTTCACCAGATAACCCAAACCACCTTTACATACAAGTCTTCCCTCATTTTCTAGGCAGTCTAGTGCAACTCAAATGACGATCACAATTGCCCTGTATTAGTTTCCTAGGGCTGTCGTAACAATGCACCATACACTGGATGGCTTAAACAACAGAAATTTCCTGTCTCACAGCTCTGGAGACTGCAAATCTGAGGTTGAGGCAGGGCTGGTTCTTTCTGTGGACTGTGAGGGAGAATCTGTTCCAAACCTCTCCCCTGGCTCCTGGGGGGTTTGTTGGCAATCTTTGGCTTTCTTTGGCTTGTAGACTCATCACCCAGATTTCTGCCTCCCTTTTCATATGATGTTCAGTCTGTCTGTATCCAAATTTCTTTTTATAAGAATACTAGTCATATTAGAGTAGGGGCCCACCCTATTTCAGTATGATTTCATCTTAACTAATTATATCTTAAATGACCCTATACCAAATAAAGTCACATTCTGAGATGCCTGGGATTAGATTTCAACATACAAGTTTTGAGGAGACACAATTCAACTGATTACTCTCCTTTTCTGGTATCAGTTCTATAATTTAAGGTCAAATCTTAATTTCAGAAAATATTTACCAGGAATTTAAATGCTTTGTTACTTGTTTTCCATGGCTTAACCTGTCTTTTTCTATTCATTTAGATAAAATAGATGTATTCTGTTAATGTCACCATATCATAGATTTCATGGAGTGTTTAGAATTTAGTAAAAATTTACATATTAGGTGTCATAGTTAAGCTGCTATTTCATGAAACATTAATATTTTTCAAAAGATGTTTTCCAAACAATATCTTAAAATTATCACAGTTTAGTTGTTTTTTTTCCTTTCACTTTAAGAATTTTATTTCATTTATACTTGTAAAGACAGCTAAAAGTGTTCCTATAAATACATGTTGGCAACTTTTTTTAATTGAAATGTAGTTGATATACAATTTATATTGGTTTCAACTATACTACATATTGATTCAAGTTATATATACATTATTAAATCCTCACCTCAACTAGTGTAGTTACTGTCAACATAGAAAGATGTTACAGAACTATAGTCTATATGCTGTACTTTCATCCCCGTGACTAATTTATATTCTGATTGAGATTTTGTGCTTCTTCATCCCTTTCACCTACTTCACCCCCCTCCTTCCTCCGCCAGCCCCTTCCCCATGGTAACACTTCTCAGTGTCTATGAGTCAACTGCTTATCACAGTTTAGCTTTTGACACAAACAATGTGATCAGGACTGCTGATCTTTGAGGGGTTGGACAACTCAATAAAACAAGAATAAACATTGAACTACTGTCCAAGAACAATATAAAGAGTAACAGACAAAATAAATAAATAAATAAAGAGTAACAGACAAAATGGTACACACATCTTTTAGTTACTGAATAAATGGCAGCACTAAATAAGCGTCAGAAGCTAGGACTTGGTATCTATGATCATTTGATACGGCATTCAGATAAGTAGTTTTGTATTAGACTGGTAATAGTTTCCATAGAGAAAGGACTGGTGACAATTTTTTACACAAATCACTTTTTAATGCTTTATTTTATTATTTTAGGCACCTGGATGAAAGTACAACTTTAAGGAAAAATTTTTTTCTACTTTTACAAAATGGGTCCAATATCTACTCTCTAGACATTTCATTATGTCTTTTAATTTTTACCATTCACAAGATACACACCAATATTCAGCAGAGATAGGGCCATTTCTGATATCACTCGCTTTTAATCCAAGACAAACAATTTGGTTCTGTGTGTCCTTCAAACCCTGTTCATTTTGCAGGGTAAAGCTGGCTTTGTTGAATAAATGCATGCAAGCAACTACCTGGTTAGGGCAAAGCATCGAGTTCAAGCAAGGATCCTGTAATCTGATACTATCACTGTTGTTCTCTCTTGCAGTCCTAAATAGGTTTCATAACCTTATTATTTCCTAGCCCCTCAATGTGACAGGTTTTGTTTCTGGCACTCTTTATTACCATTAATTAATGTTCTTGGAGAAAATTAATCAATCCTTCTTGGAGACTGTTAGGTTGGTTTAGTTTTCTATTTCCCAGTTGTTAAGTCACTGTGGGAGCTATTCCAGGACTATATCCTTAATTTTAAAGGACTTTTAAGCCTGTTTTCCCTACCGGTTTTCTTTCCTCTCTCCGACTCTCCCACCGCCTTTTCTTTTCTTTTTTTTTCTTTTACTTGGTTCTTTCTAGCTGAAGCTGAGGGGGATTTAAATTCCAACCCGGAACTCGGTATCGCCCGCCTTGAATGCCGGGAGTCGTAGTTTCAGTGACTCCCTCCTCACCGCCTTTCACGCATACTCCTCCACAGTGAAAAACTACAACGCCCAGAATGAGCCTTTGGGGCGTGCACGCTCCTATGCACATGCGCCCTGAGGACGCAGAATTTGAATCGGCGGCGTTGTTATTGACGCCATATTGGGGCCAGCGGCGGGTGGAAGAGTCCTGCGGTGGAGGGGGAGGCGGCCGGACGTCTGTGCTTGAGCTCCCGCCGCAGCCAGCACCTCGCAATCCCTTTGCATCGACCGCCGCTCTCGGCTTTTGGCCCTGCCCGGGCGTATCAGGAGCCGCGTTCCGGCCTCACCCGTCCCAGACCTGGTACCGACTTCGAAGGGAGAGGGTCTCAGCGCAGGGGCGCCTCAGCCGCCGCGCAGAGCTCGAACGGACGGCGGGGGCGGCAGAGCCTCTCCCGGGGGAGCCGCACCTGAGGAGACGGCGGAGTCCCCGGACGCGGCTGGTGTGAGCGGCCGCTACCGCTCCTCCAGCCCCCGCCGGGCCGGGCCGCTGCCCCTCCGCCGAGGCGGCGGCGGCGGCTCTCCCCCCGTTGCCGTCGCTCCACCACCGCCTTTCTCTCCTGAGCCCGTCGGCTAGGCTCTCCTCGAGTCCCGAGTCCTCCCCTCACCCTCCCCGGCCTCGCCCGAGCCTGGCGCCGCGGCTGCCAGGGCCATGGCGTGCGGAGCCACTCTGAAAAGGACTCTGGAATTCGACCCGCTGCTGAGCCCTGCGTCGCCGAAGCGGAGGCGATGTGCGCCATTGTCGGCGCCCACCTCAGCGGCCGCCTCCCCGTCGTCAGCGGCCGCGGCCACCGCCGCCTCCTTCTCGGCCGCCGCCGCCTCGCCGCAGAAGTATCTCCGCATGGAGCCGTCCCCCTTCGGCGACGTCTCCTCCCGCCTCACCACAGGTGGGACGGGGCGGGAGAACCGGGGTCCCGGGGCGCGGACGGCGGGGGTGGGGTGGGGGGGTCCCGGCCTGCGCCGCTCGCGGAGTAGTCGGGCGACCTCATTCTGTGAGCCCCTCCAGCCTTGGAGACACAATAGAAATGCCCTGATGTCTGGGGGTGGGGTGGGGGGATCGGGAGGTGAGGTGGGCCGGGGCCGTGCCTCGCCGGGTATTGTGGGGAAGAGGAAGGTCCTTTTCTTTGGGCTGAATGACTGGAATTGAGTGTTTCCGTAGTCCGGAGAGCCCCAGCGGAAATGATCAGAAAAAGCGATATTATTCATAAATTTAGGCGAGAGAAGGGTCACATTTCACCCGAATCTCAAAGTCTGACTCCCAGAATCGATTGGTTGCAGCGATTAACTCTGGGACTGGGTGGCTCGAGGCGAGGTGGCAGCCCCTGCCTGCCCCAGTCGAGACGGGCGATTTTAGAACCGAGGCGATAGGGGGTGGGGAGGGATGTCACTGGGGCGAGATCTAGGCCTGTCATTAATCACCCACAAGAACGCCACTTTGGCTGAGTCAAGACCTGTTTCCCTAGCAGGGTCAACAACAAAGAAAATGCTCTTCCCGAGTACTGTAACATGATCACGCTATACGTCTAGACCTTGAGAAACTTGAACTTTTAATGAAAAGCAAATTGTATGGACAATTGGGGCTGACTACTTGCTTTTATTTGGAAGTGCTTTACTTCTGTTTAACACAGTATGTTGGGAGAAAACAGCCTAGGTCTTGAGAATAATACATCGAAGACAGCCCACGATTCCAAGAGATTTAAGATTATTTTTGCTTTTCATCTTGAAACATTTCCTGAAAGTCACTGTGAGGAAATACCTCTTGGCTGCTTTGTACTGCATTTGTTGTGTGTGCCGTTTTTTCTGTACTTTGAAAATCCTTGTGTGCCCCTGGCACAGTCCTAGGATAGGTTTTTCTGGACTAGTAGTGTAAATGTGTTTCCTTTGTGTATGTAGCATGCAAAGGTTTCGTGTGTGCGCCTTTGGTAATAATGTGACCTGTAGACAAAGCCTTTTCATAGCTTGATATAAATGTTTCCTTATCATTACCTTAAAAAAACAATGGGCAGTGTATACCTCTATAGTTGGTGACTGCCATTTGGAATTGACTGACTTCTGTTATTTTCAGACCAGATTTTAAAGTATCTGTCCCCAAGTATATGGGGAGACCCTCAAATGCCTAGGTTACCATTTTTGCTATTAAATATTTGATCTAAATTAAGGATATACTATTTCAGAGTTGTAGCGAGTTTTCAGAGGAATTCCCCTCATTTTATTTAATGACCATACCTAAACTGTCTTCTGTATAAAGGCATTCGTTGCCTTATTGTTAGGTTTTACATTTAAAAAGAAACAGTGTTAAGGAGCTCCTGGTAGTTAACATTATTTTCAGAGTTGGTCTTTTTAAGTGAAATGGTTATTGAAAATTGAAATGATACTGTGGAATCTGTATTTAACAACTATAAGACCTTTTAAAAATAGCCCTCTCCTAACAGTAAATTTCAGTGTACGGGGTGAATTTATACAGTGCTGGGTTTGGGAGTTAAAGTGTATTTCAATGCCAGAACAGTCTTGAGCATATATGGTAAACCAGACAGGATCTATAACATTTGTATTAACTTTTAAAGGGAACTTAGAATTGTGTCCTTTGCAGATTTGTCATTTCATTGATAAATTTGTAGCTTTGGCTAATGAACTTGGCTCTACATCATCTCAAATTTCAGTTAAGTGAATTATAATAGCAAAATGACAGGAATTACTGAAATTGTTTAAGGCTGCTGATTCAAATTCACATTTTCCAAAATATTGCTATGTCTTCTGTTCTTGAAGGTGTTTTTGACATCTACTCTGGAAGTTTAATATATCCTGAACTCCGAATTCACACTCTAATTTTTATCAGTCTGCTAAAAGTTAATTTAGCTATTTCAGCTAATTTAAATATTAACATAAAATGTTGACTTGAAGAAAGGCAGTAAAAATGCTAACATTTTGAATTGCTTAAATTTACTTTTTGCTGTAATTTTGAATGGCATTCTATACATAATTTAATTTGGCTTTTTGTTTACGTGGCTAGTTTTGTGCATGCCCCTGTGTGGTTGCTGTAGTAATGTTATAATGGGAGCTGCAGTGTTGTGCAGGTATCAAAGAGCTTCCTGGTTTCATGTCATTGGACTTGGAAATAATTTTCCCAAATTCCTAGTTTTTTTGTTTTTTTTTAACAGTTGTGATTCTTAAACTTTACAGGAGGGAGTGTCCATATAGCCTTAGCTTGAAGTAATTAGGTCTGGGAAATGGAAAGTGACTTAACAAATTGACTGGGACTTTGCTGTAATGCTGTGTTTTCATTTCTGAGTTCAAATAGAATTTAAGCAAGTTAGAACTAGAGTACTGAAGTGGATTTTTTTTTTCAGAGCATGTGTATAATTTGTAGTTATTGTATCATTTTTCTTCACTGGGTATTTAAATAGTGTCTTCTGATACATAGGTGAAGGCCCGTTGCAGCTGTGCTGGTAGTTGCAGGAACTTGGACACCTGTTTTAAACCCTAGTTTATAGTCATCCTAGGAAAGGGATTCCAAAATTTGACTGGACGACTATTACTTAAATCTATATTTTTCAGAGTTGCAGCTTAATATAAGAAAAAGCAAAGGGCTGACCAACGTTTTATGAACACAGCCATGCTCATTTTCTCTTTCTCTTTTCAAGTACTGATCCTGCAGGATACAACAGCACAGCTGAGTAGTTGCGACAGACTATTTTCCCAAAGCTTGAATATTTACTGTCTGGTCCATTACGGAAAAGGTTTGCCTACCTCTGGTCTAGGGTGTTAGCAGTGAAGTTTATAATACCCCCCTGGAAGTGGAAAAGGAAAGGTGAATGATGAGTGGAGATAGGGGTGGAAGGGAAGCATTGCCTGTTTGGGAAAGTAAATGCTTCTACTAGAAGCATCAGTACTTATCCTAGTTAGTTGAAAACAGATTCAAAGTTTTCTGTCCTTGATTGGTTTTGAAACAGCTCAGAATATTACCATTTAGCCAAAAGATTGTTATAACATTCCGGAGAACAAAATTATTTTGATAAAACCAAAATGTTACGTAACATTACAATGAAGTGTTAGTCAAATCCAACACCTTGTTTATCTTAATTGTGTAATGAATGGATGAGTGATCTGGTAAGGAGATCTGGATGTCAACTGTTCCTAAGTTTGCTGGGCATTTTAAAGACCGTTTATATGGTGGTGTTACCATTGCTCTACTGTGCCTTAGGAATTGATTTAGATGAGGAGTTAAATTCCTTTATAAGAACTCATTGTATTTGCTGGAAACTTGCCATGAAAAATGGAAATTGCAGCTTGTGAATGGGAAAGGTTTACAGGAACTTAGATTGTTCAGTAGACATTGAGGCATGCCTGCAAACAGAGACACCAGCTGGCTTAAATGAAGTATAAATGGATCTAGGCAATGGAGGAGGCAGCATTTCACTTCAGATGTCATTTATATTGAGCCAGAAATGTTTCTAATATTTTGTGGTTATTTAGACAGCTGTTAAGTTGCTTCTAGTTTCTCAGTGTATTTGACAAATAAACTGCTTTTAATGGTCTTTGTACTTTGGATTTCAGACATGGTATTTTATTTAGGACCACATATGTAGCTGCAGTTATTTCAGTTCTTTGAATTATGCATTTAAGAATCCTGTAAGTTTATGGCCATTAAAAGCAGAGCATTGTATTCAGTATTGAGCTTTTATTTTATCTGAGTTTTTTTTACTTGAAATACAGTTGATACACAATATTATGTTGGTTTTAGGCGAGCTGTTGTTTTCAAAGTAAAAAAACAAAGCCTAAGTTGAGCACAGAAACATAATGGGTATAAACATGGCTAGATCAGAAAGGCTAGCCCTTCTTTAGGTATAGATGCTGCTAACATGGTTGCCACAGAGACATAATCTGAGATGTAAAAGAGAATAATAAATTCCGTCAGTTCTTCAGTGGCTTATAGGAAAACCAATATACTGTGTATTTCTCAGGTAGGTGTTTTCCTCAGTGCTTAGATAGACCCAGGAAGACACGGTGCTCGAGGTGGTTTTGTTTTGAAGGGTTTGAGAGATTCAGTGGAAGTGCCGAGCTTTGCATATTTTTCCTATTTGAAAAGAGACTCGATTCTCTCTCCACTTCAAGAAGAATGCAGAACTACAGCATGGGTTTAGTGTTGGTCCCAGCATTCTTCATGTTAACCTTGTGCTAGTACTGTTGACTCACAGAAGGTTCTCTACATATGTAAAACTTTAGTGAATTTCTTGCCTTTGAGAAGACTACCTGCTTTCAAAAAAGTATTAAGGAGGGAATACTTTTTCAAGCCTATATGAACCAGTCTGGCATCTATCTGCTGTGATAAATATGTTTTACAAATGAGTTTAGTTAAAAAGATTCATCTTTAATTTTATTGCTGAGTGTAGGGATTCTAGAACTCAGCTTACTAATGTTTCTCAACTTTCTAAACATATCTGAGAAATGTGATCTGTCAGTGGCAGTCTTGTAGCAAAGACTTGTTAGTAGGAATGCCGCCCTGGATTTTGAGGGGGTAGGGTGGGTCATATAGGACTTGAATAATTTGAAAGTAACCCCAAAGCTATTTTTATCTGCCATACCTTCCCGTATAGTTAATGTCTTAC
The DNA here is from genome assembly GCF_030020395.1 of Manis pentadactyla. NCBI lineage: Eukaryota > Metazoa > Chordata > Mammalia > Pholidota > Manidae > Manis > Manis pentadactyla. Next base: position 91,520,206 of record NC_080030.1, on the reverse strand, counting down.
CACAAATAGTTTTAAGGTACTGAATTTATTTGTTGAGTTAATCAAGCCTTGTCATTTTCCAAGTTTAAAAAGGTAATACCAGTTCTACCCTCATTCTGTATTTTTCTTTGTAGACTGTTTTTGGACAATGATAGCCCCAATATGTGACAAGATATTTTCTTTTAAATGTATGATTCAAACAAATGAGTAGCAAAATGAAATACAGCAATTAAAGATTTGAACAATTCTTTTTCTGAGGCACTTGAAATATACTTAAGAGTAGTCATTCCCTCATCCTCCTGGACAGTGATGGTAAAGATGGATTATGTACATTAAAATATTTAAAATGACCCTATTTACAAGGATTTTACCATTTTCAGAATTTACTAATTTGAAGAAACATTTTAAAGGTTTTATATGATTTTTAGGAGAAAATATTTTTGCAGTGTGATATTGATCTTTCATTACTATAAAGAAATTGAGTTACTTAAGTTGAAGTAGATTTCTTATGTGAAGAGAAGATACTGCTGCTGTATTGAGCAGGGAGAGAATCCTTGCAGGTAAATTAAAATTCTGGTGTATGTTACGGTGTCGGCTTTGATCAGAATTTTGCCGTGTGCCAGGTTGTGTAATATTTCTTGTGAAGGTAGGCTTTTTGTGGTGATGGTGTGGTTTTTAGCCTTCCAATTCTAGGAAAACAGCTCATAATAAACTTTTAGTTTCTCTTGGAATATAACTTACTTTCTTCCCTTTAAAAATCATTAAGTCATTAGTTTTTGTCAAAAATGGCATAGGCTGGTCATTCTTTGCACCATTTTAATTTTATTAAAAATTGTAATCTTTCTGCTAATTTTTCTGTTTGACTTTTAAATTTCAGGATCTGTTCATGTACTTGTTTCTCCAGCATTATTAACATCTGAATATTTTAAAAGTCATTTGTTCAGGCTTTTATGAACTTCATTTGAGTTCAAGACACTATGCTGATTGGGTAAAAGACAGTCTCTCAAGGGGCTGACAGAGCTGCCACTGCTGATACTTTATTAGCTAGCTAAACTTAAGTAAACATAGTATAATTTTATGATTTATCAGTATATCTATTTTAATTCCTTGTGGACATTTACCACAACATTATTTTCACCTTATTTGCAGCATAAGTATTGAAATTGGTTTCTGATTAAATCACACTTTCAGTACTTTTGAAACTTTTAAAGAAAAGGTAGTTTTGTTTTTAAGGTGAGTGATGAGACTTGTTTATTGGACATTTCTGAAATGGTCTCAGTCCATGATGTTCTGATTTTGGTTTAGCATTCATTTTCATTTCTGCTGATGTTAATTCTTAGAAAACTCCCTCCAAAATCAAACTATAGGGAAAGGTTGGAAGGAGGGACCTGGAAAGGTTGATTTTCTTTCTTTGTTTGAAAAATAAGAAAATATTGTTGATCTAACAGTTGAACATAATGTAGAGTGGAATTTGAAAGATCACATAAAGCCGAATTTTTAAACATTTCTGTCTTTGAACTTTGCCTTTAATTGTTACAGAGGATTGCCTCATTTCTAATGCTAAAATATAATTCTCTGTGAGAACTTACTTAAGTAGTGTAATTGGTTAAAAGTATGGGGTTTTTTTGATTGCTGGGACTCAGCTGGGAAACGTGATACTCAGTGTGTCAGCCATCCATGGCCCAAGGTGAAAGTACATTATCAGAGACTGACACTGTAATCAGTCCTGTGTGGGTGGCAGTGCTGACCTACCAATTTAGAAGAATTCCTCACTTTGAAAACACCAGTAGAGCATTCTTTTTAGAGAAAGATGCCTGTCCTAAGAGGAAGCAGTTTATGGAGACTCTTGAAGCCCCTCTTACATAAATACCTGAATGTAACGTGAAGATTGCTTATCATTATTCTGTTGTAGTCAGTGTTAGCAGTTTCAAAGCTTAGATAGATGAGAGTTATGCTCCGTTTTGGTTACTACCCTCTTAACAGTAACAAAATTTCAGGGTATGAAGTATCAGTATAATTCATGGTAGTAATCTCTCTATTCTGACATCGTTTTTTTTGTTGTTGTTGTTTTGGGATCATTAATATACAATTACATGAGCAACATTGTGGTTACTAGATTCCTCCCATTATCAAGTCCCCACCACATGCCCCATTACAGTCTGACATCCTGTTTTTTAAAAATCAGCTTTCCTTGTGATTTATTGTAACTTCAGGTACTTCTGGAGTATCAGCTCAGTGTAGCAATACAGTACTGGAGAGGGCACTAGGTGTTGAGAGTTTAAGCCCAGAGATCATGCTTGGCTCTGCCACGTTCCAGCTGTGTGACCTTTTCAGAGACACTGAAGCAAAGTCTCTTATATTCCTCATCTATAAAGTTATGCACATTATAGTAGTATCTGCCTCCTAGGGTGGTTGTGAGGATTGGGAATATTTCCTGTTGCTGAGTGCTGGAAGTCACAATAGGGTAACCTTTTAAATGGGACTTTTTATATCATAACCCAGCAATCCTGCCATTTCAGTGAATAAACATGCCCTTCTACTTCACAGAAAAATAGAAACTATCAAGTGGCAGCTTCTACATTTTTCCCCAGTATCAACATTCCAACATGTGTGCCTATGCTGTTTTCCATTTAGTATCATTGAGGAAGATTAAGTGAGATAATTAAGGCACTTCACACAGTGAGGGAAGGAGCCCCCTTCATGGCAAAGGAAACCTATCCTCTGATTAGTTTTCTCTCTCAACCAGATCCTTGCTTTTGCCTTTAAATATTGTTAAGCCTCCCATTATCAAGTAAATAAAACCTAATTATTTTCCTTCAGCAGTCATCCAGATTCCTCCCCTTCAAAACCAAATTCAGATAGCCTTCAGATAGTCACTTTGCTTCTGTTTCTTCAGTTCTCAACTTAACTCCTAGCGTATTTGTCTTAGTCAGGTCTTGTCAAGTCCCCAGCGACTTCCATGGCAAACAGTCAGCTCTCATCTTGACATTTCTTACAGCATCATACTGCTGACCCACTCCCTTCTGTTTTGGGGGAAATGTCAGTTTTTCCCCTCTGAAAAGACTTTCTTCCAAGAAGACTTCTGCTGCTCTGTCTTCATCTGGCCATCAGACTAAGGAGTGAGTTCTAGGCACAACTCCACTCCTATCTAGCGTAATAACTTCCTGAACAATCACATGCATGTTCCAGACTTTAGTTGACAGTTGACTATTCCTCTCAGTTCCCACCATGGTGAACTTGGACCTTTTTTTGACAGATCTTCTCAGTAGCCACACCTCCCCCAGGAAGTCAGAATTTCTCTGAAGTCTGTTGACATTTAAATATTCACAGCCAGTTTGCAAAATAAACAAAAGATCTCTGTGGGTTTCCAATCAGTGCTTTCTGGAGTGAGAGGTAGTCTTGATTGCTCCTTTAAAGCAGACTAATAGAAAAGCAAATGCATTTGTTCACTACCAATCACATAATGAAAATGAATGTGATATTTTAAGAATGGTGTGTTAGGAAAGAAAGAATCTTTATCTATATTAATGTCATGTTATGGATCTCCTTGAGCAGGTCTAATCAAGTTTAAATTGATTTACAGACTATTTTCCTGCTAGGTAAATCTAACTTAGAACTGCAAAAACAGTGCAACTGAGGGTAGCAAAAAATTTAGATCACCTTAAATATTTTTGTACTTGTTTGTAATCTCTGCTGTTAACTGCTTACCTTCTCCCTTCCATTCCCCCATATGTCCAGTAATAAACCAATTGCTTTTCTTTTTAATTGCCACAATAGCGGAGCTTTTATTTTAAGCTAGGGAAAGAGACTTAAATGCCCATAGTTGTAGGCTAGTGATACAAGTGAGTCAGGTAAGCTCGGTGGAGACTAGTAAATTCCAGCCTTGCTACTGACCTCCTGCATCACCTGGAAATGTATTAGAAATTCAGAATCTCAGGCTCCATTCTGAAGAGTCTACATTTTAACAAAATCCTGAGGTGGTTTGTGTGTGCATTAATGTTCTGAAAGTACTTAACTCATAAGAACTCATGCCCAAAAGATAGCAGCAGCACTGTTCAGCTGAATTTTGCCCATAGTCCAGTTTTCCCCTCCTACGGCAGCCAGAAATTGGACTTTAAATTTAATGTGAACCACCAAACTTTTAAATGTTGGTCTCAAATTCATACTTCTTTATGAAAAGAAAGTATTCATGTCAGGATGGCTCAATTTCCCCTTTCTCTTCCCCATTTACTGCATTTTCTTGTTTTTATTACTCCTAGCTTGTGAACTACTACTTAAGAGAGAGTTGCAGATAGTGTAAAGAACTATCAGGGGCTGTCATATCTCTTTAGAATCTATAGAAGTAGATGTATGAAACTCCTTGAATAGAAGGAGGAGCCACTTGCTGATTTAGTGTTATTGAACTTGAATTAGTGACTCCCATTGTACAGTTAATTTGTAAAACTTAGATCTGCAGGGTTTTTAATAAGTTGTATCATTATTTCAAGTAAGTAATCATTGGCTATTACAGTACCAGTGAAATAATGAAGTTTGACCTATAATGATTATGGTTTTTCTTCCTCTTGTAGGAGATAAATGAATGCCTCTTAGTACAGTAAAATATAACAAATTTGCTTTTAAAATACTGTAGGTAATACCCTGTTTATGTAATTCTGTGCAGCTATATTATGTTTTATTAGGATTTGTGCTAATCCAAATAGAATTTAAAAGTGTAGATGTAACTTGACAATAGTGTTAAAATTTAGTTCTAGGTCCCTCTGAGATAGCATTGTTAAACATGATCTAAAAATGGCAAGAACTAATACTTTTAGTTAGATGGCTCTTGGCTGCAAGATATTGCCCTTAAGGTTCCTTGAAGGAGAACATAACTGTTTTTTAGCTTCTGAACAGATGATCCTGGGAAAACAGTCAATTTACAAAGGTTGGTCTCCATAAGAACTCTTAATTGTGTTTTAATTTATAAAATAGACAGGGCAATGTCTGGTATATAGTTCAGAGCTCTAGATTTGGTCTGTTAATTTGGAACAGTTCAGTCTTAATGGCAACTGCAGGTTTTCTGTTAATTGTGTACAGGTTTTCCATTTTATTTGTGTTCCTCCCTAGAACTGACAAGACTCTCAAGATTTGTTTTTTAATCCTATTGCTTGAGTTACTTGTCTAGATGAACTTTCATCTAGATGAACAACTTTTTTTCAAAGATACTCCATAGAGAACTTGGCATGTAAGGTGATACAAAATGTCTCATATACTTTAACTCAAAACTGTATATTATATCAGACATTAAGGTTTCATGATGCCAGAAGGGAAACAGTAAATATGCACAGGTCTGGAGCGAAAGTTTAGTTTCACATACCACTGGTTTTTAAATATCTTCTGGACTCTAGAAAGATACTTGATTCTTCCCTCTCCCCAGTTTTGTCATTATCCTTTAAACACGTTTTAGTTGTTTCTAATTCCATGTTCCTCCCTTTGCTCTCAGTTCCAACTTGATGCTGTTTCTCATACCCTGACCAACGTATTTTTTTATCCCATCATCTGCTTTTTCCTGCTTTTATTGTTCCACCTTATTCATTTCTTTCTTAAATAATTGGTGGCAACTAAGAAGAGTAAAATCATTTGGTTACAGTAGGCTTAATGTTGCCACAAGCCAGACTTATTCTTTTCATGTTTATTTAGGTTTTTTGTTTTGTAAATATTCCAAAGGAATGAGTGCTGGCTCATTGATAATCTCCTACATGTTAAGGAGGGGAATTTTATTAGCAATCTCAATGACATTTAGATTTGGGAATGAAAATGCCATTACTAATGGGATTTGCTTAGTACTTTCACTTAACCTAGTACAGTAAAAGAAAGGCTTAAGCGTATTTTATGGTAAAAGTAATGTAGTTTTTAGGATTTTGAAAAGAGACATACAACCATTTGTAGCAGATAGTCATGAAGATAACTATGTATAATTTTGCTGTAAGTGATATGCTGCAAATTCAGTTTGTTTCATAATTCATAAACCAAATATGAAGGTTGCATGATTAAAACTAGAATGTGAAACTGATAATGTGAGGCTTTGACTTTTTCTTTAATTGACTGTAAATTGTGTTGGCAACACAATGTCAGATGTTCATGTACTTGAAATAAAATGTCACATGTTAGTTTGATAAGAGATGGCTAGATATAAGTAAAGTCTAGACATAGATAATTTATATCAAAGGCCATTGTTCAACTGCAATGGAAGCAGTTTAAGTCAGTTAAATATTTAGATAGAATTTTAAATGTGAGCTGTGGAGTACTGAATCTGGGGGGATTTCTTGAGTTAATCAGCTTCAGAACTTCGTATACCTCTGAACTGAGATAAACTGGGCTTCAGGCTTATATTTAGCTGCCTGTTACTTGTGCTTCTGAGATCTTGGTCCTGTTAACTTGGACCATTCACTACATAATATCGCTGATCACGTTACCAGTAATTAGAGCATCTGAGGGCACAGCGAGTCTTAGATGACATAGTTGCATCAGACTAGATGTAAAAAAGCAGTGCTGGCAATAACATTTAAAATTCTTCAGCTCATTAATTGACAACATCTCAAGTGTTGATAAAGATGTGGAGCAGCTGGAACTCTCAATTGCTGGTGGAAATGCAGAGTGGTACAGTTACTCAAAAATGGTGTGGCAGTTTCTTACAAAGGAAAACCATGCACCTACCTTACCTGTCAGGCCATCCTGTCCCACTTGTTGTAGGTATTTATCGAAGTGAAATGAAAATTTGTCCACCCATAAACTTGTACTTGCATATTCATAATAGCCCCATATTGGAAGCAGTCCAAATGCCCATTAAAATGAGAATGGGTAAGTTTTTTTGTGTGTGTACACTACTCATTAATAAGGAAGGAGTTACTGATGCATGCAACATCATGTATACATCAAGAAAGCATTTTTCTGAGTGAAAGATGCAAAAATCTACACTTTCACTTAAATTTTAGAAAAGGCAAAACTGTATAGTGATAGTAGATGGTGAAGGTGGTTAATAGGAACATCAGAAAATTTGGGGGAGTGATAAAGTTTTTTATTACGGTTTTGATGGTTCCAAGACTATGCATGAACTTGTCAGAACTCATCAAATTGTACATTTAAATTGGTGAATTCATTTGTAAATTATACCTTTAAATTCCTTAGCTAGTTACATGGCTGTCTCTTAAGTATAGAGATTTACAAAGCTAAATTTTAAAAAGTTTAACCATACCTTAATCCTAGGCTAGATCTTGTTTGAGAATATCAAGTGAACAGATTGAGTTTGTTACAACTCTTCTTTTGGTTCATCTTCGTTGGGCTTTGGTTGATTTTGTGAAGCAAAGGGAAAACTCAGGTAATCTGAGCACAGGAGTGTGAGTTCAACGAGTAAGTCAAAATGTTACGGTCAAGTTATTTGAAGTCACAATGCAAGTAAACTTTAGGATGCTTTGGCATTTTTGATCAGGGTCATGGTAGCTTTGAACAAAAAGTGATAAAACAGTGAAGACTGCTATCTGTCAGAGTTCAAAACATTACTTTTAAAACCTTGTGGAATATTGCTACCGAGAGAGTTCTGTTGTTAATAAGGATGTATGCTTGTCCTGGTTGGTGTAGGATGTTGGCTAATTCTGTTGAACACCTCTGGAATCTTAGGAAACCCATTTATATCAAGGTGCTAAACTGCTCAAATAGACAGGATTTTATTTCACACTGGTAACTTTAAAATTACAAACTGTATTTCAAATATAAAAGGACTGAAAATTAACATGTTTAATATAAACATGTTAACATTTGAAAAATGTTAAGTACAGCTAAAGCATGCCTCACACAGTCATCTTGAATTTTACCATTCTGATTGTGTGGTTTTCTGCTTTACCTGCACATTTATGTCTATGTAAACAACTTTGTTTACACACCAAATTTACATATATGGGAGCTTCACTGAATATATCTTTTGTAAGTTTTTTAAAATAATGAAATTGGCAGAATCTAAAATGTTTAAGGAACTGATTGGTGTCCTCTTGGAGTCTTATCTCACAAAACCCCTAAATTCTTATTAGGCAAACAATATAAAATGAGAAAAAAGGCATGAGAATTAAGTATAAACCTAAGAAGAAAGGTTTGTTCTCACCTTACTATAAATCTCTAGTCTTCAGTTTGTGTTTTCAGTTCATTTTTAAATTAATGCTCATTGTAGAATTGATTGTTAAAGTTGTACTCCATTATACTTATGAGTCATTTTATTGCCTGTTAGTTGTCACCTTAACTTAATTTTTGTTTTATTAATCCCAAGCCAAAACAAAATTAACTTTTTGTGATGTAGTTTCACATGGATAGCCTACTGATTTAGGACCGTTGTGAGAAAGTTTGAAGGGTGTGGAAACAGGAAGGGATTTTCTGGAGAGGGTCAATGGTAAGTATTTTGAATTAGAAATCTTTCTGAAGTGAGTCATACTGGCCTAAAGGTTGTTTGATACAACTTTACCTGTTTTGATGGTTGTGGTTGAAGATCATGCACTGTGGTATAAGTGGTTTTTACTGAATACCTGTTATGTACCACTTGTTGGGTGGATTTTTATCCCCAAGATTTATAACATTGCTGTTTATTCTGTAATAGTTGTATGTTCTGTTGAGTTTAATAATAATGGCCATGACCATTTATTGCAAGATAATTTCTTAGGTCCATCCACTCTCATTTTGCTGACCTTCTGTCACTTGTCACTGGTGTGTGCTTATATGTATACAAAGTCCTCCCTTCTAATTATTTATGGTCTTGGAAAAGCCCGTTACACTGTATGTGCAATGAATAAATAATAAATAAATAAATGACATTTGGGTCTGGGACTCTTAAGAATCTGAGGGAAGTACTTGTTTTTGTTCATAAGACTCCCTATCTTTACATGTAATGAAAAACATTCAAATACCTTTTGTGTGTGTGTGTGTGTGTGTGTGTGCTCAAAAAGAATGGTATTGTGGAAGAGTTGGATTCCAGGTGGTAGTGTATAATATATGTGCTGTTTCTGAATGGGTGCCCCATTAATGTTAAAACTAATTCCCTCCAGAACATTAGTTTTCTGGATATTGTTTGAAGAGATTATTTTCAGTAGATTAGTTCTACTAAATAACTGTTGGAAATCCAACATTTTTTTTAACTTGAAAGGTTTTATCTTGCCAAACTTTAACTTTTCTTTATTTTAGAACAAATTCTGTACAACATAAAACAAGAGTATAAACGCATGCAGAAAAGAAGACATTTAGAAACTACTTTTCAACAGTCAGATCCATGTTGTACTTCTGATACACAGTCACATGCATTTCTCCTCAGTGGACCAGCTTCACCAGGTAATAATAAACTTAGTAAGTGGACAGAAATGTTATTTATTTAGTATGGGAAAAGGTAATCCCTTTTTTAGTCATTCAAGCTATTTTTCCCCTTGATTTTTAAAATACATTTATGTAATACATGATCTCTTAAAAGTAGGTACAAAATAAATGTCACCTGTATTTGCACCACCCAGACAGCCACCTGTATATAATATCCCCTAAGTGGACTTCCCTATAAGTGTTGTAATATGTAGACTCTGTTAAAAACAATAATAATATACTGCTTCTCTGTTAGGTATAGATGTACCTTGCCATGGCTGAATGAATACTATGTCATTTTATGAATTTCCTATAATTACCTAACAATTAATGATAGATTATTAGATGCCATTTCTGCTACTACAGTATTTACAAAGATGTCTCTGTACCTATACCCTCACACACTTGTCCAGTTAAGATAAATTCCTAAAGGATTATTTTGATCCTATATTTACCTATAAATTTAATCCTCTCTTTACTTACCTTTTGTTGGAGGGAGTAGTTTGCAAATACACTTTTTTTTAAGGAAGAAAAATGAGGCCTACTTGAAGTGAAGGGAAGGTAAAGCTTTTTAGTGAAAAAGAGCCATTAAAGTAGCTCTTAGCTTTAGTAAAGTTCTCAGCAAAATAGTTTTCCTTGAGATAGTATTGCCTGTCCTCCTTACCTTCCCTGCCAGCCGGGATAGGAAAACCTGGAAATTTTAAAATATATTAAAAAGCTATAAAAAGTCAAAATTAGATTAGAAAACAAAATTGTCAAAAACAAATTTGGGGACCAGGTCCAAGTGGGTGAAACACGGTAAGAGGAGAGGTGAGGGGAAAGACTAGACTGTATTAGTAGGAAATCAAGGTAATCATCATTCAGTAGTCATTTTACTTAGAAGATCAATTAACTGGCAACCTCAACTGACAAAGCATAGAAATAAAGATAGTTATAGACTAAAGTAGTTACGGACTAAAGCTGGTATACTTTATTCTTGTGATGGACACAGTTCTAATAAGCATGGTTAGTTAACTGGTCCCAGCTTTGCAGGTTATAAAGAGCAAATGAAAAGAAGAATTGGGGGTCCCAGGGGCAGATGTACAGAGCAGGACAAACAACTGAGAGCAAATCTCTGTGTGTTTGTGTATAAAATACTTGCAGCAGTGTTACAATGGATGGCTGTCATAATCTTGAGCTTTCAGAAAGATTAATTTCAGATGTTACTTTTAAAGAAAGAATGATGATTTTGGAAAATCAAAGTGTCTTTAGTAGTAAGAAGAATGCATTCTGAAGAAATCTTATACATCACAGCAGCTGAGTTGCTGATCTTTAAGGACCCTGAACCATAAAATTTAATACTGAATATTAGGAATGTATTCTCAGTATTTTTACAAGTGGCCTCCTCGCTAGTATTATTAATTAAAAACAAAAAATGTAAGTTTTGTTTGTATCTTGTAGTTTACTCCACTTACTTTCAGACTTTTTCCCCTTAATATTTGACTGCATACATCTTGCTGTGTTTTTCCAGTGTCAGTTGATAGGGCTAAACCTTTTAACTGGGAAATACTGTGCTAAAAACTGATGCTTTCTATGATGGCTCTCAGTAAGGTGCTTTTTGTTGTTCATGCTATACATAGGGACTTCATCTGCAACATCCTCACCATTAAAAAAAGAACAGCCCTTATTCACTCTACGGCAAGTTGGGATGATTTGTGAACGTTTGTTGAAAGAACGTGAAGAGAAAGTTCGAGAAGAATATGAAGAAATATTGAACACAAAACTTGCAGGTATGAGATGAATTTATTTTAGCATCTCCTAGAAACTCACTGTAAGAAATGAATTATTTCTCATGTGTCTTCATGTCAGTTAAATTACCCTTTTAAAACACTGGTACAGATGTTTTTTAAGAACACAGAATTTCAGTTCAGTTCAGGAAAGGAACCTTCCTATATGTAGCTCATGGTCCTCCTTAATGACCCCATGAAGTAGTATTTGTTAGCCATACAGATCAGCAGCAGTATTAATGAACTAGACTTTTCTTTTGGTGCACCCTATGCTAAACACTGACTGGCTGTTTATGTCACTTTGATTGTGGATTTTGGTCTTTATATCTTTCATGATAATTTTGCTGTCAGTGTAGACATTTGAAATAATCTGGCACTGTATACATCCTTTTAGAGTATCAAATTGCAGTCTTGTTTTAATTAACCAAAAAATTTTTAGTAAAATCTGACAAAGTTCAGTAAATAAAATTTATTACATTTGGTGACTTAAACAGAATTTCCTCCTTGGTTTCTAAGCCACAGATTTTACCGGATACTGTAAACTGTTTGATTCTTAAGGAGTTAAATTAAGGTGCTAATATAGGCAAGAGAATTTGCTTAGTTATATAACATCATTTTCTGTGGCATCTGATTGGGTTACAGTTGGATGTTTTTGGGTAAATCGTAAAATTTTTCCTCTCATTGCAGTAAATTGCTATTCATAGATATTTAACAATAACCTTTCAGAGTAAAAAGATAACTTTATTTGAAGCCTTTTATTTTTAATAGGTTAGGAAATAAGCCCTACCGTGCATATAGACAAGATCATGTGATTTGGACTAAAATGTAGGTTTCATAAGTTCCATGCTCTTTCCATTTGATACACTATTATTACTTCTGAGGTTTAATGTCTGATTAGCCAACTAGAATTATTTCATTGTACAAGTTGAGTTTTTCAGTTTATCTGGCTTTAATATGTTAGTGCATTTTGCAGATCCTGTAATTGACACGAACCTTTATTTATAGAACAATATGATGCATTTGTGAAGTTTACGCATGATCAAATAATGCGACGATATGGAGAACAGCCTGCTAGTTGTAAGTATTTCATTTTTAAACTGAAAACAAGATAGTCTTGTAAGGAGAAGACATTTATCTTAATTATCTTTATACCTAGGAAGAGAATTTAACAAAATCATGGGGAAAAAGCCTGGAGGGAATCAACATCAAAACTTTACTGAGGCTTAATTTTGGTTACTTAAATAACTAGCAGTATTGGGGATGCAGGTCCCCAATTGGTATGTGTTTGAGTTTGACCTGGACTTTGCACTAATTTTCCTTTTCCTCCATCTTCAGATGTGTCATGAATCACGTTTTCTGCATTTGTGGGCTGCCTTGTTCCTTGTTGAGTTGTTGCAAGAGGTCCCAGTTATGATGTGCAGCAATGCCAATACCCCCGTGAAAACAGGTTATTTCAAGCTTTCGTCAGTGGCAACCACTCTTAGGCAGCAACTGGTTTTGGAAATTCCCCTGATGTCAATACCATCCGGATGTGGACTTTTGCTACCTGTATTAATGCCAGTGGCCTCATTTGCTGTATCATTACAATTTGGCTTCTTATAGTAATATGTTTGAAAAGGATTAAAGCTGGTATTCTAAGAACATGCCCTTTACTGGTTGTGTAAATAAAACTGTAGAATGACACTTCAGATGAAGTTAGTGTGATTTTAATTGTGCACTACAACCAAGCTGTAACCAGTTGTTAATAATTTAGAATGTAATCCCAGGATATTATTAAGCAAATAGCCTTACAGTGCTTCCTGTGAAATAGTGAAGGAGGAGGGCATTTCTGTATTCCAGGACTTCTTGGAGTTTCAGAATGGATTTGAATGGTTTTCTTTCTTTTTTGGGGTAGTTTTTATTTATTCTTTCAAGCCTTTTTACAAATATTTTTTGCTGCATTTTTTTCCTAGTGTATCATTGTTTTACTGCCCTTGTAGTACTGGAATTTAGTTGGAAGAATAAAACATTTCTAATCTGCTTTAATGTACAGGTGGATAGTATTGAATAAAGCCAGTGTTTTTAAATGTAAGCTTCTTCCAGGATTTGGTGAAGTTAATTTTCTGATAAGATTTTAAAATCAGTCTTCATATACCAAATAATCTAAGATTTGAGTGCTGTCTTCAAAAAACCGAATTCTGATTCCAAATTGCTTCTCTTAAAACTATGTGATAGAATGTTACATAATCAGTTTTGACAGCTGTAGAATTACCTTGAAGATACCAGTAGAATCCAAATTTGTTTTTTTAAGGATATATATATATATATATATACATGAAAGCATGATTTAACACATTTAAGTCACTTTCCATGCATGCTTTCCATTATTAATAAGGTGAGCAAAAATAAAAATACTAGTGAATTCTTTTGTAGAACTGTATGTTTCCACTAATTAAACCAATCATAAATGAACTGGGACATATATATTTATAACTGACCTAATTAGTGGAAGAAAGAAAGAAAAAGGATTTTTTCCCCTTTTTAATTGGTGATTATATTTTATCAATTCTTTGTTTAAAACAAGGCCAAAAAAATGGTACACTGTATAGGGCTTTCACAAATCCTCAGGTAATTCATTTGCCCATTATGTGTTTGGGAAACGTTGGTATAGCATAATGTGGCCATAAATAAGGTGGATAATTCTGCCTCGTTTCAATGGACTAACGCAGATATTCTCAACTTCAGCACTACTGACAGCTGAGACCAGATCACTCTTGGTTGTGGAGGTTGTCCTGTGCTTTGTAGGGTGTGTGACAGTGTCTGTGGCCTCTACCACTAGATGCCAGTAGTGTTCTCTCTCAGAGTTACAACAGCCAAAAGTGCATCTCCGGATACAGCCAGAGGAGGATGTTGGGAGGAGATAGATAGTTCCCAGCTGAGAATCACTGGTATAATCGGATAACATTTTTAGGGGAATTCAAGCAGTAAGTTGAACTACAGAGGAGTGGGAGTAGAGTGAATGTAAATGTTTTATTCCTTTTTAACCCTAGTAAGTGCAAAATGATGAACAGTCTTAAGTAAGCATGTGTGAATTTCCACATACATTTAAATTTATAAAAGAACTGGTTTTATACTTGGATAGCAAGATATAGTAAAAGGGGAGTCAGTGCTGGCAATCTGGAGCCACAGTAATATGGTTTTAATTCTAGGTTAAACTTTGATCAAGAATGAAATTTTTTTATAGCCAAATTTCTGCTTATCATTATACCAAAAAATCCTAGCTTTATGGGTGACTTCCTGATTTTAAATACTGTGTAAGGTAATCCCAGAAAATAAAAATGTGGGCACTTTCTTGGATTTAGTTATAATTAGATGGATCTAGTAGTTGATTACTCTTGTCCAAAAACCAACCACACCCAATCTCAATAAATGATTATGTTGGTTACTTAGGGATTCTGAATTACCAAAGATCCTTGAAATTGCTTTTAATAGGTAAATAGCTACCTATTAAATTAGAATTTAGTGTGTTAACAAGTCATCTTACTCTTTTAATAAGAGGCAGTGCTGCTATTGTGCTGTACTCAGGTTACTGTAATGTGTTGAATAAATTGCTGATTTAACAAGAGCCCATCACCAGGTGTAAGTCTTTGTATTTTTGAGGAATATACACATAGGTGATAATGAGAAAAATAACTACTGGAGGCCTAGAATGTCAAAGCTATCTTTGGCCTGTGGTAAGAATTTATATCCCTAGAGGAGATGGTTTCCAGATGAGACAATGCATTAGCAGTATTTAACTGGAGAGCTTTCAGGAAAGAGTTCCAGGCTCTACCCCCAGACTGCATAGAAGGTGGAACTTCTGAACACTTAATGTTGGAATCTGTTTAATAAGCTCCCTAGATGATCCAGGCAGCTGGATTGATTATAGGGTTGGAAGTAAGGTTCCAGTCTCCCTCTACCCCCCCTTTTCCACCTTTTTATTAGGAAAAAATTTAAAAATAGAATTGCTGACTTGATGGAATGATCTACTTAGCATGAACAATTTAATTCGCCATACTTGCTTTGTTTCAAAGAATGTATACATGATGCATCTCCTAAGAATAAGGTGGTTCTATGTAACTTTGATACCATTATCCCACTTAAAATAGTACTTCCCTAACTTAACATCTAGTCCATATTCAGATTTTCCCATTTGTCCCCAAAATGTCTTTGCAGCTTTTTTCCTCCCTAAAACAGGATTCATCAAGATTCTGACTTTCTTGAACTACTAGGCCTGTCATCTTTGTTGAAATGCTTCTTTGTGTTGTTATCAATATAACCTCCTCTGTCCTTTTGAAATTCGGTAAATTGGAAGTTAGGTCTAAAGTTTTTATTAGTTTCAGGTTAAACCTTTTGAGCAAGATGATGCTCTCTGATCTACATATTACATCACACAGTGTATGGCTTTCCCAGGGCTAGTGATAAGTTTGAACAGTCATTAGGTCATCTGGTGGGTGATTCCTACTCAGGATTTGTCTTTACTACTCTGCTACTTACTATTAGTCACCAGTGATTTCCACATTGCTAAATGTAATCAGTATCGGACCTTGAAACACTTCAGTTAGCTGGCAAAATACCACACTTGCCTGATTGTTGTCATCCTCTATTTGCTGCTCAGTCTTACCTGGTTCTTCTGTATAACTTTTTTATTTGCTATTGGCCCAATCCTCATTTCTTTGAACTTTAAAACAGATCTGCTGGGGGGTTCCATCTTGGGTGTCTTGCCTCAGTTCATACTCTGGTGATTACATCTAATACTGGACGTCATCATATTCACCTCTCTGTGTAACATTTCCACTCGACTATATCATTGAAGTCTCAAAACATGTCCAAAACCAAACTCCTTATTTTTGCTTTTTAAGCTTTTCCTCATCATCTCCACTCAGTTAATGGTTCTCTGTTCTAGTTTCTCAACCAAAAAGTATCTTTAATTCGTGTTTTTCACCTCATCTTGGTTCTAAAATCTCACCATCTACATTATCACCCCCATCCCAGACATTAACATGTCTTGATCTGGATGATTTCATGGTCTCCCACTTGGTCTTTGTTTTGCCTCAATTTTGTCTCCTTAACTATCCTGCCTATTCTCATAGAAGAGTAATCCTTTAAAAGTCTAAGTGCTTTAGATGGCTTCCTATACCTAAACAAAGGTTGAAGACCTTACAGCGGTACCGTCTAGGGCCCTGAATTGCCTCACTCCGCCCACTGCATCGGGTTCCTCGTCCCCTGGCTCGCTTTGCACAAACTCTTCCACCAGCCGTCTTTACTGTTCCTCCAGTGGAGTTTGCATGCTCTTAGGACCTTTATGATTGCTGTTCTCTGCCTACAATGAATTCTACCGTAAAAGTTTATAGGTCAGTCTTTTACAAACTTTGAGTCTTTGTTTAAATGTTATTCCAATGAGGCCTGCTCTGATCACTGTTTAAAATGTCAGCATGATTTGATACTCTGGTTCTGTTTTTTCTACATACACACATATATATAATTTGTTCTACTCTCTGCTAGAATGTAGTGAGGGCCAAGACCTTAGTGAAGCTATCAAAAGTTCCTAGAACGGTTGCTCAATAGGTATTTTTTGAATGGATTTCAAACTGCTTCGATTCAGTTTTTCAGATGAGTATTTCATTAAAAGATTTAGTGAATCGGAGTGCCTCATTTGTAAGGTATTTTGTGGTTGAGGTCTTACAGTATTAAGGAGTGGACACACAACTGAGCTGACAGTTCATAGGCTGGCTTGAGAGGTTTGTGCTCCATTAGTGATTACCACAAATGAGCTTCATGTTTTAACTGCATAGCTTTTTTGGGTATGCACTATTAAAAGTTTTCATCTGCAACCGTCACCTATTCTTTTTAAGTAGACAGTAAGGGGAGAAAAAAAGTGGTACAGTGTATGACATGCATTTAGGTATCAGGAATTCAACTACGTGCCTGGTGTATTAAAAATAATAAAGCAGGGCTACTGCTTAGGGTGCCTTAGATGTGAATCTGCTGGTCTGTGTGAGATCAGTTTCTCTGTACCTCACAGTGTAAGCATTTTGCTATCTGAGTATTGTTGAAAGAAATGGTTTCTAAACATGATGATATCTGGTGCTCATCTGCACCATTTCAAAGCTGGAGGAAGTCATGTTGTAGGTGTTGATGTCCTCATAGTAACAGGACATGGATGTTAGAAAACCTTTCCCATTAATGACTGCCTCACTTGAATAGGCAGTAGATGAGAAAATCCTTCAAATCATCCACATATTCTTCCCTTGGTTGTACCAAGCATTGTCAAAAATGTCAAATGTGGTTGAGGGCATATTTGACTGGAGGGAAATTACTATCAGAGAATTGAGGTAATAAATATTGAGCTAGATGTTGTGAAGATAAATCATGGAGACTTCACAACAGAAGTTTACTTTGATCATAACCATTTGGTAGAGGATCTGCTCTATGCCCTCAGTCAGTGACTCCTGAAGATGACAGAGGCACTGCCTTTAACATGGATTCCAAGGTATCCAAAGCCACTATTTGTCCAGTTTCTTACGGTTAGTGGTGCTTATATACGTGTATCATAAATCCTTAATTTCCAAGTTTACAGCCATTTGTGCATATGTTTAAGTTCTGCTGCACAAGAAATCCTGCCATCTTTCAGATGAAGACAAGACATTTAATATAACTTAACTAATGTTGTTCTTGTAACAGAGCTAGACACTTTCTGCTCTGGTTTGCAGTTGATTATTTCTGTTATCTTGGGCTTTCCCTTTTTAACACTGGCAACATTTTGACTGTTTTGGGGATATATTTCACCTTAGTATTTTCAGGATTTTGGAGTGGCAAGACTGGGGAGCAGTTATCCAGTAATGTCACAGTCTCAGCCCATCATGTTGCCAGAGGGCTAAGATACTCTTTATACTCGTGTAATACCTGCTTTACACTCCAGAATTATGAGATTTAAGTTATAGATTAAATTTGTGTGAAATTTTAAGTTATGTATTTGTCCTCAGAGTACAAAAAAATGACCTGCAATTATGTAGTTGTTACAAGGTTTGTGAATCGCAACAGTTTTTACTGATTTTGGTCTTTTTACTCCTGGTCATATTTGCATGGTAATCTTGGAATGTTGGTGAATAATCTCAAAGACACATCACAGCATTCTGTCACGGGTAGAACATTAAGTAATGAACTTGAGATATCTTCATTGCCTTGAGTCCTGTCATGAAAAGATCCAGGTGTTACTTTACTGGGCCTTACTTCCTTCATCTGGGCTTTATAAGGTTGAGATGTGATTTGTACAGGCCTTAGAGGCTCTAAGACTCCACGATGGATCATCCTGAAGTAGAATATTTACTGCATTTAAGCATAAAGCCAAACAACTTGGGATTTTTAAAGTTGTAAGACTAAAGGAAATGGGGCAGCAGAGGCAGTTTTATAATCTATCTAGTCACTAAGAAAAAGAAACCTTTAGGGTATTTATCTTACTACACAATTTGC
Source organism: Manis pentadactyla (assembly GCF_030020395.1). Classification (NCBI taxonomy): domain Eukaryota; kingdom Metazoa; phylum Chordata; class Mammalia; order Pholidota; family Manidae; genus Manis; species Manis pentadactyla. The sequence goes on along the minus strand of NC_080030.1, from coordinate 91,501,607 downwards.
TAAAATGAAAAACAATGGTACGGGAAAATGGGGAGCAGGAATAAGTACCGTTAGATCAACTGCAAATAATTTATACTCCTGGATTAAAGGAATTTATCACATTTGTACACTATGTTCAAGAACAATTTATTCAGTGTTTAGTAATGACAATGAAAATTACAGTGATAACATGAGACAGGTTTTAGTGACCATGCAAGTGTGCTGAAGCATCTGAAGCACTCCACAGGTGTTCGGATGCAGCCCTGGCTGGGATCAGCAGTCTGCCTTCTGGTTAAACATCACATAAGAATTATCATTTATCTTGCCAAAACAGTCTTCCTCCAGTGGCATGTAAATTTGACAGGTCTCCTTTTTCTCTTAAGCTAAATGTGATTCTTCTGGCCTCATTCATGTGCCTTCTAGCAGCCTCCCCATGTTAGCCTGGCCACATGGTCAGTCTTCCGTTGGGTAGGTTTTATAAATCCCAGAAGTTCTAGTTCAGAAACAGCTCTAATAAACCGAGCACTGGAGGCTGTAGCTAAAGAAATTCACCATGTTGTATTTTGGACATAAAAAGGTTAAAATCACAATGTTAAAACATTAGTTGATAAACGGAAGAATGGTTCAAATATATACTCCTAAATGAAACTAATCCTTAGTGGAGAACATTAAATATAATCAGAATTCACTATCAAGACACAAATGGAAAAGTGCTTAATGCTTACCTAATTTAATTTTTCACACAGTAGGAAAATTGCTTCCCCTACCCCCAACTGCTAAAAGTATATTAATAACCTTAGAAAAATAGAGAATTCAATAATGACAGTTTTTGGACATTCCTGGTGAGTTTGAATTGTGACCTTGATAAGCATTTTAGACCTTGATAAAAGTTTTTAGATGTAGTCTCAGATTACATTCAGAGTATTTTGAAGTGTTATTCTGGGATGGGATGGTTAATTTTAACAAGTACTAATAAGGTTGGTAGTACAACTTTCTAAATATCTGCTTTAGATTTAAAGAAAGTAAACTAACATTCTCTTGTATGTATACTTGGAGAAATGACTGTAAAAGGATACTGGATGATCTCATTCCTTTCCTCAGAGGTTATAGAATTTGCATCCATTTTTTCAGCAGCTGTCACAACTGTTGCAAAAGCCTTTGAGAGACAAGATAGAAGAAAACAGAAATCTCTACCATTGCCAAACATCTTTTATTGCACTTGCTGGCTCTATTAAACTAGGTCAAGTGCTGCTGCTAATAGGCAAATTTTTTTACACCAAATTTCAGATTCTCAGAATTACACTGCTGATCACTTTAAATCAAGTACACATTAAAAAAGATAATGGAATGGTTCCTGAATATTACCTTAGATTTCAGAGAACTAAGCAGTATGTAGAGAAAAACAAGAAACAAAACTAGTCAAAGGTGAAAAGCAAAGGATTACATGTGTCCTCTATTCCCCAACCTGTTACCCGCGAGGAAAATGCCTATTTTTCTTAGAGGCCATCAATTATGCATATTTTTAAAAGGTGGCAAGACTTTGCTAAATGGGGTCTTCGACAGAGTTAACTCTAATATTCTGAGGAGGGAAAGAAGTTACTTTCCATTGCCTTGCCCAAGTGTTCCTTGTACTTCCTGATTGCTAAATTCCATGTTTTTTTTTCTTCTATGCAATAAGAGAAATGCTAGTTACTTATAAACTTTTGTATTTTGTGGAATAACAAAACTGACCTAAATTGTTCAGCTTTTACTTACTGTTAACTGGGGGGTTAGATCATGTACTTATTTTGACCTGGCATGAATGCAGAACTGGGTTGGTTGAGCCATGTGGGATCAGAATGCAAGGAACTGAGGAGAATGTAGAGCAGTTAGTTGCTTTTCTGGAGGAACTTTTCAAGTATGAAGTCATTTATGCTTTCCAAAGGACAGGGCATTAAAAAAAAAGCTTACAGTACCAAAGGTATAAAAACATCGCAGAAAGTTGTCATGGACAGTTAGGCAAATAGACAGCTTGCTAGTCTCCCAGTGACCCACCTCTGCCCAGTCCACAAGGTTGATCAGCCTGCTGTACTCCAGGTGCAGCTTATATGCGATGCAGATGTCGGGGGCAACATTTGGAATGCAGCCTTCTTCGCTTTTCAGTGCTTCATTCTAAAGATGACAGTAAATCTATGATGAATATCTTGTTAGAAATGATTAGGAAATTTTGTAAGCCAGTAAATGGAGTCTTTGGTTTCCTTTATTTAGGGAGCTGCGTTTAGTCTGCAGTAGTTAGCTAGTTCTTGTTCAGTATAGGTCTTAGAAGAATACTCCCATCAGAAGGAAAATGTGTTTTTCATTTTAATCACATTAATTTTTGAGACCCTAATGGACTTGTTTCCATAAAGAGTTTATGGAATTCTCTGTGGATTTTCAATAAAATGCCACTTCCAACATTTTTAATTACCTGAATTCTAGCAGTGACTATACTAATAAACACCAGCACACCATTACAAGGGCTCTAAGTTAGCTCTCAAAGAAAAGACTGGTGTTAACATCTCAAATCTTACACCTACAAAAACTTTTTTTTTTCAACCTGTGTGAAACTCATCATTCTTAGAAAATTTCTCTCATACATATGGAGATTATATATCCTCACAGAGATTGCTACACATGTAACGGTTCTGTCTTCTGTGACCCACCACTGGCCAAAAGGACTTTTAATTTATGGATATTTGGCTTTTAATATGACATTATTCAAGCTATCTACTACCACCAAGATTGAAAACCACTGATCTATCTCTTCCTGCTCAGTATTTGCTTGTAATGTTAGTTTGGGCACCATTTTAGAACAGGAATCTGGTACATTGGAACACTTCATAGGTTTTATGGAGTGACTTAAGTAACTTTGTGGCAACATAGGCACTTAACAGCTGATAACTTATTAACCAATTAAAATTAACTTCCTAGCAAATTATCAACAAATGGCTTCATGTAACTTACTGAAACATAGCTGACTGAAATGTAGAAAGTGATAACTTGATGATTAAGTTTTAAAAATTCTAAGCTGTCTTAAACTCACTGTTTAAAGAACACCTTAGAACTAGCAAATGTATCTGGATTTCAGCAGTTTTATTCCTGGCAAAGTGTATGTATTTCTATGCACTCAGTTCTGGAGATACTCTCAGAGTACATATTTGTTTGGTTTAAAATGCAACAATTAATCCCAATGTGTTTCTTTTCAGTAGGCCTTACTGTTTGATCTGCTGTTATGTCTGTAGGAAACAGTTCCTTTCCTTTTGCAGAATTAGTTCTAGTGTCTGGACTCTGGTTTTATCACGTGAACGTGAAACTTACAAATGAAAGTAGGCAGCATTAGTTGATTACTGATTGATACCCTCCCTGGTGTACAAAATGCCTTCTAAAGTCTAAACAGTTTTTTTTTTTAAATCAAAGTGGTACAATCCTGAGCTTCCAACTCCTTTCCATTGTAATTCCACATTTACAATATATTTGTGATAAAGAAAGCCTGGGATCTGAACTAAACTGCCAGAGAAACATACCTGCTTCTTACCTTGAGATAATAGTAAGGATTGTTGAGTGCGGTGTGGAGGGCAACTCGGGGCGCCGCGTTCAGGTGCTCACGGAGGGCGTGGGCGGCACTGAAGTACACCACCTCGTGCAGGGGCCGAGCCTCTGGAGGCAGAAGGTATTCTCTGAAACAGCCCATGTCAGGTGTCAGGTGTCAGGTGAGCACAGGTTTATTTTCAATGTGACATTTTTGACAATCATCTGTGGAAGACTGAGGAATTAACTTAAAAAGCAAAATCAACTATAACTAAAACAAACAAAACCCAAATATCAAATCCAGTGCAGGTTTACTCAGAATTGTACCTCTTCCATACAGTATTTTAAAAAATAAGTATGAGAAACTATACTTCAGTTTTGATTTAAGCCTTTAAAAGGGACAAATGTACATAAATTACATTTCTGCTAAAAACCTTTAAGGTAGAATTTCTTTATTAATGAGTAAGTAAATTATTCAGAAAACTGAGATACCACATCCCTTACCAGAGCAGACATTTAATTCTTGGCAATCTTAAACATAGGCCTTAGACCTGGAATTAAGAGTTTAGGAAATTCTTCTGGATGACAGAAGATGATTTAATTGATATCTTTTCATAGAAATGATACCTGGAAAGTTCTTTATATGTTGGAATCACTTTTTAGAAGGCAGAAATGGCTAAATTTTAGTTTCAGAGTATTGAAAACAAGAAAATTGACCATTAAAATTTCAATTACTAGAAAAAGCTGTTAACTTGGGCTTCTGAGTTAGTTAATGATAATGAGCCCATCGGCTGGCCTGGGCCATGGTGATGACAACAGTTTTGGGCAACCTGGAGGTTAGCAAACTGGAAGGGAGAGACTTTGGCACCAGCATCCCAAAGACAGAATAAGTCACTAATTCAATGAAAGTGGTTAAGTCACATGCCTTCAGGAAGATTCTTGGGGCTTAGTCCAGTCCTGGGATTTATTTTGGCCACATGACAGTATAGGCAAAACAGAGCAGCTACCTTGGTCCAGACACCAGGGAAATTCCCTTTCTTGGAGTCCTTGCTCTCTCCTCTCCTGGAGAGGACGCCACTACCTATGAAATCCCACAACACCTGCCCCACCTGTGCAGTCAGTAGCTTTGAGGAAAAGGAGTGAAGATGATATTAACCATGTCTGTCACTTGTCACCATCTCCCTCCCTCCCTGTCTCAAGAGCTCCTGGTCCCCTGCTCAGTCTTCTAGAAGCTGCTGCTTCCCCAGAGTCAACTGGAACAAAACTTCTTTGCAAAGAGTGTATGATTTTTGACTTGGCCCTAAGGACCAGCATTTTATACCTCAAATATTGCTAACATCTTTCTCAAGGTTGAGTTAATTTAGCTGTAGCCTCAGGAACGGTTTCCGTAATGCTGACTGCCTCTCTGGAAGTCATTCGTAATTTCTGACTATGAACTCTTCCTATCCCAACCTCAGCCCGTTTCTCCCTAATCACTGTATGACTGTCTGTAGGAGGCCTTATTCAAGTCCCTGCTATGGACTGGAAATCTAACAAGGCACCCAGATAAGAGTTAATATCAGAAGAACTTTTATCTCTCATTTGTTTTCCTACCCCTTTTTAACATCTTTATATCTAATTTTTACAAATTCAGGTAATTCCCAAGGCAAAAGGCCTTTCTGGATACCCTCAAAGAATCTCCATCATAGGCAAGATTATTAAATATCTGTCTATATTTCATTTCCCCTGAACTATGTTAATTGAACAACAGTGACAAAACATCATACATTAAAATTTTTGTCCAACTGCAAACTTGGAGACTGACATAGAAATATACTGCAACATATTTGCTGTGAGAAATAAGCAGTGAATGTGGCACTAGGGCACTGCATGATGCTCATGGATTCAGACTGGAGTTCACAAACAAAACAAGTGCTTGGAGGGGAACTGGTAGATCCACTTAGTATCCACAAAACCTGCCAAGTAGAAGTCTGTATTTTAGTGAAAATGGTAACTTAGAAAGTGGCAACTTACTCTTCACTCTTCGTAGTTCAGCAAGAGCTGCTGATGGTATGCTGGGAGCCTGTCTCTGGAGTCTACTGCTTATGTTTATCTTTAAAGGACATTTTCCCCCCCAGAACTCCAGCTCTGTTCAAACAACTGATGTGGTCCTTGAGGACATTGTGGAGAAGAAACAGGGCCTTTTGACAGATGTCAGCAGACTAGGACTGTGTGACTTTTTACAAATAGACTCTGGGCTTTAGCTGTCTGACAAATGACTTCCCAGGTCCCTCCAACATGCTACAATCTTAATCTCTTCCTGGGGTAGTCAGTCTTAGTAAATAAAATAGAACCTAGAATGGAAAGTTTTGTGATTGTTCTGCAATCACAACGCACATGCTCAACACACTTCAGTCCTCCTCAGCTTTATTTCAGTAACTGCTCAAGGGAGGTTAAAAGTCACAGGTCAAAGATCCTGAAAGGAGAATGGTTGTTTGGTTTAGAGCCTGCATTTGGGGATTTGTGGAACTCAGAAAGGAATCTGACTTTTGGCCTATAAATTATGCCAAATTACAACACTGCAAAATTATTTTTAGCAACTACAGTGGTCACAGCTCGGTAAAAGGGAAGATCCAGTTGGCCTAGACACAACAAGAGAAGGAAAGCCCGAGCCCGGATAGCAAGGACAACTCTGGGTTATGAAAGGTCATTTCTGGCCAGTAGGTCAGTTTAATATTGTAGTACTTTTATATGATACCAATTCTCACTTTCTCACTTTAATCTTGTTTTTGTCACGCTTGGTTGATCATTTGGACCTCTGATGACATTAGTAAATTCTCCCCAGTGACTAGGGACAATGACTCTGCCCCCACATTGTCCTGAAAAATGAACTTTTCACTTTGAAGGACAGGTAATTTACGAGAAAACCATTCCTTTGTCTTCAGTAATTGAACTGCTATATTTTGTACTTCATTCTGTTTAGTGCTAGCTTGCTACTGAGTTTGAATTGCCATAAAAAAAAAACAACAGAATAAGCAATGGTATGGTAAGTTTTTTCCTGCTTTTTAAACTATGAAATCATTTTATTTTCCACACTTCTCTTTTTTGCTATATAGTATGTTCCAACTGCCTGAAAGGCAGCTTTGGTGAGTGATTTTACACAGCTGCTTAAAGCTGGCTCTTGGAAATCCATGATCTGGGTTTCACAAAAAGGAATCATCTTAAAATACAGGCAGGACCAGTGGCTTTCTAAATTTACTATTAGTATATTTAACAACATGAAGTTAGTGCTGGTAATGAGTTGTACTGGTATTCTTTAAAAGTAGTAGTCCTTTACACAGGATAAAACAGGGCATTACAGTCTATTTGTTATGTCTGTTGGGCTTGGCCCAGGTCCAGCACAGTCCTAGCAAAGACAGAGCAAGGATAAAAGTGCAGTGCAAACCCTCTGCTGTTAGGTGGAAAACAGTTCTGACTCTGCCTAATAAAGTAGGTCAGACTAAACCTGGGTTCTTGAATTGGCAGTATAAAGGAATGAACAAGGTTATTTGATTAGACATTTATGCTGTATGAAGGGACCTGAAAAGCACAAAGCCTAATCTAGGAGAAAATGTCCTGAATTGCTTATGGACAGCTTTCACAGCAGTGTTATTGGGGAAAACAGCCTGATTTTTAGCTCTTAAGAGCAATAGACTCACCTCACCAGGCTGTCAATAAAATTCACAACTTTTTCTCTGAGTACTTCAAACTTGGTCTGCTGCTTGCTTGTTCTTCTTAACTCCTTCATTTCCAGTAAGGACTATAGATGAAAGAACATAATTTTTTTGACGATTTTTGAGACAGAAAATCCCTTAAAGTGGAGCTGTGTTTCTCAGGCAGAGGCAGCTGATGTTCAGAGAAAGAACCAGATGTGAATGGATTGTGTTTATTTTTAAGGTCTGGGAAGAATCTCGCCTCCTAGGTGTTTTACTCAAAGGTTTTATCAGTCGAATTTTTAGGGAAAGAGGAAAAGGGCAGTTCATGTAATTATGAAGTTATATGGCAGAATGGTCACTACCCACAACCCATTATCACTTCATTTAAGAAAAGGACTTAGAAGAAAAAAAAATCCCTTGCCCTTCTGCCATACTAACAGAACAGATTCCATGTGTTCCGTTTAGCTTACACTGAAATTTTACTCTTTGTTCACAACTTTGTGTCATGGCACAAAGAAGGTTCTTAACATTGACAACCAAGATCCTGAAGTCAGAACTATCTGAAAAGGATATTAGACATACTGTGGCTCAATTCCTGCTATAGACTGAATATGCATTAAAAATACAAAGCAGTTTCTAAAAACTAATGAGTTAGGTTCTTTTGGATATTTCGATTTGAGGAAAGACAAAAACAAGTCAGATAAATAATCAGACTCCTTTTTGCAACCAAGTTCTCATTTTCCCTTATTACCAGTTAATTATCTTTCTCTGAGGCTACAGGAACAGTTCCCACCTATGTTGGCTAGTAGATTCCAGACTGCATCTCAGAAAATGAGGATGGCAGTGGGATATTCAATTTATAAGTGAGTTACAAAATGTACTATGTTCCTGATTGTGGCTTAAAAATGCAAACAAAACATGCAGGCAGAGCTGATCTAGAACACACACCGCGAGAAGGGGAGCATCACAGGATGCAGTTGGAAGGAAAAGAAAGTAGCCTGACCTTCTGGAGATGGTAGAGGTCTGTCTGCTGAAGCCCCTTGGACTGTGACCCAGAAGTATTTTCTTCCTCTTTGGCTTCTGCTTTTAATACAAAAACAACAATACTGCAACTGGTAAATCCATTCAAGTCAAGAACAAACATTTCTACTAGTCCAAGGAAAATAGCTTCATCTATTTTTTGTTTTTAATGTGGCGAAGGATAAGATCCCATCAGATAAATGATTTCTTCCAGAAGCTGAAGGTCAATCAAAAAGACATAAGTTATGTTGCAGAGAGGTCTTCAAAAAAATCAGCTGCTGAATTTTAAAAATATGACCATAAGAAAATCAATACAAACACACATAACACCTCAAATCATCAGAAAGCTTCAGATCTATGTGCTAGTGTAAACAGCTTTAAAAAACATTTAAACTGCATTCCTCTGACTGTGACAAGACTGTAAACAACACAAGCATACACCCTGGCAAACCTGGTCTTCACCTTCCAATTCACTGTTTTTGTTACAACACTAAGTATGAAGAAGGTAGTGCACAGAAGTTCTGAAATAATCTAAAAGTGCATCACGGTTCTTTAAGCAAAAGAAAACCGTATCTCATAAAAAATATGATTGTGCAGCATACTAGACAGCACGACGCTCATACCCTCTCTCCAGCGCAGGGCAGGTTTTGGGAACTTCACGTTCACACGGCTTATTTGGCCTAAATCTTAAGACAGGAAGATGCAGCTGGAGAATCTTCATTGTTCTCAAAGAATAAATTTTTTCGCTATGAATAATTCTTGGTTCAAGAGAGATACAATTTAATGATAAAATATCTAATAAATTCTTTGTAACATTTCATTAACATGTAGCAGAGCTTTAAATATACATCTGATAGGGCACATTGCCCTTTTTAACTCTGCAAATGTCGTTTTAAATCCAGATTAATATGAAATAACTGCTGAGGAACCAGAGATAGCATATAGTGAAATACTTCTACTTGCTCAATATAGGGAAGAGTTAATTTCACTTTATTACTAACAATGTGTCACATTTGAAAATAGAGAAATAAATTTATATCCTCAAGACATTGTTTTACAGTCTTCATCTCCAATCTTCCTATTTCCAATACTTTATTTAGTATTAGCATATTGCAGAATTTGTTCACTAGCTTATGTTACATAAACTCTAAGTCAATATTTGAAGTTTCACTTTACAAAAATCCCTGAGTACAATTTTGTAAACATTGAAATTTACCTAATTTATCTTATATTCAAGTCTTTTACCCCATGTATGTCCTTAAAGGTGGCCCTTCACTGTCCTAGTGACTACAATTAGGAAGCATTTAAACTGTGAATCAGTGAGAAAAAGACCAACGAGCTGGGGTTAAGAGCGCTGGGCTCTCGTGTGGGCGCTCCTACCAGCCTCAATGATCTCTATGATACCAATTTCCAGCCCTTTATAATTTTTGTGATTTAAAAAGTGGTTCATCTCATACTGTAGTGCAAAAGAGCAATGCCCACACATGACCTGGAGGGAATCCCCTTAGTACTGTGGAGTTCTTCCTCATTCTGGCTGCTCACGCCACTTCTTCTTCCAGGGACTAAGCACTCATCTAGCATCATCCTAGCACTGCAGCTACGGAAAGTATAGAAGGATTTCAGCAAAAGCAGTTTCCTGAATCCAAGGATTTCCAAGACAAAGGAACATTTGCCAAACAGAAAGGATTGACAATGTGCATTCCAAGTGAAATATTTTTAGTGTGCCACATCCAATCTGTGTGCTTATATACCAAGCTACCTCTTTTTCCCAAACTCCATTAAAAATTCCCCTAAATAGGGGAAGATAAAAGCTGCACACTCCTCTCATTTGACCAAAAGAATGCCACACTTGAGTGCTAGAAACAGAGCAAGGCAAGAGCCCATGAAAACCGTTAGAAAACGAACATGGCTACCTGTACACAATCAGACACCCCAGCATTCAGCAAATCTGAATGACTGTGTGGCAATCATGCAAAATCATTGAAACTGTAACTCTCCAACACTGAAATGCCAGGCTCAGTTCGTTGAGGTCTGAAAGATTCCAGCTTTCGTAAATCCGAGTAAAGCAAACCACATGCGTATTTTGGTAATCACACCAAGGAGCCTCACTGCTGTGGAGGCAGTTCACAGTTATTAATTTTTCAGGCTTACAAATGACTGGTGCAGTATCTTTGAAATCTATAAAAAATTTGATGAAATACTTAAGAAAAACATCTAAGAGAGTCCTTGATTATAATGCCCTGCGACTCTCTAACTTCGCTGCCTTTTTTTTCCCCACCTATTTAATATTTTTCATTGTTTAAATCAAATCTGGAAAGGATTGTGATTGTCAAGGCTGATATTCTAAGGCCTGATGTACTGACTGATCATGAACTATTTTCTCTCTTCATCTCTCAGCACATCAGGACATTTTAGTTGAATGACTGTCACAGCTAGTGGAATTGGCAAAATATTATATCATCATCAAGCCTCACCATCAAGGCTCTGAAACTGGGCCAGGAACTCCTCTATTCTCTTTGCTGTGCTGCCAAGCTGCTCTTCAGAAGAGGACTTAAAAACCTTGAGACATTTCTGTAATATGGTCATCAGTTCTTCCTTTGCCAACATCCTGAAACAGAATCGGTGACAGGAGATGTAATATAACTAGAAAATTAATATACTTCAGAAATACTGTCCACATGTTAAATGTTTCTAGTCAGAAGATGTTGTAAATTCTTCATTAGTAGCTACCAACTTTTTTTGGAGAGATTTTCCTCAATGAATGTGACATTCAGAAGTATTCAGAAGCATTCTCATGATAAAGCTCAACTTAGAAAATTTGCATAGCCTGGCTCTCGTACTTTATAATATGGAGTGAATTACTAAACATCTCTGAACCTTGGTTTCCTTGTCCATAAAATGCAAACTGGAATTCATGTATTTCACAGGTTTGATGGAGGCTAAACCTTAAATAAGAAGATACATCTAGCACAGTGTTTACCACACAGCAGGCATTTGAGGTTAGTTTCCCTTTCCTTCACATCTAAATATGAATCTGAGATGAGAAACATAAAGAACATATGCTAAATGAAAGCTTGCTTGAAAGGACCAAAAAAGTATCGCAATCATTTCTCTAATTATTGCCACATCTTTTTTGGGCTTTATAAATGTAAGTCAGTAAATCCACTGAACTTTAAAATGGTAGGCAATTCTGCTTGTTTTATAGCACAGGCAGAATGGTTGTGTAACTCATTCAAGGCAACAGAGGAAATCTTGTTAGAAACAGAGACAGAGCACAGATATTCTAAGGTTAGGATCCTGTTTCAGAGCCAATTTCTCCACTAAGATCTTATTAGTAACAGAATAGAATGGGACTGGGCCAATATTAGTAATTATTAAGTGACATGACACAAGTACACAAATTATTCTCAGCAAATTGACATAAATCATGATGGCTGGTGATTTAAAGTTCTTATATTAATAATGAGGAAACAATCAGGCAAATACAGATTGTGGGCCATTCTGCAAGAAAATGTTGTTAACGTTTGACATATTTCTTAATAAAAGAATCTGAGAAAAATACTGTATTATATAGTACTAAGGACAAAAGTATAAAGCTAATAAGTACAGTATGACTACTGATAAATTAATCTGGTTACTTCAACTAAAATTTAAACCCAAACCAAAAAGTAAAAATTATCATACAGCCAATAAATACAGAAACTGGTAGGGGTGGACAAAAGCTAAATTTCCCCCTAGTTCTAAGAAACAGTATAAAATCTTCACAGCCTCTCTCTACAACAATGAAATAATTATCCAAAATGTAACCTTTATCTGTGAATGAAAGGCAACTAACACGTCAAAGAAAACTAAGCCAGCACATTAAATTCTTGATTACATTTGAGATTATTTAAAACTTCTGGCTTTCTATCGCCCTATTAAACTGTTGAGAGTTAACTCAAAGTCAGACACACACGAACAATCTGTTACACGTGACCTTTAGCCCTACTCAGTAGACAAGGTCAGCATTTCCAGCGTCCAAGGGATCATAGGGACTGGCTTGCTGGGAGGAGCTAAGAGGCTGGGACCGTGCTGGGGGAGGCCTTCCCTGTACCAGCAGCACCCCGAGGGCCTCCTAGGCTACAGGCACACACCTTGGCATCTGTTTATAGCTCACAAAACCGAATTATCAAGTAACATGAAGCCTGGCCTATCCCTCATTTTCGGGTTCAAGAAAAAACAGCATTTTGTCATACGATTTTGAAACAAAGGTTATTAATCGTAATATTTAACGTGGCATTTGATTGAGGGCATAGATCTTTCACCTGAGATGTGAACTTCCAGGGATTCAGACAGCTATTACTCTTCATTCTTAGCCAATGATTATGTTCTTGTTTCTAGAGGAGCAGAAGATCTTACACTTTCCCAAGTATTCTCTGGCTTAATATAAAACAACACTTGCAGTAAGGCTTGTTAGAGCTAATAATGTGATTAACCCAATAAAGTAATTCTAATTTTTTTCAATTAAATTATATATACCCATATTATTTAATTTAACATCATTCTAGAGTCCAGTTGCTACAATGAATTAAGAAAAAAGTGGTATAAACATTAGAAAGGAATATATTTGTATATGATGTGACTGTAAGGTTAGAAAATCTAAGAGAAATGGACAAGTATTAGAATGTAAAAGGGTGTGTGGATATAAGCAATATATATGGTGCTTGTATACACACACCTTACATGTACATGTAATCAATGTTTTAAACTATGTCATGGAGAAAAAAAGCATGTTTATAATAGCAACAAAAACTATAGAAAACAGCAATATACTTACAGCAAATGAATAAGGCAGAAAAAAATGAAAGGCTTGAATAAATGAATAGACATTTTAAGTTCTAACCCTCAATATTGTAAAGATATATAAATTCAAGTTCATCTGTACTTTTAACACTTTCTGGAACGAAATTCTGGGGGTATTTTTTTTAAAAACCCAATAAAATAATTCTAACATTATCTGGAAAAATAACTGTTGTAAAAAAAAAGGAACAATGTTTGTATACTTGAGTGTATATAGTGGGGCTATTAATAAATCAAAAGGTATAAATGACAGTAATTAATATCAAATGGTATTTGTATAGGAACAGACAGGCCAACAGAAGGCGTAAGAGTCTTAGAGATCAAGAAACATATGGGACTCCGGAAGTACAAACTGCTAACAGTAGATGACTGGCTCTCAGTTACATAACACAAAAGGCATACTAATAGAAAAGTTTTGTTATGGTTTCATTTAGATTACTGTTAGTGATTCCAACGTGCTCTTTTGGACAAACCAGACCTAACTAAACACAATTAATTGAAAACAACTAAAAAATGAAAAATTTAACCCATCCTCCATAGTGTGTTATACATATGGCACCTCACAGAGAAAATTAAGGATTGAGTCTGGTCACCAGACCAGCACTTCTTAAACTGTGTTTTCAGAATGGGTTTCAACCATTAGTTAGTCATGAAACCATTCATTCATTCTATAAACATTTATTGAGTGCCTACTACATACCAGGCACTCTTCTGGGCATTTGGGATATACCTCAGTGAATCAAAAACCTCTACCCTCACGAAACTCATTCTAACAGGGGCAGGTGGTGAGGCGACAGACAGACACAATCTATTTCATATTACTATGTATGTGTGAAAAATTAGAATATGTTAAAATATTGAGCAGAGTAAGGGAGGAGGGTTCCAGGGGACAGGTAGGTTATGATTTTAAAATGGTTATTAGGCCTCATCAAGAAGATGACATTTGACCAAACATGTGAAAGAGGCAAGAGAGTAAGGCATACTTTCCCGGCAGAGAATGACACATGCGAAGGCCCTGTGGTGCGTGTATGTCTGGCACGTTCAAGAACATGAAGGTCAAGGTGACTGAAATAGAGTGTCCAAGTAGTAGGAGATGAAATCAGAGAAAGGCAAAGGGGGCTAGATCACGTAGGGTCATTGCAGAGACAGTAGCTTTTATGCTGTGTGAAAAGGGAAGTTAGTGGAGCGTTTGGGGCAAAGTTATGATGTTATATGACAAATTATAAAAGGGTTATTCTGACTGTTTTTTTGAGAAAAACTTGTAGGTGAGCTTGTGTGGAAGCAAGGAAACCAGTTAGGTAGGAGGCTGTCAATAATCCAAGTGAGAGATGAACAGTGACTTAGACAATGGTGGTACCAGTGAGGGAAAGTGGCAAGGTTTGATTCCTGAGATATTTTGAAGGCAGAACCCAGGTTTTTTGGCTTTGAAAAGTTAGAAGGATGGAAAGACCACAGGAAATTTTAGGTTTTGGAAATCAGGATTCCGGTTTTTGAACATGTCAAACCTTGAGACTGTGTATCAGATATCCAAGTACAGGTGTTAAATAGGTAGATGGGCACAAACAACAGTCTGGCACTGAGAAGAGAAGTGTGGGCCTTTAACAGCCCTGGGCACTGTCCTATCCAGATTTCAGGAAGAGGAGAACCACTGAAGAAGCTGAGAAGGAGCGTGCACTGAAGCAGGAGGGAAACCAAGAGAGCCTGGCTTCTAGACAGCACTAAGGCGGGAGTGATGAACTGTGTTAAATGCGGGTAACAGGTTAACACATTAAGACGGAGAACTGACCGTTAGATTTAGGAGCATGGAGGTCACCGGCAACTCTGATCAAAGTTTTGATAGAGCACAGAAATCAAATCAGTTAAACAGAGAACAGAGGAAAGAAATGGGAGACAGTGTAACGATGCTTTTGAATTTCGGAGGATTCCATCTAGCCCTTTGCTTTAAAATAGAACAAAATTGAAAAGAAAATAACATTGAAAAACATATGAAAGCCACCACACTAAATTACTTTTTTCAAAAAAAGAAAGGAAAAAACCCATCTAAGGTCACATTAATGCCGAAAGAACCATTTACTTTTAACTAACTTGACTGATTATGTCACTATTAGGCAAATGACTCCAAAAGGCTTGGGATAATCAAGTGTTCAAAGCTTTATAGGTTGTCATAATAAAAGTTTCCTTAACTAAAGAAAATCATTTAGTAATCACTAAAAGTAATCACTCTGTAGGGCCATGGAGTGTTCTGCTTCGTCACGCAGAAAGCCAGTGATTTCTGGTGAAGCACTGATTGTATACGTCTGATTGAGAGCCGGCTATAAGGAGAAACTGATCACTCTGTGTCTCATGCAGAGTTCTCAAGTTCTAAGCAGACATTACCATTATAAAACAGCTTCAAAAACTATTAAAAAACTCAAAGCCGCAAATATATCAATGAAGATTAGAAGAAAACAAAAGAGCTTTTTAAAAACCATATTCATAGAGATTGTCTTCCTTAAAGACAACACTGCAAAGCAATCATATATGATCTTAAAAGGTAAAACCAAAAATATGCACAATTCCTAAACTTTTATATTTCATATTAGATGCTACTTCCTCTGAGAAACTAACCACTTGACCTCCTGAATGCAACTCACGTGTCCAGTCTGTTACAGTTCCTTAGCACCCTACACCTTACCCACTACAGCATTATTACTGTGTAATGCCCACCTTAATCTCTCACTTGGCAAAAACCCAGTGCAGGTAAGGACCAGGGTAATCTTTGTCATCAGATTAGGAGCTTCACATATCAAGCATTAAAGAAACATTTTTTTGAGTGGATGAACAAGGCACTGATAAAGAATTTCATGACCTCAGGCCTTGGTGAAGAGTCGTCTCTCTACTCTCACATTAGTCTGTGGGGGGAGCGCCTACAAGTCGCGGGCCTTTGTGGAACAGAGGCTCTTTTTGTGTGTCAAAATGAATAAATGTAATTCAATCATATGGTAAGAAACAATTTTGGTAAGATACAATATATACATATTTTATTGGCGCACTACTAAAGTATAACCCTGAGTTTACAGGGTATATAGAAAAAAAAGTTGTCAAATTAAGTTTGATTTGCTGTTTCTGAGTCTTTGAAATTAGTATTTTTTACCTACCTGTTTGTTTTACTAACAGAAAAATGACAGCAGGCACTACATGTTTAGCAAAGGAAAAAAAATACATATTCAGATCTTTTTTCTGCTTGTTGAGATTAAAAAACCATTGGTCACCATTAGCAATGGAATACCTCACTCCAATTCTGGAACCAATTTGAGATCAACTACCTAAAGCCACCCACGTTCTCCACAGGTAAGTTTTCTTTTCCATTGATTGCTTCATTTTTTCCCTCATTTTGTGTATCCATTTCTTATTTCTCTTTATTTCCTAGAACAGTGTTTCTCAAAGTGTGGTACCTGGACCACCTGTTCAAATGAGGTAGAGTGGTGTGAAATGCACCACTGCAGACCGCCACACCCAGGTTACCACCAGTCAGTTCAAATCTTTAGGGAGAAGGCAGATATCTACATGTTTAATGAACCTCAGCTAATTCTTATGCACACTCAAGCCTGAAAACCATTACTCTGAAAAGTGACTCTCAACATTTTTTGCTTTAAAATGAAGCCTCAACAATTCAACTGTTTGTCTGATTTGACCACCAGCTTACAGATAATTGTGGAGATTTGATGTGATGCAAATTCAGAACTGGCAATCCTTGTTCTCAAAGACAGAAACTGTATTTTAATGGTACAGTCTCATAAAGCTTCTTATGGATAAATCTAGATCATCAAAAGAGATTACTGCTACTTGGAAGCATCTCAAAGAAGTGGAGCTGTGATTTTTCATAGCTAAATCTTTAAATGTCATCTAAAGTTGATCTACAGTCAGAAAACAATACAATATTTAGAGTCCAAATCTCTTTTGTCTCTTTGAACTAAGCTAAAGTGATCAAATGTTAATATTATTACTTGGGTCATTTTTTTTTTTAACTCAATGAAAGCTGAGCTAACCCACTAATAATATATTAGTATTCAACTCAAAAGCCTTACTCAGACAGAAATTAGAATAATTTCTTTCACTCTAAAGTAAATTCCTTTAGCTATCAATCAACTTCAATTTACAAATCTGTTTCTGTAGCAAGCTTACAAGGTTACACTTGGGATAAGCAGACCAGACACTGTGGCTCCTTTCCATGAAATGTCTGTACCCTGTGCCAAGATGACTAGTGTCAGGAGGGGTGGGCTGGGGGTTGAATCCAGAGAAGCTTGCTCTGCTAGTTCACTTTAAAACTCTGGCTCTGCTCTGAACATGGACTACTGGCCACAGACCCATATAAATTTTCTTTAATATCAACCCTCAAATAATTAGAATAGGACTGCAAAACAGGCTAAACTCTGAAGGTTAAGACTTAAATTCCAGCTCTGCCAACTGCAGAAAAGTCAATGTTTCTGGCTTTTACTTCATTCTCTGAAAGAAAATGAGATAAATCTAGATGAGTACTTCTCAGTTGTTGGAGTTGGGGGCAGAGCTAACCCCCCTAATAAGAGGGGCATACTTCTCATTACCCCAGGCCAAGAAGCACTGCTTTGGTGATGCACTGCTGCTCACTCGAGGGTACAGGACCCTGAGGCCCAGCTGACCCACTATGTTCTGTAAACTGAGGACTCTAGGATTTCTATCAACCCCTTAAAGCCTTATTACTGAAGCAAGGTTTTTTGAATTTCAAAAGTTTGAAAATTCTTGGTCTGGTGTTTGCTTACCAGATGGCTATCAAGAAATTCTCTCCAATAGAAAAGTAAATTTTTTCTCTCAAGTTTTTTCACAGCTGACCAAGAAAAGCCAGGGTATTCACCTAGTTCACTGCTGGGTTAGCATAATTTTTACCACTTCCTATTCCCAAATGGCCACTTTAACTTATATATATCCTTATATAATGATACATGGTTGAGTGAAAAATTAACCAAATCTCTACTTTAGTTCTTAGCAAGGAACAGTTTTGAAGTCAAACCTGGATTAGAATCCTGATTCCATTAACAGCTAGAACAACTCAGGCAAATCACTTAAGCCCTATCTTTGTTTCAGTTTGCCAGCTGTGAAGTTTGGTGAATAGCTGCCATAAAGGTATACCTGAGTGTTAGAATGGAAGATGAGCTGAAAGTGCCTAACAGTGCACACTGCAAGCCTTCATGAACTGTGGTTACGACTGTCACCATTACTATTATTGTTCATGTTTGTGGGGTAAGTTGCGGAATTCCCAGAATCTCCTGCCTGGCCTCAGTCAGTTACATACCAATAAGTGCCGCTGTGGCAGCCTCTGGGGCAAGGGGTGGAGAAAGGACGACCATTCTCTCCTCCCATCAGTTCCTGGAGCATAATTAGTTTGGCATCTCCCAGTCACCAAGGACCTACCAATGGAGTTCCTCCTGGAAGGGGCAGGTGGGAAGCAGAGAGGGCACCAAGGGGGCAGAGCACAAGGGGCGGCTGGTGGAGACAGATGGGGCCGAGTCTGGCCAGCGAATTCGAGCAAGTTGTGAGGAATCAAAAACAATTTCTCCCAACCTACCCTTTCCCTTGACTTATTTCGGTTTCACCAGTTTCATAAGGCACTTGTCCCAGGCTGGGAACACCCTTTCCCCTGGAGCTACATTTGGCACAGTTAGCAGGATCTGGTGAACCTGAAATCTTTTGGGTGAGATGTTTGGGTAGGCTGCCCCTATAGATGGTGAGGAGACACCCAGGAACCCCCCTGAGGGTGGTGGGGAGACACTCTGGAACCCCCCGTAGATGGTAGGGCAACACCTGGATATGCCCCTGGGGATGGTGGCGCTTCACCCAGGGATCCCCCTGTGGGTGGTGGGGATTCACCTGGGGATCCCTAGTGGGGATTTGGTTTGGGGTAAGGTGCCTCCTAGAAGAGTGGGCCCCTCCCCAGAACTGGGGGAGGGTGGGGACACCTGAGGCAGTGGGGTAGGCGCTCTGCAAAATAGGGGACTCCTGGGGGGAACTGAGTAGCCTCGGGACAGCAGGGTATGAGGGGTGGCTGTTTCTCATGGTGCTGGAAAGGGTTACCAAGGAGAGAGACACACTTCAGTGCTAACTGGAAGAACAGGAAAATGAGTGGTGGAATGCTCTGAAAAGGGAACAAAAGCTATTGAAAACCGAGGTTGCACTGCTGAAAGACATACTAAGCAGCGAGGGAGGCAGCAGCAGAAAAATGCACGCTGCAAGAGACTGGGGGGAGGTGAAGGAAGGGGTGGTGCCTTCAGCCCAAGAGACTGTAGAGACGGCAGGGAGGAGGAGCCGTGGAGGGTGAGGGGGTGGGGCCAGGGCAGAGCTGTTGCCAAGGCCACTGCCCGAGGCACCAGCCCTTCCCACAGTGGAGGCTCACCTGGCTGTAGTTAAGAAAATAAAGACAGAAAAACCATGGGTTCCTTAGGGAGAGGAGCAGCCCCCTCCCTAGGTTGTGGAGCACCCTCCCTCCACCCCTCCACCCAGGCTAAGCTGGTGGATTTGAGCACCCAGTGTTAGCAGAAGCCCTCAGAACCTTTGCCTACATGGCTTTTACGTCTTTGGGATTTAGGAGTAGAGGGCATTGTTCTGTCTGGGCCAGAAATGGGTAAACTGGCTTCTCTAACAACTCATTCCGCTCTCTGGCAGAGATTACAAAATGCCCATCAGACCCCAAGGAATCATGCATTTTTGGATTGGCTGACTGCAGCTCTCAAGGTAATTTGACCTAATTGGGGTGATTTACCACACTTCCCCACTAGCTGGCAAATGTATGTAGAGCTCCAGGTTTTACAGGAGTTGGGCATGAAAAATATCACCTACAATATAGACACTCAGGGTCCTGATGAGTTGTTCACCATAGGGATGAAAAATCTGGTGCTGCATACAGCTCCCCCATCTCTCTTTGGGTCCCTAGTGACTATTCTTGCCTCCCATGTAGGGCAACCCATAAGTGAGGTTACTCATACTGTAGCAGATCTGGGGGAGGTTGAAGCAATAAGAGAATGGAAGGAAATACATTCAACAACTGAAAGCAGGGTCTCAAAGGGCCCTGTGAAGGTCTTGAAGACCCAGATGTAGGTTGATTTGATAAAGGCGGGGGTATGAAAGAAAAACTTTACAGGCAACCCAATAGGGTCTTGTTAGAACTGTGGCACCAATGAAAGCCAGAGCAGCAGCTCCAGCTGCTGGGGTCCAGGACACGGAAGCCAGAGGCAAAGCCCCATGTCCAGCCTGTGTGCCAGCAGTACTTGCTGGGGGAGGACATGCAGAACCCACCTGGACCCTTGCCAGAGGACAGTTGGGCCTTACGGTTTGACTGAGCAGAGTGTCAGGCACCCACCTTGTGGAGCTGGCTGGGGCCTCTTCTGACAGAGGCCCCATGATGAGTAAATGATCAGTCCCCAATGAATGTGTAGTATGTCCTTGCTTTGGTGGACACAGGAGCTGGATGCTCCTTGATTTACTGTGACCCTGAATGGTGTCCTGGGGCCCACACTTTTACAATGGTTGCAGAGGTGAGCTGTCAAGAGTGGAATGAGCCTGAATCCCCTTCGGAATAGCTAAGTCTAATGTTGTGTGTGATCTTATGCTCACCTGATTCTTTTACAGGTAACTCTGGCATTATTGCAAGAAGAGTCCTGTAGGCTACTGGAGTGTTTATCCTGCACTTGGCACAAAGGCTGAAGTCCTTGTGCCCCTTGGTACACAAGGGCTCAGGTGGGCTCGGATAAAACATGTGCAGTCACCTCCACCATTGCAAAATGGACAAACTAGAGGTCCGTGTGACTGGAGTCTCTGGCAGCAACTTGCAGGCTGTTTGCCTTGGCATCCCCAGGGGATGATGGAGCAGACAACTTGGTCCAGGGCAAAACACCAGTGGGCTCTAGACTGTAGGTGAGGCCTGCCTCTGACATTTGGAGAACTCAGTAGAGCCTGGCAGGAACACATTATGTGACTGAGCCCCACAGCAACCTGGAGACTACGTGGCCTTGGACATCTTGACCCATGGGCTGGCAATGGCTGCCGCTACTGGCCCCTTTGGGGACAAGGCCTGGAAGCTGGCCTCCTGTGTGTTCCTGGAGTAACTGCAGAGCACCCCCAAAGGTCACAGTAGTGCACCCAGGTGGCTGGAAGGTAAAAGCAACTGCGGAGTTTTGTCTTATTATTGTGGCCAGTGCCTGTGCTTCCAGTAGCACTACACCTGCACCTGTCCTGCCACTGTCCACTCACAGGACCGTTCTCTGCATGCACCCTGCCTGATGGGGTGACATTAAACATGTATTGCATCACCCTTAAGGTTGTTCTCTTCTACAGTCCTGTGGCTTGGGCCCACCTCCCGGCTATAGCTGCTGCTTGCTGAGTGTGCACAGAGCTCCTTACTAGTTCAGCGGCTGGGCTTCTGGGGAACGGGCCAGCTATGGGCTTAAAATGAGGAGGACTTTGAACCCAGCTGGATCCTCAGGCTTGAGGACTGTCATGACTTTTGCATAATTTCTGTTGTAACTGGATGTTATTAATCTGGTTTCAGTATTCCAGTTTTCTCTCACAGAGGTTGTTGCAGAAGACTGTGGCGTGTGTAG
The DNA here is from genome assembly GCF_030020395.1 of Manis pentadactyla. Taxonomy (NCBI): domain Eukaryota; kingdom Metazoa; phylum Chordata; class Mammalia; order Pholidota; family Manidae; genus Manis; species Manis pentadactyla. The sequence goes on along the minus strand of NC_080030.1, from coordinate 91,479,940 downwards.
AGTATAAGGTGAGAATTCTGGAGGGGTGGGTTGTGGGGTAAATGGCAGAATTTCCATAATCTCCCACCTAGTCTTAGTACATTTACATATCAATAGGTGTTTATTGCTGCAGCCTCTGGTGCAAGGGTGGAGAGAAGATGGCTGTTCTCTCTTATCTTCTGTTCCTGGTATGTAATTGGTCTGGCATCTGCCGGTCACCAAGGACCCGCCAATGGAGTTTCTCCCAGAGAGGGCAGGTGGGAAGTAGAGAGCGCACCATGGGGCAGACGGCCAGCAGAGGCTGGAGGAGATGGGTGGGGATGAGCCTGGCCAGCAAATCTCAGTTGTGAGGAATAAAAATCGGTTTCTCCCAATGGCCCCTTTCCCTTGACTTACTGGGTTTCATTGATTTCATAGGGTATTTGCCTCCGGCTGGGAAAACCCTCCCCCCAAGAGCTACAGTATTTCTTTGTCCTAGTTTGGAATTGGCATTCTTGATCTTTGCCTTGTGCCCCAAGATTACCAGGGCCAGCGAGATGCAGAAGGAAAAGAACAAGCCCTTCCCTGACAAAAGAATCGATGAATTTGGGAATATCCAGCTGGAAAAGAAGACAAATCACTCATCACAAAGGTTAAAGAGGAAACCCAGAAAGAAACAACTGGGTGTTTGAGGTAAGTATTTGACTTGAATAGAAAGCCAAAAAAGTCTCAGAAATACTCCAGTTGAAGCATATAAATATGTAGAAATCTCGCTGGCATTTAAAAAAAATGAAATCAAAAATTTTTTAAAAGAATAAGAAAAAGAGCTTTTCAGTGGCAATCTAGTTTCCATGGGGAATTGTTTTTCTAGAAAGCATCAAATTGGTTTCCTATCTTAAACTGCACTACCTAGATCACTAACATTTGTATTAGTAAGCCTCTGGACTTAAAGTACTTTCAGTGTGAATTTTCCTCCTACTGTGCCCATCTGTTCTTTTCTTGTGGGCCCAGAGGAAATGAAGATGTAATAAACATTCAGTTCTCAGACTTTATAGTATTTTTATATAAGGATTCATATCCACTGAGGAAAATTTTAAGGCTGTGTGCAGAAACCTTACACTTATTTTCCTTTTTTCACTATCCAAGTAGTCATTATTTTTATGGAAGAATAAAAAATCACGATACATATAAGAACTAAAGCCAAGGAAAACAAATGATTGTTGTAACTTTAAAAGGTAAATTTATCATGGATAGCAAGTGATCTTTGGTATCCACCAGTGACATTAAATACCTTATTATTGATATAAACTATGAGTTATATAAATTATAAATTATCCACTATTAATGTGGACAGAGCCAGCTCAGAAGGGGTGAAACATCAAGGCCACTGCCTATTCATGGTTGCATCTCATCAAGGTTAGCAGTGACCTCCTTCCCAGGATGCATTTCACCAATGCTGCTGTTCCTCCACCCCTCAGGTTGGGGCCACGGTGAGCTCACTTTCCATGATGACTCTCCCTGCCATGTTAAACTGGCTGGATTAAAATGATCCATACCTAAGCTCTCCTCATGTAGTGTCAACATTTCACTAAATAAACATTCGTTTAAAAGTCTCAAGTCCAAAAATAAGGTAAAACCAGCAAAGAAATGGAGGGATGCTACATTAAAAACAGCGAAAACTATAAACATAAATTCAAGATATATCCAGGTATTATATACAACACGGCTACTTATGAAACTCCTTAGCAGGCTGAGTTCTGGAGGAAGGTATAGGCTTAGAGCAGACAAAAATGAAAAAAACCAAACTACCTCAACAGCTGCAAGGCCGAGGCATACTCCTCTGAATCCCATATGTTCTTTTCTAAACATGTGCAATACAGCTCTCTGATCTGTAAGTAAACAGCATACTAGTGAGGAACCAAAAGTGCTGTACTAAGCTGGTACACTACTGGTTTGGAAAAATCATAAGTAGTTAAGACAAAAAGAATTTTTATTATTAAAAACAACAATCTTCTTAAGATGACAAGTGACTTGGTCTGTATCATTTGGATCAAGCTTTATAGGAACACCATTTACATAAAAGCAAATGGAGACTATACTGGGATGGGCTGATATGACCGGTCACTTTGCAATAAGGAAATGATAAAAACAATGTGAATATTAAAAAGAAGGTTTAATGGCAGAAATAATCTTATATGCAAGTCATTCTTACATATTTATATTTGTTCTGTAAACATTTAAGGATGCAAAGATTTAGGAATACAGAATTCTTCCATTAACATCCACTCCAGAGATGGCTCATAGATGAATGGTATGATACAAAGGCCTGTGGACGTAAGTTTGCAAGGAGCAGAAGTACTGCTTCCCTTTTAGTTCCTAGTGCAATGCAAGATTAACCATTAAGTATTCTCAAACAGATTCTTTTTTCCATTTCACTAAGGTGGAGAATCAGCTTTCTCAGAGAAAGTGACACTCTCAGTGAAAGTGACAAAGCAGTGTTGAAGGAAGAAAGTTAAATGCCTTTGTACACATATACCAGAGGGGAAGCAATACCACTAGAATTTATGTGGCAGTTTCCTCACTGTAGCCATCAGAACAAAAAGTACTGTTTCAATTACCAGTAATGTGTAGAGCTGGAATGGATTTAAATTGTGCACTCATTGCAAGATTTGGATCCATTTCAAATTCTGATGCCTGAATGTTGCAGAAATCAAAGCAAGAAACTAATTCCTACTGCACAAATTTCAAATGAGGAAGTTCTGGTTACCTGTCGACCCAATGGGTACTTGGGAAGAGAAGAGGTGAACTGATGAAGACATCTCAAAACCAGGAAGTAATTTGTATGGTAACCATGCAGGTTTTCTAGTAACACTTTTGTTTCCTCCTAATAATTAAAGAACACATTATAAACATGTAAGTCAGTAGTTAAAAGAAATATAATAATAAAATCTACTTCATGAATATATATAATTTCCAGAAAACTGATGAGAAGATTCAGAATTACAAATTAAGTTCCTTAATTCTGAGAATTTATAATGTACACAAAATCCAGGATAAAGGCGAGGCACTTCTGATTTACTACCAAGTCTGGTGATATTTTACCCACATCAAAATTAATACTGTAACTCAACTTCCTCCTATCACAAGCATTGCAACAATAACTTGACCCCCAAAAACACAAGTGTGCAAAGGAGCACCTTACTGGGTGCTTGCTTGTGCCAGTCACCTGGCGTGTGCCACCATGAGGCAGGCCTTTTGCCTTTTACCTCAATGGCATCAGAAGGGTGAGGAGATCACTGGAGAGCCCAGTAGCAACAGAAGTTCTGTGTATAATGTATGCTTTTCTTAAGGTACTGCTAGAGGAAACACCACAGGTGATTCTGATAAATCCCTGCCTCTTGTTGAGAATTTCCAATACTGGTTTTATTCACTTTACCTATTAAGAAGTAAAAGGAATGAGCAATCTGAAGCCCACAAACTTTATAATTTAGAATCCATCCAGTATGATATGGGAGACAGTGTCTTAAGAAACCTATGGGATAACTAATCTCAGAAATCAGTTCCAAAAGGGTTTGTTTTTTGCCCAGGGGAGGGGGTGTAGGAATACTGTTTTCTAGAGCTTTCTGTAATAGTTTAGAAATGATATTAAAACACAGCCTATCAAGTGTTTTTCAGGACTCAAATGCTTTTATAACTGCTTATTTCTGTAACATTTTCCTAAGAGGATTATGATCTATGGCATTGTCTTCATTTTTTTGCTCCTTTAAGAAGTCAAATAAAGGATTTAAGTATTGGGCTTTTTTCCAGCAGTATCTTGCAGATACCCGTTATTTTTAGCAGTCAACCATGCAGAAAACAACACCTCAGACATCAATAAATTCAAACGGATCTAAGTTACTATACAGAAAACAACACCTCAGACATCAATAAATTCAAGCAGCTCTAACATACTATATAAAGCAACAAATCTGATGTATTTTCCTAACTCTTTTAGAAACCAATTCCTTGGTAACCAATCTATGTACCTGAAAGCACAGATCAAGTGAAAGAGAAAGTATCAAAATGTTTTTCCTCCCACTATTTGAGTTAGCTGGTAATTTAAAAAATCTGGGTCTCCTATCATAACAAAGGGTACTTAACTACCACTGGGAGAGTACATTTTATTTTTACTGTAAGCTATAATACAGAGAATGCATAAAGCCACTAATTGTGTGCCTTGATACTGCTTAAGCAGCTTTTAAATGGGGGAATGTTCTGTAGAAAAAGGAACCTATTACTGAATAACAGACTTCATGTTCCTTGCACTCTGTTATTTTGCTTTGCAGGGTAACAGTATGTACACACAACTAGGTGTTAACAGAGCTGAATGACACCTTCCCTGCATCTACTTGGAAGAGAAAAGAAAAACAAACGTCATGGGCAATGTTGTACATTCAGCAAACTATGCCCTAGAGTACAGATATGAACAAGTTTTTCTCCCATATGGTCTTAGTCCCTTCACGCTTCTCCCTGGGTGATTATATGCCTGTGCTGAGTGGAATTCTAGCATTTAAAAATGCTTTGCTGGGGCGGAGCCAAGATGGCGGCATGAGTAGGATAGTGGGAATCTCCTCCCAAAAACATATATATTTTTGAAAATACAACAAACACAACTATCCCTAAAAGAGAGACCAGAAAACACAGGACAACAGCCAGACCACATCCACACCTGCGAGAGCCCAGCGCCTGGTGAAAGGGGTAAGATACAAGCCACAGCCCGGCAGGACCCGAGGCCCCTCACCCCAGTTTCCGGCGGGAGGAGAGGAGTCAGAGCAGAGAGGGAGAGGGAGCCCAGGGCTGCTAAACACCCAGCCCCAGCCATCCGGGCCAGAGCGCAGACACACAGTGCATGCGTGGGGTGCTGGAAACTAGTGAAGCAGGACAGCAAGACCTGTGAGCAGGTCCTACAGCCGGCGCCCCTGTGACAAAGAAAAGCAAGCGCTTTTTGAAAGTCTTAAAGGGACAGGGACCCCACTGCTGGACAGAAGCATCCCGGGTCACAGTCCAGCAGCTGGAAATTCCAGGGAACCCTGGGCGCACTAACCCCCTGGGCAACAGCTCTGAGACCCCTCACGGAGGTAAACAGCCAAACAGCCCCCCGTCCATTACCCCTCCGGGGCCCCGCCACAGCAGAGCAGCAGCCTGAGGCTGGCCACGCCCTCAGCAAGGGAGCTTCCTCCATACCGCCAGGCAAGATGCAGAGACCCAGTCTACAAGCAATTACCCAACACAAGCCACTAGGGGTCGCAGTTGTCCCAGTAAAGAAAGGCCAGGAGCCAAGTGGAAAGAGGCTTGACTCTCTCAGCTGATAGACGCATCAATAGCACTCCACTGCACCTATCAACATGAAAAGGCAAAAAAATTTGATCCAGACAAGACTAACCCAGACAGCTTCGACATATTCTACATCTTCCCCTGAGAAGGAACCTGGGGAGATAGATTTAACCAATCTTCTTGAAAAAGAATTCAAAACAAAAGTCATAACCATGCTGATGGACTTGCAGAGAAATATGCAAGAACTAAGGAGGGAGAATACAGAAATAAAACAATCTCTGGAAGGACTTCAAAACAGAATGGACGAGATGCAAGAGACCATTAATGGACTAGAAAACAGAGAACAGGAACGCAGAGAAGCTGATGCAGAGAGAGATAAAAGGATCTCCAGGAATGAAAGAATTTTAAGAGAACTGTGTGACCAATTGAAACGGAACAATATCCGCATTATACGAGTACCAGAAGAAAAGAGAGAAAAAGGGATAGAAAGTGTCTTTGAAGAAATAATTGCTGAAAACTTCCCCAAACTAGGGGAGGAAATGGCCTCTCAGACCACAGAGGTACACAGAACTCCCATGACAAGGGATCCAAGGAGGGCAACACCAAGACACATAATAATTAAAATGGCAAAGATCAAAGACAAGGACAGAGTATTAAAGGCAGCCAGAGACCAAAAAAAAGGTCACCTACAAAGGAAAACCCATCAGGCTATCATCAGACTTCTCAACAGAAACCTTACAGGCCAGAAGAGAATGGCATGATATACTTAATGCAATGAAACAGAAGGGCCTCTAACCAAGACTACTGTATCCAGCACGATTATCACTTAAATATGAAGGAGGGATTAAACAATTCCCAGACGAGCAAAAGTTGAGGGAATTTGCCTCCCACAAACCACCTCTACAGGGCATCTTACAGGGATTGCTCTAGATGAGAGCACTCCTAAAAAGAGCACAGAACAAAACACCAAACATATGAAGAGGGGAGGAGGAGGAATAAGAAGGGAGAGAAATAAAGAATTGTCAGACCATGTTTATAATAGCTCAGTAAGCGAGTTAAGTTGGACAGTAGGATAGTAAAGAAGCTAACCTCAAAACTTTGGTAACCACAAACTTAAAGCCTGCAATGGCAATAAGTACATACCTTTCAATAATCACCCTAAATGTAAATGAACTGAATGCACCAATCAAAAGACACAGAGTAATAGAATGGATAAAAAAGCAAGACCCATCCATATGCTGCTTACAAGAGACTCACCTCAAACCCAAAGACATGCACAGACTTAAAGTCAAGCGATGGAAAAAGATATTTCATGCAAACAACAGAGAGAAAAAAGCAGGTGTTGCAATACTAGTATCAGACAAAATACACTTCAAAATAAAGAAAGTAACAAAAGATAAAGAAGGACATTACATAATGATAAAGGGCTCAGTCCAACAAGAGGATATAACCATTATAAATATATATGCACCAAATACAGGAGCACCAACATATGTGAAATAAATACTAACAGAATTAAAGGAGGAAATAGAATGCAATGCATTCATTTTGGGAGACTTCAACACACCACTCACTCCAAAGGACAGATCCACCAGAAAGAAAATAAGTAAGGACACAGAGGCACTGAACAACACACTAGAACAGATGGACCTAGTAGACATCTACAGAACTCTACATCCAAAAGCAACAGGATACACATTCTTCTCAAGTGCACATGGAACATTCTCCAGAATAGACCACATACTAGGCCACAAAAAGAGCCTCAGTAAATTCCAAAAGATTGAAATCCTACCAACCAACTTTTCAGACCACAAAGGCATAAAACTAGAAATAAATGGTACAAAGAAAGCAAAAAGTCTCACAAACACATGGAGGCTTAACAACACGCTTCTAAATAATCAATGGATCAATGACCAAATTAAAATGGAGATCCAGCAATATATGGAAACAAACGACAACAACAACACAAAGCCCCAACTACTGTGGGATACAGCAAAAGCAGTCTTAAGAGGAAAGTATATAGCAATCCAGGCATACTTAAAGAAGGAAGAACAATCCCAAATGAATGGTCTAATGTCACAATTATCGAAATTGGAAAAAGAAGAACAAATGAGGCCTAAGGTCAGCAGAAGGAGTGACATAATAAAGATCAGAGAAGAAATAAATAAAATTGAGAAGAATAAAGCAATAGCAAAAATCAATGAAACCAAGAGCTGGTTCTTCGAGAAAATAAACAAAATAGATAAGCCTCTAGCCAGACTTATTAAGAGGAAAAGAGAGTCAACACACATCAACAGAATCAGAAATGAGAAAGGAAAAATCATGACGGACCCCACAGAAATACAAAGAATTATTAGAGAATACTATGAAAACCTATATGCTAACAAGCTAGAAAACCTAGGAGAAATGGACAACTTCCTAGAAAAATACAACCTTCCAAGACTGACCCAGTAAGAAACAGAAAATCTAAACAGACCAATTACCAGCAACAAAATTGAAGCAGTAATCAAAAAACTACCAAAGAACAAAACCCCCGGGCCAGATGGATTTACCTCAGAATTTTATCAGACATACACAGAAGACATAATACCCATTCTCCTTAAAGTTTTCCAAAAAATAGAAGAGGAGGGAATACTCCCAAACTCATTCTATGAAACCAACATCACCCTAATACCAAAACCAGGCAAAGACCCCACCAAAAAAGAAAACTACAGACCAATATCCCTGATGAACATAGATGCAAAAATACTCAACAAAATACTAGCAAACCAAATTCAAAAATACATCAAAAGGATCATAGACCATGACCAAGTGGGATTCATCCCAGGGATTCAAGGATGGTACAACATTCGAGAATCCAACAACATCATCCACCACATCAACAAAAAGAAAGACAAAAACCACATGATCATCTCCATAGATGCTGAAAAAGCATTCGACAAAATTCAACATCCATTCATGATAAAAACTCTCAACAAAATGGGTATAGAGGGCAAGTATACCCTCTACAATATATATATTTATACATAATAGAGGCCATATATAATAAACCCACAGCCAACATCATACTGAACAGCGAGAAGCTGAAAGCTTTTCCTCTGCGATCGGGAACTAGACAGGGATGCCCACTCTCCCCACTGTTATTTAACATAGTACTGCAGGTCCTAGCCATGGCAATCAGACAAAACAAAGAAATACAAGGGATCCAGATTGGTAAAGAAGAAGTTAAACTGTCACTATTTGCAGATGACATGATACTGTACATAAAAAACCCTAAAGACTCCACTCCAAAACTACTAGAGCTAGTATCGGAATTCAGCAAAGTTGCAGGATACAAAATTAACACACAGAAATCTGTGGCTTTCCTATACATTAACAATAAACTAATAGAAAGAGAAATCAGGAAAACAATTCCATTCACAATAGCATCAAAAAGAATAAAGTACCTAGGAATAAACCTAACCAAGGAAGCGAAAGACCTATACCCTGAAAACTATAAGACACTCTTAAGAGAAATTAAAGAGGACACTAACAAATGGAAACTCATCCCATGCTCCTGGCTAGGAAGAATTAATATCGTCAAAATGGCCATCCTGCCCAAAGCAATCTACAGATTCGATGCAATCCCTATCAAACTACCAAGAGCATTCTTCAGTGAACTGGAACAAATAGTTAAAAATTCATATGGAAAAACCAAAGACCCCGAATAGCTAAAGCAATCCTGAGAAGGAAGAATAAAGTAGGGGGGATCTCACTCCCCAACTTCAAGCTCTACTCCAAAGCCACAGTAATCAAGATAATTTGGTACTGGCACAAGAACAGAGCCACAGACCAATGGAACAGAATAGAGACTCCAAACATTAACCCAAACATGTATGGTCAACTAATATTCGATAAAGGGGCCATGGATATAAATGGGGAAATGACAGTCTCTTGAACAGACGGTGCTGGCAAAACTGGACAGCTATGTGTAAGAGAATGAAACTGGATCACTGTCTAACCCCATACACAAAAGTAAATTCGAAATGGATCAAAGACTTGAATGTAAGTCATGAAACCATAAAACTCTTAGAAAAAAACACAGGCAAAAATCACTTAGACATAAACATGAGTGACCTCTTCTTGAACATATCTCCCCGGGCAAGGGAAACAAAAGCAAAAATGAACAAATGGGACTATACCAAGCTGAAAAGCTTCTGTACAGCAAAGGACACCATTAATAGAACAAAAAGGTATCCTACAGTATGGGAGAATATATTCATAAATGACAGATCTGATAAAGGGTTGACATCCAAAATATATAAACAGCTCACACACCTCAACAAACAAAAAGCAAATAATCCAATTAAAAAATGGGCAGAGGAGCTGAATAGACAGTTCTCTAAAGAAGAAATTCAGATGGCCAACAGACACATGAAAAGATGCTCCACATCACTTGTCATCAGAGAAATGCAAATTAAAACCACAATGAGATATCATCTCACACCAGTAAGGATGGCTACCATCCAAAAGACAAACAACAACAAATGTTGGCGAGGTTGTGGAGAAAGGGGAACCCTCCTACACTGCTGGTGGGAATGTAAATTAGTTCAACCATTGTGGAAAGCAGTATGGAGATTCCTCAAAATGCTCAAAATAGAAACACCATTTGACCTAGGAATTCCACTTCTAGGAATTTACCCCAAGAGTGCAGCAGCCCAGTTTGAAAAAGACAGATGCACCCCTATGTTTATCGCTGCACTATTTACAATAGCCAAGATATGGAAGCAACCTAAATGTCCATCAGTAGATGAATGGATAAAGAAGATGTGGTACATATACACAATGGAATATTACTCAGCCATAAGAAAAAAACAGATCCTACCATTTGCAACAACATGGATGGAGCTAGAGGGTATTATGCTCAGTGAAATAAGCCAGGCAGAGAAAGACAAGTACCAAATGATTTCACTCATATGTGGAGTATAAGAACAAAAGAAAACTGAAGGAACAAAACAGCAGCAGAAGCTCAGAACCCAAGAATGGACTAACACTTACCAAAGGGAAAGGGACTGGGGAGAAGGGGTGGGAAGGGAGGGATAAGGGCGGAAAAAAAGAAAGGGGGCATTACGATTAACATGTATAGTGTGGGGGTGGGCACAGGGAGGGCTGTGCAACACAAAGACAAGTAGTGATTTTACAGCATCATACTATGTTGATGGTCAGTGACTGTGAATGGGTATGTCGGGGGGGACTTGAAGGGGGGAGCCTAGTAAACATAATGTCCTTCATGTAACTGTAGATTAATGATACCAAAATAAAACTAATAAAAAAAAATAAAATAAAAATGCTTTGGTTTGTTCATATAACATGGCAGACTATTTCATCTGATGCTCAACTGAGGAAATGGAATTCTGGTTCCAACACTGGAAATAAAACTGCCTCTGCTGGACTTAATGAAAGAAGATCTGATACACCTTTGTAAGGGATTTTCAAGAATAATTTTGACTATCCCAGATCTTTGCCTTATGTGCTGACTTCAGAACCTAATCTCCACTTAAGAAAGATTCTGTTATTTGTATCTGTGTTATCCGTTGCATCAGAAAACACCACAAATGATTAACTTTTCTCATGTAACTGTTCTCTTAAGTTCTTTGTCTTACGGAGATACGTATCTACAAATGCCTTTACCTATCTAGGGCAACAATCCCTAATGGACTTTACTAACACTTTTTTATAAACTCAAACCTGTAGAAGGTTTTGATGTCTGAGAAATTTCCCACTCATTACAGCAGCTTCACTCTATGCACATGCAAACACAAAGCCACTGAAATAGCAGTCCTGTTTCCCAATCATTACATGTTTCCCCCAGCATCTTTCTGTACACTAGTCATAGGGGGCCACTGTTTTATTTCACAATTGTGAAATAGGATCATTAGGATGATTCTTTTCAACAAAGATGTACTTTGCCCAGGAATATCCATTATTTCCCAAAGGGATACATTTTTTTCCTGTTTTTGAAACATTAAGAACTCTTGGTCTTTGCTGATCTTTGACAGTTACAGGCTCACAGTATTGCTCGGCTATAAGAAAAACAGTAAATACAGCCGGCCTCCTCCCTCTTTCTCAAACGTGACACACACGCTCCAACCTCAGGACCTTTCCACTTGATGTGGCTCTGCTTGGTATTCTCTTCCTCCACATTCTTGCATGGCAAGTTCTGTCTCTTCCTTTAGGTCTCTGCTCAAAAGTGCACCTTCTCAGTGAGGCCCTTCCTTAAAATTTTGACCCCATTTCCCACGCACACTGAGATTCATATTCCCTTCCTTGCCTTGTTTTTCCTTAGCGGTTATTACTAACACAAATTACATTTTACCTGGTTACCTTGGTAGCAGTAGGCTCCATGAAGGCAGGGGTTTTAGTCTGTTTTGTTCACTCTTGTATTCTTAGCACCTAGAGAAATACTTAGCACACAGTAGGAACTCAAAAAACATGTGTTGAATGACAAAGTACATTAAAGAATGGAGGCCAAGAATCTGTTGGTCTTCTAAATAAGAGCAACTGCTTGTTGTCTTGCTGGATGTGGGCCAGGTTTACTAATTTTTCAAAAGAAGACAAAAGTCTGGATTTTTAGTGTAAAATTTCTTAATTTGTTAATGTTGGCTTAACTTAAAAAAAAACCACATTTGTCATTTGTTCAAAAATCATTCATGTATTGTTTGCTTATACGACAAGGTCTCTGTCATTACTGAGGTAGTTATTTTTGTTAGAAGAGAAGCCAATGGTTATGTAAAACTTAAATATATACATAGGAAAAGAAGATAGGGTCTGGTAGAACTGAGGCACAGCAGGGACACAGAATAGCATCATGTTTAATTTTTCCTGCGTATGATGAAAAATGCCAAAACAAAACAGTATAGTAAGAACAGGGGGGACTCCATCTTAAGGCTAAGATTCCATTTTAAAAACCAGGGAGTTAGGAGGTAAGATTCCTCACATATTTTATAGTAATTAGCCAACAACCGACAACTATATTAAGTAGTTAATGATACATTCCCACTGCTTGAGGGTAACCACTCTTATGGAGAAGAACAGGATCACTAAATTCCACGTGTTAAGTTTGTCTTACAGAATATCTAGGGGACTGATCAGGTCAATGTCTCTACCACTGGGACAGACATCAGAAGGCCACATATCAGCCTACGTTCCCTTGGCCCTTTACCCCATTCTTGAAATCCTTAAAAGTCCCGAATCCTAAGCCTTTAAGTGCACTTCTCTTTTTAGGCTGCCCACTCCCCTTTCTTTAAATGGGTACTTTGCCTTAAATAAAGCATTCTTGCTGTTCAACTTAGTGCGTTTTGTCTCACGCTCTACCAAGCCTGTCTGGAGGTTAATAAGAGACCCCTTTTCCAGTGGTGTCTTTGTTACCTCGCTACTTCACTCACTTTTCTGGACTTAAGCACAAGTCTTCTCTCTCTGTGTTCTACTTCAGTTAGGCAGGGAAGGGCTACTGAGATCTCTGATTGGGGCTTGCAAGTTCCCATCATCCCAGTGACCCAGACGGGGCTGCAGCTGTTACGGCTGTGCTCTTTAGTAGTCTGCCCCCCCAAATCTCTTTTCTTTGCTTTGGGAAGCTCTCACTCCGTCCAGTGCTCCACAGCTCCCCCAAATCCTGGGGCAGAAGGGGCTTAGTTCCCATGCCATGCAGATTCTGGTGGATGGACACTAGATGCCAGGTGACCCTGGCTTCAGGAGTTGGCAAGGGATCTGCCTTGTGCCAAGCAGGAGTTTCCTGTACTTCCTGTCCTCCCTCTGCTCTTCCCCGCTCTCTACTGCCCGCATGGCTGCTGCCATTCACTACCGCTCTCAATTTAATGAATCCTTACCTGCACTCGTCTGACCTGACCAACGAATTCTTTCTTGATCAGAGTCAAGAACTCTCCCTGGGGCTAAGGTCTCACCAAGTATGCAAGGAGATCTCCCTAGACTGGACTGCCCAATAACAGAACTACATTTGCTATGATGCTTAGTTTTTGCATTTATTTCTCTTCTAATTTCCATAGCATTAACACTGTGTCTAGAATTTTATGTGTGGGATAAGAGTGACCTCAAGACTTAAAGAAAGTGTGTAAAAATGATTATAAATATTTGTAACTTGTTCATTTCCATCAATTCAGTGATCATTAAAAACTGGAAAAACTGACTTATACTTAGTTTCAGGATTAAGAGCTATCAGCATTTTCTCATTTATCATCTTGCTAGAACTAAGCATTTTTCCTATCAGAAATTCTGAGTGACAGTGTTCCCAAAGCTGATTTATCATTGTACAGCTACCTAACAATGTACCACACCACAGCTTTCTCCCAGCTCTTGTGCATCATGAGCACCAGCCCTCTCATCTGTCTCAACCCGAGGCTTTCCGTATTCCTCCCCTAGCAGTTCAGATCAGAAGCACTGGATGAAGGGGTTAGATTTACTGCCAGTTCCTAACATGCTACGAGCCAATGCCCAGCTCTTCTGATCACTTATGGCAGTCTGTTTTGCAGTTTTCTTCTCTTTGCCTTTTATTATTTTTTCTAAGATTTTCCCCCTCCTCTTGCTCTTTAGGTCTGTCAAAAGAAACAGAAAGAAGAGGTGGGGGCAAAGGTGAACAGCAGGTCTCCATCAAACTCATGAACTAATTTTGTGCCTTCTGCTCATGAATCACCGTGATAAGCATACTAACTGGTGAAAAGAAGTCCTTATTCTATGACCACAGATATTTCACTTCCTTTTCTCAGCTATAGTTCTTCATTTGTAAAATAAGCATGCTAAATCATGTTATCCTTCTCATAGTAATATATTACAATTCTAAGTTCAAGACTTACTTCCCACTCTCAATGGATTTAAAATCTAGTTGGGTACAAAGGCACAGAGACATGAAACTTTAACAAGTCAGGATAATAAAACTTCTGCTGCCACCTGCAAGGGGTCAAATCTGTATGTTCTAAATAGCATGAAGTTTAATTCTTTAAGAACTGGAACCATGCCAAAGAGCTTTAAGGATGATTTGAATAAAAATATATACATTGATTTCCTTAGTCACTCATTAAATATACTGTAACTTCTTGAAAAGACAGGATCAACATGAACAGCAAATCATTTCTGGTAATACAGATGATGTGGCTGAAGAGAGCACAGGACTGAAATGGTCTTATTCTTAGCTATGGTGTTGGGACTTGTTTTAAAAAAGTCTTTTGAAAATTGTGTGTATATGCATGTCTATGTAGATGCCTTTGATATACACAATACATAACTGTATAATGACATAACTGCATCTACTTGGTGGGGAGAAAGGGATTGTTTCCCTTTCTTTAAGTGGAACAGCAGCATGTAGTACTGTGTAAAACCTGGCTACCTGACTGCAAAGGCTGAAGCTGCCTCAGACCAAGCGGTCTGTGAGCCTCCTATAATCATCTTCATATTTACTTTGCTACAGTATTTGAAAACCCCATTTCTGATTTCTCAAACACTAATAAAGAACCTTAGGCACCTTCTTGTCAGCTTATACTATCTGCAATGAAGTATCGCAGAAAGTGTGTGGACTTTGATGTCAGGCCTGGGGATTAATGCCGGATCTTCCATTTGCTAAATGTGACACTTTAGAAAGGGAAGTTACTTGAATCATTTTGTGACCCTTCTCATCTATACAAAAGGATAAAAACTACTGTCTATGCAGTAGTTGTGACTCACAATGAGACAACGCATAAAAGTTATCCACTAATTGGGAAAAACTGTTAATATTCTCCTATCCCCATAAAATATTTGCTGATAGAAGGGAAGAGCATTTTTCACTATCTAAAAAAATCGTTTCAGTATTTCAAGCCCTAGTGTTTTTTATTATCAGATAATGATAATAATTGTGCAAATACGAAATGAGACCACTACCTTTTTCAAAGCTCCCCTTCATATCTGACTTGAAATGAAACTTCAGGTATAAGTTATAAAAATTATATCTTTGCAAATATAGTAAATTTGAAAGCTTTAAGGCACTTATGACAGCACAATTTCTCCTGAATTAGAGTTTCAAAAAGTTTTAAGTTAAAAATCACAGAAAGCTTGATTACTAAAACACCACTATGGGGCAAAAAACAGGATAAAAATATATCCAGTGACTGCTCCTGCTATTTCATCTAAAATCTATCATTACCTAACATGGTAATTTACCTATCTTCAATTAAACCTATGCACAAAAATAAAATTTTAATGAAGAATTGAAATGATTTACCCAGTCAGAAAAAAATTACTGCTAATCTATTTAATAAACAAGTAAGTAAAATCGTACCATTCAACAGCCAAGAAACCTTTAAAGATTATTTGGTTAAACTTCTGTAACAGGCTGTGACAGCTACTGAGTCATCAGAAATTTGAATTAATGGAAGCTTGTGCAAGCTTATTTTGCTTAAACTAGAAGAACTTGATGTTAATCCTCAGCGTACCCTTTTTGGCTACTGTAAACAGCTGCACTGTACGACTGTTCACGGGACAGACTATTCAAATTAGAAAATGTACAGTATCTCTAATCTTTCATCAGCAGTATATGGCCTTCTAATGTACCAGCTTAGTGTGATTATCCTAGTGAATCTTATGCAAATGAACATGGTTTAGTCAGCTAAATTTTTAAATTTAAAAGTACACTCTCAAAAAAACCCATTTGTAAGTATGTGAAATACAAAGTTGGCATATAGTTTTAAAGTCTGAAACTAAGGGTCCATAATCTTAAGGGAGCTGAAGGTTCTCTTTAACATCTTGAGTCCATTCAGTGGCTAACTGAGATCATTTTACGTTGGAGTTCAATAATTTAGTTTTTCACTTAGTAAGGTAAGGGACATGGAAAAAAGATAGCAGAGTAGGAAGGCAAAACAGAAACCTGCTCCCCCACACACACCAAGGAAGCAATCACAGTAAATACAACTAAACCTGAAAATGACCTGGATATTGCAGAGCAGACCATCTACACCTGGGGAAGAAGAGAAGCCCACACAGAGAAGGGTAACGTGGCAGAGCCACAACAGAGGGAATCAAATTCCCCCCTATCCCAGCCCACAGGCGGGAGGAATTAGGAACAAAGTGGGGAGGGGACAGAAACTCAGGAACTCTGCAACCTGGCTTTGGAGATATTTTGGGGAACACGAGTCCACGCTGCATTGGGCTCCAGTGATTAGTGGAATTGGACATCAGGGACAGTTGGAACACTCTGGGAGGCTAACTCCAGCCACTTATGGAGGACAGTCATGCTCTGCTGGTCCTGCTGAGACCCAGCACAGAGGCAGCACTATGAGAGAACTGCCAGCAGTGGGTGGAGTGCCAGAGGGGCCAGGGTTGGACAGAGCGCTCTCTGCAGAAGAGAGGGCAGGTGTATGATACCCCCCAGCTCTCCATTGGCTCAACAGGTTTGGGCACTCTTGGGAGCCCCAGACACTCCATCCACCTTGCTGGTGACTCAGCCCCAAGGCGTTTCCCTGCACACTGGGGGCACCAGCCCAATCAGCCAGGCAGCATCAGACTTTGCTGCCTGGTGGATGAAGGAAGACTCTCCCAGCCTTCTCAGCCCAATTAGAGAGGCACCTGCAGGAGCCAGCTCCAAAAGCTCCTTCTTCCCTAGGGCGGCCAAGCCCAGTGCTGCAAACCTGACCCTGCTAGAAGGTACCCACTGCAACACTGGTGCACTGCAACTCTCCATTTCCAAATCTTGTGTGCCCCTGCTCCCCCAACGCACTATTCTCTGCCACTGTGTGCCCACACACCCTGCCACTGCAACTTGCCGAGCAACTTCCCCGGCCACCCTGTTAACACAGGAGCCCCACCATCACTGCAGGGCAGGCAAAGGGCAGCCTCACCCACAATGACCCCAGCAGAAGCCACTGCTTAATCACAAAGGGCTGGTTGAGGCAAACTGCCCACCTTGGACAAAGACAAACCACTGCCAGGAGACAGACGGAAAGGCAGCCCTGCCCAATGCCCACCTACAGCAACTGGGAGTCCACCACAAAGGAGAACCAAGCACTAGAGAGGAAACAGTCTTGAGTTTCTGGGCAACAGAGGATGCCTTCTTCACAAAGCCATTATTATATAGACCAGGAAGCATAGCAGATCCATCTAATATAAAGGAAAAAAACAGAAACTCTGACAAAATGAGGAGGCAGAGGACTATGTTCCAAACAAAACTACAGGATAAGACACCAGAAAGAGGGCTAAATGAAACAGAGATCACCAATCCTCTTGATAAAGATTTCAAAATAAAAGCATAAATATGCTAATGGATCTGCAGGAAAGTATTGAAGACCCCATGAGGACTTCAATAAATAGAAGAGCTGAAAATGAGCCACTCAGAGCTGAAGAATACAGTAACTGAAATGAAATATGCAATGGAGGGAATGAATACAGATTGCTGCAAGAGGAGACAATCAGTGAGATGGAAATAAAGAACAGGAACACAATGATGCTGAGGAACAGAGAGAAAAAAAGGATCTCTAGGAATGAAAGAATGATAATAGAGCTGTGTGACAACTCCAAATGAAACAATATTTGCATAATAGGGGTACCAGAAGGAGAAGAGAGACAAAGGGATGGAAAGTCTCTCTGAGGAAATCATTGTTGAAAATTGTGAAGGAAATACACACTCAGGTCATAGAAGCACAGAGAGCCCCTAACAAAAGGAACCCCAGGAAGATAACATGAGACATAACATTAAAATGGCAAAGATTAAGGATAAGGAGAGAGTATTGAAAGCAGCCATAGAGAAAAAAGATTACTTGTAAGGGAAACCCCATCAGACTATCAGCAGAGTTCCCAGCAGAAACTTTACATGCCAGAAGGGAGTGGCATTAAGTATTTAATGTACTGAAATAGAAGGACCTCCGACCAAGAATCCTCTAGCCAGCAAGATTATCATTCAGATTTGAAGAAGAGATTAAACAATTCCCAGATAAACAAACCAAGGATTATAACCACTAAACCAGCATTACATGATACTCTAAAGGGACTTCTATAGATGGAAATATTCCTAAGGCTAAATAGTTTTCACCAGTGAAAATAAACCCACAGTAAAAGTAGGAGATCAATTATTTACCAAGGAAGTATGAAATTAAAACAAAACATAACAAAACCAAATTAGTAAAACCAACTATACACAAACTCAGTCAAGGGATACACAAGAGCAGATTATGACATCTAATACATACAGTGAGGAGGAGGAGGAAGAAGACAAATAGTACTTTTAGACTGTGTTTGAAATAGAGCAATCAGCAACTTAATATAGACTGTTATATAGTCAGCAAGCTATTCTTGAACCTTTGGTAACCACAAACCTAAAGCCTATAAGAGATATACAAAAAATTAGAAAACAGAAATCCAGCCATAATGCTAAAGAGAACCATCAAATAACAAGAGAAGAGCATGACAGAGGAACAAAGGAACAGAGAGAAGCTATAAGAACAACCAGAAAACAATGACTAAAATGGCAATAAGTAGATACCTTTCAGTAATTACCTTAAATGTAAATGGACTAAATACAACAATCAAAAGACACAGAGTGGCAGAATGGATAAAGAAACAAGACCTATCTATATGCTGCCTACAGGAGACTCATTTCAGACCCAAAGACATACACAGACTAAAAGTGAAGGGATGGAAAAAGGTAGTTCATGCAAATAAAAGGGAGAAAAAAGCAGGAGTAGCAGTATTTATATCATACAAAATAGACTTCAAAACAAGGAAAGTAACAAGAGGCAAAGAAGGATATTACATAATGATAAAGAGGTCAGTCCATCAAGAGTATATAACCATTACAAATATCTATGCACCCAACATAGGAGCACCTAAATATGTAAAACAAATACTAACAGAATTAAAGGAGGAAATAGACCGCAACTTATTCATATTAAGAGTCTTTAACACACCATTCACATCAACAGACAGATCAACCAGTCAGAAAATAAGGAAACAGAGGCACTCCACAACATATTAGATCAGAGGACTAAACAGATCTCTATAAAACATTCTACCCAAAAGCAGCAGGATACACGTTTTTCTCAAGTCTACAGGGAACGTTCTCTAGAATAGATCAACATACTAAGTCACAAAAAGAGCCTCAATCAATTCGAAAAGATTGAAATTGTATTAAGTAACTTCTCAAACCACAATGGTATGAAATGAGAAATAAATTACATAAGAAAATAAAAAAGCCTACAAACACATGGAGGCTAAACAACATGCTTAGGTCTAGCATTTAATCAATTGACCAAATTAAAACAGAAATCAAGCAATACATGGAGACAAATGAAATGGTCTCCAGAGACAAATGAAAACAAAAATTCAAATCCAAAATTTGTGGGATGCTGCACAGGCCTTTCTATGAGGGAAGTACATAGCAAAACAGCCCTATTTCAAGAAACAAGAACAATCCCAAATACACAGCCTATACTCACAATTAAAGAAACTAGAAAAAGAAGAACCAATGAAACCCAAAGTTAGTAGAAGGAGGGACACAATAAACATCAGAGCAGAAATAAATAATATAGAAAATAATAAAATAGAAAAAAAAATCAGTGAAACCAGAGCTGGTTCTTTGAGGAAAAAATGAACAAATAGATAAACGCTTAACCAGACTTTTCAAGCAAAAAAGAGAGGGTACACAAATACACAAGATCAGAAATGAAGAAGAGAGAGTCACAATGGCAACCACAGAAACAGAAAGAACTATTAGAGAATACTATAAAAAAATTATATGCTAATAAACTGGACAACGTAGAAGAAACAGACAAATTCCTAGAAAGATGCAGCAACCTTCCAAGGCTGAGCCAGGAAGAAACAAAATCTGAACAGACCAATCACCAGCAATGAAATTGGTCATCAAAAAACTTCCAAGAAACAAAATTCCAGAACCAGATGGTTTCACAGCTGAATTTTACCAAACATTTAAAAAAGAGCTAATACCCGTACTTCTTAAAGTATTCCAGAAGTAGAAGAGGGAATACTTCCAAACTCATTCTGAGGCCAGCATCACTCTAATACCAAAATGAGACAAAGACAGTACAAAAAAGAAAATTATAGACTAATATCCCTGATGAACACAGATGCAAAATTCCTCAACAAAATATTAGCAAACTGAATTAAAAAATACATCCAAAGGATCATCCATCACCACCAAGTGGAACTGATTCCAGGGATGCAAGGATGGTACAATATTTTTAAATCAATCAATATTATAAACACCTATGTACCTCTAAGTTTATCACTTAACTATTTACAATAGCCAAGATAGGCAAACAACCAAAGTGCCCACAATAGATGAATGGATAAAAAGATGTGGTACACAATGGAATATTATTCAGTAATTAAAAAAAAAAAAAAAAAGAAATCCTGACATTTGCAAAAACATGAATGGACCTAGAGGGTATTATGCTAACTGAAATAAGCCAAATAGAGAAAGACAGATATCATAGGATTTCACTTATTTGTGGAATATAAAAATAAAGCAAAATAGAAGGAACAAAACAGCAGAGGACTCACAAACACTGAGAAGTCACTGATGGTTACACAGGGGAGGGGCTGGGGTGAGTGTGTGGGAAGAGGGAGAGGATAAAGGGAAACAAAAATTCTCAATCATAATATAAATTGGTCATAGGGATAGCAGTACAGCATGAAGAATATAGTCAATGATTCTGTAACACCATTCTATGTTGACAAATAGTAAACACACTAGAGGGGGAGAGGATTTAATAATATGTAACTATTAAACCACTGTGTGGTATACTTGAAATCAATATAAGATTGAATATCAATGATACTTCAATTAAAAAGAAACAAAGATAAGAAAGGAAGGTAAGGGTAACAAACAATGTTTTCTTCAAGGCAGTCAGGCTATTTCAGTAGTTCTCAAAGAATGGTCTCCAGACCAGCAGCATTAGCATTACTTGCTATAGAAATGCACTCTTGGGCCCCTACTCAGAGCTAAAAAAAAAAAAAACTTGGGAAAACACCCAGAAATCTGCTTTAACAAGCCCTCCAAGTGATTCTAATACATGCTCAAGTTGAGAACCACTCCTTTAGTTTATCAGTGTAAAGAGAAAAGTAGATTTTTAGGGAAGATACAGTATAGATGTAAAGAATATAGATTCTTTGGAGTGTGCTTTCAGGTCTATGTCTTAGAAATCTGAGTCTAAAAATGCATATAAAATTATAAACTAATAGTATACATGTTATATATAACTATACAATCTATAGGACTATGTAACATAGAGTATTATAAATTATAGAGAGAGAATATATTATAATACATAAAATATACAAAACTATGCCTTCATATTGCTATCTTACTTTTTTATCACAGTGAAACATAAACAGTAATAATATTTATGATTTGCATTTATAAAAGTTTTGTTAAAAATGTTTTTAAACTCTTACTTGCTGAAAAGGGTGAGTGTCGGCTACTGCACAGCACATCAGCCTAGACATTCCCTTCCTTAAATGACATCATCACTTCAATAGCTAACAATGTTATTTAAAACTGTTCCTGGCTTTTGAAAATACATTCTCGGCAGAAAATTCTAGCAGGACATGCATTTGGCAACTAGCTGACTCAGCAGAGAGCTAATCTGTTCAATCTTAAAAGAGTCAGCAAATATGCACACATCCTTTTCTACTGGTTCTTAAATTTCCACTCTACCAAAATAACCTGCTTTAGAATTTGAGGTTTCTATACTGCTCTGAAAAGGTTACAGAAATTATTTAAATGATTTAAAACCCAACCTAGAAGTGATTTTATATTATGTCCCAGTGTGGGTTCTGCATTAGAAATGATGTTTAATAAAAGCCATTCACCATTATAGTCGTATGTCAGTTATACGTCAATTAAAAAAACTTTAATATTTTTTGAGAATTTAGAAAAAGGAGATATATCAGCATTTAGAACTACACAGAACACACATCCTCTAGGAACTAATATTCTTCATTCAGAATTTGAAAATAGTATGTATCAGCAAAACACACACAATACTAGGGCTTAACTTCCATTTCAAATTAATTTTATTAGTTTTCTAACATTTTCCTAAGTAGTCATGACAAATAAGAAAATAAACAGTGGAATATTAACCATTTCTAATTATCCATCTGTAATAGACTTGTTAAATAAAATAAAGGTACATTTATTCAATAAAATACTTTAATACTGATAAGGACTGATTTCCAAGATTAAGTGCAACACAAAAGAAGATAAATGAATCTTCCGTGAGATAGGGGAGGAAACCTCCAAAATACATATAGTTGTGTAGGTGGCGAATATCTCTAGAATGACACATAAGAAACTAGTAACACTGGCTTTATCCGGGGAGGGGAAGTGTGTGTTTGGGAGCAGAGAGGTGGGAGAGAATCTTTTCACTGTATATTATCTTTGCCTTTTGAATTATGTACAATGTCCAAGAACTATTTATTCAAGAAAGAAAGAAACAAGCCCTCCTTCTTTTGATACTTCCTAAGTTGTACAGCTAACTCATAACTTTCCAAGCTCATTGCTTCTTTCCTGGCATTATATTATCAATATATAATGGTATTTTTTTTCAAATCAAATCAATACCCACTTAGCAGTAGGTTTCTAAGCTGCAGAGCCTCTAAGTCCTCTTATTTATGAAAGCTATTAAAAGAACATTAAAATGAGACCGCCTGCAGATTCCAAAACTGCAACGTGGAAAGAAAGTTGAGATCTAAAGTCTTCAATGTAGGCCACAGGAGAAGCCTAGTATTCTAGTTAATTATAAAAATAGTCTTATCTTTTAGAACTGAGGTTTTGTATCACCTTTGTCACATTCCTATATGATTATCAGGACCCACTACTTCATCATGCAAATGTATTAGAATGTACAAATGTTTTATAAAATGAACTCAGTAAATGTTATATGCATATTCTTTCCCAAGAAGAAAAAAAGGAATAAACCAGAAATAAACACATCTACATTCCTACCTTCAAAAATCTCTCATTGGTCAATAGGGCAACTTGCTTTTCTGAAGCTTGGTCTTCCACGTACCTAAGATTTTTGCCATCCCATACACAAGGAGAGAAAATAAACATTCTAAATATTTGAATACCACATGAAGAGAAAGAACTACATTCTTTAGAATTTGAGGTTTCTATACTGCTATATTCTTTCCTTTTTCTAAAAAATATATTCAAGATGACCATCAAGGTTTAATGGTAGTTTTTAACTCTTTAAATTAGCTGCACTTCATAGTCTAGGGGTCTGACATAAACAAAGGCCATAAACTCCAGAAATATGAAGTTATTTATTAAAACAACTCTAGAAAACCACCTGCAAATTATGTCCCCTTGTAAAAATATTTTCCTTCATGCCAAATTTTCAAATCCAACAAATTAGACAATTAAAAACAGAAGGGTTTTATTTTTGCTCTAAACAAAATAAAAAGGTTATTTTTCCTTTCCCCACTTAAAAAATAACTGGAACTGAGATCCCTTATTCTGCCCCAAACTCTATTATAAGATGTATTAAATATGTCCTTCTCTTTTTACCTCCTAAATGATGGAAGACGCCGGATGTTTTCACATTGATTATCTGATAAAAAATTTATCCTTCTTTTGGCTTCTGGGAGACTACAGCACAGAACACTGAGGGGTTGGGAATGGAAATGCTCTAATAGAGAAAGCTGAAAGAAATGCAAAGATTTAATGTATGTATTTTGGCAGTAAGTCCTTTGCCCTATATCTGCTTTAAGGATTTTTTTTAACAGCAAAAGTATGGCACTGATATATTTGATAATGTCACAATAACACTGCAAACAACATATAACTGGCTCTACACCTGTAATATTTTAAGGCTCCAATTTTGCAAACAAGGTCAGGAAATTGTAATGTCTGAAGTATAAATTAAAAGAAACTAATATAAATGGACAGATTAATTATCTGTAGAAGCAACTCAGTCACAACAACAGTAAATGTGATGAGAATGGGACTGGGGCATGATCAAAGAATCTAACAGATGCCCAAATACTCATAAGAAAATACCTATCTAAAAATCATTGTAGAAATTGGTCTGCTAAATAAGTAAAAATGCTACAATGGTAGAAACTTTGCCTAGGGATAAAAAAGAATAATGAAAAATGAGGGATGGCTAAAGAAAATGTATCTTTAAATTGGGTTTTATTTCATGGAGTAAAACACGGTATAGTATCTGGTAGATACAGTATTCTAGTAACTAGAATGCTGTGGTCCATAGTACAAGAGTAACTTTCCAGATTATACCATAAATGGTAAGATGTATCTCACAAGACTATCCAAACATTAAAAACTCTGACTCTACACAACCTTCTCACGATTAGTTTGGTTTTTCCAGATACCTTGATATCGAAGACAGTTCCCAAAATAGCAGATAAAACACACTCTAGTCACTGAAAAAAAAGCATTCCCCATCATAAATGAATAGATTAATATGCTAGTGTCTGTATCAGTCTTCAAGTATGTTGGCTTGATCCTTGCTAGGTAAACTGATAATGAATTCCTGAGCCTGCTGAGCTGAGGACCAGATACCCAAGCCTAAAGGAAATCCTCCCAAGTAGTTTTGGAGGAAGTACAAGGCTGTTAGGCAAAGGGCCAGTCTAACTTAGAAACATGCACAAAACAGAAACTGTCCATGCCAGGTGCTAAATTATTTTTATACATGTTAACATAATTTTGTTTCTTACATTTTCCAATACATTAATATCACAATACTAATTCCAATGGTAATACCACTCCTTAAAACAGGAGAAAAATAAAAGCCAACACAATAAGGATCTTGCTGGGGAGTAGGAATGGAATGGGAGGAAGTCACGTGATCTACGGTAGAGCTATAAATAGGATAAGAACCCAGACCACTTAATTATTTTGTCAAGTGTATTCTCAATATGGGTCGATTAACAAGTTGATGAACAAGTTCACCTAATAGGGAAGGACTTAAACATACACAGAATGAGTATATGCCCTAATGCACCTCCTACAGAAATCAGGATTGAAGCATATTTCCCACTGATGATCAGGGAAACTGGACAAACGGAGTCCAATGGCTCTGCCACGTACTAGCTAGGGCCTTGTGACCTTGGCCAAAGTCTTAACCTAAGCTTCTGCTTCTTCATGTGCAAAATGAAAATAGTACATATTAATCCAACAATGAAAAAACTTAGTAAAGGGCCTAGCACAAAGGAGGTGCTCAGTAAATTATCAGAGACATTTAAAATCATGTAATCTGATCCTCTTATTTTACAAATGAGAAAATTGAAACCCACAGAGATTAAGTAATTTGAATTTGGTTCATGTCTTATTCTTCACTTTCTCAGTATATCTGAGACTACAGCGCTGAGGCTACAGTTGATAACATTCCTAAAACTCTTGCTTCCCTTGGCATCCAGGATACTCCACTTCCTACGGGCTCTCTTACTGTTTTTAGTCTCCTCTGCTCACTCTGGTATGTCAGCTTGCCTTAGATTCTACCCTTAATCCTCTGCTCACTCCTTTGGGTGAAGCGTCAACCATATTACATGACTTCAACCGCCTCGTGTTAATGCTAAATCCTAAATATTCCTAGTCCAGATCTTTCTCCTGAGTGCCAAATCTTTACATCCAAAATACCCTAAAAGTAACCATGTACGAAAAGAAACTCATCCACTTCTAATCAACAGGCTCTTCATTTTATAACATGTACACTTAATAAATGGCACCAACTACCAACCTATCGCCAAGCAGGAACCTGTGTGTCTGTCACCAGTGCTCCTCTCTTACATATCCTCTCATCCACTTATTTACCAGGTTCTGTGGATTCTATCTCATCCTTTTTGTTTGTTTCCTCCTCCCTAGTCCCACTATCACCACCTTAGTGTAGCCCTTGACATATATTGTCTAGATTACTGCAACATCCTCTTTCCCTCTACGGTTGCCTTGGCCTGGGGAGACTTTCCCACTCTGACCTGGCTAGCTCCTTTTTCTTAGGATATACTTCTACTCGCCTATGGAATCCCTAGGTGCATTTCTTTCATAGCATCAACTACTCAGAACTGTAACTGCAGGCTTACTCTTCTGCTTCCTTCACTAAGCAATGAGCAATGTGAAGGCAAACATTTCCTTGTCCTCTGTATCTCCAGGGCTGGGCATAGTACTTGGTTTACAGTAGGCTGTTAATAAATACTTATGAGTAAATAAATAAATGACTGAAATGAAATGCATGAGAAGTAAATTACAAAATTATATCTCAGTATCATTTAATTTCACATATTGCTAAGGTAAATTAATATTTCTTGCTTAAAATACTCTTTTTAAAAAATCTAAGTTGAAAGAGCAAACAAACCACATATTAGCCATAAGAGAACCCCACAGTGTTTCATGTGGAGGAAGAATACATGAGAAATAATTTACAATCTTCAAGGTATATCATATCATGTACTGAAGGTTTTAATGAACTTGACAACTGGCATGTATTCATGACTACACTTTGCTAAGATATTTCAGGTAGTTGCCAAGAGAAGAAAATAGTATTAACATTTAAATAACTAGAGAGAGAATGGGGTACTTTTTTTAGATTAGAACAGATGTTATGAGCTAAGCTCATGAATTTTTGCAGGACAATTCAAGAACTGAAAATGCATTCCCATTGTGTAAGAATAAATATAAATGAACATATACACACCTAAGTGCAGAGAACAGCCAACTACAACCCACAGCCTCTTTTTATATGGCCTAGGAACTAAGAACGTTTTTTACATGTTTAAAAAGTTATTTACAAAGAAGAAGCAAATTCAACAGAAACCATATGCAGCATGCAAACTCCAAAATAATATCTGATCCTTTACAGTCAAGTTTGCTACCCCTTATATATAGCACTTCCTAGGCAGAAACCATAAGCTTTCAACATATTCTCAAACAAAAAAGGTCCCTTCCTCCCCACTCTCAAAATGGTTAAAAATCACCAGAATGGAGGGAGGCCTTTTTCCATTTTTGATATCCTATTTAATGTATTCTTTACATTTTGCTGCAAGGTAAACAAAGGACGGTAAAACCTAGAATAATATAACTTGAATTTACTTTTTTTATACTTTGCCATTTAAAGTGTCTTAATTATCACACTAAACAGTTTGAAATAACAAGAAAATTATTTAGAATCAGCTTGTGAATTTTCAAACCTGTAAGTGTCTTCTTACCTTTAGTCCCTTTATAAAGTTCTGAATTGAGAAATCATGATACAAAAAGATACTGGTCAGAATCTGTAATACTTTATCACTTAGTTTAAAGGGAAATTGAGTTGTAAGAAGTAGCTGAAAGAGAGAAAAGGTGGGCAGGACACACTCCATGTTAGTCTTTACTCGTTTTAAATATCAAATGTAAATAATGAGGCAAAGAATGATGCTAAGACACTTTGACACATTCTGAGAGCTGTAATAGCACTAGGCTTTTTGAGTCAAATATCAACCAAAATTTTAAATTAATTTATACAACAGTGACAATAACAAAAAGAAGCTATTCATACTGTATCTTCAGAACCAAATATGTCCATCATCCCCCATGCAATTCCTAATTTTAAAAAATACTGTCTATTAACTATACTATCCCTTTTCTCCACCAAAAGCCACTGAAGAGGCTGCAGGCTTTGGCAATTCTCGTTATCAGATGAGATTTCTTTTGCATCCTTACTGACACACATTATTAATAAATAGTAACATTATGAACAACTGAATGAGAAACACACAATTAACAAATGTCTATTTAAAAAATATAAAATAGCTGAATTTGTATTACTCAGCTATTTCAGTGGTCAATAGTGAAGATTTTACATCTGAAAATTAAATCATTCTAGGTGTTTTAAACAGAAAGTTAATTGAATTTGGCCACAACTAAGCAATTTTAAACAGTGTAACTGGAAAAAATTTCCTTAGCATGTTAATAAACCAATAGACACCACCTTTAAGGTGAAAAAATTTAAAGAGGCTAGTAAGCAAATGGAATGTTGTCTATTAGTTTACTTTACACCAGCAGCATAACACACACTGAGTTGAGCTGAGCCTAGCAAACAACCTGTGGAAGGTCAACACTAAATATTCATATATCTATTTAGGGAGGAACATTTCTAGGGAGAAACTAAGGTCGGAGAAAATGTTGGCATTTATTTGTCAAGAGCAGTAAGTCATTTTATGTAAAATGTAAGAATTAAAACATTGTTATTATTATTAGGAAGTCAATGGATTTAAAGTCTACAAAAATTTATTTTAAAAACTTTGTTAACAGTCTTCCAGAGTGATGACTGCTTGACTGATAGGTAGATATAAACAGACAGACATAATTATACTTTTCATAATGCTTGCATCTTATCTGAAGACATAATACTATACCACCATAAAAATAATTAAATAAAAATATTAAAATATGTGAAGGAATATCATACTCTGAGAAATGCAGAAATTTATCACTAACATTTGTATTTATAATCTATTCCTGGTTTTCACCCCACTTTACTGGTAAGTTTTTTTCTTTTACCTTATCAAGTATTGTGGTCAGGTGCTCCTTACAAGACAAAGATTGGAATAGTTCTATACACAATAGAGATGATACTGCATGAGGAAGCAACCGACGGATGATAATAGGAGATGTGGCAATTCCAAAAATTAGTATTAGTGGAAATTCATGTAGATGTTGACTAGTTTTCAAAGAAAGATACAAAGGTAGAATTTCTTTAGCAAATATATTTCAATACACATTTCAAAAACTTTTATTTTAATGCCTACTTTTTATAAGACAGTGCTGAGGAACATCATTCTAAATGCTAAAATTTTCAATCATTCATTTTCCTCCATTAAAGTTTCATAGACATACTAGCTCTCAAATCAATCCACTAATGGATCCTTTCATTTTATAAATAAGACACAGAGACTCTTAAGAGATCAAGTGCCTTCCTCTAAGGTTATACAATCTCAAATGTCAGAAACCATTCAATTCAAGTTCTCATCAAAGTTTGAGCCCTACTTATACTCTTCCTCAGAGTTAGACATCCACCCTATGCTTTAAGAGTTCAGTGACATGAAGCTCACTAATTTTCAAGGTAACTTATTCTATTTATGGACATTTCTAATAGATACTATATCACCCAGCCATACCAGCTAATAATTAGAAAAACTTTTTTGACACATATATAAGATAAATTTCTAATGGGCAGCATGATAAAAGGTTACATACTTTCCTCACATTCTTAACTCAAACTTACTGAACATGATTCATTCTTGGCATTACCAGTATGAACACACACAGCTTCCACAGAGTAAAACAGCACTATCTTTCAGAGCGACTGCAGGTCAGGGCCCTTTGTGTCATGGCTGATGATTTTGCCTGCCCCCTCCTATGAGCTATCACTTTTCAGCATTCTAGCTCTATGCAGTTCTACCTTCATTTGACTAAGGTAACTGGACTCTGGTACTGTTTTAAGTTCTTCTTCCTTACTTTTGATTGCAGGAGTAGTCACAAGAATGAGCTCCAAAAAAATAGAGATTTTCTGCCACTACTCTTTACTGTGGAGTTTTCTAGCATGTTAAACAGTTCAATGTTAGCATTAAGAAAAATCTTAGGATCCAGAAATCTTAGTTTCAATGGGGTACAAGAAGACACTATTAAATAGGAATTATAGATATATTAGTAAATTTTTTTTTGATATATTAGTAAATTATAAGACAATGTATCTTTAGGCAAACATAGCCGTAACTGTTAAGCAAGTTAACAAACAGAAGAAGCCAAAATAAACTACATCTTAAAAAATGTACCATGGGAAATACATGTCACTAGATTTTAGAGTAAGATTACTTAAATTTTGAGTCTCATAGGATTGCCTTAAAGCTCCAGTTAAGTCACGGAAATAGTTTTTCACTAGAAATATTATATAAAATAATGTTATTTATAAAACATTCTTGCTCAGTAGAGTTATATGTAACTCAGAGCTTCTAAGGGGAGATATATATAAGAAAATTAGACCTGCAAAAATATTTCATCCTGGAATAGTTTATCCATTTAATAGGCAAGTAAGAGACAGACAACCTTGATGACAGAGACTACATTTTCTACTGCCTTACAGTGCTAATTAAAAACTGGCTAACTTATGTCTTTTGACTCTCATTCTTGGCTCAAAAAGCAAATGAAAATCTGACAGTAGGCCTCTGAACATTCAATTATAAGGAACCTGAAATTACCTTGGTTTCTATCCAATTGGTATTAAAATGAAGAATAAACTGTCATTCATTTTCTGCACAAAAAGGTTGTTTTTTAAGTTAATAGTTATGTTTTCCTAGTAAAAAGAATTTTGCACAAAAGCAAGAAGACACAACATCTACCTGCTGATAATTATGAAGTCTTGAAGTACTTTTGTGGTGAAGCTTTCCATATCCTTTAAGATAAGCACAACAGGAGGAGACTTCCATTGGCCAGAAGTTCTCTTTTTCTGTGGCATTTTTGGGTCTGTCTTGTTTAAGTAATGTGGAAAAAAGGAATGAAAAGTAAGCCTCAGCACCCAAACAATGCTATAATACCATATGTTGACAAATCTCTCTTTAGGTTTCACAAGAACACTGCTTTTTATTTCTCCCACATGATAAACATAGTAAGTATTAACTCATTCCAAGTGTTATTAGCAGACTTTCTGTTATTCTGACATGGGAATAACAGCCAAGAAGAAAAACGTTCAGTAAAATCTGTAACTCATATGAAATATTTCTATTTTCTGCTAACAAATTGACAGGTAAAGCATGGGGAAAAGAGAACATTTTCTATATAATTGATTTTTCTATTGGTAGAATGTTACATTTTGATATTTTGCTTTGCTTTAAGGTAAGAACTAGTATTTTTAATTAAAAAGCATAATGAATTAACACTATTTGTAGTTTTGCTACTAGGAAATTTCAAGTTAAAAAGCACCTTAAATATCATGTGGTCTAATCCCAATCTTTTCTTAAACATGTCTGACATAAACTGCAGAATTATATAATAGACTTTAGAAAATCTAAATTGTAGATCAAATGAAGATACAATAGTAAGCATTTGACTCAGCTTAGTCCATTTATAAAGTAAATGAAACCTCACTTGTGATAACTTCAGCAAATATGTTCATTAGAAAATGTGAACACCATATTCTTTCCCATATTGTCGGCTATAGAGCATCATAAACTAAGCCTGTGGTTTTACTGTGCAGTTACACATGAATCACTTAAGTTACTCATTTTCACCAGAGCCAGCCGTGGTAGGCTAGAATTTCTTTTTATTTATCTGTTTGAATATACTTCAGTTACACAGCATTTATTCCTCAAGAATTCCAAACATCGAACACATTATATATTTTTTTAATGACTATATTTCATCGAACTAAGTTCACAATGGGAACTAGCAGCAAAGTTCTACTACATAAAAGCAAATACTGAGGCACTAAAGAGATAATATATTAAAGTCATAGCCACTGTCACAAGAGAATCTGCAGCATAACCAATTCCTGATGCGGTTTTTGTCACTAGATGACACTATCCTACAAATAAAATAGCCTTGTAAGAACCTCAACACTTAAACTAGGAATTAGGTTGCATACTGAAAAGGAATACTTTTAAATTCTGGTAGTTTAGGAAAAATAACTTACTATTAACAGCTCTTGCTGCATAAACATATCCTTACTAGAACAAAACAGTACTATGTTTAATATAATTCCAAGCCTCTTCAATCATACGCCAATTTCCTGGGAGAAAACTGTCAGTTTACATTACCTGTGTCACATTCATATACCAGCTGCTAAGAGAATCCATTGAACAATGTGTCTTTTTCTGGGTGACCTGAATACTTTCCTTCTCTTTGGATTCCACATGTACACAGCAGTCCATCAACTGTGAGACCAGCTTTTGCAAAAAATGTTTCATATCTGCAAAATACAGAAGGTTAGAAAGCTTATCTCCCCTTAAAACAAATCTAAAACACCTGAAACTTCTTGATCCATATATTATAATATTCGGGTAGAATGTATTTTTCTGTATGTAACATCAACCAAGATAATGTTTAACATATTAACTATGAATGTTCATTAGTATCCTCTCATTAACTCAGACTAACACTAGGCCAAAGTTTATGTGTATACTGTCTACAATGAAAGTGTTACATAAGCAAATGTGTAAATATGAAAACTATAAATTATATTAGGGGTAATATATATTTATATTATGCTGGACAGCAAAAGGTTTTTAAGGACCCTAAAAAAAAAAGACCAAAAGTGTTATTTACCTAAGTTATTTTACTGATTACAAATCTTCCTTAGAGTCATTTTTAAAGATATCCTAAGGGCTTTTATTAAATTCCAATCACTTTATGAATATGAAATATAAGCACAAAAAGCATTTGTATCAGTTCACATCTAAGCACACTTTAT
The DNA here is from genome assembly GCF_030020395.1 of Manis pentadactyla. Lineage (NCBI taxonomy): Eukaryota > Metazoa > Chordata > Mammalia > Pholidota > Manidae > Manis > Manis pentadactyla. The sequence goes on along the minus strand of NC_080030.1, from coordinate 91,447,241 downwards.
TACTATTCACATTCTTTAAGATGTAATGGCTTTTGGGGACTCTCTTGTCCCCTCCTGGCATGAGCTGGGAGCTCCGTCCTCTCACTTTATTTCTAAATAAAAGCCTGTACCTTGCTCTCCTAAAAAAAAAAAAAAAAAAAAGATGTAATGGCTTTAGATATCCAAGATTAGCTCTGACAATGGACTATTTTTACCCTAGTGCCCTTTCAAAGTGAGACAATAAGACGATCTGAGCTGTAAACATGAGCTTATGTAGTTTATTCTCTGTTGGACAAGATACGAGTTCCTCACTCCTCAATTCTCAGCTCCCTATATACCCAACCTTCCAACTAATTAAAATTTTACTGGCTTAAGGAACACATACTGCAAAATACCTGGACTATTACTGGCAGTGAAGCTGATATGGCAAGCATGGGGCAGGAATAAAGGAAACAAAAGTTAGCAAAGCCCTGTAATAATCAAGATTACTCTAGGAGGCACTAAACCTCACCATGCCAAAAATGGAGAACCATGTTCTTCCGACAAAAAGGCATACAGAAAGCTAGAGCAAGAGAGAGGATGGAAGAGATTTATAACATCTCACTCTTTGTAAGTTATTTATATAATGTATATAAGGTATTTATAATATATATAAGCAAATATATATTGCATATAAGGCAGTTATATATAGAAGACATTTATACTTTACCTGGACAATCTTTAGCTTGCAATGAGACTACATATGGAGTGACATTATTCTGAAGGGCTTCTGTCAAGCTTCTGAATGTTAAATCATGATCTGTTACATTCACACCTGTGGGATAACAAGCCAATATTACAACACCATTTTTATTATTAATAATTTAACAACAAAAGCCTATTTAACATGTTGAATGAATACTAAGTAAAAATATTTTTTAAACATTTAATAATAGAAACCAAGAAAATATGCTGCAGAAATACATAAATAAAGAGATCTCCATTAACAACAGATATGATATCTAGAGGCACACACTGTGCTTGTCAGGAAAGGTATTTAGCACAATTTCTCCTTTAAAAAATTTACTGGGATGTGTAGTTGACCCTTGAACACAACTTAGGAGTAATTTCATTACTTTGTCAAATTCATAAGAGCTCTTACAGTATTCATTGAAAAACAAGGGCTATGGATTCCAGCCTTACTGTAACCCTGACGTAATATGTGAGAAGAATCCAATCATTACTGCCATTAATGATCATAGCTGCAAATACAACAGGTAGCATGTACACTAGTTTCTGAGGGGAGAGCCTAAAAACAAATGAAAACTTTAAGCTCTTTACATTTTTACTGAACCCCTGGTTCTCATTCCTACAAATCAGAGTTTTAGTGCTCTGTATGCAGTTACCAGAGTTGAGTGAAAATTTCCCCACTACTCTAGAAAAAATTCCATTAACTGATACCTTCCCTGGCACCACAATCTGTGATTTCTAGAAAGTTCTTTGGTACTTAGGCAGGTACCGGAAGCAGACATTGTGAAACTACTTGAGACCTGCTACTAAAAAACTACAACTGTTTGGATGAAAAAGAAAAGGTTCAGAATTGTCCAGCCATCAATAAGTAACATCTGTTTTTCTAGGAAAGACAAAAATAATAATGTTGGCAGGCTATCTTTAAATGGACATAGAAATATGAAAATATTTTGCAAATAGAAATATTTTTGAAAACAGAAAATGTGCAACTGTGTTTGAGCATTCTTTGAGTACAGGGGTTTTTTTCATAGTGTGAAAAAAATATTCCTAGCACACATGATGGTCTATGATTTTGATACAACATCTCTGAAAAAATTTGGATTTTTAGTAAAACACTGGCTTTCAGTGACTGACTTTATAAGCTACTTAATACTGCCCCTTAATACAATGGGCTTGCCTATTGGAAACAACAATTGATAATCAACAATGTCTTTCACTGGAAAAATGTTCTGAGACCATTGACTTTGAAACACATGGTTTCTATTAGCTTCTTCCTTTTGGCAGTAGGCAGAGAAGGGATTTAAGCAGTATTCTCATAAAATACTGTCTATTAACTATACTATCCCTCTTAATTGTGTTTCCCCCACTTCATCTCCAACTGCTGTCCTGGCAGTATAAAAACAAAGCACCCAACAGTACAAGCTGGCCATCAATGGGCCTCAGCTTCTCATCCAGGGATTTTGAAATTAAGTAGCAGCCTGCACTCAACAGCTGACCCACAGCGTTATGCAAATCTTTCCCTGAAGTCTTGTTACCCAGAGTGGTGCTGGGATCAGCAGTAGGGACTTGAGCGGGAGACCTGTTAGAAATGCAGAATTTCAGGCCCACCCCAGACCTGTTAATGAAAATCTGCATTTACTAAGATCCCCTGGAGGTTATCTGTAGGTACATTAAATTTTTAGTACTGCCCTGAACATCAGGAGTAAGATTCAGGTAATGAACAGTATTAGAGGCAGTATTAAACATCACAGTTAACTTATCTCAGAGCCCACTAGTATAACAAGCCCTGAATAAATAAACTATTGGAAGTGCAATGAAGAGTATGTTTGGAATACAAATAAATTCAACTTTCTTTTCAAAAGGAATGAAATTTGCTAATATTCCAAAGAAAAATTTTCCATTATCCTAGTATCTAGGTGTTTGGTTAAAATAGGATAATGATGGATATTTAAGTACCTAAAAAATGTAAACCTGCAGTCTGAAATTTATATACAATTCATCCAAACTCCCTTGTAAGGAATTAAAATTAATGCAATATTATGAAACAAGACTGAAAAACTAAGCACAGGGAAAGAAAATTAAGGCCACAGAGTAATTCCACTGAAGATATGACTTTAAAAAGTATAAAATTAAGTCTATTAACAAACTGGTGGTTTATTATTGAATTCAAATCTCCTATGTTCTCACAAAATAAAGAAGAACACACTTATATTTCTCCTTCATTTTCCTGACAAAAGTTGAGGAGGATACTAGCTAACTGTAGATCAATTTCTTTTAATTCACAAATGTATAATCAGTATAAAGAACTTTTATTAGTTTTGAAAGTATGCAAAGTAAACTATAATTGGTTTAATTCTGTAAATGAAAGAAACAAAAAAGGCTTATCAGAACAGGTTATTCCCTACTATTCTCATCAAGAAAACCACCAATTAAAAAAAGTAATACCTAGAATAAGAGCGGCAGTTGGAATTTCTCTGAGTTTTACTTGACAGCCCCAGTCTCTTGAAATCTTCTGGAATCCAGAATGAGACTTTTGTAGAAATTCGATTAGACTGTCAAACAGGTTTTTATTTAATTCCTCTTGTAGCTGCTATAAAGAAAACACAAAACTTTATGTATTATTATTAGTAGTAGTAATCAGATGTGTCTTTCCAAGTCTGGGAAAGTAAATTACCATGAATTCAATTCCAAAGATTACATGTAAAATGATTATACAATGGATACAATAAGAAATACTTTTTTCCTTATATCCCCAGGTGTTAGTGTGTTTGGATTCCCTCATCAAAGAATCTCACTTATTCACTTACTAACCACATTACAAATGAAACACAGTCTCTGCCCTAAAAAAAGTGAATAAATGGAGAAACAACACTTAAAATTAAAAAACATGTGCAGAGTACTATGGTAACATCAGAACAAAGAGTAGGACCATCCAATTCAAGCTGAGGAAGTGATACATCTGAGCCAAAGCATTAGAGTAGGTGGTAGAGGAGGTGACAGTAGGTCAAAGAAAGTTAGAAGAGATGAGGAGTGAAGGACGCAAGGAAGAAGAAACATCTGGGGAACCACGGGTACAGCTAAGTGTAAAGAACATGGTAAGTGGCAGGGAATGAGACTGGACAAAGAAGGAAGGGGCTGAACCAGGAAAACATGTATCTGAAGTTAAAGCAGGGATTTTACCCTGTGGGGAGAACCACTAAAGGCATTTGAAGAAGAGACATGATTAAATCAGGGTTAAGAAGGGTTTGGGCAGAACTGTGAAGGCCAGATTAGAGGGGACTGGAGAGGCTACACTGGCAGTTGGTTGGGAAACCCCTGCAGCCTGGCACAGGGCTGAATCTGCCTGAGGGAGGACTCTCTTAATTTGGCCAATGGTGCTGTACAGACTAGTGAAAGGCTTGAAGGGTTTGACACTGGAGGCTGGAACATCAGTTAGGAGGGTATTACGACAACCCAGGTTAAGAAGTGAAGAAGGCCTAAACCGGAAACCACTAACTTGAATACCTTTGAAGGTCACATGGAATACATGAATGAGCAAAGCTACTACGTGTAGAGCAATGAAGAGAGGTAGAAAGCAGGAGTAAACTAGAAAATGCATAAAAACAAATAAACTAGAAAGTGCATAAATACCAAAGGCATTTAAGAACAAAAAAATACAACACTGTGTTGGTCAAACAAAGCAAGTCCACTTTAGATGTTGGCCCTACAGTGACTAATCGGCTGGAGTGGAGAAATTTTTCAGAGCTGGAATAAAAGAACACGGTTACTGAATATGAGGATGAGGGAGTGAAGTAGTTTAGAAATAGCTGGATTCTTACTTGTGTGACTGAATGGATAATTTAAACAGTGCTGCCATTTAAAAACTGTGAGAATATGTACAGGGTCCCTTGCCTTAGCAGCCATTGTTATAAATGAATGTTCCAGTACTTAAAGCTATGCTTAATACCTGGAACATGAGGGCTCTTTAGGATAGACAGATTATGCTTAGCCAATGTTAATGTATTTCAGCAATACTCATAAACTAGTGAAAGGAAGATGGGAATTAACAAATGAGAGTCACAGTATCAGAGAAATATTGCTATTTAAAAAAGTATTCACCTCAGTTTCAGATTTCATCTGCTGCCATATCAACTGATAAGTTTCAAATCGAAGCTTACTGTCGTCCTCAGACTCATTTTTCCCTTTATTAAAATAGTCCTCTAAAAACACAGAAAGAAATGTCAGTTTTTGATATAATAAAAGTTAGAAAAATCTCTGCAAATCCACATAGTGATGGGGTTGATTTTTTTAATATGTACCAAACATATATATATTCAGGGATAGTAACATTCAATATCCTTTATATTTAATTTTATTTATATCTCTTATAATTTTATTATGTTAACTGTATCTACAAGATTAAAAATATCCTTTTATTTTTTAGATTGCATTCCATTTACTTTTCAATTTCTAACAGTTTGTATTTAATGAGTTGTTTCAGGCATATCCATTTAATATTAATGTATTTTCATTATTTGCTCTTTTTCTAGGGCCTTGCATACTTTACTTCATATATTTGCTTTGAAGTCTACTTTATTAAATGATTCTTAGTACTACTGTTCTTGCTCTTCTGTTCAACTGACCTAGTTTAGCCCAGCCTTTCATTCAGTCTGTATTATTTTATCTCCTTTTTGAATGCTTTCCTCCAAATGGTTAGCCATTTATCAAAATATCATCTACTGCAGTGGTTTTCAAACTTTCCAAACCATGATCCACATTTAGGAATATACTTCCCATCATACACATATAATACAAACAAAAACAAAGTCCAACAGAACAATACTTAAATCCTTATCACATGACAGCAAATGTTTTTTTCTGTTCTGTTTTTTTAAAACTATCGTAACCTACTAAACTGATTTTATTCAGTCTGTATTATTTTATTTCCTTTTTGAATGCTTTCCTCCAAATGGTTAGCCATTTATCAAAATACCATTTACTGCGGTGGTTTTCAAACTTTTCAAACCATGATCCACATTTAGGAATACACTTCACATCATACACATATAATAAAAACAAAAACAAAGTCCAAGAGGACAATACTTAAATCCTTATCACATGACAGCAAATGTTTTTTCTCTTCTGTTTTTTTAAAATTATCATAACCTACTAAAACTGATTTCATGACTCAGACTTGGTCTGTTTGAAAACCACTCATTTATTTGAATAATCCATCTTTCCTCTCACTGACTTGAATGCTCTTATTGTCTAAATACTATATACTTAGAACTATTTTTTAACTTTTGTTCTGCTGAATCTAATTCTACTTCCATACCAGACCTGAACTGTTTTAATTATTCTAGCTTTGTAGTATATTCAGATGTTGAATAGATTCAGGTCTTCTTACCACCACCACCACCAAACATTATCACTCCATTTCAAAGATGTTTAAGCCATTCTTACAAGTTAATCATGCCATTTATAAAAATAATTACAATGGTATTTTGACTGAATAAAATAAAATCTGTAAATTGATTTGGGGTGAAATGACATTTTTAATATGTTAAAAAAATTCACACCCTTTAATCAAGTATTTCACATTCCTTATAGTTTTCTACTTTCCTTCATATTTCTTGATTTTTATTGTTAGGTATTTTACTGGGAGAGCTAGAGCTTTCATAGTATTAAAATAATTGTGGAAGAGTACATTTTGCTCATGGCTTCACCAAGATGCTGCCAGTAGTCTACCATTAAGTTTTAACATTAACTGATGATTTGGAATAGAAATTCTCTTTCATGTTATGGAATTTTCCTTCTAATTGACTCAGAGTTTTTAGCAAATACTGATTTCTAAATTTCTAAATTTTTTAAAAGCATTAGAATACACTGAAGTCATCAGATGGTAAAATGACAAAGTTACAGTATAATATGCAAACAAAGTAAGGAGATACACTTTTGTAAGAGACTAGGCAGAGTAACAAGGTGGCCTTAAATAGAACAAAAATAATCATTTGACTTTGATAATGATAAAATCACACAGAATGTTAAAGTGGCAAATCAAGATGTGAATTTTTTATGTGCTGAATAATGCTGCATCCAACACATAGCATGACAACTATTAGAAACAGGGTAACAGCAGTAGGACACTTTAACTGGTTACCAAGACTTCTTCCTCTCAGTCAGTCAGTTATAGATCAGGTAGGTAAAAAATAAGTAAGGACCAAAAGGAACTCCAGAATGTAATTTCTCCGTGTTGACAGGTTCCTTCCTGCTCCTATACGGAATGCTTTACTTGGGTGTGAACATCTCCTACTGTGCCTGTGCCACTGCCAGTCTGTCTGTCTGTCTCCAGTTCCTGCCCACTTGCTTTCTAGGATGTGCAGTGGCCCACAGAATACTGAAGTGGGCAAGAGTTACCAGTCTTCTTTTAGCTACATGTCTTCAAGTCAGGGGACAGATGGTGGGCAAATGCAGAGCATCCTCCTCCTCCTTCAGGCAATCTGTTTCAATATTTGAAGCCAGCAAAGGCAGGTGCTAAAATCTGGGTATGTTTTCCTCATTACCACTCCATCTGTCTTATAATCAGGGTCAATTCCTCTAAGATTCTCATAACAGTATCTGTCAGTTTTAGATCAATGCAATGAGAAAAATGTACTTTAAAGTTCAAATTATACACATAGGATTTACTAATACTAAAATCTTGAAGCAAATCTTAATAAATTATAGCTGAAATACACCAAGCTCTAAGCAAAAACTCACCTCATTATTAAGTCAAGGTCTCTGGAACCGGAGAGCTTTGGCTCAATCCCAGCTCTGCCACTCAGCAGCACTAACACTGAGAAAGTTCTTTCTATGTCTAAGTATCCACATATATCTTAATGGAGATAATAATATATTCCTCATAGTTTGCTGTGAGGATTAAATAAGTTAACACATATACAGTGCTTAGAATAGTCTGGCACATAATAAAAACTAAATGTTAGCAATTGTATTAGTTATCATGAAATTGCTGATTATGTTAGATGCCATGCTGCGCAACTGTCATGGAAAATGGGGGAACAAGTCTTGAATTTTCTTTGAAAATGAACTATCTCTAGTTAAGTTAAGAAATCTCCAACGTGAAAGCAATATGTTCATAAGTCAGTCACTTAAAAAATAATTCCTAATGTAGCTATTCTTTGTTAACTATTTCCAAGTTTACCATTGCTATTTTTCATTTCATCTGGGAGGAGGGCAAGGAATACGGAAAGTTTCAGGTTTCATTGAGACAAAGTGTGTAAGGGTATAAGGCTTGAGGTCACTGTATATTCATTAATGAGAAACTGGATCCTTCCTATAAGTTATATTTTCTATCCTCTGTTCACCTCAATATGGACCTTATTTTATTGTTTTCTCCTTGAGCACAGGTCTCTTACCTAGCTAGTCGCAAACTAAAAGATTAACACCCTACTGTATCGTGATAATTTAGAAAAATCCTATTCTATATATTCAGAATATCTTTCCTTATTCAAACAATGGTATAGGTGTCTTTCTTTTTTAATTCAAAATTAGTGCATGAGTATAGTTAATTGTGTCACAATTTTTCCATTGGAATTAATCTTGACAGTGTTGAAAAATGCATGTAAATCCTCAATAAACCCATGAGGAGTTTTTAAAAAACACCAACACCTAGATTCCCAGGTTCTGATTCAGTTGGTCTGGGTTGGGGTCTGGGCATTGGTATCTCTAAAAAGTTCACCGTGTTGAAATTCGAATAAGGTCATTATACCAATGTTGGTTTCCTGGCTGTGATAACAATATTGTATTTATGTTGTTACTATAGGAATAACTGAATAAAGCTACAAGGAAACTCTATACTCTTTCTTGCAACATAAATGTACAATTATGTATATTTTTAAAATCCCCAAATGGTTCTAATCTGCAGCTGTAACTGAGAACCAGTGCAATAAACTTTCTGACTGCCAGTATTACTATGGTTTAAAGAAGTCTTAAATTGATTAATAAACAGATATCTGGAGATCTGAGAGTGAAGACAGTTTCTTTTTTTCTAAAATAATTTAATCTTATTAAGGTATAATTTTTAAATAAAATATGCCCATTTTAACAGTCTGTTGTGTCTTAACACAAGTATACACTTAACATGCACCCCCTCAATTTCGAGAACATTTCCATCACTACAGAAAGCCTTTCTTGCCTTTTGCAGTAAACTCCCCTTTCCTCACCACAGGAAACCACTGAGGTTTTTGAAACCATCTCTTTTAAAGAATGATGACATAAACTTTAGCAGAAAATTTACTTTCCAACTTGCCTGTTGAAGGTATATCCAATTCCTTTTAGATTAGAACCCTGGGGTGTACCTTTACCCCTTTGACCTACTGCCTTGGAACTTAACAGCTATATCAACAAGGTAACTCTTGGACAACAGAATTACTAAATTCAATTAGGGTTAAGTTAGTTCAAGACTTGGGGAGGAAAACAACAAATTTGATATTAGGATACCTTACCTACTGGCACAGAAATCTTTCTTTTCTTTAAGTTCGGCTTAAATACAAAACAACCCTATAAAAAAGAAAAAAAAAAGCATAAACTCAAAGTGGCCAAGGAGCAAATAATCTGATCTAAGTATGTTATGGATAAGCAGATTAAAAAAAAAAGGTTCCTTTAAAGTGCTAAGAAATCATCTCTCTTCTGTCTGAATTATAGAGGGAAAATTCTTAAACAAGGGGACTATCCATTTCTCTCTCCTCCTTCCCATGGAGGCTCATCTTTCATTTTGCTGAAACCTGATCTAAGAGGCAGACAAAGAAAATATAAGCTGATGAAATTCAAACCCCAAAAGGTTTCATTTTTATAAAACTTGGAGAAGGAACATTAACACTACACATTAAAATGACAATCAAGAACACTGAGAACACTGATGCTCTCCCGTTTCAGAATTATTACTTAATTAAACCCCAAATACCTGGGACCTTCACAGAAAATAGATAATTTTATCTATTGTTTCACCTTACATACCTTTCTTCATGTGATAAACTCTTATTTATTTATTTATCCATTAAAATCTGACTCAATTGATCTGAGAAACCCCCGATTCTCTAGTCACAATTATTCCCTCCCCTAAGATATCACAGTACTTGAGTATCTTTATTTTGCTTTAAGTTGTTTTCACTGTGTATCATAGTTACTTACGGGTCTGTCTCTCCAAGCAGTTTGTGAGAGCCTTCAAAGCACAGACTGCATTTAATTCATAATTATTTCCCCAATGTTCAGGACAGTGCTAATATATACATTAGGCAATCAGTATACAGAATGAATGGATGCTTGCCAACTAATTTTCCTGCTAATTTTCTAACTGTGTTTAGTTTCATGTTATTATTTAACTAATGATACACAGTCGCCAAGCTACTGGTCCTATGTTTATTCTACCAATCCTAAAACCACCCATCAACGATTTCTTAAAGATTGCAGTTTTATGAAAAATTTTAAAATTATAGAAAAAGTCATCTCAGCATAGTGCAAAAGACAGCTGTGCAAATATAAAGGGGCCATGTGGATTACAGGATCCGAAATAAGAACTGTGCCTTATACTCTTGATTTTTCAACTAGTGGAACTATCTGAAATGCACATACATTTTTGGAAAAACCATGTGGTACCATGACAAGCTTATCATGGTATCCTTTTTATATCCACTTGCAATTCAGTAAAGGAAAAGGAGCTATGAACAAGTGAGATATTAAGTGTGCCAGGAAGGGATCCTAATGTACAGCAGGGGTATTAATACAGTTAACCACTCTGAATTACTGATTAAGTGATGGTATTTGAGATGAAGGAAGAAGTCTAGAAGCAGTGCCAACAGCCAGGAAGTATGCCAAGAAAGAGAAGTTTAGAGAAGAAAAAAGAAAGCTGTGAGAACTCCTGAAAAAGTCCTTAAAGATTCTTACTCATGTAAGGTCTTCTTCATAATCACCTCAGTATAAGCATTTGTTGTAATTCCAAAAATGCTTTTCTGAAAAACAGTCTCAAAATTTTGCAAGATGCACAAAAATCAGAGAAGCTTATGCAACAAAAAGGATTAGTGGCTGTATGGAACTTCACAACCAGGGCAAAACAAACAAACAGATAAACATAGAACCAATCTTTCTCTTCTGGCATTTGCACCTAGCATCCCAATAAGTCAATCGTTTGTAAACTTAAACCCTCCAGCTAGTAGTGTCTCTTTGATATGCAGTCTTGGAAGGCAGTGATTCTCACAATTTTATTTTAATCAAAATTAAAAATTAGATCCACGGGATATAGCCTTCTCATTAATCTACTATTTTAACACAGGGAGAAACATCTTTGCAGCTTCTTCATCTGCATTCTCAGCTTTATCAGAGCTTAACTTCAGGGGCTTTCTGCTGCATTCATAATATTACTTAAGGTCTTACTTGTCTATGACAGTGCTAGCCAATAGAACTTTCAACAGTGATGGAAATATCACATATCTGCACTAATACAGTAACCACAGCAACATGTGGCTATTGAGCAGTACAAATATGGCTAGTGAGACTAAGGAACTGAATTTTTTATTTAATTTTCTTTTATTTTATTCTAATTCAAATGTAATAGTCACAGGCAGCTAGCGGCTACTGCATTGGACAAGAGCTCTACAGTTTATCTTCTTACCAACTACACTATCATGTCTCATCATCCTTGGCCATCAAGGTAGCCCACATGAGCAGCTCTTTATGATCTACACACACACACACACACACACACACACACTTTTTCATCCTCATTCTTCATGACACTCCCTTCTCTATCTCTAACCTGGACTCATTTTCCAGGTCTTAGCTAATATGTCACTCTCCCCAAAGGCCCTCGGCTGACCCCCGGCAATCCATTATTTATTAGGCTTGTGTCGCTCTTCTGTTCTCTCATGCAGGCCTTTCGGGCTTGCTAATACCTACTACAATTTGTGATCACAGGCTTATCTGTATTTACTATCTTTCTTGAGTGCAGAAACTGAGTCTGTTGTGTTTACCACTGTATCACGGTACCTAACTCGGCGCACAATAAATATTTATGAGGAGAGACTGAGGCACGTCTCGGATCATCCGACTTTCACAAGTGAGAACTGAAAAATCCTCCCAACCACACCACCAAGGCAGACTGGTGTCTTCGCTCCCCAAGCCGACTTGGCCTCAACGGGACTCGGAGCAAAGACGCCTCAGCTCAGCCAGCCGCCCTCTCACCTCGAGCCGGTACGCCGAGGTCTACATAACGTCCGCTTCATCCCTTCTTCAAAAGGGAATGAGGCGGCGGCGGCTTCCCAGTAGGCGCCGGCCCCTACGTACCTTGGACACCGAAGAGGTGGCCATGGTCCCAGCAGCCCACACGACTCCAGCGTACCCAGGATTTCCCGCGCTCCCTCGCGGCAGAGGGGCAGAGGTTAGTGGCGCCCCACATGGCTTCCTGATTGGCTAGCAACCCCCTCCGGGGCGGGCTTCCGGCGCAGGGAGGCGGGGCCGGTAGGGAAGGGCGGGGCTCGGGGCTAGCTTGTCGGGACGCATCTCGTTGGGCCAGACATGGCGTGTGGCTTCCGCAGGTCCATCGCCTGTCAGGTACGGACTCGGAAACTGGCTGAAAGTGAGTCCTAGGGAGCCCCGTACCCCGAAGCCCTCTCACCGCTGCGGGCCTGTCCCCTGCCAGAGGGAGAGCGGGCTCCGCGGAAACCCTGTTTGCTCCTGTCGCCTCTTGTGCCTTCTCTGGAGCTTCTGCAGCTGCCCCGGGAAACCCGGTAGAGGGCCGGGCATGCGGTCCAGATCGGGGTCTCAGCGGGGAAAGCAAACCGGTAAAGGCACGTGTTCCTTCCCTTCCTCCTTCCCATGCCACAGCTTTGTATGCTTTACCCGGTGGAAAGTCGTTAGGCCCTGATTAGACCCGGTAGAAATTAGTGTTCTTTCTATTTAATGAAGTTGACGGATTTGAATTTTCATTGAAATGGGTCGAATTTAAAAATTAGTCATTTCTCTTGGAGTCACTTTGGGTGCCTGTCCTAGCATTATTTTTAGTTAATTCCAAAGATAACATAAGACCCTGGTTTTCTTGATTCAAAATCATATTTGAACAGCTCTGAGTAAGGGGATAAAAAATTGCAACATTGTATTTCGTAAAGAAGAAAATTTAAAACTCATCGGCCACCTATGGAATTTTGCAACGAAAGTTTCTAATGTAGTCGTGACAAACCCATTTCCTTTTTTAGTGAACATATTTTGCCTGATATGTAATTTTCCTTATTTCATATTTACAGTATTTCTGGACTTTAGTGGAGAAATGCCCCTGCACTGGCTTCATCCTTATAGATAGGTGTACTGCTCTGTCCAAAGCCAGCTTCCCAAATATCACTAACAGACCTTTTGATAATGCAAAGCTGAGTTTATGGCTTACTGGTGTAAGGGAGAACACCACCTCAACAGAGTTCTGATGGCGTCACTCACTGGGAAGGCAAGGTCAAATTTTATCGAGAATTTAAAGTTTGGTTTAAGGTTGTTTTTGCAGTGGCAGAGGGTGAGAAGGCTGGGGTATAAAGGAAATGGCTTGATTAGGATCGGATGCTGATCTTGACAGTCTTAAGACTGATGAAAAGAGTAAGGTGAGGAGTGCAAAGAATCTTAAAGGGCATAAACTGTTTATGCTTTCTATTGAAAAATTGATAGATTTCTTCTGGAAGTTCTGTAATGAACAGTTAAGCTGTTTGGGCAGGAGTCTCCTAGAATGGTAAAGTTATACTAATAAAGACAAAGAAATAGTAAAGTCATGTTAAAGTAGACAGCAAACTATATCTAGGGTATGTCGATTTGGACCTCAGTGTCCAAGCTGTGTGTTGTGGGGTGGAGGTAAGGTTGTTTTCATTCTCAGCCCTTAGGTTCTAAGATAGTACCATGGCCAGAAACTTTTTGTATTTAGATACCAAAAAGCTATATTCTTCCTTGTAAAGGTAAGTTGAAGAAACAGGAACTAATATGTTTTGAGTGTATATTTGTGCTAACTACTTTACATTCACATTTAAGCCCCATGACAACCCAATAACAGAAATATTAACCTTGCTATATACACTTGAGTAAACTGAGATCCAGAGAGATGAAATAACCCATCCCAAGGCCACATGGTCAATAAATAGAAGAGTTGGTTTATGAACAGAGATCTAAATTTAAGATGAGTTCTTTGCTACACACTGCTGTGTAATTTGTGAAGGCAAGAAACATAGTCTGATCATTAAACATAATAGATTTGTAGGGCAACATAAACTAAGCAAATATATATTTCACTGAGTATGAAGTCATTGAGAGATTATCTGAAGCAAGGATAAATAAAAATACGTGCAATGCATTCCTTTACAAATGAGGATTCTTTGCTAGTTTAGGAATGAAGGAGTATGTTACATGAAATGGCACATTTGTTCATCAAATTTTGCTTAATGAGTTTGTAGTTTTCAGAGCACTGTCATCAGTCCCAGGATAGAGAGTATGTTGTCTGTTCTGGCATGGTCCTGACTAACTTGGAAAACAGATATATAAACAGCTAATTGCACTTTAGTCTGTAACCACTGTATTGAAGGCATGTGTGTATGCTTTCATAAGGGAGTATGGAGAAATTGCTTCTAAGTTTCAGGGAAGGCTCTGTGGAAAAGGTGATACTGGGGCTCAATGCTGAATGGAGGTTGGGTAGGAGTGTACCAAGAGAGTAGGGTGAGGGCTTGGGGAAGAGCATGTGCAGAGACCTAGACACATGGGAGAGCATGGTATGTTCACAGAAACAGTGTTTGGGTGACTGAAATTTAGAGTGTGCCTCTGATGCCTCACTGCAGCAAGTCCTGTTGATTCTGTCTTCAAAACAATACCTTGGATCCATCCACTCACCTGCATCACTGCTGTCCCTCCCTTTCCCACTCTAAACCGAGCTACCATTGTCACTGCTTACATCATACATCAGCTGCTTACAACAGCGTTCTGATGAGTCTTTGTTTCCGTTCTTGCACTCCCTCCAGTCCGTTCTCCTTGTTACAAGAAAAGTGACTTCCAAACTGAAAATCAGATCAGATAACTTATCTGTTTAAAACCACATTGCACAAACTCTCTACCAGAACTCTAACATCTTTCTTTCCAACAATTCATGCCACCCTATCCTTTCTTTCTATAGGATCCTGGCCACACTATTATTTTCCATTTTTCCAACAAAGCAAGGTCTTTCCATTCCTGTTGTGTACATTATTCCCTGTGCCTGAAGGAAATGATTATATATCATGACCTTTTATGCAAGATGAAAGTTTCACAAACAATACTTACAATGGGTGTGCATTCTTTTCTATTCTGTACTGCTTCATTTTTTTCAAAAAATTCTGGTTAGGACTCAATGATTTATTCCCAACTAATCATCTTTAGTTTGAAAAGTTTGTCCTCCAGTTATTCTCTATAAGAGTCCCTTGTTTATTACCATCATAACACTTAGAAGAGTCAGTCACTCCTTTGTTTTGTTTTGGTGTATGTTTCCTCTATAAGCTTCATGAAGACAGAGCATGTTTTATTCCCTGTTAATTCCCCAGCACCAACAACATGCCTGAAACACAGAAGGTGTTCAGTACAAATTTGAAGAATGAATGTTGTGAGGTTACTATAAAGTTTGCAGCCTCACCAAATGAGTTGTAATTTTAAAACTGTGAGATATCCTGGTAGTAGTGGAAAGGATTAAAATTCTGTCCCTCCATTTATGTGACTGACTTATTCTTGGCAGGTTAGTTAGCCTGTCAGCTGTAAAATGATGGTATCGAGTCCAAGTTTACAGGATTGTTGCAAAGATTAATAATGATGATGATGAAGATAATACTAACTACTATTTGTGGAATACCTTACTTGCACCATACATTGTTTTGCTGAACTTTATAGGGCTATTGATGAACTAATGAGATAATGTTACCAGAAGGTGCTTACTGTCAAGAACTGTGAGGGGTTTATGGTTTACCGTACAAGTCAGTCTGTCATGGTTATATGGATGGTGGCAGAAAACATGAGACCTCTGGATAAGAGAACAGGATTTCAGTATTCACAGCACTGGTGTACCCAGAGTATCAACATGTTCTTGTCAGTTCCCCAAGCCCCTCTTCTTCCACCAGAGCTAAGTGAAGAGGGTCAGATAATAGCTGCACAGTGTGCTTTGTTACATAGTAGAGGAACCATGAGACGTTTTTAATGAGTAGTAAGCACATTCCCTGTGCTCTGGAGTAGGACACTCTTTCTTTCTTACAAATCTGTTTGCTATACAAACATCCGGGAAAAGGTAGTCCAACATGCAAAACTCTAAGAGTCCCACAGAGAGATTTGTCCCTCAACACTTAGCACAGTGGAATGCACAGAAAGCATACAGTCCTTGATATTATCCCCTTTAAACTTCTCAGTCATCCTATGATATCTGTATCATTATCTCCATTTTATAGAAGAAGACACTGAGACTCAGGGAAATGAAAAGAATAACCTAAAGTCATGAGTAACGAAACTGTAGAGCTGAACTAGTAACCCAGCTGTTTGACTCAAAGCTGGAATTCTTTGTATTCTGTTGAATAACTTTTGTAAAATGTCCAGCACTATATCTTGCTCAGTAACAATGATACAGTGCAGATTTGTTTCCCTTTTTCACTTCCTTTTCATTTAGATTTTGATGTTAAGTTTAAAATAAATTTAGCTGGCTCATTTTTAATTTTTTTACTTTTAATTTCGAAGTAATTTCAAACATAGGAAAAGTTGTGATAGTTGTACAGAGAACCCCATATACTCTTTGTAGGGAAAATGAAAGTTTCTATGGCCAGGATTCTCACCTGACCCTAAACTACTTCATAATGTAATTGGCCTACAGGTAGACTAAAGCTTTCATACCCGTTGGCAATGAGCTGTTATTGTCTGTGATACTATATAAAGAGTTCCACCCAATACTGACCCCAGAGGCAGCGAAAGAGATGGGAAGTGAGCTCCCTGGGAGGCAGATGTAATTCCAGCACTAGACCTGCCACTGTGAGAATAAAGCTTGATATAAACCCTTTTACCCCTAATGTTCAGTTGTTCCATTGTTATTTGGTCTCATCAAATCCAGAGGGAACTTCCCCTAGGGCAATCCCCCTCAGGAGAGACACTCTTTGTCCAGATTGACCAGTCATTTACATTTTGACACATGTGCTTCATCATTCTTCCTATAATTTATTTTTCCTGTATCATTTGCGAGTAGGTTTTATACATCATGCTCCTTAATCTCTTAATGTCTGGTGGGTCACTTCCTAAAAACAAGGCTTATTTTACATACCCACAGTACAGTTATTCACATAACATTGATATAATACTTTTATCTACTTCTACAGTCCATTATAGTTTTGTTGATATTTTTCAGTAGTTTTTTTTTCAGTGTAGAATCACAATCTGCAGTTAGTTGTCCTGTAATTGTTACATTTTAAGTGGCCTTAAACTGTTGTGCTCATTAATTTATATATTCATAACCTGATAGAGGAGATACTTTGCTAACATTGAATAGAAAATAAGCCTCCTTGACTGCTGATGAGTTTTATTGTCAGATTTCAGGTGTGGCCACAAGGAGCAATTAAATGAGTTGATAGTCCTAAACTAAAGTTTTTATGTTGGGAAGATAATCCCCATTCAATTGAACAATGGGACTGACTGAATTTTCTAGGTGTGTACTTCACTTCTAACCTATTCTCATAGGCCTACCAACATTCACTTTGCTTTAAACAACCAGTTCTACAAGAGCCATGCTAAATTTCTTTCATTGCAGGTAATTGGCAATAACTTGCCCTCCAAATCATTTGGGAAGTCCTCTTCTTAACCCTGAAGGTCCAGTTGTTACCTTGTTTGCTGCCTGTTGTCCTCGAGCTACTCTGAAGAAAGCCTCTGCAAATGCGGGAATGCTCCTGCAGTGGCTTTGAGTGGCAGCCATACACACCCGGGCTGCTTATGCTAGAGTCAGAAGTGAGGAATAACCAGGGGTAATTCATAGCTTAAGTAATTTAAGGTCTGGATTAGTGAGTAATGGTCTTTTAAGAATTTAAGGACTCATGGTCTTGTAGACTGTGTTAATATGGGTAACAGTACAGAGCTAATTTTTTATAAGATGTCACTTCTCCCACCTGTATGTCTGCTGCTAAAGCATAAGGATCTCTTTTTCATTAGCAAATTCAGGGTTTGTATGTGGTTACCAGAGACTTTTATTTTGAATCTGGTGAGTTTAGCTCCTAACTAAATTTAGAATCTGTCTAGAGCCAGTCTGATAGAAAAATATGTATTTTTGGCTTTGTGTTCAATATCTGGATGCTAGGGATAGGACTTGTGTGTCTCCGTGTGCCAGAGAAAGGAATGATTGAAAAACTCCCACAAGCTGATTAATGTGCTTTCATATACTGGGTAGCCTGGGAGCTAAAGCATCTATTATGTTAGAATCTCTGACCATAGGTTGCCAAATCTAAGGCTTAGAATAAGCACTCAATCTTATTTACCATTATTCTGTTAGAATCGCGGGTCTTTTGTTCCCAAATGAGATCTGGTATATGCGGAGTTTTACTTTTGATACTCCCTTAATTAGCGCTCCCTGCTTTCAGACTCAGATTTCTTCCTCATTCAATTGGGTTATTTACTTTCTATTTACAAGGACTGTGCCTAATTTGTAGATTTTGTTTCTCTGTTAAAATTTTGAGCTTTACTGTTGTAGTCTTATTTTCACTGAGTAACTTTTAGCATATTTTATTCTGTTAAACTTTTTTCTTTCATCACTGTGAGGCCTCAAGTAGATAGTTATCAATAGGTCTTTGTCATCACTGTGAGGCCTCAAGTAGATAGTTATCAATAGGTCTGTTATTCCTGTGCTGGTCCTAGAGGAAGTCCAGTGCCAGGAGTAATACCTTAACTGGAAGGAGGAAAAAAAGAAAAATCCTGTAGTTAAGGAAACCCATAGGCCACATTCCTATCTAGGAAGGCTTGAAGTCCAATCTCAGAGACAGCTGAAGAACATCTTACTATTTCCACAATAATTCTGAACCTGTGAGAATATAATTGAATTAAACATTTGACCACTTAACAGGTGTTCTTAACTTTTTCTTTCTTTCTTTTTTGTGTCCCGTCCATTGGAAAGTTACTCCTCTAATTAAAATCACTCACTATCCTGGGTACTACTTATAAACTTGGGAGGTGGCTTATATCTCCCTAAGCAGTGGATCTCAAGCCTTGTGTGCAGACTGAAATCACCCAAAAAGCACTAAAAAATACTCAAGCCCAGGCCCATTGGCCTTGAACTTCTAAAAGTCATCAGGTGATTCTAATGTTTATCCAGCCTTGATAGCTACTAACCAAGGGCTACCGGGAGGCAGAAAGGTATAGTGCAGCGGTGCCCACACTTTACTGCACATCATCCACCCAAGAACTTTTTAACGACCCGTTGACCAGGTCACACACAGTACTAACTAAATCATAGAGTATTTGTAGGTGGGTGCCAGGCATCAGTGTTGTCTAAAGATCCCTGGATCATTCCAACATGCAGCAGAGTATGGGAACCACTGGTATAGTGATTAAGAGCATTGACCATGGAAGATGTGTGGATTTAAATCCAGCTCCTTTAATAGGTATGTAGGTTCTGTACCTCCCGTAAAATCTGGAATATTATTTAGCTACCTTACAGGCTTGTCATTAGGATTCAATGAATTAATTCATTTATAGTGCTTTATGGTGGTGTTGGTACATTGTATACATTCAGAAAATATTAGTCCTTACATTAGAATTCTGAGGACAGGGTATTTTGAAACTACTGAAAAATATCAACAAACCTATAATGGACTGTAGAAGTAGATAAAAGTATCTCCAACTTCTACCAACCCAGAGGCTTTCTGATGTGGGGACCTAATTGTCATCCATTACCTTAGGTGAATGCTTTAGCCCCACCTGAAGTTAGACAACCAGAAAGCTACATATCTGAACTATACTGCTTAATTTTCAATAGGAATTCCTTAACAGTACTTTTTTGTAAAGCTGTGCTTTGGTAAAGAAAAAATCTTTCTCATTTTT
This sequence comes from Manis pentadactyla, assembly GCF_030020395.1. Lineage (NCBI taxonomy): Eukaryota > Metazoa > Chordata > Mammalia > Pholidota > Manidae > Manis > Manis pentadactyla. Next base: position 91,427,465 of record NC_080030.1, on the reverse strand, counting down.
AAAAAAATAATTCTCATCATAAAGAATTAAAGGATACAAAAAGGTGCAAAGAATTAAAAAATAATACCTCCATAAATCATCATCATTAACACTGGTTGACTTTTATTTAGATATGATATATTTCTTTGCAGATATACAGGCAAAAAAAAAGGAAGAGAGGAAGGGATACTGGATGGGTACGCTTTTAATAAAAATGGGGCTGTATTATAATGCGTCTTTATTTTGAGGTGTTTTTTTCAAGTTTTATGATGGAAATATCCAACTACCATATAATATTATGATTCCTCATGTTCCTGTAACCAAAATGCTGTTTAAAAAAATATATTAAAAATAGTTTTGCGAACGGAGGGGCGGAAGATGGCAGCGTGAGTAGAGCAGCGGAAATCTCCTCCCAAAACAACATATATCTATGAAAATATAACAAAGACAACCCTTCCTAGAATAAAAACCAGAGGACACAGGACAATATCCAGACCACATCCACACCTGAGAGAACCCAGCGCCTCGCGAAGGGGGTAAGATACAAGCCCCGGCCCCGCGGGAGCCGAGCGCCCCTCCCCCCAGCTCCCGGCGGGAGAAGAGCAGGCAGAGCGGGAGGGAGACGGAGCCCAGGGCTGCCGAACACCCAGCCCCAGCCATCCGGGCCAGAGCGCAGACACGGTACGTGCCGAGGGGGCCCTGGATACTAGGGAAACAGGGCAGCAAGAACAGTGAGCGGGCACCGGTGGCCTGGCTCAGGAGGACACCAGAAAAGTGAGCGCCCATTTTTTTTTTTTTTCTGTTTTGTTTTGGCAAGTGCATTTTGGTAGTCTTAAAGTGATAGGGACCCCAATACTAGGGAAACACGGCAGCAAGACCGGTGAGCAGAGGCCTGAGGCTGGCACTGGAGAATAAAGAAAAACGAGTGACCACCTTTTTTTTTACTTAAAAAAATTTTTTTTTTTTAATTAAAAAAAATTTTATTTTTTTTTTTGGTGGACATTGTTTTGTTTTGACGGGTGCTTTTTGGAAGTCTTAAAGGGGCAGGGCGGGTCACTTAATCCAGAGGTAGGGAATCCGGGGATCTCTGGGCACCCTAACCCCTGGGCTGCAGGGAGAAGGGAGGCCCCTTACGGAGATAAATAGCCCCCCCGGCCGCTCCCCCTCCAATGCGACTCCACCATTTGGGAGCAGCCCCCAAAACCAGGCCACGCCCACAGCAACAGCGGAGATTAACTCCATAGCAGCCGGGCAGGAAGCAGAAACCCTGTTTGTGCGCAGCTGCCCAGCATAAGCCACTAGAGGTCGCTGTTCTCCCAGGAGAGGAGGGCCACAAACCAACAAGAAGGGAAGTCCTTCCAGCCGTCACTCGTCCCAGCTCTGCAAACTATTCCTATCACCATGAAAAGGCAAAGCTACAGGCAGACAAAGATCACACAGACAACGCCAGAGAAGGAGACAGACCTAACCAGTCTTCCTGACAAAGAATTCAAAATAAGAATCATAAACATGCTGACAGAGATGCAGAGAAAAACGCAAGAGAAATGGGATGAAGTCCGGAGGGAGATCACAGATGCCAGAAAGGAGATCGCAGAAATGAAACAAACTCTAGAAGGGTTTATAAGCAGAATGGATAGAATGCAAGAGGCCATTGATGGAATTGAAATCAGAGAACAGAAACGCATAGAAGCTGACATAGAGAGAGATAAAAGGATCTCCAGGAATGAAACAATATTAAGAGAACTGTGTGACCAATCCAAAAGGAACAATATCCGTATTATAGGGGTCCCAGAAGAAGAAGAGAGAGGAAAAGAGATGGAAAGTATCATAGAAGAAATAATTGCTGAAAACTTCCCCACACTGGGGGAGGAAATAATCGAACAGACCACGGAAATACACAGAACCCCCAACAGAAAGGATCCAAGAATGACAACACCAAGACACATAATAAATAAAATGGCAAAGATCAAGGACAAGGAAAGAATTTTAAAGGCAGCTAGAGAGAAAAAGGTCACCTATAAAGGGAAACCCATCAGGCTAACATCAGATTTCTCAACAGAAACCCTACAGGCCAGAAGAGAATGGCATGATATATTTAATACAATGAAACAGAAGGGTCTTGAACCAAGGATACTGTATCCAGCACGACTATCATTCAAATATGACGGTGGGATTAAACAATTCCCAGACAAACAAAAGCTGAGGGAATTTGCTTTCCACAAACCACCTCTACAGGACACCTTACAGGGACTGCTCTAGATGGGAGCACTCCTAGAAAGAGTACAGCACAAAACACCCAACATAAGAAGAATCGAGGAGGAGGAACCAGAAGGGAGAGACAAAAGGAATCTCCAGACAGTGTATATAACAGCTCAATAAGCGTGCTAAGTTAGGCAGTAAGATACTAAAGAGGCTAACCTTGAACCTTTGGTAACCACGAATTTAAAGCCTGCAATAGCAATAAATACATATCTTTCAATAGTCACCCTAAATGTTAATGGGTTAAATGCACCAATCAAAAGACACAGAGTAATAGAATGGATAAAAAAGCAAGACCCATCTATATGCTGCTTACAAGAAACTCACCTCAAACCCGAAGACATGTACAGACTAAAAGTCAAGGGATGGAAAAACATTTAAGGCAAACAACAGTGAGAAGAAAGCAGGGGTTGCAGTACTAATATCAGAAAAAATAGACTTCAAAACAAAGAAAGTAACAAGAGATAAAAGAACGACACTACATAATGATAAAGGGCTCAGTCCAACAAGAGGATATAACCATTCTAAATATATGTGCACCCAACACAGAGGCACTAGCATATGTGAAACAAATACTAACAGAACTAAAGGGGGATAGAGACTGCAATGCATTCATTCGAGGAGACTTCAACACACCACTCACCCCAAAGGATAGATCCACTGGGCAGAAAATAAGTAAGGACATGGAAGCACTGAACCACACAGTAGAGCAGATGGACCTAATAGACATCTATAGAACTCTACATCCAAAAGCAACAGGATATACATTCTTCTCAAGTGCACATCGAACATTCTCCAGAATAGACCACATACTAGGCCACAAAAAGAGCCTCAGAAAATTCCAAAAGACTGAAATCCTACCAACCAACTTTTCAGACCACAAAGGCATAAAACTAGAAATAAACTGTACAAAGAAAGCAAAGAGGCTCACAAACACATGGAGGCTTAACAACACGCTCCTAAATAATCAATGGATCAATGACCAAATCAAAATGGAGATCCAGCAATATATGGAAACAAATGACAACAACAACACTAAGCCCCAACTTCTGTGGGATGCAGCAAAAGCAGTCTTAAGAGGAAAGTATATAGCAATCCAAGCATATTTAAAAAAGGAAGAGCAATCCCAAATGAATGGTCAAATGTCACAATTATCGAAATTGGAAAAAGAAGAACAGATGAGGCCTAAGGTCAGCAGAAGGAGCGACATAATAAAGATCAGAGAAGAAATAAATAAAATTGAGAAGAATAAAACAATAGCAAAAATCAATGAAACCAAGAGCTGGTTCTTCGAGAAAATAAACAAAATAGATAAGCCTCTAGCCAGACTTATTAAGAAGAAAAGAGAGTCAACACAAATCAACAGTATCAGAAACGAGAAAGGAAAAATCACGACGGACCCCACAGAAATACAAAGAATTATTAGAGAATACTATGAAAACCTGTATGCTAACAAGCTGGGAAACCTAGGAGAAATGGACAACTTCCTAGAAAAATACAACCTTCCAAGATTGACCCAGAAAGAAACAGAAAATCTTAACAGACCAATTACCAGCAACGAAATTGAAGCGGTAATCAGAAAACTACCAAAGAACAAAACCCCCGGGCCAGATGGATTTACCTCGGAATTTTATCAGACATACAGGGAAGACATAATACCCATTCTCCTTAAAGTTTTCCAAAAAATAGAGGAGGAGGGGATACTCCCAAACTCATTCTATGTAGCTAACATCACCCTAATACCAAAACCAGGCAAAGACCCCACCAAAAAAGAAAACTACAGACCAATATCCCTGATGAACGTAGATGCAAAAATGCTCAACAAAATATTAGCAAACCGAATTCAAAAATACATCAAAAGCATCATACACCATGACCAAGTGGGATTCATCCCAGGGATGCAAGGATGGTACAACATTCGAAAGTCCATCAACATCATCCACCACATCAACAAAAAGAAAGACAAAAACCACATGATCATCTCCATAGATGCTGAAAAAGCATTTGACAAAGTTCAACATCCATTCATGATAAAAACTCTCAGCAAAATGGGAATAGAGGGCAAGTACCTCAACATAATAAAGGCCATCTATGATAAACCCACAGCCAACATTATATTGAACAGCGAGAAGCTGAAAGCATTTCCTCTGAGATCGGGAACTAGACAGGGATGCCCACTCTCTCCACTGTTATTTAACATAGTACTGGAGGTCCTAGCCATGGCAATCAGACAAAATAAAGAAATACAAGGAATCCAGATTGGTAAAGAAGAAGTTAAATTGTCACTATTTGCAGATGACATGATACTGTACATAAAAAACTCTAAAGACTACACCCCAAAACTACTAGAACTGATATCGGAATACAGCAAAGTTGCAGGATACAAAATCAACACACAGAAATCTGTGGCTTTCCTATATACTAACAATGAACCAACAGAAAGAGAAATCAGGAAAACAACTCTATTCACAATTGCATCAAAAAAAATAAAATACCTAGGAATAAACCTAACCAAAGAAGTGAAAGACTTATACTCTGAAAACTACAAGTCACTCTTAAGAGAAATTAAAGGGGACACTAACAGATGGGAACTCATCCCATGCTCTTGGCTAGGAAGAATTATTATCGTCAAAATGGCCATCCTGCCCAAAGCAATATACAGATTTGATGCAATCCCTATGAAACTACCAGCAACATTCTTCAATGAACTGGAACAAATAATTCAAAAATTCATATGGAAACACCAAAGACCCCGAATAGCCAAAGCAATCCTGAGAAAGAAGAATAAAGTAGGGGGGATCTCACTCCCCAACTTCAAGCTCTACTATAAAGCCATAGTAATCAAGACAATTTGGTACTGGCACAAGAGCAGAGCCACAGACCAATGGAACAGACTAGAGAATCCAGACATTAACCCAGACATATATGGTCAATTAATATTTGATAAAGGAGCCATGGACATACAATGGCGAAATGACAGTCTCTTCAACAGATGGTGCTGGCAAAACTGGACAGCTACATGTAGGAGAATGAAACTGGACCATTGTCTAACCCCATATACAAAAGTAAACTCTAAATGGATCAAAGACCTGAATGTAAGTCATGAAACCATTAAACTCTTGGAAGAAAACATAGGCAAAAACCTCTTAGACATAAACATGAGTGACCTCTTCTTGAACATATCTCCCCGGGCAAGGAAAACAACAGCAAAAATGAACAAGTGGGACTATATTAAGCTGAAAAGCTTCTGTACAGCAAAAGACACCATCAATAGAACAAAAAGGAACCCTACAGTATGGGAGAATATATTTGAAAATGACACATCCGATAAAGACTTGATGTCCAGAATATATAAAGAGCTCACACGCCTCAACAAACAAAAAACAAATAACCCAATTAAAAAATGGGCAGAGGAACTGAACAGACAGTTCTCCAAAACAGAAATACAGATGGCCAACAGACACATGAAAAGATGCTCCACATCACTAATTATCAGAGAAATGCAAATTAAAACCACAATGACGTATCACCTCACACCAGTAAGGATGGCTGCCATCCAAAAGACAAACAACAACAAATGTTGTCGAGGCTGTGGAGAAAGGGGAACCCTCCTACACTGCTGGTAGGAATGTAATTTAGTTCAGCCATTGTGGAAAGCAGTATGGAGGTACATCAAAATGCTCAAAACAGACTTACCATTTGACCCAGGAATTGCACTCCTAGGAATTTACCCTAAGAATGCAGCAATCAAGTATGAGAAAGATCAGTGTACCCCTATGTTTATCGCAGCACTGTTTACAAGAGCCAAGAATTGGAAGCAACCTAAATGTCCATCGATAGATGAATGGATAAAGAAGATGTGGTACATATACACAATGGAATACTACTCAGCCATAAGAAAAGGGCAAATCCAACCATTTGCAGCAACATGGATGGAGCTGGAGGGTATTATGCTCAGTGAAACAAGCCAAGCAGAGAAAGAGAAATACCAAATGATTTCACTTATCTGTGGAATATAAGAACAAAGGAAAAACTGAAGGAATAAAACAGCAGCGGAATCACAGAACTCAAGAATGGACTAACAGGTACCAAAGGGAGAGGGACTGGGGAGGATGGGTGGGTAGGGAGGGATAAGGGGAGGGAGAAGTAGGGGGGTATTAAGATTAGCATGCATGGGGGGGTAGGAGAAAAGGGAAGGCTGTACAACACAGAGAAGGCAAGTAGGGATTCTACAACATTTTGCTATGCTGATGGACAGTGACTGTAAAGGGGTTTATAGGGAAGACCTGGTATAGGGGAGAGCCTAGTAAACATAATATTCGTCATGTAGGTGTAGATTAGTGATACCAAAAAGAAAACAAAACAAAACAAAAAAAGAGGGCAGTGCCTGTGTGGTAACCTCCAGTGAGTTCTACACAAGGGTATAAAGGGCATATAAAAGTATAGGCAAAGGGTCTGTTTGCGCTTATACAGAAGATCAAAGCCTAATTGGGCTACCCCGAAAATAAACTAAGATACGATATGAAAGAGAACTTCCAACATCAGCGCTCTCTGGAAGTCTCATGCCAGAAGATGATCATCAAAAAACCCCAACAAAGATCCACGCACTGCTACAGCTGTAGATGCACTCATCCACCAGCTCCTGGACTTGCCATGGGAATGAAGGAGATATCTAAGCTGGCCTGTGCATACAGTTAAGCAACAAATTTGACTGGATCTATACTTTTGGAACTCAACCAAGAATTAGGAGAAGTGCAAATTGTAGTGCTCCAAAATCTTACAACTACAGACTATTTACTGTTAAAAGAACATAAGGGATGTGAACATTCCCCAGGAATAGGTTGTTTTAATTTGTCTGATTTCTCTCAGACTGTTCAAGTTCAGTTGAACAATGTCCACCATATCATAGATAAGTTTTCACAAATGCCTAAGGTGCCTAACTGGTTTTCTTGGTTTCACTGGAGATGGCTGGTAATTACAGGTATGCTTTGGTTATGTAACTATACTCCTATTATGTTAATGTGTGTGCGCAATTTAAGTAGTAGCTTAAAACCTATACATGCTGAAGTTACTCTACAAGAAGATATGTCAAAGAAATAATCAGTCTTCCCATGTTTTCTTCCGCCTGCTACTTCTATAGCTTTTCTTCTTCCTTCCTAATTACAACCCTTAAATAGAATTCTTGCCTCATATCAAATTTACTGAGTATCATAATTCTTCCAAGTGGTAAAGATACCTCAAGACAAATGCTGGGTGTAGAAGCTACAGGGCATAAATATGCAAAGAAATAAAAAGCTAACCATTTCAAACAATAAGGCTTCTCTCTCACTTACCAACTTTACATTTCCCTGTATGGCCCCGGAAGATGACTGGTTAGCCAGAGACGGGTAAGATTCCTCAAGGGAGGAACAACCTAAGACAGGCACAGTTGCAGGGGGGTCATCAGGTGAGAAATTGGGGATCAACAGAGGTGAGGCTTAGAACCTCACCCCCCCCTGTTCTGAGAGAAATCTTCTGCATACGTGGATGTTTTATTGCCCTTGTTTAGCTTGGATTAACACATAGTCTTCAGGCACACACCTGATCATCTACATTTGGTCTCTTACAACACTAAACTATGTTTTCTACCTTTATCTTGTATCTACCTACCACTTCAGCATTTTTTAAAAAATAATAATAATAAAGAGAAATGTGGTATCCACATATAAATCAAGTATAAAAACCAAATGAGTATTCATATTTGAACTGACTGTTTATAGTTCATAATGCATGAGGAAAACCGAAAGTTTCTGTGATGACTGCCCTTGTACTGTTCACTATGTAACTTATTCATTATGTAAGAATTTGTTCTCCATGTAAGAACTTGTTTGTTATGCCTCAGAAGATTGGAGACTGACGAAAATTAGGCTTGGGGTGGATTAATGATTGTGCATTGAGCATTGACTCCCCTATACAGAATTTTATTGTCGTTAACAACCATTTGATCAATAAATATGAGAGATGCCCTCACACACACACACACACAAAAGTATACACTTCCAATGGTAAAATAATAAGTAACCGGGATGTAATGAATATAGTGAAGATATTGTAACAGCTTGGTGTGGTGATAGCTGGTACCTAGAATTGTCATGTATATAAATGTTGAATCACTATGTTGTACACCTGAAACTAATGTAATGTAATACTGTGTGTCAACTACCCTTCAATAAAAAATAATTATCTTCAAAAAAAATAATAATTTTGCTTAACTTTAACAAAAGAAGAAAAGAAACCAAGTGCAATTCAAAGAATTATTAATGTACTTCCTAAATGGGTCTTCTACATTTAAGGTGGAGTGTTTTTTAAAAATGTTGATGTTTCATATTTGGACAGTATCAATCCCTGCTGTGAGAGAAGAGGATATTACCGCTCTTGCAGTCAGTATAACTTTCCTCTACCTTTCCTAATTTGTTTGGGTAACTTTCTCATTCAAAGTTTGTGATACATATAACCTTATCTGCACAACTTGTCTCCTCTCTATTTTATATTGAATTGGATAAGATATTTAACAGTCCTTTTCCTGGTGTGTGGCTTAGTTGGCTGAATTTCTTTATAAATAGATTTCTCAGGAAGGTTCATGGTGCTTTATTTTTTTTTAATTTACCTTTTTAAGGAAATTATGACTCATCAGATAAAATAATTTTAGATCTACTAAAAGGAGGTTTAACCATTAGAAAATTTGCATGCTTAGAAATGCCAAAATAGATTTAGAAAAAACATCAATAATCTTTATTTTAGAAATAAAGCAGTAATACCAGATCATTTAGTTCCAAGTTTGAAATTTCTAGAGACTGATACCACAAATGCAAATGAATACAATCCAATATTATTTGAAAAATTTTCCAGTTTCATCTTTTGGTAACAAATTCAAATTAAAAAAACAACTGAGCAAGTGAAACAAATTTATCAATTTGCAATTTCTCCAGTGGTTAAATATAGTCCTGTATGATATCATTGCTAAATTATTTGCTTTAACCAAGTCATGATTTTTGTGATTGGGTACGTGGCTACGAAGTCAAGTACATTTATTTCATCTCTGAAGTTTTCTTAATTCAGTGCATTATTTTTGAAGTTTAATAACTAGGATATATCTTGGTGTTGAATTTTCTGTGTTGTGTTTTCCTGAAATAGTCATTTATTCTGATCTGTAGATTATGTTGGTTTCTTTTTTTTAATGAAGTATTTAATTGTGGAGAAGAATATAGTTAATATACATCTACTCATCACCCAGCTTGAAAAATAAACTATTACAAATACTATTAAAATCTCCTGGGTACCCATCCTTGGTTGCAAACTCTTCACATAGGAGGTTTTGTGTTTATCGTATCTTTACATGTCCCTTACTACCTGTGAATATATCCCTAAATTGAATTCTCTTGCAAGTCATTAAATTTTATATAAGTGGTAATCAAACTAATTATCCTGCAACTTGGGTTTTTGTTTGCCCTAATTTTTTAAAAAAGATTTATCCATAAGAATATATGGAGGTCAAGTTATTTCATTTTACTGCTCGAAGGGTGTGCCATTGCAGTGAAATACCACCATTTAAATTTGGTTCTTTATTTCAGGACATTTTCTGTTCTATTAAATATTATGCCCTGTCTCCTGTCAGCTTGGTCAGACCTCTTATTCCATCTGCCACTTGTGTGAACAGTTTCACACATGCTTCCATTCACTTACTGCTAGTAGCACCTCACCTTGTCTGAAAGCCTGCTGGTCTCAGCCCACACTCAGCTCTAGTGTGGCAGAGTTAACACCCTCGAGGATTGCCCTCAATCAACAGGGGATGGAAACTCCATCCTAAATTTGAGTAGACAAATTTTGTAGATTTGTATATGCTTCCTAGGAGGCACCACGGAAGTAAGCTCCCATTGCCTATAGCAGTGACCTTGATAGCACAGTCTTATCTGGTATCTTTTTCTCTTCCCTCTCATTCTGCCCCCAGGAATCATCTGCCAAATAAACTGCTGGCACACAGTCCTTTTCTAGAACTGGGGGAGCCAAGATCCATATTTATAATTATTTTTTGTAGGTTTTATTGGGTCTCTATGGCTTCTGATAAGTGAGACAAGTTAGGAGCCCTGCTAACCAAGGCTGCTCCATTCTGCTTAGGAATCTTTTGTATCACTCCTTGGCTATCACTTTTTTTTTTTTAAGTATAGTTGATACTTGATTTATTTTTATTTTTATTTTTTAATTGATATGTAGTTCATATACAGTCTTATATTGGCTTCAAGTATACAACATAGTGACCCAACAGTTATATACAATATTAAGTCCCCCCCAAACTAGTGTGGTTACTGTCAATATAGAAAGATGTTGCAGAATTATTGACTGTATTCCCTATGCTGTACTTTCATCCCTGTGGCTAATTCATATTATGATTGAGATTTAGTGCCCCTTTATCCCCCTCACTCTCCCTACTCACCCACCCCAACCCCTCCCCCATGGTAACCACCAGTCACTTCTCAATGTCCATGAGTCTACTGCTATGTTGTTCATTTGTTTTGATTTGTTTTTAGATTTCACATATAAATGAAATCATATGGCATTTGTCTTTCTCCACCTAGCTTATTTTACTTAGCATAAGACCCTCTAGGTCCATTCATGTTGTTGCAAATAGTAGGATTTCTTTCTTTTTTATGGCTGAATAATATTACATTGTGTATATGTACTGCATCTTCTTTATCCATTCATCTATTGACAGACACTTGGTTGCTTCTGTATCTTGGCTATTGTAAATACTGTGGCAGTAAACATAAGGGTCTATACATCTTTTTGAGTCAGAGGTTTTGTTTTCTTTGGGTAAATTCCTAGAGGTGGAATTACTGAGTTGTATGGAATTTCTATTTTTAGTCTTTTGAGGAACCTGCATACTGCCTTCCATAGTGGCTGCACCAATTTACATGCCAACAGGTACGAGGGTTCCCTTTTCTCCACATCCTCGCCAACACATGTTATTTCTTGTCAGGCTGTCACTTTTTGAAGAATGTGGCTTTGGGCTTTTTCTATCCTTATGTATTTGCTGCTGGAGAACTCTTCCTGTCTCCTTGCTTTCTTTGCTGTTCTTTTGTATTTTAAGGATACCAGTTACCCTAAGGTTGCATTATCTTGCACCCAATTATATTTATTTTTCTCTGATTGCTTTGTGTTTTTTAAAATCTTTATTCTCTGATTATCTCTTAGCATTTCTGGGTCATACTTTTATTTTCACTTATGGCTATTCTCTTCCTTTGTATTTCTTAAATATTAGTTCTATAATAAGAAATATTGATCATCTATGTGTTATTTAATTTTTAGGTCCCTTGATCTCACTGTTGTTTTTCCATCCGTTCTTATTTATTATATTCATAAATCTTGAACCACTTGGGAAGTGTCTTTGTATTCATTTTGTTATATTTTTCTTCTGGACAGTGTTCTTTGATCTCCTGTATGCCACAGTCCTTCCATTCTTTATTTCTTTCCATCTGCCCCTCCCTCTCCTTATCTGGCTTTTCCAGTTGCCTATTTGTCATGCATTTTCTTTTCATCTTGCTTATGCTTGGCAGCTCTGCCCATTTTTTATTTGTTCCCCAAATTGTGTGGGTGACTTGTTTACTTTCCAAAAATGTCAGATTTTTTCTTGCCTCACCTCATTTTTGTGGTTACAAAAATATACTCTGCAGCTTTTCACTCTCTTGTCTCTCTAGTAGGTCACATGACCTGTACGCATTACTCCAGAACTGTGAACTTAGAATATTAAATTTTTGCTAGCTAACCCTGATGTTTTTCCATCGTCTATAAAAGTGCCTCCTCTGGTTCTTACTGCCCATGCGACATCATATCAAGATTTGTTCCTTGTAATTGAGGAATGTATTGTGTGTCTATTGGGAAGGCCCTCAGTGTGCTGCTGCCCCAGAATCTTCTCTTCTGCTGGACAGGGCTAGAATTCACTTCTCTCTTCTACTCACTCTCTTTCATAGCTCTGTAGCATCTCTGTAGTCATTTCCAGATTTGGGGTATTAATGAGAATTGTTCATTCAGGTTAGGAGCCTTGCCAGACAGGGCTTCTCCATTCCTCTTTGGAATCTACTCTTTCCTAGGCATTGCTTTTGAAGTTTCCAGCTTCATGCTGTGCCTATCTGTGTATCTGTTACTGGAGAACCTACTGACCTACCTATTTATTATTACCTACCTCGGTTTCTTTCTCCTCTCCCTCCTTTTCATTTTAATCTGATCATGGGTGGGAGTTGGAAGTGGGGAGATTATGTAAAGAAGCCTTCATTCCACTACTTTATCCCAGAGTCTGTTTTGGGGTTTTGTTTTGTTTTTAATTGTGGAAAGGTACACATAATATAAAATTTACCATCTTAACTAGTTTTGAATGTATAGTTCAATGGCACTAATTACATTCACACTGATGTGCAACCAGCACCAGCAGCCATTTCCAGAACTCTTTTCTTTCTTTTTTTTATTGATACACACTCTTATGAAGGTTTCACATGAAAAACATTGAAACATTGTGCTTACTACATTCACCTTATCAAGTCCCCCCCATACTCCACTGAAGTCACTGTCCATCAGCATAGTAAAATGTTATAGTCACTACTTGTCTCCTCTGTGCTACACTGTCTTCCCCATGACCCACACACACACCATGTCTACCAATCATAATTCCCCTCTCCTTCTCTCCCCCACCCCTCCCCTTTGGTAATCACTAGTCCCTTCTTGGAGTCTGTGAGTTTGCTACTGTTTTGTTCCTTCAGTTTTACTTTATTGTTACACTCCACAAATGAGGGAAATCATTTGGTACCTGGCTTATATCACTGAGCATAATACCCTCTGGCTCCATCCATGTTGTTGCAAATGGTAAGATTTGTTTTCTTCTTATGGCTGAATAGTATTCCATTGTGTATATGTACCACATCTTCTTTATCCATTCATCTACTGATGGACACTTAGGTTGCTTCCATACTTGGCTATTGTAAATAGTGCTGCAATAAACATAGGGGTGCATATGCTTTTTTGAATCTGAGAACTTGTTTCCTTTGGTTAATTTCCTAGGAGTGGAATTCCCGGGTCAAATGGTATTTGCATTTTTAGTTTTTAAAGGAACCTCCATATTGCTTTCCACAATGGTTGAACCAGCTTACATTCCCACCAGCAGTGTAGGAGGGTTCCCCTTTCTCCACATCCTCACCAGCATGTGTTGTTCCTAGTGTTTTCAATGTTGGCCATCCTAACTGGTGTGAGATGATACCTCACTGTGGTTTTAGTTTGCATTTCCCTGATAATTAGTGATGTGGAGCATCTTTTCATGTGCCTGTTGGCCACCTGAATTTCTTCTTTGGAGAAGTGTCCAGACCTCTTTTCATCTTGCAAACCTGAAACAATGGGCCCATTAAACAGTAACTCCCAATTCCTTTCCCCCAGTCCCTTTCTTTTTGTTTTCTTAAGTTATGTAAGAATGTTCTTGGGTCTTTGTAAGACTACTATTGAAGATATTTTCTATTTTGGTATTCCTGGTTTTGTGTGAATATAACCTGGTCTGAGAATTTACTTTTAGGAGAACGTTGTTCCTGCTGACTTGCTGAGTCTATTATGAGGTGAAATGGGCTGGCTGTATAGTTAGATGCCCTTTGTACCTTGGTTGCCAAGAAGCATAACAACTAGCTTGGGTTTTCTGGTATAATTTTATACTTCCGTTTTATTTTTATGTGTTTAAGCCCCTTCAGAGCCTTTTTGGAGCAAAGAAGAGACAACAATAAAAACAATGTGTAAGCAGTTTTTGGTTTATATCAGAAAGATAATTTTTTCTAAAAATTTTATTACCTAAGCTCACAGTTTGCCAGCTGAAATGCCTTAAGTCTGACCTAGTCAGTACTTTTTTTTTTTTCCTAGCAGAGTTTAGTTATATTTAAGATGGAAAATCTTAGTGGTTATGAATAAGTGTGGGGGTTGTTATATCTAAAATAAAACCTTTTGAAGGAAGAAGGAAATAATACTTATTACATGCTTTTACGTGACACAATTTTCTTAATACAAGAGCCCTAATTTATTATTTAATACATTTATTATCCCAATTTTTCAGATGTGAAAATTCAAGCTCATTCATGTAAAATCACTTTCTAAAGGACTCATAGGTAGTAAAAGTGTAACAGAATTTGAATCCTTTTTTCCTAAGAGAACTTAAAATAGAACATTTTTAGTAATCTATCTGTATTGGGAGGAGTATTTTATAGTACAAACCTCAACTGTCACAGCTTTTATTCTATAAATTCTTTGAAACTATTTATCCACTTCTGGGAAAGTATCCTAAGGAAATAACCTTTTTGTAGGGATAAAGTAATATAGTTCCTGAAGACTAGAATTAAAAAATAAATACTGTACTCTGAGACTTAAATTTTAAAATCAACATATACTATATCAAAGAAGAAATGTACACAGCATCATACAGATAAATAATAGCTCCAGGTCTGTAAGTTTTCACTTCTTTGTTTAAATTTATGAAATTCAAATATAGGAGAGTAAATGTTGCTAATCAGAAGACAGTGGTTTTAGTTACACTCATCCTTCTGAACGCTTACAAACACCTCTTCTTCTTACTCTCCTCTTACAGTCTTTACTCCTTCCTTTTACCCCGTTGCTCCCTTTCCCTTCTCCCTCAACAGCCACGACTTGTCCATTGCAGCGGCTTCTTGGAGGTGGAGGAGGTGGATAAGAAAGATGAAGACAGTTTTAAATTCATTATGGCTCCACTGCTAATTCATTGTTTTGTTTTTATGTGTTTGCTTTTGAAAGGATATAGATATGACATAGAGGTTGAGTGTAGGTTCTGGTTTTAGATAGCTTGTGTTCACATCCCGGGTTTTCCACTTAAGCAAGTTATATAAATTCTCTGTACTTTAGTATCATTATTCATGAAATGAAGACAGAAGTATGAAAATCATGGGATTGTTTCAAGGAAACATTAAGGTATGTATGCAAGATGTATCTGTCATGTAAGAATTGTTAATCTTAAAAATAAAACTGTCAGTTATTTTAGCAGCTAAAATGAGTTTATTCAGGAATAACAATTATAATTCAGGACAGGCAAGCTACAGTAAAACCATAGCAAGTGCAGCCAACAGGAAAGAGTGTTATTTTCTGGGGGAAGAAGGAGGAAGTAGCGAGGGGTTATTTTCAAGGATGGTCCATTGGAGAAAAACGAGTTCAGGGTTATGATGATCTTTCATTGGCTGAGTTGTTGGGGTGGTTGATTTCTTATAGAAAAGGCAACATACATCTTTTCCTATTGGGACTTGTCATTGGTGAATCTTTACTTTGATGATTCTTCTGTTAGATCTGTAATTGGCACTTCTTCCTAAAATTGGCATGAAATGGTACTGCTCTTCCACATAGCCTCCCTAATCCACTTTAGTGAGGTTTCTCTTCATTTAATTCTCACATTTCTCCCTTTTCATCTTTTCATCCTTTCGCCGAAAGCATCACTGATTAAGAGTTAGGTTTTCTGTATTTAGTGATTTTGTCCCTTTGCTCCAAGGGAGACCTTTCCTGATAGTCAAGTGAATAACAGATGGAAAATGCTTAACGCCACATGAGTGACAAGGAAATGTTAGGAGGGAAAATTCAGGCACCTCCCATCTGTCATCCTTATTTATCAAGATTGTAAGCATTGAAGAGCACTGGAGAGCATTGTAAGAATTGGGTATATCATTTTTACAAAAGTTTGATGGGCAACAAAATACAAAATACAGTACATTGTACAAAACAGAAGAGTTTACATGACAATTCCAAACTGCATGGTGGTTCTAAACCCGGACCCTAGGTCTGAAAATAGCCAACTAAAATATTTATTGGCAGTTAGTCTGGCTTAGGAGAGAAAAGTTCTCCTTGGGGAGACAAACCCAGAGTCGTGTATGCCTCCTGGGAGTCCCTGCGTAAAGCGGTCTTGACAGCGGAATGGTGAATACTGCAAGAGCACACTGAAAGAAGTAGCCTAGTGCATTTGGGAAGACATAGTGCAGGTATCAACATGAATAATAGCTGGTGAACTTTTTTGCAAAACAGCACAACTTCAAGAATGTTTTTAAAACAGTATTGTTATCTCAGAAGTACTGTTTGGAACCAAGTGTGTTATCAAAAATACACGCTGTAGTGGTGAGCATAGCTGCCTTCCAAAAACACATGCTGCTGTAAAGTTACAAATTCAGAAGTAGGTTTTGGATAAGAATTGATTCATTAATATTTCAGATGAAAGAAAGACTTTTATGAATTCTGAACCTCCTAACCCTTCAGAAAAACGCAAGTGAAAAATTAATTTGTCCCAGGATCATGATGAAGTTATTTCTAAAAAGCCGTAGTAAGAAGAATAGGTTTCCCCTTTTGTAAGGGTTTGCGAAAGGTAGACAAGGGCATTTTCTTTGCATGAAAGAAATAGCAGAAGCAACCAGTGAGAAAAAGGTATACAAGCCTGGTCTGGACATATTGGGAAAGCTGTCTCATCCAATGGTGCCTGCTTAAATTCCAGAAAATCTTTACTTTCTGTTCACCTAGTGGTGGGCAGGCCCAGTCAAGATTTGGTGCTTATTTTAGATATGTCACTGAACCCTAGAGTTTCTCCCTTGGAGTTTGATGGCACAAGGATTGGCTAGCAGTACTGACAAAGGCCTTTTCAGTGAGGTTGAAGAGTTTCTGGAGGTGTCAGAGGCATCTTTTCCAAGAGAAGAAGTCCCCAGGTAGCAAGAGTTCTGTCTGTGAGTTCCAAAGGGGGTAGATCTGAGATTTAGAAGGACTAACAGCAATGCTTTTAGCCAAGGTATTTGGAGGGTCTCTACAAATTTTGCCAGTTGAGTTTGAATAGAGCCATTTGAAAAGTGCATTCAGCCAATCCGAGGATTGAGGATGGTGTGCACAATGAAAAGCGTTAAACCAGAGAAACCCCAGAGATTTGTCAAAACTGGTAAAATGGGTTCTCCGATCACTACAAGGTTTGAGAGGGGTCCCCAAGTAGGGGTAATCTTTTCTAATAGAATTATAGCTACAGAAGAAGCAGGACCTGTCTATAATAGAAAGCTTTGATACAGTGAAAAAATACACAAGCTGCGACATATTAGTATCTATAAGATGGGGGGAAGCTGTGTGAAATCCACTTGTGTGAACAGGTTTCCCCAGCCTGCACTTTGGACAAGTAGGACAAGTGATATAGGCACTTTTTGGTGCCCTTATTAATATTTCCTCACCAATATTGGTTCGTGAACACTAATTTTGTCAGTAGACCAATGGTTTAATGTGTGTACAGTGACAAGTAATGGGGGATTTTGAATTTTGATAGAGTTGGATTTTAATTTGATCCAGACCAGAGTTCTCTCTTTTTATTGAACCAACAATTATTAGATTCCCAGTATTATTTTTCCTTTTCTGTGACCTATTGGGTATTTCTGGTAATTTGGAACAACATTTCCTTTGAACCACAACAGAGGTTTGGCTATTGGTTTCCTTGAAAGCTTAAAGTTTTTTGGTGAAACTATCAGTGAGATGGTTTTCTTTGGCCTCCAGGGAGTTAAGTTTGGAATGAATGCCCAGAGCAGCCAGCAAAAATATGGCATCTAATACATGTTGAACATGGGAACCATTTTTTATTTTACCCCACTGGAGGAAAGGATACTTCGTTTCTCTAATATTCCAAGGTTATGAGCTACCCCAAAGGCATACATCTATTTGTATTAATGTTTGCAGCTTTACCCTTAGCTAAGGTACAAGCTCAAGGAAGGTTGTGTAGCTCAGCCTGTTGGGCCAAAATAGCCAAAGGTAAAGGTGCAGCTGCCTCAGTGACTTCAAAAGGAGTTGGAATAGCATACCCAGCATGATACATACCATTTTCATCCTTTAAGTAAGAGCCATTAGTAAACCATGAAAAGTCTGCCTTGGTTAGAGGAGTGTCTTGTAAATTGCCACAGGGAGTCAAAAGGTGACCTGTCATTAAGCGTTTGTGAGGAGTTTTCATTCTGGATCCATATGTAGTCCTTATTCTGAGATCAGATGCCCTAAGTATCGGACCTGAGTTTGAGCAAACTGCAGCTTTTCCTTGGAGACTTTATGGTCAAAAAGTCCCTTAAGAACAAAAGGCTTGAAGGGAAAAGGCTGTGAAGAGGCTTGAGAAGGGGAGCAGAGAAGCAAATCACCTATTATTGTAACAAGATAGAGCCTGCAGAAATCTATATCATCCAAGTAAGGTTTGTGCAAAGTAAGATGGTTTCTGTGTAATCCTAGGGCATTACTGTCAAGGTGTATTGCCATTCTTCCCAAGTGAAAGCAGAGATACTGACTTTTCAACTGGAGTACTAAAAATGTATTGCACAGATTAGTTACAGTGAAAATTTGCTTTCAGTGGGAATGGATGTCAGTAGTATATGGGGTTTAGTAACAACAGGACTCTGAGGGATAAGAATTTTATTTATTGCTAAGAGGTCCTGGATAAACCTCCATCCTCAGCCACTGGGTTTTCAGGTAAAATAGCGATATTATAAGGATAAGTGCAGGGAATAATGAGGCTCTGAGCCTTGTAATCTATTATGTGCCTGCTGCCTTGAAGGGCTTCTTTGTCGGGTATCGATTAATTCTGGGGAGAGGTTTTGAGGAATCTCTTTGAATCTTGATGGGAAATGCACTGTGGATTCTGCCAATATCAGTTGAAGATGATGCCCGTAAAGAGGATGATAGCTGATCCAATAGGAACAATGGTCAGTGTCCCCAGACTCAACTATAGTGCCATCAGAGATGGAGCAAATAGAAGATGTCAGAGGGCCACTTAATTTCCCTGGCTGGCTATTTTGATTACTGCTATCAAACTCCTGAATTATATACCCCTTTAAGAAAAAGAAATTTCAGCATGATATTTTTCTAAGAAATCTCAGCTCAATAAATGAACAGGGGCAGAGAAACTAAGGAGAAAGGGGGAGTATCTCTTAAAGGGCCTGAACAAAAGGGATAGGTTCAGAGACAGCAGCCTGTTGAGGTTTCCTGGAGACCCCTACTGCTTGAACAGGTTTAGTACTCTAAGGCAGGGACTGCTTTGTAGCAGTGGGGTTGAGCATTGAGAGTGTAGCCTTGCTATCAGTAAGGACCGAGAGAGAGGCTTTCTCAATCTGGAGATTGGTTTCTCTGAGCTGACTAAGAGGCAGGGTTGGGAGTGTGTGGTTCCTTAGAGCCTGATCATTGGGAATTCAGAGGACACTAGAAAGGCTGGCTAGAGGGCTGAAGGCTCCTGGAGCACCTTAGTTCCTGAGAGTCTTCTTTCCAGGGCTCTGGCTATTACTGCAAAGAGCTAGGAGGTTTTTGGCTTCATTTAGAGCCCTTCATTTGCCAGAGTTGAAAGTTGAGAAGTTTAGTATTCCTCCTTTTAGGTGACTCATCTAGGGTGCGAACAAGCTGGTTTGCCAAATTAAATCTGGATTGGACATAGTTTCCCATTCCATCCTGGTCCTTTTAACGGGCAGAGAAGGACTCCAGTTCAGCCCATTAATAAACAGTTAAATGCTACCCATGTGGATTCAACATGTAAAGACCAAAATTTTCCTCAAAGATAATTTCAAGTCAGTCTGAAGCTGATTGTAATAATTATGAACAGGTTCATCAGGCTTTTTGTGTACAAGCCTGAATTTTGTTCCAGTCAACAGGCTTAGGAAAAGCGACTATAATTGCTCAGTGGAAATTTCCAGCAAGTGTTCTTGCATCTTGCCCAAAGTTAGAGGTCTGTTTCTGTAATTCCCTTTCCAGATGTTTCCACCAGGCTAGTTTCATCCAGTGTTTGGTTTGGCCCTCACCAGCAAACGTGGACTAATTGATATACCAATCTGAGAAAATCAGGTTTAAGTTTGAATAACTATGTTAAATTCTTAAGCAAACTTATGGGGGTCCTCAGTCACTTTAGGAAACTCTTAACTATGGCTTGCAGTTTGGCCTTAGTCCAGGGAACATAAGAAACTTGGGGTCCATCTGGATCCTCAGAAGACTTAACTTTAAAAGTGCAGTTTTTAATAGGTTCGGGAGAGGATGTTATAGAAGAGAGTTTCAGAGGAAAAGAGAAATTAGGTGAAAGGATTAAAGTGGAACGAGGTACAGAGGCCGTCGGGTCAGTGCAGAGGGAACAAGAACATGGTGCCAGAGGCCGGGCCTGAGCACAAGGTGACAGCCACATGCCTGGAGACCAGATGAGGGAGGGAAACAAAGAGGCCTAAAAAGCTGTTTGACTTCTTATAGTTTGTTTGCCTCAGTTAATTTAGAAATAGTATTTTGCAAAGAGGCAAACTTAGAATCCTGAAAATGTTTGGAAGTTCAAGGTGTCAATTAAGATAGGCATGTTGCTCAGTTTTGGGGTGTTGTTTTGTTTTGTTTTGTTTTTGAGTCACAGCTTTTTAATTTCATTTTGAGAAAAATAAGTTTGGGTAGATCGAAAGTTCCCCATAATGGCCACTGGTGTTCTGAATTACTTTTGGTTAGGTTGGTTGCCTTATGCATTTAGAAATTTAGAAATGTATGTGAGGAGGGAAGAGACTTTTTAAACATAAAAGTGGCTGGGGTCCCAAAATGTGGGGTCACCCTCAAAATGCTGTTGGGAAATCCCATCCGGGGAGGTCTCCCTCTCCCTGCGGGCTATAGGGAAAGAATTCATGAACAGTTCAAACAGGTGCAAACAGGTTTATTAAAGTGAAAGTGTTTGAGAAGGGAGTGCAGGCAGGCTCCAGAGGAGAGCCTTGCGGGGGTGGGGGATGGGGGTAGTCCCTGGCTCCCCTACCTTTATTTTAGGGATTAAGCAGGAGGTGGAATATTCATCAGGAGAGGTGGGCTTTTCTTGGAAAGGGGAGGTGATTTCCAGGAATTAGGGTGATACCCCTTTTTATGCCTGTAAATGGCCATTCTCAGAACTGTCATGGCGCTGGGGGTGATTTTTAGTATGTATGTTAGTGAGCATATACTAAGCTAAGTGAGGTCATCTTGTCCCCCATACTGGACCCAACTAACTTATACTGGTTTATAAGCCTATTGATACAGCCTTAGCCTTGCCAGGTGCAGGCCTAGCCTAGCCAGGCATCCTGTTCTGTGTCTGTGATACAAATTCGGCCCTCATATGCCCTATTCTAGCCTGCCTCAGAATCATTTTGATAACTGGGGTCCCGTTTCTTAGAGGTTTTTCTCTAGAGCAGTAAGAAAAGTTCCTAAGTAGCGCCATTTCAACAGGAACAGCCTGGTTTCAAAAAGGAAGTGGACCAAAGGCCAGCACAGGTCCAACAGGAACAGTTGATCCCCAAAAGAATACAGACCAAGGGCCAACACAGTTCCAACAGAACCAGTCTGGTCCCAAAAAAGTAGGACCAAAGGCGAAAGGAGTGCTCTCAGAAAGGACAGGTCCTTAAAACAAATGCCAGGTCAAACCTGGAGAGCTCAAAAAATGCAAAGGGAGCAGAGCTCAAAATCCAGAAGAAACTTACCCTCAGCCTCCGAGGTTGGCAGTGAGCTGAGCTGGCTCTGTGGGTACTCGTACCTGTTTGCTCATTAGCTTCAGAGCTTTTGGGGGTCTTCTGGATCCCACTTCTGATCAGCAAATACTGTTAACCTTAAAAATAAAACCCACTTATTTTGCCAGCAAAAATGAGTTTATTCAGGAGTAGCAGAGAATTCCAATTCAGGGCATGCAAGCTTCAGCAAAACCACAGGCAAGTCCAACAAACAAGAGGAACAGTTACCAAGGAGGAGAGAGTTTGGAGGGGCTGTTCTGAAAGGCCTTTAGAGAAAAGCAAGAGTTGAGGAGGATGAGGGGTCTCCCCTTCGTTGAGTTGCTGGGGTAGTCAGTTTCTTATAGGAAAGGCAGTGTACATCTTTTCCTGTTGGGACTTGTAATGATGACTCTTTGCTCTTGATGATTCTTTTGTTGGGATCTGTAATTGACATGGAATGGTACTACTCCCCCTTTTAGTCTCCTGACTCCACTTTAGTAAGGTTTTTCTTTTATTGCTTTTCACAGAATCATTCAATAAATGGGAATGTCTCCTCAAACAAACTGAGTTTCTGGTTAGGGCAGTAGTTCACAACTATAAGCTATTCATTACAGTTACTCAAGGAGCTTTTTTAAATACAGATGCCTCCAACCCCTGTTATTTTGATAAGTAAGCCTTTGATAGGGCCTAGGAATAAGATTTTTCCCCCCACTTTTTATTTGTTTGCTTGTTTACTTTTAAATGCCATGAGATTTTTGTCTTTTGTTCACTGCTACATCTCCAGTTCTTAGAACTGTGCCTGAAACAAAGTATGCACTCAGTAAATACTTTATGAATGAATAAATATGAATTATCTTTGGTCCTTCAGTGGTTCATTCCCTTTCTTTTTGTAAAACAAATAAAATGTATTTTTAAATTTACAGATACAAACTTCATCCTTTTTGGGGAATAGTTCTGTTTGCTCCTTTATGGCCAAACCCTTTTCTCACCCTCAACCCCTGGCAACTGTTGATCTAGTATTCATCCTTATGAGTTGGGGTTTTACAGAATGTCAAATAACTTGAATCATGTACTATATAGCCTTTTGAGTCTGGCCTTTGTCACTTAGCATAGTGCATTTGAGACTCATTTATGTTGTTCAGTATCTCAGTATTCTTTTTATTACTGAATGGTGTTCCATTGACTCTGGAGCAGGTATATTAACAATCTTGCTCAATTTTGTTCTGTCTGATTTTTAGCTTTCCAAAGTGTTGGATCTTCCACCAGAAAGCTTGATCAAGTCAATATCTGCAGTTCCAGTTTCCAAAAAA
This sequence comes from Manis pentadactyla, assembly GCF_030020395.1. Classification (NCBI taxonomy): domain Eukaryota; kingdom Metazoa; phylum Chordata; class Mammalia; order Pholidota; family Manidae; genus Manis; species Manis pentadactyla. The sequence continues at coordinate 91,404,400 of NC_080030.1, read as the reverse complement.
GAGTTAAGTATAATGTATTTGTAACAATCTAAAATGTTGCTGACTCTTACCAGCATACCAAAAAAAAACCTTACTCTCCAATTTATAGAATATCCTTGAAATTAACCTTAAGATATGATTTAACCTATTCTCATTGATTTAAATAATAAAATTAAAATCTGTATTTTATGTACTCTGACATGGCAGATTATATTAGTATTCTCATGTTGTTTTGATGTTTGTTTATGCTAATAACTATTTTAAGAAAAAATAGAAATAAAGGTCAAATTTAATTCTGTAACAGAAAATAGAAGAGCTAAGGTTATGGTTAGAATCTTGGTTTTTGAAGAGCTCTTAGAGATTATGTACCTATCTGAAGCGTGAATACTGTTGAACCATATTTATCTGTTTGGTTTTTTTTGTGGTTTTTGTGTTTGTTCTGTGTGTTTCCATTGGAGGACTCCCAGTGATAGAGAAGTACAGGTTAGCCCTGTGTAGAACAAATAGCTGCTTTCTTGGGTGGAGGGAGAGGTCTGTCTCTATGAGTATGGTTATTCTAATTGATACATGTTTACCATTTGGCCAGAAAACTTAAATACTTGGATAAAATACCATCTCAGTCAAGTAATAATGACAAGAAATTAGCTGCATAGTAAGCATTTATGCCCTAAGCTTTAGAAAGATGTAAAGATAAAATTATCAGTATCATTATGTCCTCATATTTTGTTCCCTTAACTTTGTCAGGATTTTAATTCAGTAGGATGTATCCAGAGTAGGACAAAGAGGTAAGTGGAAAAGGAAGAGAAAGGTTTCATATGGTCCTGTAAAAGAGAGCATTTTTATGTGACCTGCTGCCATTTTTAAACTTCCTCTGTATTAGGTTTCAATAGCAGAGGCAACTGACCAAAGGGACCTCATAATTATATGTCAATTGATATATATTCCAAACCAGCTACTTATTTCATAAAATCTATAAATGACATTCTGCATAGTATTGGGATTATCTCAGTTTTTATTTTATGTTTCAAAGGTCATTAATAAGCTGAACTATGTTGGCCCATCTTTTCAATAAGATTTCCTTTACCTGCCTGGAACTCCTTGGGGCAGCTCCGCTATAACAATCTGAAATACAAAGACTGGTTCATAGAAAATAAATACTGGAGATGACCTCAAAATTTTTCTAAGTTATATGTCTAAAATTCTGCATATTAAATGTATTTAGAACAAAGAGAATCTCTTCTGCTTTGCTGTAATAGACCCAGGTATCCTTTACAGTATTAAAACCAATTTAACTATTCTATATTTCTACCTTTATTCTGAAATGTTAAGTTTCAGGAGAATTAAGAAATACTATTTTTGTTAATATAATTAGGGTGATATGAATAAGTTTAATCAGATCTCCTAATTCAATTATATTTTCAGCTATGGTAGAATTTCTGTTTATTACTGATCATGGTAGAAAGGATTAATAACTTTGTTACAAGCTAGTAATACTCAGGTCTATGGATTTCACTCTTAACACCACACTCCTCAGAAGTAGTGAGAAAGTAGCTAATGTTTTTTCAGCTTTTTAAAAAAATTATGAAAGAATACTTTAATGAACCCGCGTGCCCATCACTCACTATCATCAGTACATGGCCAGTTGTGTTTCATCTATACCCCTACCACTCTACTGTGTACCACAATGGGTTATTTTGATAGCTACTGCTCTTCGTAGTCTGATGTTATGTTGTTTTACAAGCTATTTTAAAAAATTAGTTTTTCTCCCACAGAAACAAAACGTAGAATCTTAAAGAAATTTAGAAAATGCAGAAGAATAAGAAGAGGGAAGATAATCTTTTAGTCTTTTATCTTAATACAATAGTCTTACTACAGTAAGACAACTGATATTAGCAAGTTGGTATATTTTTTACATTTTCTCTTTAAACTTGTCTTATAGCTTTAAAAAAAATAGAGGTGTAAAACTAAGGTGTGATTTTTGAACCCTTTTCCCTTCACATCATTCTTTTTCTGTAAATAACACTTTTAACAATGGCTAATTAATACTCTAAGCTCTGCTATTGATGCATTTAGATTATTTTCAGTTCTGAGTTTTTACATAATTCCCATTCAAGAATTACCTGTTTAGATAGACAAAACTTTCTTGTGGATATATAATTAAAAGCTCCTAAAATGGAAATTGGGAGGTAGGTCAGGTCTTTTTGAGATCCCGTTCTCACTTCTCTGAAACAAATACTTCTCTTTTGGGCCTACCTTATCAGCAAATAACCCTGCACATAATTTCAGAATTCATGTTTTGAATATTCCTAGTATAATATATTGGTGTTAATCATTGTTAATGGACTAAAAGGGTGTTTTTTTATCCTGCCATTAGATTAATCTAATTAATCTAATTGGAAATACTTATAATACAGTTTTTTAATTGAATTGGTCTAGACTAAAATTGCGGGTGCCTCCTACTACTCGTAATTTATTAAAACTCTATAAAAGCTCATGTGACTTCTTTGTGTTTTTGGATGTTTGGGAGCCATCCTATAGGCTTGTGGTCATACCACATCTTTTATAAGGTATTCTAGCTATATGTAAAATACCATAGTTTAATCTTTGGTATATGAAAATGTATAAATTTCTATTCATATCATCATATGGCTCTTACTACTTTATTATTTTTTTTATTTTTATTTTTTGTAGATAATTATTTTTTATTGAAGGGTAGTTGACACACAGTATTACATTAGATTAGTTTCAGGTGTACAACATAGTGATTCAACATTTATATACATGACAATTCTAGGTACAAGCTATCACCACACCAAGCTGTTACAGTATCTTCACTATATTCATTACATCCCGGTTACTTATTATTTTACCATTGGAAGTGTATACTTTTTTTTTTTTTTTTTTTGTGAGGGCATCTCTCATATTTATTGATCAAATGGTTGTTAACAACAATAAAATTCTGTATAGGGGAGTCAGTGCTCAATGCACAATCATTAATCCACCCCAAGCCTAGTTTTCGTCAGTCTCCAATCTTCTGAGGCATAACAAACAAGTTCTTACATGGAGAACAAATTCTTACATAGTGAATAATTTCTTACATGGTGAACAGTACAAGGGCAGCCATCACAGAAACCTTCGACTTTGCTCATGCATTATGAACTATAAACAGTCGGTTCAAATATGAATACTCATTTGGTTTTTATACTTGATTTATATGTGGATACCACATTTCTCTCTTTATTATTATTATTTTTAATAAAATGCTGAAGTGGTAGGTAGATACAAGATAAAGGTAGAAAACATAGTTTAGTGTTGTAAGAGAGCAAATGTAGATGATCAGGTGTGTGCCTGTAGACTATGTGTTAATCCAAGCTAGACAAGGGCAATAAAACATCCACGTATGCAGAAGATTTCTCTCAGAACAGGGGGGGTGAGGTTCTAAGCCTCACCTCTGTTGATCCCCAATTTCTCACCTGATGGCCCCCCTGCGACTGTGCCTGTCTTAGGTTGTTCCTCCCTTGAGGAATCTTACCCGTCTCTGGCTAACCAGTCATCTTCCGGGGCCATACAGGGAAATGTAAAGTTGGTAAGTGAGAGAGAAGCCTTATTGTTTGAAATGGTTAGCTTTTTATTTCTTTGCATATTTATGCCCTGTAGCTTCTATGCCCAGCATTTGTCTTGAGGTCTCTTTACCACTTGGAAGAATTATGATACTCGGTAAATTTGATATGAGGCACGAATTCTATTTAAGGGTTGTAATTAGGAAGGAAGAAGAAAAGCTATAGAAGTAGCAGGCGGAAGAAAACATGGGAAGACTGATTATTTCTTTGACATATCTTCTTGTAGAGTAACTTCAGCATGTATAGGTTTTAAGCTACTACTTAAATTGCGCACACACATTAACATAATAGGAGTATAGTTACATAACCAAAGCATACCTGTAATTACCAGCCATCTCCAGTGAAACCAAGAAAACCAGTTAGGCACCTTAGGCATTTGTGAAAACTTATCTATGATATGATGGATATTGTCCAACTGAACTTGAACAGTCTGAGAGAAATCAGACAAATTAAAACAACCCATTCCTGGGGACTGTTCACATCCCATATGTTCTTTTAACAGTAAATAGTCTGTAGTTGTAAGATTTTGGAGCACTACAACTTGCACTTCTCCTAATTCTTGATTGAGTTCCAACAGTATAGATCCAGTCAAATTTGTTGTTTTACTGTATGCACAGGCCAGCTTAGATATCTCCTTCCTCATTCCCATGGCAAGTCCAGGAACTGGTGGGATGAGTGCATCTACAGCTGTAGCAGTGCATGGATCTTTGTTGGGGTTTTTTGATGATCATCTTCTGGCATGAGTCTTCTAGAGAGTGCTGCTGTTGGAAGTTCTTTTTCATATCGTATCTTAGTTCATTTTCTGGGTAGCCCAATTAGGCTTTGATCCTCTGTATAAACACAAACAGACCCTTTGCCTACACTTTTATATGCCCTTTATACTCTTGTGTAGAACTCACTGGAGGTTACCACACAGGAACTGCCCTTTTTTTTTTTTTTTTGGTATCACTAATCTACACTTACATGACAAATACTATGTTTACTAGGCTCTCCCCTATACCAGGTCCCCCCTATAAACCCCTTTACAGTCACTGTTCATCAGCATAGCAAAATGTTGTAGAATCCCTACTTGCCTTCTCTGTGTTGTACAGCCTTCCCTTTTCTCCTACCCCCCCATGCATGCTAATCTTAATACCCCCCTACTTCTCCCCCCCTTGTCCCTACCTACCCATCCATCCTCCCCAGTCCCTTTCCCTTTGGTACCTGTTAGTCCATTCTTGAGTTCTGTGATTCTGCTGCTGTTTTGTTCCTTCAGTTTTTCCTTTGTTCTTATATTCTACAGATAAGTGAAATCATTTGGTATTTCTCTTTCTCCACTTGGCTTGTTTCACTGAGCATAAAACCCTCCAGCTCCATCCATGTTGCTGCAAATGGTTGGATTTGCCCTTTTCTTATGGCTCAGTAGTATTCCATTGTGTATATGTACCACATCTTCTTTATCCATTCATCTATCGATGGACATTTAGGTTGCTTCCAATTCTTGGCTATTGTAAATAGTGCTGCGATAAACATAGGGGTGCACTGGTTTTTCTCAAACTTGATTGCTGCATTCTTAGGGTAAATTCCTAGGAGTGGAATTCCTGGGTCAAATGGTAGGTCTGTTTTGAGCATTTTGATGTACCTCCATACTGCTTTCCACAATGGTTGAACTAACTTACATTCCCACCAGCAGTGTAGGAGGGTTCCCCTTTCTCCACAGCCTCACCAACATTTGTTGTTGTTTGTCTTTTGGATGGCGGCCATCCTTACTGGTGTGAGGTGATACCTCATTGTAGTTTTAATTTGCATTTCTCTGATAATTAGCGATGTGGAGCATCTTTTCATGTGTCTGTTGGCCATCTGTATTTCTTTTTTGGAGAACTGTCTGTTCAGTTCCTCTGCCCATTTTTTAATTGGGTTATTTGTTTTTTGTTTGTTGAGGCGTGTGAGCTCTTTATATATTCTGGACGTCAAGCCTTTATCGGATGTGACATTTTCAAATATATTCTCCCATACTGTAGGGTTCCTTTTTGTTCTATTGATGGTGTCTTTTGCTGTACAGAAGCTTTTCAGCTTAATATAGTCCCACTTGTTCATTTTTGCTGTTGTTTTCCTTGCCCGGGGAGATATGTTCAAGAAGAGGTCACTCATGTTTATGTCTAAGAGGTTTTTGCCTATGTTTTCTTCCAAGAGTTTAATGGTTTCATGACTTACATTCAGGTCTTTGATCCATTTAGAGTTTACTTTTGTATATGGGGTTAGACAATGGTCCAGTTTCATTCTCCTACATGTAGCTGTCCAGTTTTGCCAGCACCATCTGTTGAAGAGACTGTCATTTCGCCATTGTATGTCCATGGCTCCTTTATCAAATATTAATTGACCATATGTGTCTGGGTTAATGTGTGGATTCTCTAGTCTGTTCCATTGGTCTGTGGCTCTGCTCTTGTGCCAGTACCAAATTGTCTTGATTACTATGGCTTTATAGTAGAGCTTGAAGTTGGGGAGTGAGATCCCCCCTACTTTATTCTTCTTTCTCAGGATTGCTTTGGCTATTCGGGGTCTTTGGTGCTTCCATATGAATTTTTGAATTATTTGTTCCAGTTCATTGAAGAATGTTGCTGGTAGTTTCATAGGGATTGCATCAAATCTGTATATTGCTTTGGGCAGGATGGCCATTTGACGATAATAATTCTTCCTAGCCAAGAGCATGGGATGAGTTTCCATCTGTTAGTGTCCCCTTTAATTTCTCTTAAGAGTGACTTGTAGTTTTCAGAGTATAAGTCTTTCACTTCCTTGGTTAGGTTTATTCCTAGGTATTTTATTTTTTTTGATGCAATTGTGAATGGAGTTGTTTTCCTGATTTCTCTTTCTGTTGGTTCATTGTTAGTGTATAGGAAAGCCACAGATTTCTGTGTGTTGATTTTGTATCCTGCAACTTTGCTGTATTCCGATATCAGTTCTAGTAGTTTTGGGGTGGAGTCTTTAGGGTTTTTTATGTACAGTATCATGTCATCTGCAAATAGTGACAATTTAACTTCTTCTTTACCAATCTGGATTCCTTGTATTTCTTTGTTTTGTCTGATTGCCGTGGCTAGGACCTCCAGTACTATGTTAAATAACAGTGGAGAGAGTGGGCATCCCTGTCTAGTTCCTGATCTCAGAGGAAATGCTTTCAGCTTCTCGCTGTTCAATATAATGTTGGCTGTGGGATTATCATAGATGGCCTTTATTATGTTGAGGTACTTGCCCTCTATTCGCATTTTGCTGAGAGTTTTTATCATGAATGGATGTTGAACTCTGTCAAATGCTTTTTCAGCATCTATGGAGATGATCATGTGGTTTTTGTCTTTCTTTTTGTTGATGTGGTGGATGATGTTGATGGACTTTCGAATGTTGTACCATCCTTGCATCCCTGGGATGAATCCCACTTGGTCATGGTGTATGATGCTTTTGATGTATTTTTGAATTCGGTTTGCTAATATTTTGTTGAGCATTTTTGCATCTACGTTCATCAGGGATATTGGTCTGTAGTTTTCTTTTTTGGTGGGGTCTTTGCCTGGTTTTGGTATTAGGGTGATGTTAGCTTCATAGAATGAATTTGGGAGTATCCCCTCCTCCTCTATTTTTTGGAAAACTCTAAGGAGAATGGGTATTATGTCTTCCCTGTATGTCTGATAAAATTCCGAGGTAAATCCATCTGGCCTGGGGGTTTTGTTCTTTGGTAGTTTTTTGATTACCGCTTCATTTTCATTGCTGGTATTTGGTCTGTTTAGATTTTCTGTTTCTTTCTGGGTCAGTCGTGGAAGGTTGTATTTTTCCAGGAAGTTGTCCATTTCTCCTAGGTTTCCCAGCTTGTTAGCATATAGGTTTTCATAGTATTCTCTAATAATTCTTTGTATTTCTGTGGGGTCCGTCGTGATTTTTCCTTTCTCGTTTCTGATTCTGTTGATGTGTGTTGACTCTCTTTTCCTCTTAATAAGTCTGGCTAGAGGCTTATCTATTTTGTTTATTTTCTCGAAGAACCAGCTCTTGGTTTCATTGATTTTTGCTATTGTTTTATTCTTCTCAATTTTATTTATTTCTTCTCTGATCTTTATTATTTCCCTCCTTCTGCTGACCTTAGGCCTCATCTGTTCTTCTTTTTCCAATTTCGATAATTCTGACATTTGACCATTTATTTGGGATTGTTCTTCCTTTTTTAAATATGCTTGGATTGCTATATACTTTCCTCTTAAGACTGCTTTGGCTGCATCCCACAGAAGTTGGGGCTTAGTGTTGTTGTTGTCATTTGTTTCCATATATTGCTGGATCTCCATTTTGATTTGGTCATTGATCCATTGATTATTTAGGAGCGTGTTGTTAAGCCTCCATGTGTTTGTGAGCCTCTTTGCTTTCTTTGTACAGTTTATTTCTAGTTTTATGCCTTTGTGGTCTGAAAAGTTGGTTGGTAGGATTTCAGTCTTTTGGAATTTTCTGAGGCTCTTTTTGTGGCCTAGTATGTGGTCTATTCTGGAGAATGTTCCATGTGCACTTGAGAAGAATGTATATCCTGTTGCTTTTGGATGTAGAGTTCTATAGATGTCTATTAGGTCCATCTGCTCTACTGTGTTGTTCAGTGCTTCCGTGTCCTTACTTATTTTCTGCCCAGTGGATCTATCCTTTGGGGTGAGTGGTGTGTTGAAGTCTCCTCGAATGAATGCATTGCAGTCTATATCCCCCTTTAGTTCTGTTAGTATTTGTTTCACATATGCTGGTGCTCCTGTGTTGGGTGCATATATATTTAGAATGGTTATATCCTCTTGTTGGACTGAGCCCTTTATCATTATGTAGTGTCGTTGTTTTATCTCTTGTTACTTTCTTTGTTTTGAAGTCTATTTTGTCTGATATTAGTACTGCAACCCCTGCTTTCTTCTCGCTGTTGTTTGCTTGAAATATGTTTTTCCATCCCTTGACTTTTAGTCTGTACATGTCTTTGGGTTTGAGGTGAGTTTCTTGTAAGCAGCATATAGATGGATCTTGCTTTTTTATCCATTCTATTACTCTATGTCTTTTGATTGGTGCATTCAGTCCATTAACATTTAGGGTGACTATTGAAAGATATCTACTTATTGCCATTGCAGGCTTTACATTTGTGGTTACCAAAAGTTCAAGGTTAGCCTCTTTAGTATCTTACTGCCTAAGTTAGCTTGCTTATTGAGCTGTTATATACACTGTCTGGAGATTCTTTTCTTCTCTCCCTTCTTATTCCTCCTCCTCGATTCTTCATATGTTGGGTGTTTTGTGCTGTGCTCTTTCTAGGAGTGCTCCCATCTAGAGCAGTCCCTGTAAGATGTTCTGTAGAAGTGGTTTGTGGGAAGCAAATTCCCTCAGCTTTTGTTTGTCTTGGAATTGTTTAATCCCACAGTCATATTTGAATGATAGTCGTGCTGGATTCAGTATCCTTGGTTCAAGGCCCTTCTGTTTCATTGTATTAAATATATCATGCCATTCTCTTCTGGCCTGTAGGGTTTCTGTCGAGAAGTCTGATGTTAGCCTGGTGGGTTTTCCTTTATAGGTGACCCTTTTCTCTCTAGCTGCCTTTAACACTCTTTCCTTGTCCTTGATCCTTGCCAGTTTAATTATTATGTGTCTTGATGTTGTCCTCCTTGGATCCTTTCTGTTGGGGGTTCTGTGTATTTCCGTGGTCTGTTTGATTATTTCCTCCCCCAGTTTGGGGAATTTTTCAGCAATTATTTCTTCTAAGATACTTTCCATCTCTTTTCCTGTCTCTTCTTCTTCTGGTACCCCTATAATACAGATATTGTTCCTTCTGGATTGGTCACACAGTTCTCTTAACATTGTTTCATTCCTGGAGATCCTTTTATCTCTTTCTCTATGTCAACTTCTATGCGTTCCTGTTCTCTGGTTTCAATTCCATCAATGGCCTCTTGCATCCTATCCATTCTGCTTATAAACCCTTCCAGAGTTTGTTTCATTTCTGTGATCTCCTGGCATCTGTGATCTCCCTCCGGACTTCATCCCATTTCTCTTGCGTATTTCTCTGCATCTCTGTCAGCATGTTTATGATTCTTATTTTGAATTCTTTGTCAGGAAGACTGGTTAGGTCTGTCTCCTTCTCTGGTGTTGTCTCTGTGATCTTTGTCTGCCTGTAGCTTTCCCTTTTCATGGTGATAGGAATAGTTTGCAGAGCTGGGACGAGTGACGGCTGGAAGAACTTCCCTTCTTGTTGGTTTGTGGCCCTCCTGTCCTGGGAGAACAGCGACCTCTAGTGGCTTGTGCTGTGCAGCTGCGCGCACACAGGGTTTCTGCTTCCTGCCCGGCTGCTAAGGAGTTTATCTCCGCTGTTGCTGTGGGTGTGGCCTGGTTCGGGCCTCTGCTCCAAAGTGGTGGAGTCGCGTTGGAGGGGGAGCAGCCTGGAGGCTATTTATCTCCTCCATAAGGGGCCTCCCTGCTCCCTGCAGCCCAAGGGGTTAGGGTACCCAGAGATCCCCAGATTCCCTACCTGTGGATTAAGTGTCCCACCCTGCCCCTTTAAGACTTCCAAAAAGCTCCCTCAAAACAAAACAACGACCACAAAAAAAAAAAAAAAAAAAAGTGGCCACTCGTTTTTGTTTATTCTCCGGCACCACCCTCAGGCATCTCTTCACTGGTCTTTCTGCCCTGTTTCCCTAGTATTGGGGGCCCTATCCCTTTAAGACTTCCAAAAAGCGCTCGCCAAAACAAAACAGCAAAAAAGAAAGAAAAATGGTCGCGTGCTTTTCTTATGTCCTCCGGCACCCGGCCTCCGGTGCCTGCTCACTGTTCTTGCTGCCCTGTTTTCCCAGTATCGAGGGCCCTGCACTCTGGCCCGGATGGCTGGGGCTGGGTGTTCGGCAGTCCTGGGCTCCGTCTCCCTCCCGCTCTGCCTGCTCTCCTCCCGCCGTGAGCTGGGGGGGAGGGGCGCTCGGCTCCCGCGGGGCCGGGGCTTGTATCTTACCCCCTTCATGAGGTGCTGGGTTCTCTCAGGTGCGGATGTGGTCTGGATGTTGTCATGTGTCCTCTGGTCTTTATTCTAGGAAGGGTTCTCTTTTTTGTATTTTCATAGATATATGTGGTTTTGGGAGGAGATTTCCGCTACTCTACTCATGCCGCCATCTTGGCTCCACCTCGGCTCTTACTACTTTTAATTAAAAATTTTATATTTTCAAAAATCTTTGTGTTTATGTATTATTCCAATTTGTTAAATTAATTTCCTCAATTTCCCACATTATTGTCCTAAATTCTTGACTAAAATATCAGAGTCCTTTGTTAAGAATGAATACAATAAATACTTTCAAACCTTATATGAGTTTTTCTACAACGAAAGTTAATCTTTAAATTGAATTGTTATGTAATGGTTGTGAATAGTCTGAGAAAAGAAACAAAGTACAATTTACTGACCAACCCAATACATGAAGAGCTACAGGCCTCAGTACAGATACTATTTAACATTTTTATTTAACATCACAACTAGGATTGGTAGTATTTGACCCTCATTTACATTCACAGTGTTGCTGAGCAATGAGGGGCCATTATCATCACCATTTCACTGAGGTACAAGGAGGGTTAAGCAAACTGCTCAAATCACACAGGTAGTGATTGATAGGTGACCTTGGGTCCACAGTTACAGCCCAGATGTCGTAGATGAGTTTGGGTTGTTACATGTAATGCACACTAGGCTGACGGATAATGGATTAAGGCTCAGGAAAATTCTTAATGGTCATGTTCACTAGGTTCTTGAATATGATATTAAACAGAAGTAACACAGATTTTTCAGGCATGTCCTTAGATTTCAGGAGTAATAAAAACAAAGTCACCTGTGCCCCTTTAAAATATGTCCTTTTGTGTCTGTGACAATGGGCTATACAAACAATGATTCAACCCACTTACTCTGCCCATAGAGTCTCATTCTCTAGTTCCTTATTGAATACCAGAAGATGTTCAGTGTGGCTAATTATATAGATGTTTGTATATCAATTAAACACTTTTTCACACTTTGAACTATTTCAGACTTACAGGAAAATTTATAGAGGATAATGTAATGAACACTCACATCCTCCCTTTCTAACATGTCAAGTGTAAACTTTTTTCAGAAGTGACTGTTCTAACTATCTCACAGGGGTACCATAAAGCTACAGGTAGGTGATGGAAGAGGAAGAATTTTATAAGATGGTAAAGATAAAGTTCTAAGTCAATACAAGATGATATTTCTAATTGCTTTATATTTTGAAAGCATAATACCTTCTTCAGATAAATTGTGTCAGTGTAAAGAACACAAAGTGATTAGTGCCTTTTTTTTTACGCTAGTAATGTTTTTAAGGTAACAACAGTTTTATCCTGTTTCATTGTCTGTTTTTAGAGAAGTAGCTGATTTTCAGCTTTCTGTGGATTCTCTATTAGAAAACAACAATGACCACCCAAGACAGGATATTCAAGTTCAAGCCACAAGACTGGCAGAGAAGGTACTTTAGCACTATTATCTTTTTTTGATATTATAATAAACTTACTGTCTTAAAAATATTCTTCAAGCTATATCAGCCATAATGAATTTAATAGTGTTTCTTTGTTCAAGGCACCTTAGAAAATATAACTTGAATTCATTTTAGCCATGTACTTACTGTAAGGTTAGGACGAGTTTTCAAATTAATTACAAGGTATTCCTCTTGAGCTGACATTGTTCAATTTTTAGATTCACTACTTACAAGAGGACTGAAGTGTTAATTAAATTTACAGACTGAAGCTGGATGGACTTCTGAATTTAGAGAGCAGGCTTGATAAATTAGAGCAGTGGGTTGCAGTTTTTAAAGTGAGATTCTGAGAATAAAAGAAAAAATGATTAGATGTCAATAGGATCATGATTGCAGAGAAGCAGCGGTTAGATGATTTAATAAACCTCTTTCATTTCTAATTTCTCTGATGGGGTTTGTATCTAAAAGAGGAATTGAAAGGATTGTAGAGAATGACCAAATCTAAATTGTTAGTGTAATACCTACCATCAGAAAAGGTAAGTTTTTTAAAGATAGGGTTTATACAGGTGACTGAGAGAAGTTATTGGGCACACTGAAAAATTGGAATAATGTCAGTCACTATCATAGAACATGTTTACAGAACTAATTTGATAAAGGGTCTTTAGTAGTTGATTAAATAATTTTAGTCATAAAAATCATCCCATATTTTTATCAAGAAGTACACGAGGAGAAGAATTATCCTAATTACTCTCTTTAGTCTCTTTCCGCCATCTCCACTGAGTTCTCAGAAACAAAGATTAGTGGCTCTTCCTTGACAGTAAGTATTTCTTCAAGTGCCTTGGGTATCTCAGGTACTTTGAACATCTAGTTGGTTAAAATGTTAAGGCCCATTCACTAAAGACAATTTTAAAATCTATTTTCACATTAGGCATTGGTGCAGGCATGTTAGCATAGGCCTCAACACAGTGTCCTGTGCCATGGCTCTTATAAAGACGTGTGAGATAAAAGGAGTTCATTGCATGTTGGGGTACATAGGATGGGGGTAAAATACTTTCTTCCATGTTAGTTGGGGAATGTGAGGTGAGGGAATGGGAAAGATGAAGAGACTGTGAACCCAGAATAGTGTTCTACTCAGGAAAACAAGAACTGAATACAGAATAGCTTTCTAATCAGGAAAAGAAGAAAATGTGTTTACCCAAATACAGTGAAGAATTGAAGAGACTGGCTAAGTCCCAGGACCAGATATGCTGTGAGAGATGATGTACCCACTGCCATTGGATGCCAATTTGATGGGATCAGAACTGCAAATCTCATCAGGCCTATTTTATCTTTTCAGCTAAAATGTGATACAGTGGTGAGTGAAATCAGCACTGGTCAAGGGACTGTAAATTTCAAAATAAACAGAGAACTTTTAACAAAGGTAAGAACGGGTTATGTTCCAGCTGTTGTACCTTCAGTCTCTCCGTCTGCTTTAGGTATGGGATTTTCCTCCAGTTCTTAAACTTACTATTCCTCCTCTTGTCTCCAAACCTTTGCACATTCTGATCCCTCTGCCTGGTTGCCACCCCACATTAACTTAATCCTTCAGATCTTTATACTTCCTGGACAGTGCCGTTCTGACCCCTTCATTTTTCTGCTCTCATAACATGGTATTTGTCTCCTTGGCAGAACTTACCTAGTTGATATTTTACATTCCTTTTATTTGATCAATGCCTGTTGTCGTTTGAACTCTAATTCCCACTAGGGCTTATAGCATCTGTTTTTCTCACTCTTGGGTCCCCAGTTCTGAGCACAGTGCCTAGCATGCAGTAGGTGCGAGATAACTATCATTGAGTGAATTAATGGACTCTGTACTGAATATAAGAAAAGTACTGCTGGTTTCTGCTTTCTGGTAGCTTACAATCTGTTGGAAGCATAGATTTATAAGAAGAAACCCTAAAACAAAAATTCTTTTAATAAAAATATTAAAACAAACAAAAAGATGATTGATACTATAAGCATAAGATCAGAAGTGGAGAAATCAGGATGGCCTGAGGCATCCGATGAGTCACGTAGTATTGGATCACTTGTGAGTGAGACTGTGGGTGAAAAGTAATCCTTGATAGGCAGTGATGTGAGATCTTTTATTGAGAGTTCATCTCAATTGAACTTTAAAATTTATCATATTACATACTTGGATCTACTTTTTTTTAAGAAATACATACCATATTGACTTGGTTAGGCTTGGTAAATGCTGCAGTATTGAATTAAAAATAATTATAAAACCAAAATTTCTAATAACATAGTTTCTCACCAGGGTTATTGAATTTACAGGTATTTGTGCATCAGCTCTATAATTCTTCTGAAGGAGTGTTAGTGTTTCATGCTTTTGTCTATCTTTGAACATGTTCCTTTTAACTTTTTAAATTTCCACTTCCAGGTAAGTTCACCAAAATCAGCCCCAAGAATGAGTAGGAAATTTGTTTTGAGCTTGTTAAAAATTGTATATATAACCTGCTGGTCTCTTGATGACATTTCATGTCAACTTAGCAAACCAGTGAGTCTAATTTACCATTTTTAAATAAATGACTCTTTCTTTCAGTTACTATCTCAAGTCTTATGAGGCAGTTTGCCAAAATGCCCACCAAGCTTTAGGCTACTTGATAGGCAGAATATTATACATTTTTTGTTTTCCCTGAGATAGTAAAGTGTACTATAGTAGATGGAATTTGCCTTTACAGCCAACTTAGCTGAAAGATATGTGGTTTGTATATCGAGAAATGCATATATTTCCTTAACAATTTAAAATTCCAATGGCCATGCCACAGACACATGAAAAGGTGCTCAACATCAGTAATCAGCATGAAAATGCCAATCAAAACCACAGCAAGATATCACCTCTCACCAGTCACAATGTCTGTTATCTAAAAGACAAATAACAAGTGTTGGTGAGGATGTGGAGAAAAAGGGAGCCCTCCTACACTGTTGGTGGGAATGTAAATTGGTGCAGCCACTATGGAAAGCAGTATGGAGGTTCCTCAAAAAACTAAAAATAGAAATATCATATGACCCAATAATTCTACTTCTAGAAATTTACCCAAAGAAAACAAAATCTCTTATTCAAAAAGATTTATGCACCCCTATATTTATTGCCACATTATTTACAATGGCCAGGATATGGAAGCAACTGAAGTGTCCATCGATAGATGAATGGATAAAGATGCAGTACATATATACACAATGGAATATTATTCGGCCATAAAAAGGAAAATAATCTTGACATTTGTGACATGGTTGGACCTAGAGGGTATTATGCTAAGTGAAACAGATTAAACAGAAAAAGACAAATATATGATTTCACTTATACGTGGAATCCAGAAAACAAAATAAATAGACTCAGCAGACACAGAATAGACTGGTGGTTGCTATAAGGAAGGGAGGGAGGGGGATGGGTCAAATAGATGAAGGGGAAAAACAAATCAGTGAGAATGTTTGATACCTTGATCTGGGTGATGGTTACATTAGTGTGTACATATGTCAAAATTCATCAAGCTGTACACTTAAGATTTGTGTATTTTATTGTATGTACCTCAATTTAAAAAGGAAAATATTTCAGTGGCCTTAAATTTTCAGGCTTTATTACAATTAACAAACTATGAGATTTTCTTTGGTTTAAGGATGCCCACTAGCTTGCTTAATGAAAACATTTCCAAGTACTTCTCAATTGACAATGGAGGGACAAGAGTTACGGCTTTGAGAATTAGCTATTCTTTCTCACAAAAATGCAGCCTTGATGATCTGCATTTTAGTGTGATTTTATTAAGAAAACAAGCAGATTGTTCATAGTAGCCCTGCTCAGTGTCACAGTAAAGATACATCCTAGAGTAGTGAACATACATAGTCTGAAAAGGGGGTATTGAATGTGCCTGTTATAAGTTAAAATTTTTGTACAAAAATTCTTGTTTGCTCAAGGCTTAATTTCTTCTACATCTGGCTCCGTTATTTTCAGGCCTTAGACAGTGGTCGTTTGCATTTCCAATGAATTTTTTAGATCACATCAAGAAAAAAAATCGAACCCTCCATATGACAGTTAAAAAACTTTTTCTTTTTAACATTTTAAAGTTATTAAGATTGACATGTAGCCAGTGATCTATGTCCACAGCTTCTCAGAGATGTACAAATTTGTCGTAGCTTATATATGTACAAACAGCCTTGCAGAAAACACATCCATTCATGCATTGTAACTGCATTATTAGCACTGGCCTCTCCGGGATGATTGAATGTTAGCTTAAGTTTGGATTGCTAATAGCGACTTAAAATGTCTTCATATAAATCATCCTCCAAGGTAGAAGGCTATATTGTAAAATAAAAGGCAATAGGAACCATCCGATCTATGGGACTAGCTAATTTTTCAAAGCTATAAGTTGGTATGACCAGTTGATACATTGTAAAGAACTATCGCTTTGGTACCAAACTTTTACTTGTCAGTAGCTTACAGATGACTTTTAAGGGAAGTTGTTACTTCAAATAATAGTTAATTAAGTTTAGGGGAGAAAAGAAAGAAAATATAATGTTAACTAAATAGGAAGAAGCAAACAAAATCCTGTTTTTGGGGAGTGCTTTAAAAATGCACAATGGATAACATTTTTATTTCACAGGTATACATGCATTTTATTTGCCAAATTCAACTTGTATGCTCTACCAAAACTTCAGGAAAAAAAGAAAAAGAGATACTCATTTAAATAGCTCTGATTCTACTGATTATTTCTGCCAACAGGCAGTAGATGCATTCAAGTCATGTGTAGTGTCAATTGGCCAGGCACATGGATAGAATGAATGATTAAGTACTTTTCAACTATTGCCCAAAGAACCGACTAGACAAATGCGTAGTGGTAGCTTCCTTAGAAATACCAGTGAGAGCTGTAGAGAAATACCTACCAACAAAGAGTTAAATAAAATGACAAAAACCATTCACAGAAAAAAGTGATGGCAATATGCAAAGTACCAGCCATTCAGAATATTCATTAATTTCTAAAGAATTCCAAAAAGTGAAACCTTTGACAGATTTAATTTCTGGTTATAAAACTCTTAGGCACCTATACTTATATTAATGAGTACATCTTATATTTAAATGTAATTATTGATGCAGAGATGGGCCTGTAGCTTATTCATCTATTGAAATATCAGGGAACTTTACTAGGTCACTGACATTCTGTAGTTAAAAGCTTTCTAATTTAATAAACTTACTGCTTATTATTTGCTAAGGACTGAAATCTAAAGATAAAATGATCCTGCCCTCAAGGAATTTGTGATCGAAAAGAAAAGCATAAAAAATATCACAGTGTAATGTGTGATGATTATGGTAAGTGCAGAGTAATACAATGGAGGCGTGTATAAGCTGCAACAGAGTGTAGAGAAGTACACAGATGTCTATCTTGATGAAAGTGGAGGTAACCTTGAATTGGGATAAAAACAAAGAAGCATATACCTGGGAAATACACAGGCAGGCATTCTAAGCAGAGGGGACAGATCGGCCAGAGTATAAGCAGTCAAGAACATGGCATTGCCTGGAAATCAGCAGGTGACTGAGTATGGTTTGCACATAGAATGGCATGGGGAGGAAATGAAATTACACAGCGTGAGGGGCCTTACATGCTTTGCATAAAAATTCAGCTTTTTCCTATGTCATTATTTTCCATAGATGTGTTTTATATACCACAGGTAGCACATGAGTGGATTTTGGCGTGACATTAATGAAGTTTATTCATTTTAATAGTTACATATTTATTATAAGAAAAAAACTGGAGGCGGAGCCAACATGGCGGCGTGAGTAGGACAGTGGAAATCTCCTCCCAAAAACATATATACTTTTGAAAATACAACAAACACAACTAGCCCTAAAAGAGAGACCAGAAGACGCAGGACAGTGGCCAGACTGCAGCTACACTAGCGAGAACCCAGCGACTGGTGAAAGGGGTGAGATACAAGCCCCGGCCCTGCGGGACCCGAGCGCCCATCCCCCCAGTTCCCGGCGGGAGAAGAATAGGCAGAGCGGGAGGGAGACGGAGCCCAGGACTGCCGAACACCCAGCCCCAGCCATCCGGGCCAGAGCGCAGACACAGTACGTGCCCAGGGGGCCCTGGATACTGGGGGAACAGGGAGTAAGACCTCTGAGCGGGTGCCGAAGCTGATGCCCCTGTGACAAAGAAAAGCGGGGGCTTTTTGAAAGTCTTAAAGGGACAGGGACTTAACAGCTTGACGGAAACAACCCAGGTCACAGTACAGCAGCTGGAAATTACAGGGAAAACCGGGTGCACTAACCCCCTGGGCAACAGCTCTGAGACCCCTCACGGAGGCAAACAGTCAAGCAGCTCCCCCATCCATTACCCCACCGGGCGCTGCGAAAGCAGAGAAGCAGCCTGAGACAAATTCCGCCCACAGAAAGGGAAATTTCTCCCTTCCGGCCAGGCAAGACACAAAGACCCAGTCTACACGCAATTACCCAACAGAAGCCACTAGGGGTCGCAGTTGTCCCAGTAAAGAAAGGCCAGTAGCAAGTGAAAATTTTGGCCCTCCCAGCTGACAGTCAATAGCACCTGTCAACATAAAAAGGCAAAAAAATATGATCCAGACAAGACTAACCCAGACAGCTTCGGCATCTGCTACATCTTCCCCTGAGAAGGAATCTGGGGAGATAGATTTAGCCAGTCTTCCTGAAAAAGAATTCAAAACAAAAGTCATAACCATGCTGATGGACTTGCAGAGAAATATGCAAGAACTAAGGAAGGAGAATTCAGAAATAAAACAAGCTCTGGAAGGACTTCAAAACAGAATGGACAAGATGCAAGAGACCATTAATGGACTAGAAAACAGAGAACAGGAACGGAGAGAAGCTGATGCAGAGAGAGATAAAAGGATCTCCAGGAATGAAAGAATTTTAAGAGAGCTGAGTGATCAAACGAAAAGGAACAATATAAGAATCATAGGTATTCCAGAAGAAGTAGAGAGAGAAGAGGGGATAGAAAATGTCTTTGAAGAAATAATTGCTGAAAATTTCCCCAAACTAGGGGAATAAATGGCCTCTCAGACCACAGAGGTACACAGAACTCCCATGACAAGGGATCCAAGGAGGGCAACACCAAGACACATAATAATTAAAATGGCAAAGATCAAAGACAAGGACAAAGTATTACAAGCAACCAGAGAGAAAAAAAAGGTTACCTACAAAGGAAAACCTATCAGGCTATCATCAGACTTCTCAACAGAAACCCTACAGGCCAGAAGAGAATGGCATGATATACTTAATGCAATGAAACAGAAGGGCCTCGAACCAAGACTACTGTATCCAGCACGAATATCATTTAAATATGAAGGAGGGATTAAACAATTCCCAGACAAGCAAAAGTTGAGGGAATTTGCCTCCCACAAACCACCTCTACAGGGCATCCTACAGGGACTGCTCTAGATGGGAGCACTCCTAAAAAGAGCACACAACAAAACACCCAACATATGAAGAAGGGAGGAGGAGGAATAAGAAGGGAGAGAAATAATCATCAGACTGTGTTTATAATAGCTCAACAAGCGAGTTAAGTTAGACAGTAAGATAGTAAAGAAGCTAACCCTAAACCTTTGGTAACCACAAACTTAAAGCCTGCAATGGCAATAAATTCATACCTTTCAATAATCACCCTAAATGTAAATGGGCTGAATGCACCAATCAAAAGACACAGAGTAATAGAATGGATAAAAAAGCAAGATCCATCCATATGCTGCTTAAAAGAGACTCACCTCAAACCCAAAGACGCGCACAGACATAAAGTCAAGGGATGGAAAAAGATATTTCAAGCAAACAACAGAGAGAAGAAAGCAGGTGTTGCAATTCTGGTATCAGACAAAACAGACTTCAAAATAAAGAAAGTAACAAAAGACAAAGAAGGACATTACATAATGATAAAGGGCTCAGTCCATCAAGAGGATATAACCATTATAAATATATATGCACCCAATACAGGAGCACCAACATACCTGAAACAAATATTAATAGAACTAAAGGAGGAAATAGAATGCAACGCATTCATTCTAGGAGACTTCAACACACCACTCACTCCAAAGGACAGATCCACCAGACAGAAAATAAGTAAGGACACAGAGGCACTGAACACCACATTAGAACAGATGGACCTAATAGACATCTACAGAACTCTACATCCAAAAACAACAGGATACACGTTCTTCTCAAGTGCACATGGAACATTCTCCAGAATAGACCACATACTAGGACACAAAAAGAGCCTCAGTAAATTCCAAAAGATTGAAACCCTACCAACCAACTTTTCAGACCACAAAGGCATTAAACTAGAAATAAACTGTTCAAAGAAAGCAAAAAGGCTCACAAACACATGGAGGCTAAACAACACGCTCCTAAATAATCAATGGATCAATGACCAAATCAAAATGGAGATCCAGCAATATATGGAAACAAATGACAACAACAACACTAAGCCCCAACTTCTGTGGGACACAGCAAAAGCAGTATTAAGAGGAAAGTATATAGCAATCCAAGCATATTTAAAAAAGGAAGAGCAATCCCAAATGAACGGTCTAATGTCACAACTATCGAAATTGGAAAAAGAAGAACAAATGAGTCCTAAGGTCAGCAGAAGGAGGGACATAATAAAGATCAGAGAAGAAATAAATAAAATTGAGAAGAATAAAACAATAGCAAAAATCAATGAAACCAAGAGCTGGTTCTTCGAGAAAATAAACAAAATAGATAAGCCTCTAGCCAGACTTATTAAGAGGAAAAGAGAGTCAACACAAATCAACAGTATCAGAAACGAGAAAGGAAAAATCACGACGGACCCCGCAGAAATACAAAGAATTATTAGAGAATACTATGAAAACCTATATGCTAACAAGCTGGGAAACCTAAGAGAAATGGACAACTTCCTAGAAAAATACAACCTTCCAAGACTGACCCAAAAAGAAACAGAAAATCTAAACAGACCAATTACCAGCAATGAAATTGAAGCGGTAATCAAAAAACTACCAAAGAACAAAACCCCCGGGCCAGATGGATTTACCTCGGAATTTTATCAGACATACAGAGAAGACATAATAACCATTCTCCTTAAAGTTTTCCAAGAAATAGAAGAGGAGGGGATACTCCCAAACTCATTCTATGAAGCTAACATCACCCTAATACCAAAACCAGGCAAAGACACCACCAAAAAAGAAAACTACAGACCAATATCCCTGATGAACGTAGACGCAAAAATACTCAACAAAATTTTAGCAAACCGAATTCAAAAATACATCAAAACCATCGTACACCATGACCAAGTGGGATTCATCCCAGGGATGCAAGGATGGCACAACATTCGAAAGTCCATCAATATCATCCACCACATCAACAAAAAGAAAGACAAAAACCACATGATCATCTCCATAGATGCTGAAAAAGCATTTGACAAAGTTCAACATCCATTCATGATAAAAACTCTCAGCAAAATGGGAATAGAGGGCAAGTACCTCAACATAATAAAGGCCATCTATGAAAAACCCACAGCCAACATTATATTGAATAGCGAGAAGCTGAAAGCATTTCCGCTGAGATCGGGAACTAGACAGGGATGCCCACTCTCCCCACTGTTATTTAACATAGTACTGGAGGTCCTAGCCACGGCAATCAGACAAAACAAAAAAATACAAGGAATCCAGATTGGCAAAGAAGAAGTCAAACTGTCACTATTTGCAGATGACATGATACTGTACATAAAAAACCCTAAAGACTCCACCCCAGAACTACTAGAACTGATATCGGAATACAGCAAAGTTGCAGGATACAAAATCAACACACAGAAATCTGTGGCTTTCCTATATACCAACAATGAACCAACAGAAAGAGAAATCAGGAAAACAACTCCATTCACAATTGCATCAAAAAAAATAAAATACTTAGGAATAAACCTAACCAAAGAAGTGAAAGACTTATATTCTGAAAACTACAAGTCACTCTTAAAAGAAATTAAAGGGGACACTAACAGATGGAAACACATCCATGCTCTTGGCTAGGAAGAATTAATATCGTCAAAATGGCCATCCTGCCCAAGGCAATATACAGATTTGATGCAATCCCTATGAAACTACCAGCAACATTCTTCAATGAACTGGAACAAATAATTCAAAAATTCATATGGAAGCACCAAAGACCCCGAATAGCCAAAGCAATCCTGAGAAAGAAGAATAAAGTAGGGGGGATCTCACTCCCCAACTTCAAGCTCTACTATAAAGCCATAGTAATCAAGACAATTTGGTACTGGCACAAGAGCAGAGCCACAGACCAATGGAACAGACTAGAGAATCCAGACATTAACCCAGACATATATGGTCAATTAATATTTGATAAAGGAGCCATGGACATACAATGGCGAAATGACAGTCTCTTCAACAGATGGTGCTGGCAAAACTGGACAGCTACATGTAGGAGAATGAAACTGGACCATTGTCTAACCCCATATACAAAAGTAAACTCAAAATGGATCAAAGACCTGAATGTAAGTCACGAAACCATTAAACTCTTGGAAGAAAACATAGGCACGAACCTCTTAGACATAAACATGAGTGACCTCTTCTTGAACATATCTCCCCGGGCAAGGAAAACAACAGCAAAAATGAACAAGTGGGACTATATTAAGCTGAAAAGCTTCTGTACAGCAAAAGACACCATCAATAGAACAAAAAGGAACCCTACAGTATGGGAGAATATATTTGAAAATGACACATCCGATAAAGGCTTGACGTCCAGAATATATAAAGAGCTCACACGCCTCAACAAACAAAAAACAAATAACCCAATTAAAAAATGGGCAAAGGAACTGAACAGACGGTTCTCCAAAAAAGAAATACAGATGGCCAACAGACACATGAAAAGATGCTCCACATCGCTAATTATCAGAGAAATGCAAATTAAAACTACAATGAGGTATCACCTCACACCAGTAAGGATGGCTGCCATCCAAAAGACAAACAACAACAAATGTTGGCGAGGCTGTGGAGAAAGGGGAACCCTCCTACACTGCTGGTGGGAATGTAAACTTGTTCAACCATTGTGGAAAGCAGTTTGGAGGTACATCAAAATGCTCAAAACAGACATACCATTTGACCCAGGAATTGCACTCCTAGGAATTTACCCTAAGAATGCAGCAATCAAGTATGAGAAAGACCAGTGTACCCCTATGTTTATCGCAGCACTATTTACAATAGCCAAGAATTGGAAGCAACCTAAATGTCCATCGATAGATGAATGGATAAAGAAGATGTTGTACATATACACAATGGAATACTACTCAGCCATAAGAAAAGGGCAAATCCAACCATTTGCAGCAACATGGATGGAGCTGGAGGGTATTATGCTCAGTGAAACAAGCCAAGCAGAGAAAGAGAAATACCAAATGATTTCACTCATCTGTGGAATATAAGAACAAAGGAAAAACTGAAGGAACAAAACAGCAACAGAATCACAGAACTCAAGAATGGACTAACAGGTACCAAAGGGAAAGGGACTGGGGGGGATGGGTGGGTAGGGAGGGATAAGGGGGGGCAGAAAAAGAGGGGTATTAAGATTAGCATCCATAGCGGGGTGGGAGAAAGGGGAGGGCTGTACAACACAGAGAAGACAAGTAGTGATTCTACAACAGTTTGCTACGCTGATGGACAGTGACTGTAAAGGAGTATATAGGGGGGACCTGGTAGGGGAGAGCCTAGTAAACAAAGTATTCGTCATGTAAGTGTAGATTAATGATTAAAATAAATAAATAAATAAAAGCAGTTCCTATGTGGTGACCTCTAATGAGTTCTACACAATGATATAAAGGGCATATAAAAGTGTAGGCAAAGGGTCTGTTTGTGTTTATACAGAGGATCAAAGCCTAATTTGGCTACCCCAAAAATGAACTAAGATACGATATGAAAAAGAACTTCCAACATCAGCACTCTCGGGAAGACTCATGACAGAAGATGATCAGCAAAAAAAAAAAAACTCCAACAAAGATCCACGCACTGTCACAGGTGTAGATGCACTCATCCCACCAGTTCCTGGACTTGCCATGGGAATGAGGAAGGAGATATCTAAGCTGGCCTGTGCATACAGTAAAACAAAAATTGGACTGGATCTATACTGTTGGAACTCAACCAAGAATTAGGAGAAGTGCAAATTGTAGTACTCCAAAATCTTACAACCACAGACTATTTATCGTTAAAAGAACATATGGAATATGAACAGTCCCCAGGAATGGGTTGTTCTAGTTTATCTGAATTCTCTCAGACTGTTTAAGTTCAGTCGGACAATATCCACCATATCATAGATAAGTTTTCACAAATGCCTAAGGTGCCTAACTGGTTTTCTTGGTTTCACTGGAGATGGCTGGTAATTACAGGTATGCTTTGGTTAGGTAACTATATTCCTATTATGTTAATGTGTGTGCACAATTTAATTAGTAGTTTAAAACCTATCCATGCTGAAGTTACTCTACAAGAAGATATGTCAAAGAAATAATCAATCTTCCCAGGTTTTCTTCTGCCTGCTACTTCTATAGCTTTTCTTCTTCCTACCTAATCACAACCTTTAAATAGAACTCGTGCCACATGTCGAATTTACCGAGTATCATAATTCTTCCAAGTGGTAAAGACACCTCAAGACAAATGCTGGGCATAGAAGCCACAGGGCATAAATATGCAAAGAAGTAAAAAGCTAACCTTTTCAAACAATAAGGCTTCTCTCTCACTTACCAACTTCACATTTCCCTGTATGGCCCCGGAAGATGACTGGTTAGCCAGAGACGGGTAAGATTCCTCAAGGGAGGAACAACCTAAGACAGGCACAGTCGCAGGGGGCCATGTGGTGAGAAAATGGGGAGCAGCAGAGGTGAGGCTTAGAACCTCTCCCCCCCTGTTCTGAGAGAAATCTTCTGCATACGTGGATGTTTGTTGCCCTCGTCTAGCTCGGATTAACACATAGTCTACAGGCACACACCTGATCATCTACATTTGCTCCCTTACAACACTAAACTCTGTTTTCTACCTTTATCTCGTATCTACCTACTTCAGCATTTTATTAAAAATAATAATAATAGAGAAATGTGGTATCCACATATAAATCAAGTTTAAAAATCAAATGAATATTCATATTTGAACTGACTGTGTATAGTTCATAATGCATGAACAAAACTGAAAGCTTCTGTGATGACTGCCCTTGCACTGTTCACCATGTAACTTATTCACTATGTAAGAATTTGTGCTCCATGTAAGAATTTGTTCGTTATGCATCAGAAGATTGGAGACTGACGAAAATTGGGCTTGGGGTGGATTACTGATTGTGCATTGAGTATTGACCCCCCTATACAGAAATTTATTGTGGTTAACAACTATTTGATCAATAAATATGAGAGATGCCCTCACAAAATATATATATACATATATATATATAAACACACTTCCAATTGTAAAATAAATAAGTAACCAGGATGTAATGTATAGCATAAGGAATATAGTCAAAATATTGTTAACAACCTGGTATGGTGATACCTGGTACCTAGAATTATCATGTATATAAATGTTGAATCACTGTGTTGTACACCTGAAACTAATGTAATGCAATACTGTTGTCAACTACCCTTCAATAAAAAAAAAAATAAATAAATAAATAAAAAAGATTAAAAAAAAAAGAAAAAAACTAACACTTCTAACGTGTGATTTTTATGATATTACAATGTGCCTTTTAACAAAATTTTCTCAAGGTTTAAAAATAATGTGGAAGTAAAGTAAAAATCAAGTCGGAAATTGGTAAAATCTTTTAAATAGTAGGGAATCTTTAAATGGTTTAAATAGAACTTCAATTTGATTAAGTATATATATGTTATATAAGAAGATCGGTGTTATTTTGTTGTGGTGGTTGTTGACAAATGCTGAGGGGCTCAACCAGGCCAGAAGGGATGACTGTCATGATATTTAGGAGACAGCATGTGCAGGGCTTGGTGATTAATAGGTGATTGGTTATGGAGGATGAGGTAAAAGGGTAAATCTTAGGAACTCCTAGGTCTCTGACTCGGTTAGCTGGGTAAGAGCAGGTAAAGTTCATGGAAAGGGGGACTGCGGAAGGAAGAGAAGTACGTTCTGTTTGAAAGGCCTGAGAGAGATGCCCAGTCCTGAGTTAGACGCATCTCCAGAGTGGCCCAGGAGAGATTCTGTTAGGTGAGTTGTAGTTGAAGTCACAAGACTTTATGGCTAGGAGAAGTGTAAAGTAAGCAGCTAGGAGCACCTAAGCAGTGCAGGGTGGGGAGTTAGGGGCAGGCAGTGCAAGAGGAGGCTGGAAAGGAAACTGAGAAGCAGAACTCAGTAGAGGGTAGTGTCATTTGAACCAAAGAGGGAGGGTGGTTGCAAGAAGAGAGTAGGATCCGCTAAGATGATGCTGGAAAAGTAGATGCCCCTGGGAAGGTGGAAAGGGACCAGGATTAGGGCAGATGATCAAAAGGGACTCTAGACTTATCTTAATTGATTGAATTATTTGGCAAAAAGAATGTATTCATAAAAGTAACCTTAAAATTTAAGCATTCAATTAGGTTTGGCATTTAGATACTTGATTTGGGGGGTACTTTCAGTGAAAAGAGCACTGGGTAGCAGAGAAATAGTAGAGAAATAGCAGAGAAAGAAGCCCTAAAAATTGTCAATGGAAAGTTTGGAAGTGGAGTGTGTAAGGTAGTCCTTTATTAAAGTTGCTTTTCTGTGCCAGAGAAATCAGTGAACCAAGGGTCTTTTGGTGAAGAGAATCTATTATTGCTATTACCTTTTGTGAAGTCTACCTTCCATTACGTAAAAGGGATGGAAAGTGAGAAAATGCATAGACTGTAACTTTAGAATCACAAAGTATGAATTTCTTTTCAAAAGTGCTTACCTTCCCACTTACAGTCTTCTCATCACCCCATTCATAGATTAATTGACATTTAGTAAGCCCTAATGCATGAGAGGCACTGTTCTTTTTATTATCTTTATATTGTGTGAATCCTTTCTCTCTGGCTCCTACTGTACAGTATGAGTGAAGTGAAGAGTACATTATTTTCTCTGTGTCCTTGGGCAAATATGTACTGCTTCTCAACCTTTTTTTTTTTTGCATCTATTGAATGGGAAATGTTACCCATCTTTTAAGATTGTGAGCCTTAAAGATGACATAAAAGTATCCGCATCTAACCTAGCACTCTGTAGGTGCTTAAGACAGCTCGGTATTGTCTGGCTGCCTCCTACTGCCTTCTCTGACTTTTCCATTAAGTGACCATCTTAACCAACTCTTATGATAGTAAAATTCTTCACATCATAAACCAGTGTAAGAGTAAATGAAAGTCGATCACAGTGAATTCAAAACCCTTCCATTCTGAATAAATACACCCATACATAAATACAGAAATCATCACTATTAGCAAAAAATAAAGTAAGAATTTTGTGAACTATCCAATAGTTGTGTGTTTTAACTGAAAATTAACCTGGAATATGTTTTGGCAGTTTGTGTGAGATTTCATTGTTTTTTTCTTTTATACCCAAAAAGCATTTGAATTCTAATTTTGGGCAAAGTTTTTGCTTCATAACTTAAAACACTATGACCCCGGGAAAGTTACTTAACCTCTTTGCTTCTGCTTACTCATCTGTAAAAGTAATACTTATCTCTTAGATTGGTTGTGAGGATTAAATGAGTTACTACTATAAGATGCTTAGAACAGTGCCTGGTACATAGTATGCATTGATATAAGATTAGATGCTGCTTCTGGTTTTGTTGTTAGTATTTGTGGTAGGACTTTGGGCAGTTACTGTAAGGACAAACGGACATGATATAAAATGGCACAGAGTTCCCATCAACGTTACCTCATCTTATTACTGCCATGACCAGCATTAGCAACTGGAGAAGGTGCTGCTGCTGACAGTGCTTTAAAATTTTCAGTTCGGTAAATTAGAATGAGCAAATGAGCAACATTTAGTTCACGCTAAAAAAGTAATTAATAAAATTGCAGTTTGTTTCTATCATTAAGTCCCACACTTGTTACTTTTCAGACAGTGCTACAGCAAGTGATGGAAGATGGGTCAAAATATGGATTAAAAAGTGAGCTTTTCTCTGATCTTCCCCTGAAGAAGGTCGTGGTTGAATTCAGGTGAGTGCCTGTTCATCTTATGTGTTAATTAATCAACCTGGCTGCACAAATGGGTGTATCATCTGCAGTCTCACGAAAATACATGGGGGAAAGTTGAAACCAGTGAGATTCTATTATTTTCTTAGTAAAAAAAAAATCTTAAAATCATAGGGAATTGATAATTAAACCATAAATAAAAAGTTTTGGACTTCAGTAAAAAAATAGTCTGCTGATTATTATGAGCTTTTTTTCTTTTTGAGTTTAACACTTACTTTTTTTGAAAAACTAGTTCTTCATTTTAGTAGACTCTTAAAACAGAGGTAATGGTTAATACCATATTAAGAATTTTTAAATAATGTGATTACCAAAGAACAAAACCTTGTAATGTTTGTAGCATATATTTTTTTAAATTACCGGAAGGCTATGCCTCTGAATAGTTTCCATAGTAACTTTCCGATATGCTCTTAGTACAGCCCTCTAATATCTGAACTGTTTTTAGGTAACCAAAAAAGAAGAGAACATTTTAAGAATACAACTGACAGGTTGACAACTCATGAAAATTATTAGAGATATATTTGCTCTCCTAAAAGCTGAAGAAGAGTCTTGATGAATTGTTTTCCCACATACATAGAACTTCCTAGAGCCTTAGTTTTTTTTCGAGTATATATTTCTGTAGAGGATTTTATTTTTTATTTTTTGAGTGTTAACCTCTTATTACATGTACTTTTATGTTGTTAACAGCACATTTAAGAATATTATAATTTAAAACTATTACAGAAATTTTTGAAGTAAAGAAATACATCAAACATAATCAACCCTGTCACTATGAATATTACAGTACCATTGAAAAAAATTTTTTTAATTGGAGTGTGGTTGACATATTGACATACAACATTAGTTTCAGGTGTATAAAATAGTGATTCAACATTATGAAGTGACTAACACAATAAGTCTAGCTACCATATGTAACCTTACAAAGTTACTACAATACTGTTGAAGAATTTCCAATGCTATACTTTTCATTCCCCTGTGTGGGGAAGTTGGGGTTCCTCTGGCCAGGATCCTCACTGAACTTAAACCACCTGATGATGTACCTGGCCTGTTGCTGGGCTGCCGCTTCCACAACTTCAGGCACTAAGCTATTACTGCTCTATATAGAGAGCTCTGCTGGTGCTCTGGGCAGAGGCAGAGATGCTAGTGCTCGACCTGCCACCAGGAGAACAAGCCGGGTAATAAACCCTTTCACCCCAAAGAATGTTTTGCTGTCAATTTCTTTGGTCACATTGAATCCATAGCGAACTTGCCCGGGGCTGAAACCCACTGGCAAGACACCCTGACTTCTTTATTTTATAATTGGAAGTTTATACCTCTTGATCCCTTTCACCTATTTCACCCATCCCCCTACTCCCCTCGCCTATGGCAAACAGCAGTTTGTTCTCTGTATTTATGAGTCTATTTCTGTTTTGTCTGTCTTGTTTTTTTTAGATTCAACATATAAGCAAAATCATATGGTATTGTCTTTCTCCACCTGGCTTATGTCACTTAGTACAATACCCTTCAGGGCCATCCATGTTGTCACAAATGGCAAGATTTCGTTCTCTTTTGTGGCCGAGTAATGAGCATGCATGTGTGTGTGTGTGTGTGTGTGTGTGTGTGTCCATCCCACATCTTCATCCATTCATCTGTTGATTGACACTTAAGTTGATTCCATATTTTGGCTATTATAAATCCTGCAATAAACCTAGGAGTCCATGTATCATTTTGAATTAATGTTTTCATTTTCTTTGCATAAATTCCTAGAAGTGGAATTTCTGGGTTATATGGTATTTCTGTTTTTAATTTTTTTGAGGACCCTCCATACTGTTTTCTAGCTGTACCATTTTACATTCTCACTAGAAGGTGTGGGGAAGTTGGGGTTCCTCTGGCCAGGATCCTCACTGAACTTAAATCACCTGATGATGTAACTGGCCTGTTGCTAGGCTACTGCTTCCACACCTCGGGCAATGAGCTATTACTGCACTATATAGAGAGCTCGGCCCAGTTCGCTGGGCGGAGGCAAGACAGAAGGGCACAACAGTTCTCTTTTATCCACATCCTCACCAGTACTTGCTATTTCTTGTCTTTTTGATAATAGCCATTCTGACTGGTGTGGGTGATATCTCACTGTGGTTTCGATTTGCATTCCCTGATGATTAGTGATGTTGAGCATCTTTTCATGTGTCTGTTGGCACTATGTCTTCTTTGGGAAAATGTCTATTCAGGTCTTCTGCCCATTTTTTAATTGAATTGCTTTTTAAATTTGAGTTGTATGAGTTCTTTATGTATATTTTGGGTATTAACCCCTTATCAGATATATAATATCCAATATCTTCTCCCATTCATTAGGTTCCCTTTTTGTCTCTTCTCCTGGGCCCCCTATAATATGTAAGTTAGTATGCTTGATATTGTCCCAGGGATCCCTTAAACTGTCCTCATTTTTTTCATTCAATTTTTCTTATTGCTGTTGCAGTTGGGTGATTTCTACCACCCTGTTTTCCAGATGACTGATCTGTTCTTTTGCACCATTTTATCTACTTCTAATTTCCTTCAGTGTATTTCTCATTTCAGTTATTGTAGTTTTCATTTCTGATTGGTTCTTTTTTATATTTTCTATCTCTTTATTGAGGTTCTCACTATATTCATCCATTCTTCTCCCGAGTTTGGTAAACATCTTTGTGACAATCACTTTGAACTCTTTATCTAAAAGATTGCATATCTTTGTTTCGTTTAGTTCTTTTTCTGATGTTCTGTCTTGTTTTCTTCCATTGGAACAGATTGCTTTGTGTCGTCATTTTGCCCAACTCTGTGTTTGTTTCTGTGTATTAGGTAGATCGGTTATATCTCCCAGTCTTGAAGGAGTGGCTTTATTTAGAAAATAAATGAATCCAGTAGCATAAATCCCCCTGGTCACCCAAGCCAGATGCTCCAAGGGTGTCCCTCTGTGTCAGCTCCGTGCACCCTCCTGTTGTCCTCGGCTCTGATTGATGTAGACCTGCTGGGCTGCAAGGCCCAACCACAACTTACACAGGTGTGCAGTAATTGGGCCTGTCCTCTGGCCTTGCATGGCTGCAGCAGCTGTGGGCATGATGGTGAGTGAGAAGACCTCTAGCTGTGACTGTTGCAGGTGTCCTAGGGTGTGGGGTTAGCTCCCTGGTTTGGGACTGCTTGGGGAGGTGCAGGGGCAACTGGTTGGTCCCAGGTAGGACTGCCTACCTGTCTTGCCAATGGGTTTCAGCCCCAGGGAGGTTCATTATGGATTCAGTGAGACTGAGGAATAACAATGGACCGTTCTTGGGGCGAAAGGGTTTATACCCAACTTTATTCCCACGGTGGTAGGTCAGTCACTAGAATCCCATCCACTCTGAGCGAGTCTGCATGCAGCAAGCCGGTCTCTACCTCTGGGCCTCTCTGCCCCTCAGCCGTCTCAGTCTCTGTCCTCAACGCTGCCACCACTCCAGTCTTGCCTCTGCTCTCCTGCAGCCTTGCAGCCCTGCAGCTGTGCAAAAGCCCAGAGCACAGGGCAGAGTTCTTTATATAGAGTCAGTAACGCTGTATTGCCCAAACGTGTAGTGAGCCAGTGTACCAGGGCCAGGTGAGAATCCTGGCCATAGGAAACTTCACTGAGTTCACACTACCACATGTGGCCGGCTGTGGAACCACTTGGGAGGGTTGCTGGCTGGGGTGTGCTAGTTGGACAGGTCAGATCAGGGGTCACCAGATCAGGACCAGCAGTGCTAGTGCAGTAGATGGAGAGTGTCAGAAATGCATCCGCCAGCTAGGTAGATGGGGAGTAGAATAAAAGAGGAAAAAGCAGCTCCTGCCAGTGCTTCCTTCCCCTGAGAAAGTTCCAACACATGCCTGCCCCTCTGGTACACGCCCTACAATTTATCAGTGAATCTTCTTCATGTGAAACCCAAGTGTTCTTCACACTTCTGCCTCTGAGCTGGGACGCAGAGTGAGATGTGTGTGTGCCCTTTAAGAGCAGAGCCTCAGTTTCCTGCTGCCCTCCAGCTCTCTTGGACAGAAGAAGCCCCACTGGTTTTCAAAGCCAAACATTATCGGGGTTCTGCTGAGCTTGGGAGC
Source organism: Manis pentadactyla (assembly GCF_030020395.1). Taxonomy (NCBI): domain Eukaryota; kingdom Metazoa; phylum Chordata; class Mammalia; order Pholidota; family Manidae; genus Manis; species Manis pentadactyla. Next base: position 91,372,063 of record NC_080030.1, on the reverse strand, counting down.
CCGATGTGGGACTCAGAGCCCTAATTCTTCAGGGAGGGCTTCTGAGCTTTGGTCTCCCTCCTCCTTGTGGGGTGGGGAGTCTGTCCTGCCTAGAAGGCATCTCCATCCCTCCCACCTGTCTTGTGTCTTTTTCTTTATATCCTCATTTGTGTAAAATATGTTCTGCTAGTCTTCAGAGATAGTTGTTCTATATGTAGTTGTAGTTGCAGTGTGTCTGTGGGAAGAGGTGAACTCAGGACATTCCTACTCTACCATCTTGGTCCCCTCTGAAGAGGATTTTAAAAAATTGATATGAGAAATAAAATTTCAGGTTTCCTAGCTCATTATCACAATTTATGATGATAGCTTAATTAAACTTAGTTTTGATTAGCACCTGGCTAATCACAGGTACATGGGTTTTATGGATTCAGCATTTGTACTGTCTCTGCCACTCATTTGTGTCAGAAAAAGACCCTCTCAGACTCAGTAAGCTGATCTGTTTGTGATAAAAACTGATTGAATAAACTAATGCTCCTATGGAAGGGACAGATACGAATAAATTTTATACTACCAGTTCACCCCAATTGTGATATTTAAAGTTGAGTTTAAACATTTGTTGTATCACAGGTGAGAGGGACTTCATCTCATACCAAAGAGGAACTACCCTAAGACCAATCACCAAAGAAAGTTGCCTGTCATTTGACTCATCTCTTCTTGCATAACAAGCCACTCTAATACTTAAAATAGGGATTGGCAAACATCAGTTGCTAGGCAAAAACCAGTCTGTCACATGTTTTGGTAAATAAAGTTTTATTGGAACACAGGCTTGCACACATTGTCCATAGCGGCTGCTTTTATACTACAATGTCAATTGAGTAGAGTTGAGTCAAATAGTTGAGATAGAAACCAGGTGACCTGCAAGCCTAAAATACCTACTGTCCAGCTCTATAAGAAAAAGTTGACAACTCCATAAATCAGGAAGTCAGGAATGGCTTAGCTCAATGGTTCTTTTACTTGTCTGTGGTCATTTATGTAGCTGTGGTCATCTCGAGGTCATACCAGGGCTAGCAGCCCAGGTGGCTCACCTGCTTGTCTGGCAGCTCACCTGAGGGCTGACCAGGCATCGCTCTCTCTCCACATTGTCTCTCCAGCAACAGAGTAGCCAGACCTCTCTGTGAAGGTGCTCTGGGCTTAAAGATAGTAAAGGTATCTACTCTTTACTATCAAGAACAAGCACAGCATCACTTCTGTCACATTCTGCTGGTCAGAGGCACACGATCAGCCTAGATTCAAGGGGCAGGTGAATAGACAACATCCCTTAATGGCAAGAGTGGCAGAGAGTTTGTGCCTATCTAATTCTTTTCATTCATGTCCTTAAACTCAAGAAGAATACATCGCCTTCTTCTCTGGGGAGACCCTTCAATACCATATTATTCTCACACTCCTTGCTATAACCTAACGGGCAATAAAGGAAGATCAGTAGGGAGGTAGTGTAATATGTCACCATGCATTCATCCTTGTAATGCCATTGTAAGTTTCTTGAAACTTGAGAACTCGCCACTATTGCTCACTTTTAGCACCTTTCTCCCCATTTTTACTTTACCATCACCATCCCTCCTCCCCAGCGGAGCTTGAAATACCAAGGCCAATTAATACTCATTGATTCTCTGGCTTTTCTCCTAAGTTTTGTTTTTCATATAATGTTCTTTTTTGTTCATGCTTCTAAGAAATGTGTAAACATCAACTTGTTCTACTTGAGTTGTGTTCTGTAGGTTTTTTGTATTTTTTGTGTGGCGGTTTGTTTGCTAATGCATTTGCCCCGCAACCTCCCTAAACCCGTTAAGGCAGGCTGGAGCTTAAGGAGTGTGAGTGCCGAGAAGGCAGAGTCCCTGCCCCAGCCGCCCATCTTCGCTCTGTTATTTCTCATCCAGCATTGCTCTGGGAATGGAGCTGCTCCCTCCCTTCTAAGTTTTCCAGATCTATGGTGTTTACCATTGTGGTTTCAAAGTAGAGACAAACAAGTTGGAGACAGGGTCAAAACTGATAGAAAACATTGTTCTTGAGTTTCTTCTGAAAATGAGAGGCAGGAGAAGATAATTTTTTTAACATATAATATCTTAAGTAGACCAGGCACTTCCTGAAAAGAGGCAGAGATACAATCACTGTGCTCAAGAAATTTGCCCCTTAAATTGAAATGGTGCTGATATTAATAGGTAACTTGCTCAGGGTCGTAGAGCTAACTCTGATGCCTGTATACTTAACCTTCACCGCCTCCTTGATAACGGTTGGTTGTCATATATTTTGTGAGATCTAGAAGTAGTGTAAAGTGCCAGGGTAGATGCCAGTCCGTCATAGACAAGGCTCTTTCCCGTGGGTGATACAAGAATTGAAGCTGACTACTGTCTCCTCTCTCCTCTCCGCAAGTCAGCCTTTTCCTGTTTCGTTCAGATCAAACCTGGAGGAGCGCAGTCAGCAGGGCAGCCTTTCCTTAGCACAGTCTTCTCCGCCCCCAGCGGTTCCCCAGCGGGAATGTTTTCCTCACAACAGATTGAGGACCTCTGATTGGTAAAATGGGAATCTGAGAAATCAGGGTGCCAGTTCTGACTGTTCGTAACAGATTTGATGATCTTGGATGGAACACTTTCTTTTCTTATCTAGAAAATAAGAGCAATAATACCTGTTTTTTCTTACAAGATTTGAGGAAATTACATGAAATAAAATTTTATTAATCCCAATAAGGTGTCCAGATTGTAATTCATTCACTGTGGCTACTTTGGATGCCAGAGGAGTTTAATCTTTATTTCCCATTTCCTTGTTTTCCCTTCCCAGTAGAAATATGGTGCCAAGAAATGACAGATTGATAATTTTAAGGTACATTTTGTCAAGGCTGAAGACCTAGATAAATTCAATTCATCTAATCCTAGAGAAAAAATGCAAAAGGTCTGTGAAAGCTATTTTTTTTTAAAAAACAGATAAATAGCTAGTTTGAAAATAATTCAGATTATAAAAGAATGTTCAGTGATAAAGAAGTCTCCTCCCCACCATACTTTCCCAGCCCTCCCCTTAATGGGCAGTCACCAGTACTCTTTCTTGTTCACCCACCTGGAGATGTCTATGTGTTTATAAACAAATCCCCAAAGTATATATTGTTCTACTTCCTGCTTTTCTCACTAAACTGTATTCTGTGTTCTTTTAATCTCAATACTTCTAGGGCTGGTTTATTACTTTAATTATTTCATAGCATTCTTTTCTCTATTGATTTTTTTTTAATCAGCTTTTTGGTGGTGTAACTAAATGCAATACAATACAGTTCACCATATTTCAATACAGAATTTGGTGAGTTTTGGCAAAGGTGTTCAGGTTGAGTACCACTACTACAACTATGGTATAGAACATTTTCTCTTTTTTCTTTCTGTTTTATTGATTTCCGCTTTTATCTCTGTCATTTTCTTTTATTCTGCTTACTTTGATTCTCCAGTTTCTTAAAGGAGAATCTGAGATTGTTGATTTGAAACCTTTCTTCTTTTCTAACATAAATATTCTACCCTGTGGAGCTTTCTGCTTTGGCTCACAGATTGGCAGGCATAGGGGCCACCTTGCTTGCTCCTGTTCTCTTAGGGGTCCCAGCCCTTCACTGTCTGGTCTATAAAACCAGTGTTTGATACAGTTTTCTACTTTTCTCATTATTTAAGACACAGGGATAAATCCAGTCCTTGTTGTTTTCTCCTGGCTAGTAGTGGAAGATTCCCTATTTTTCTTTTTTTTAATTTTTATTAAGGTATTATTGATATATACTCTTATGAAGGATTCACATAAAAAAACAATGTGGTTACTACATACACCCGTATTATCAAGTCCCCCCCACATACCCCATTGCAGTCACTGTCCATCAGTATAGTAAGAGGCCACAGTCACTATTTGCCTTCTCTGTGCTACACTATCTTCCCCATGATCCCCCCCACACCATGTGTACCAATCATAATACCTCTCAATCCCCTTCTCCTTCCTTCCCCACCAGTCTTCTCCCACCTTCCTCTTTGGTAACCTCTAGTCCCTTCTTGGAGTCTGTGAGTCTGTTGTTGTTTTGTTCCTTCAGTTTTGCTTCATTGTTCTACTCCAGAAATGAGGGAAATCATTTGGTACTTGTCTTTATCTGCCTGGGCTTATATCACTGAGCATAATACCCTCTAGCTCCATCCATGTTGTTGCAAATGGTAGGATTTGTTTTCTTCTTATGGCTGAATAATATTCCATTGTGTATATGTACTGCATCTTCTTTATCCATTCATCTACTGATGGACACTTAGGTTGCTTCCATTTCTTGGCTATTGTAAATAGTGCTGCAGTAAACGTAGGGGTGCATATGTCTTTTTGATCTGAGAAATTATATTCTTTGGATAAATTCCTAAGAGTGGAATTCCTGGGTCAAATGGTATTTCTAATTTTAGTTTTTTGAGGAACCTCCATTATGCTTTCCACAATGGTTGAACAAGCTTACATTCCCACCAGCAGTGTAGGAGGGTTCCCCTTTCTCCGCATCCTCACCAGCATTTGTTGTTCTTAGTTTTTTCAATACTGGCCATCCTAACTGGTGTGAGGTGGTATCTCTTTGTGGTTTTAATTTGCATTTCCCTGATAATTAGTGATGTGGAGCATCATTTCATATGCCTGTTGGCCATCTGAATTTCTTCTTTGGAGAATTGTCTCTTCATATCCTCTGCCCATTTTTTAATTGGGTTATTTGCTTTTTGGGTGTTGAGGCTTATGAGTTCTTTATATATTTTGGATGTTAACCACTTGTCGAATATGTCATTTACAAATAAACTCTCCCATACTGTAGGATGCCTTTTTGTTCTGCTGATGGTGTCCTTTGCTGTACGGAAGCTTTTTAGTTTGATGTACTCCCATGTGTTCATTTTTGCTTTTGCTTCCCTTGCTCGAGGAGATGCATTCAGAAAAAAGTTGCTCATGTTTATATTCACAGAATTTTTGCCTATGTTGTCTTATAAGAGTTTTATGGTTTCGTGACTTACATTCAAGTCTTTGATCCATTTCGAGTTTACTTTTCGGTATGGGGTTAAACAATAATCCAGTTTCATTCTCTTATATGTTTTGCCAGTTTTGCCAACACCAGTTGTTGACGAGGCTGTCATTTCCCCATTGTATGTCTATGGCTCCTTTATCATATATTAATTCACCATATATGCTTGGGTTTATATCTGGGCTCTCTAGTCTGTTCAATTGGTCTATGGGTCTGTTCTTGTGCCAGTACCAAACTGTCTTGATTATTGTGGCTCTGTAGTAGAGTTTGAAGTCAGGGAGCATAACACCCCCACTTTATTCTTCCTTCTCAGGACTGCTTTGACTATTTGGGGTCTTTTGTGATTTGATATGAATTTTAGAACTATTTGCTCTAGTTCATTGAAGAATGCTGTTGGTATTCTGATAGGGATTGCATTGAATCTGTAGATTGCTTTAGGCAGAAGAGCCATTTTGATAATATTAATTCTTCCTATCCATGACCATGGGATGTATTTCCATTTATTGGTATCTTCTTTAATTTCTCTCATGAGTGTCTTGTAGTGTTCAGAGTATATGTCTTTCACTTCCTTGTTGAGGTTTATTCCTAGGTATTTTATTCGTTCTGATGCTGTGTGAATGGAATTGTTTTCCTGATTTCTGTTTCTGCTAGTTCATCGTTAGTGTATAGGAATGCAACAGATTTCTGTGTTTTAGTTTTGTATCCTGCAACTTTGCTGAGTTCAGACATTAGATCTAGTAGTCTTGGAGTGAATTCTTTAGGGCTTTTTATGTACAATATTATGTCATCTGCAAACAGTGACAGTTTGACTTCTTCTTTACCAATCTGGATGCCTTTTATTTCTTTGTGTTGTCTGACTGCCATGGCGAAGACCTCCAGAACTATGTTGAATAAAAGTGGAGAGAGTGGGCATCCTTGTCTTGTTCCCAATCTTAAAGGAAAAGTTTTCAGCATCTCGCTGTTAAGTATGATGTTGACTGTGGGTTTGTCATATATGGGCTTTTTATGTTGAGGTACTTGCCCTCTATACCCATTTTGTTGAGAGTTTTTATCATGAATGGATGTTGAATTTTGTTGAGTGCTTTTTCAGCATCTGTGGAGATGATCATGTGGTTTTTGTCCTTTTTGTTGATGTGGTGGATGATGTTTATGGATTTTCTAATATTGTATCATCCTTGCATCCCTGGAATGAATCTTACTTGATCATGATGGACGATCTTTTTTATGTATTTTTGAATTCGTTTTGCTAATGTTTTGTTGAGTATTTTTGCATCTATGTTCATCAGGAACATTGGTCTGTAATTTTCTTTTTTTGTGGTGTCTTTGTCTGGTTTTGTTATTAGAGTGATGCTGGCCTCATAGAATGAGTTTGGAATTATTGCCTCCTTTTCTACTTTTTGGAAAACTTTAAGGAGAATGGCTATTAGGTATTCACTAAATGTTTGATAAAAATCAGTGCTGAAGCTGTCTGGTCCAGGGATTTTGTTCTTAGGTTGTTTTCTGATTACCAGTTCAATTTCATTGCTAGTGATTGGTCTGTTCAGATTTTCTGTTTCTTTCTGGGTCAGCTTTGAAATTTATATTTTTCTAGAAAGTTGTCCATTTCTTCTAGGTATCCAGTTTGTTAGGATATAATTTTTCATAGTATTCACTAATAATTCTTTGTATTTCTGTGGTATCCATAGTGATTTTACCTTTCTCATTTTTTATTATGCTTATGTGTGTAGACTCTTTATTTCTTGATAAGTCTGGCTAGTGGTTTATATATTTTGTTTATTTTCTCGAAGAACCAGCTCCTGCTTTCATTGATTCTCTCTATTGTTTTATTATTCTCGATTTTATTTAGTTATGCTCTAATCTTTATTATGTCCCTCCTTCTACTGACTTTGGGACAGATTTGTTCTTTTTTTTCTAGTTTTGTTAATTGTGAGTTTAGACTGTTCATATGGGATGGTTCTTATTTCTTGAGGTAGGCCTATATTGCAATATACTTTCCTCTTAGCATGGCCTTTGCTGCATCCCACGGATTTTGTGGTGTTGAATTATTGTTTTCATTTGTCTCCATATATTGCTTGATCTCTGTCTTCATTTGGTCATTGATCCATTGGTTATTTTTGAGCATGTTGTGAAGCCACCATGTGTTTGTGGGATTTTTTGTTTTCTTTGCATAATTTATTTCTAGTTTAATACCTTTGTGGTCTGTGAAGCTGTTTGGTACAATTTCAATCTTTTTAAATTTACTGAGGCTCTTTTGTGACCTAATATATGATCTATTCTCGAATATGTTCCATGTGCAATTGAGAAGAATGTGTATCCTGCTGCTTTTGGGTGGAGAGTTCTGTAGATGTCTGTTACATCCATCTGTTCTAATGTGTTATTCAGTGCCTCTGTCTCCTTACTTATTTTCTGTCTGGTTGATCTGTCCTTTGGAGTGAGTGGTGTGTTGAAGTCTCCTAAAATGAACAGCACTGCATTCTATTTCCCCTTTAATTCTGTTAGTATTTGTTTCACATATGTAGGTCCTCCTATGTTGAGTGCATAGATATTTAAAATGGTTATATCCTCTTGTTGAATTGATCCCTTTATCATTATGTAATATCCTTCTTTGTCTCTTTGACTTTCTTTATTTTGAAGTCTGTTTTGTCTGATACAAGTACTGCAACTCCTGCTTTTTTCTCCCTATTAGTTGCATGAAATATCTTTTTCCATCTCTTCACTTTTGGTCTGTGTACTTCTTTGGGTTTGAAGTGAATCTCTTGTAGGCAGCATATAGATGGGTCTTGTTTTTTTATCCATTCAGTGACTCTTTGTCTTTTAATTGGTGCATTCAGACCATTTACATTTAGGGTGATTATTGATGGATATGTACTTATTGCCATTGCAGGCTTTAGATTCATGGTTACCAAAGGTTCAAGGGCAATTCCCTTACTATCTAGCAGTGTAATTTAACTCAGTTAGTATACTGTTACAAACACAACCTAATGGTTCTTTTTTTTTTCCTCCTTTTTCTTCCTTCTCCATTCTTTATATATTAGGTATCATATTCTGTACTCTTTGTCTATCTCTTTTTATTACCTCTGGTGAAGGCTGTTTAACCTTAGGAACACTTCCATGTATAGCAGTCCCTCCAAAATACACTGTAGAGGTGGTTTGTGAGGGGTAAATTCTCTCAGATTTTGCTTATCTGGAAATTGTTTAATCCCTTCTTCATATTTAAATGCTAATCTTGCTGGACAGAGTGTTCTTGGTTCAAGGCCCTTCTGCTTCATTGCATTAAATACATCATGCCACTCCCTTCTGGCCTGTAAGGTTTCTGCTGAGAAGTTTGATGGTAGCCTGATGAGTTTTCCTTTGTATGTGATCTTTTTTCTCTCTGGCTGCGAATAGTCTGTCCTTATCCTTGATCTTTGTCATTTTAATTATACGTCTTGGTGTTGTCCTCCTTCCCTTGTATTGGGAGAGCTGTGCACCTCCATGGCCTGAGAGACTATCTTCTTCCCCAGATTGGGTAAGTTTTCAGCAATTACTTCCTTAAAGACACTTCTAACTCTTTTTCTCTCTCCTCTTCTTCTGGTACCCCTATAATACGAATGTTGTTCCATTTGGATTGGTCACACAGTTCTCTCAGTATTCTTTCATTCCTAAATACCCTTTTTTCTCTCTGTGCCTCAGCTTCTTTGTATTTCTCTTCTGTAATTTCTGTTTCATTTTAATCGCCTCCACCATATCTAATCTTCTTTTAAAACCCTCCATTGTGTTCCTCAATGATTGGATCTCCATCCTAAATTCGTTCCTGAGTTCTTAAGTATTTTTCTGTACCTCCAGGAGTATGTTTATGAATTTTATTTTAAAATCTCTTTCAGGAAGATTGATTAGTTCAGTCTCACTTGTGCCTTTTTCTGGTGGTGTTGAGATTTTGCTTTGAAGCAGGTTCCTTTGATCTCTCATGTTTGTATGTGGCGCCCTCTAGTGCCCACAAGCTCTATTCTCTGGAGCTGCTCAGCTGCTTGAGCGATGTCAGGATTCACAGTTGTGGTGCTGGTGCCTGGAGGGAGGAAAGAGCTGTTTCCTGCTTTTCGGCTGCTGTGCCTGTCTCCACTCCCAGAACCAGTGGGCCAGACACACAGGTGTAAGCCTCTATGCTTAGCTGCTGTAGGTGGGGCTTCCTTCTCGCTGGCCTGATGCCATGGCAGGGTTTACCAGTTTGCGAGCCAGATATGGGCTGCCTGGAAGGAAGGCGCTGCAGGCAGCATATCACGGTGGGGCCTTGGAGCTGCATAGCCCACGAGGGGTATGGAGCACCTGAAGATCATGAAAGTTCCCAACCTGCTGGGCAGAGTGCACCAGACAATTTTGTCTACTTGTCCTTTCTCCTAAGCAGTATGTTCTGTGCAATCCTTGCCCCTTTAGCAGCCATCTCACTTTTAGGAAGTCTCTCAGACTGCCCACCCAGATCAGCCGGGTATGAATCCCTGTTTTCCACAAGCAGCTGGAATCTCATTCTCTTCAGGTATTCTGCCTGTCTTAGCTTTCCATCCCCACTAATCACCAGAGCACCATGCAATGTAGGTTCTTGCTCCCAGAGCAATCTCCAGGGCTAGGTGTTCAGCAGTCCCAGGCCTCCACTCCCTCCCCACTCTGTTTCTCTTCCTCCCACCCATGAGCTGAGCCGGGGTGGGAGAAGGGCTTGGGTCCTGCTGGGACATGGCTTTGGTATGTTACCCTGTCCCGGGAGGTCTGTTCTTTTTTTCAGGTGTATGCAGTCTGGTGTAGCCTTCTTTTCTGTTGCTCTTTCAGGATTAGTTGTATTAATTATATTTTCATATTATATGTGGTTTTAGGAGGACGTCTCTGTCTCACCTCTCACGCTGTCATCTTTAATCCAGTCTCCCTTATTTTTCAACTGTATAGAAGGACATTTACTTTCTTTCTAAGTAATAATTAACTGAACACCCTTGAGGTTTAATACTTTCACAATTATGGACATGTTTATGTAAGATCAACTTTTTCAATTGTAATACCCTTTAAAAAGATTATATAACAAGGCTTTAGAGACAGACCAAAATAATATCTAATTTTTTAATGTTGAAAAACTTAGAAAATTTTCATCATACACAGAGAGAAAAATGTGATTAAGTCCTATGTGCTTATCACCCAGATTCAAGAGTCATCAAGATACAGTTTGCTCATTATCTTGTTCCTTTTTGTCTGAGTTCCTTCATCTGTAAAATAAGAGGTGAAAGTCCCTTACCTCACAGCTCTTATGCATATTAAATGTAATAATGAATGTTAAGTGCATACTTATCAGGTAGTGAATGCTCTAAAAGCATTTGGTATTGTAAAATACTGATTTCACTGTACTCAAACACAGTGTGATCAATGTGTTGATTGAGAGTTTGGAGTGGTGAATCAAGTTTCTGATTATTCTGGAAATTTTATGTGTAAATATTTTTATGTTTTTCAACTTTTAACTTTTGATAGGGTAAATACTGGTAGATACTACCCATATAAACAAAATTTCTTCTGTATCCTCAACAATTTTTAAGAGGATAAAAGGTTTGCAAACTGGTATGCTAAATTAATTCCCAATAATCTACATTGTTTGTATAAAAATGTTCTCTCTGAATTGTTTCATCTTTCTCTCAATCCCTAAGTGTTTCTGTTCCCTGAGTACCATTTCTGTGTATGGGGCCACCTCCTGCATCACAGCATCAGTTTCACCAAGTGTGATTCTTTCTGGGTTCTGATTTGTCTTTGCTTTAAGTTTCTAATTTTTAAGTAATTTTGGCTTCAGTTACCAAAGGCCTTAGTTCTCAGTTGTGTTAAACTGTGGAGGCATGACCTAGTTTATATTAAAACTGTTGTTCTTAGAACAGAAATATAAGTTTTGCAATTATTTGCAGCTCACCTAATGTTGCCAAAAGATTTCACGTTGGACATTTGCGTTCTACCATCATAGGTAAGTGTTATTAGTTTCACAGAAAATACTACCTGTGACTTTTGGGCAGTATTTGATGATGCAGTCTACTGGTTTCATGCTTAAATGACAGGGTGAAATACTTTAATAACCAGACAAAAAACAAAATGTTCAACTTTGTGCAAGCCTAATACTAAGTAAATACATTACATGAAATGGGAAAATTTGGTCTAGAAGTGGAAAAAATTAATCTGTCTCAAAACCGAAAGATAAACTTAGAAACCAGTTTTAACTGGTATGTTTGTTATGATTTAACTTTTTAAAAATTTATGTGTGTCTAGAACATCTAAAAGATGCAAAAAAGAAAATAGTTTTAGGAGATGATAGTTTTTTTGTTCATGTATATTGTTTTAAAGAAACAATGTTTTATGTCAATTTTATCTCAATTTTATCTCAATTTCTAAAAAAAGAAACTCAATCTGAGTAATGTGAGTATTAACTGGAGTGTTTTAAGAATGGAAATTGAAACAAAAGACTATTCTACTAAAAAGAGATTACTGTCAGACTTCATAGTTACAGTGCTTAAGTGTATATACTTATGATTTCAATTTATTTAAAATGTGATGTAGCAGCCCAGTCAAGAAATGGCAATTAGAATTGTATAATATCAGAATTGAAACAGACTTTGAAGTTATTATCTCATTTAATCTGTCTTCCAGTATAGAAGTCTGTTGAATCCTTAAGAGAAAGTCATTTAACTAGTACTTGAATACTTCTAAGAATTAGAGAAATCAGTACTTTGTCATTGATTATTACTGAACTGGAGTCAGCCCTTATTGTTACAGAGTTCTCAAGCAGCATTCTTAGATAGGAGATGACAGGAGTTGATGAAAAAAGAGTGTTAGAAATATACTGTATAATAAAAGCTACATAAGTAAGTTAGAAGTATAGGGAGTAAATGAAGGGTCAAACGTGATAAAGTTGTTTTCTAGTTGTTAAGGGAAATAGTTCCACCGGAAAAATATCATATTTATTGAGAACTTATTTGCCGTGTCACATGTTTTCACATGTTACTTCAGTTAGTTTCACAACAGCCCATTTGGTAAATACTGTTAACTTTGGTATGATACCAAAAGTAACTCTTCTGAAATCACATGGTTCTAAGTATCATAGCCAATTCTAAATTCTAATTCCATGTCTAATTGCAAAAGTCTGAGTTCAGTCAGTTAGTTGGATTTATAAGGTAATAAGATACTAATTAAAAATAGGAATGCAGTCCAAGCAACAGCTGAGGAAGGGTGCTTCCTGTTGCTGGGACTGTATAGACTGAGGAAGTCTAGAAGTAGGAAAGCTGGAAGGAAAGCAGCTGCAGTAATTTAGGTCAGGTATGCATACTGCTGAGGGATTATTTGCAGAAAACTAGATCCATGCTTGTAAACACAGGGAGGGATTTACTAAAGGATATTAAGTAGTTTACAGAGTTGCTGGAAATGCTGAAGAAGCTCTGGAGCAAGCTGACATAAATGCCTCCCAAAACTGTGCCATCGAACTTGATCGTCAAGGGAGCTTCTTTCTTTTCTGCAACCACTTCCACTGTTGCAGAACCAAGCTGCCAGTGCTACAGTCTGGAAACTGCTACTAGCCCCGCCATGCCTTCTAGACTTCATAGCAGCAGCAGAGGCGGCCCCGTGCTCTGTCATTTAGTTCCCTTGGAGGTCACATGGCAGAGCACTAGGCCCGCTGTAAGTCATGCCCCCCCAACACACAAAGCCTCCACAACTGCACTTCCAGCTCCCCTTCCATGCCACTTCTGCCTTCGCTATCTCACATGCAGTGTATCTGATTGCCAACACCTAAATGGCTTCCGGAACCCTAACTGCAAGAGATTCTGGGCAATAGAATTTGTAGGTTTCCAGCCTCCGCAGTATGTGAGGGCACACTAGAAGGAGAGCAGGCGAGATGCTGACTATCAAACCTGTATCAGCAGGGCATGAAGGGGAGGGCCTGGGACTGCTGTGTGCTGTCAGAGAGCAGGCATGCGAAGGTGGACTTCAGTGTTTGAAAGAGGTAGGGTGCGCTATTGAGAAAATGGCCAGTATGGCTCAGATTCTTAAGGCCACAGCCAAATTATTTCTTGTTAATTACTGAGATTCTGTTATTTTCTGTCCTTGGAATTGACTTGAAACAGCAATTACTCTAACATGTGTTCCCAACTCCTATTAATGTTGGTGGAAATTCTGTTCTTGTGAAAACTGAGATTGTTTGGAATAACTGCCTCCAAAATAATTCCTTACTTCCTTTCCATAACATAGATGAAAACACAATAGGTGAACATTTAGTGAAAAAGAACTGAGTTGGTAAATTTTGCTAAAAGAATTTTCTGTGTTATGCTTTTGATAACAGAGAAGCACATGGTTCTTAAGCCAAAACAGCCAAGAAATGAGAAACTATATTTTATTGATTTCTAGGAAATTTTATAGCAAATCTCAAAGAAGCTTTAGGGCATCAAGTAACCAGGATAAATTACCTTGGAGATTGGGGCATGCAGTTTGGTAAGTAAGTGTGAGATTTTATTTTTCATTTCACGGCAAAGTTTAATTTCTTTTACTGTTATGTCACTTGATCATTTGGACAGAGTATAGGCAGAATCCCAGTGGATACAGTAAGGCCTCCTACCCATTTTTTTTTCCTAGTGGCTCTTTTGCATGAATCTTGTATTCTATTTATTGAAGTAATTCTCACCACACAAGTTTTGGGGGAGAAGACTTCGCACATTCAGAACAACCTGATAAATACAGGCTCTTACAGTTTTATTAAAGACAAGTAGTTTATACTGTTAGTTAAGTGGAGAAGTGAGTACGCAGGGAAGAAATAAGTCTAGCTAAGTATACCCTTGTGAACCACAGCCCCGCCATTTTTCAAACAAGTGAAGTCTAGCCTCCCTGGGCCATCCTCTATGAAGGGTGATCTGTTGTTAGACCCTGGGCCAGTGGCCTAGAGGAAAAACAAAGTGATATACTTTGGCTTTCCCTAAAATTGTACAGTGACGTGATCAAAAAGAAAAGAATGAGACTCAGGTGAGTGTCACAAATTATCTCAAACGTCATGAGTTTACTCAGAACCACTCCTAACTCATATACACCAGTAGTAAAGGTGTAGAAGGGCAAGGCAGAGGAAGTCGGTAAGATAACGAAGGATTGGTAGCATGCGAAAAGCAAACCGAAAATCTCTGGCAACTCCTATGTGTGTTGTAAGATCCAGCCCCAGTGTCTCTGACACACAGATACACACTTGCCCATCTCACATCACAAATCCCTAGTTCCCAGCTCTACCCAAGTAGGTGTCTGTGTTCTTACTTGTGCACTTCTCTCCCCGGCTAGATGATATATTCCTTGAAGGCATGGACTATATATCTTAATTACTTTTGCATCCATAGCACTTGGCACATAAGAAACACTCAGAATGACGAATGAATGTGTCCCTCAAAGTGTTTTACAACACTAATCCAAAAGAAAAGCTCAGTAAAATTTAAAGCTTCTAAAAAGTGCAGTGTGCACTGCCACCAATACTGTAAAGTTCACTGATAAGACTATGCTCCAGATCTAGTGAGATGAAGTCAGAGTTTCCCCAAAAAAGGATTTGTCGTGATCTTCTCTTATGAATATTATCTTTTCAGTTAATAAAAATCTTTTTTAGATCCTAAAAAGGGTTGAATTTGAACATACTAACAGTGACCTCACTTTTCACTGTGGAGGAGTCAGAAAACATGCCCTGCATTTTAAAAATTCACCCGCAGTTCACAACAGCTGGTAGTCAGGCTTAGGCCTTAAGCTCAGCAGTCAGATTTAATAGATGGCACCTGCTATATGTTAGTTTGACTTAATTTAGGCCTTTCAAAGATAGAGGCAAATGTGTGATTATCGTCATCATTAAACTTAAGCTGCAGAATTTTATTATTGCGGTTTTTCTCTAAAGGACTACTATGGTTAATGAGCCGTCTGCCTTTGCATTATAACCATCATTGTTAAAGAGCTTTAATTTGGACCCTTTTAGCTCTCCACTACTGAAAGTTGGCAGACAGTTCCTAATCACAGAATTTGTTTTTGAAAATATATTAGGTTGAATGTTAAATGGAATTGGCTTTTATCTTCCTGTTTCTGTTTTTTAGAACACTGGGCATCTTGCCACACCCTGCTCCCAAGACCCTGAATCATAATCACATTTGCTCTTGCTTGAAAGTGAATAGAGCTGGTACATATATTTCAGTCATCTTTCTAGTTCCTTCAAAGTATTGTAATAACCCTGTGCTCAGTAGCATTCATTACACTTTCTGCAGAACCTGTAGAGAAAAACGTGTGGCAGCAAGGCTCAGTGGCAAAGCTCCTTTAGAACTGAAGCTTTGTGATTGATAGTGTGGAAACAGATTGATTTTTTAAATAATTAAACTGCCTTTTATTGCTCTTTTCCCCAGGCTGCAACTATCTTCAAACTGAAATTGTGGTCATCTTCTAGCAGGATATCCTAGGATATAAATATTCACAGCCCATACTAGGAATTTTCATTGCTAGTTTAGAAATCTCCATTACTTTAGGGGGGAAAAAAAAAAAAAGGTTCAAATTAACACTATCCCTGAATGCTAAACTTACCGTTAGAGACGAAAAAATATTAAAAAGACACATAAAAGACAAACATATGACCAGATAAAAGAATTTCATTGCTTGGTCACTTGGGAGTAATCAGGGATGTTTCAAGTTTTGTCTTCTATTGTTTTCCTTCAGTTACTTCCTTAAGAACAAATAATATAACACCAAGCCAGTTCCTACCTTTGTTTTATTTTAACATCTACAAGGTTAAAAAGAAAGTTCTGAGATAACTTCCCATCAGTTTGTTCTCACAAATTTTGTATGCCCAGCACCTAAGCATCATGATGTCCTTCCCCAGAGTAGCAGCTGCTCAGTAAATACTTGTTTTATTAATGCCTGCCAGGGAGGTGTTGGGCACTGTTAGTACAAAGATAAATAGGTCCTAGACCCTGCCTTTGGTAAGCTCATAGTTGACTGGTTTCTGTGAAATTAATTTCAGTGATCTATTCAGCATATTGAATCTGCAATTTGGTATATTGAATTTGACTCTTTTCAATTGATGGGGTAGCAGAAGGTGATGGCATGTGTTTTGCAAAGTTCTCAGGATACATAATTAGGAGAGGTTGATCTCTTCATAGAACTATACCTGTTTCCTGCCATGACTATTCTCTACTGTTCCATTTTATGATTTTTTCATACATGAATTATTATGGTAGGTCTTCTGGGAACTGGCTTCCAACTGTTCGGCTATGAAGAAAAACTCCAGTCCAATCCTTTACAGCATCTCTTTGAAGTAAGTTGGCAAGAGACAATATTAGAAAATGCTTCAACTTTTTTTTTTCAGAGTACTGTGCAGTTTGGCAGCACATTTTTAATCCCAGAAGTTTTAAAAAATGTCCCTTAAAGCAAGGAACCAGAACAATTCAAAGTGTTGCGTTTATTTTACTAAGGAGTTCTTTTCATTTTCAAATCCAAGTGTTTTTTTTTATTACTGTTTTACTTGATTTGGAACAGTATTTCTCCAGGTATAGAATCTTCTTAGTATAAACATGTAGTATAACAGACTTGATACAGAACAGAGTTTTCTCAATTTTTTGTCAATTGATATGTCCTGCGGCTTCCTTCATGGCAATAACTATAATTAATTTAGACTTGGAAAATGTGAGTGTATGCTTTTTTTGCTGTGGTTCCGGTGGGGGTAAGGCACACGCATTTCCCTCTGAATTTGTGTGTGCTTTTTCATTTCTACATTTTAGCTCCTTTTCCTGGCTTTTGCCCAATGTGGACTCCTTTCTTTCTACCTCAGTTAGTCCCTTGGATACTTACTCAGTCTTTGCTGAAGTTCATTAATAAAGCTCTTCCTATCTAATTAATCTCCAGAGACGTGTTTTCTTTTCATTGTCCCAGTTGTTATCTCTGCATTTCTGAGCCTCATGAGAAAAAACACAGGTACATCAGCCAGGTTAGTGACCTACCAGGAGACCAGACCCAAGATGTTATGTCTGTGTGAGAAGGAGAGTTGCTACACAATGCTTTACTTCCCTAGCCAAAGCCACAGAGAGCTTTTTGTTAAATGATGTTTTTCTCTTGCAGCTGGCTTTGTAGTTACCTTTAAGAAAAACATTCTAATTCTTAAAGACCTTTAAAGGTTTGTAATTTCATCCTGAGTCCATGTCTACACTGCACTTTGAATGCCTACATTTTGATTTATAATATTAGCCAAAAGATTTTTTTCTTACTCTTTCCCACTAAGAGTTGTATTGATAGGAAAGAGTTTAAAAATTAATAATTCCTTATGGTTGTCTGTAAGTAAAGCATGCCATCCAGCAGCAGATTTTGTGGTCTAACTCCCCCTAAAGTACACCATGATCAGTATCCCCCAGTTTCCGTTTCTAGCCAGGTTAGAAATGATTAGATAGTTTTAGCATTTCTGTGATGGTAATATTTAACACCCGTGGTCATTTCTCTACTGCATTTTAATTTTTGTGCTTTGCTACATTACTGGTTTTTCTCTGTACCTATAGTCATTCTTTTCCCAGATGTCTGTGTTGTATGTGCTTAAGACTTTCAGTGGCCATCGTTGGAAACCGTTACTTTAGTTGTTCTACTTTGTTGTCATGAAGTAGGGTAGTGTCCCCCCAAATTGGCTGATGTGCTAAATAACTAAAATATTTGCTATTTAGAATTCGCAGTATTGACTCAAGGAAGACGTGTCTAATAAGCTTTGCAACATTTATCAAAAAGCTTTTCCAATTATATAAAAAATAATTTCTTATGGTAAAAAGTTAGCAAGTATTAAATCTAATTAGTGGGATATGGGTGTCATTATCTACTTTCATCTGTTTTAGAAACAGTTTTTAAAAGTAATTTCTCAGGGTTCCTCCTGGATTTAAACTACTTGAATGGACCTTGGTAACATCTAACACTATACCTCTAAGAACATACAATCTACCCTTTTCTTTTGTTTGGTACATAGGCTTTAGGACTTGACTTCTTGTTGCTTTTTGTTAATATGGACTTTGATAACCATAGAAGTTCTGCTACAGTATGAGCAGTCTCTCATAAGAAATAAATATTCATGCCAATAAAGTAGGCATTAGCCCTGTACCCTAGCACTGACATTTCTAAAGGTAACATGATACGTTAACACAAATAGTATAAATTTTTTCTTAAGTTCACAATCACCCCCATAGTATTTCATTATTTTTATCCTTTCTAAAAGGATTTGAGGTGATAACAGTGATGAGCATTTTAGTAAAAAAGACATAGTAAGTCAGAGGATAAGGTATTAATAGATAATAGTATATAAGAGATTTTAACCCTGAGTTTTCTTGTATCAGTGCAAATAAAAAGTAGTAAGTAGAAAATAGGGCCAGATCAAAGCACCAATTTGATGAATGATAATGTTCACTTGTTCTCCTTTTTTTAAATGTAGAGGAAGTATCTGTTCCTCAAGAGACCATGTTTTTCCTGGCTTTAGAGCCTCCAAACAATTTCCCAAGCTTAAGTGAAGAAAATAATTTAAGACTAATTGATTCTAGGCATATAGAGGATTATTTATATAGTTAGAAATTTTTATTTTACAAGAATTGAAATCAAGAGTTTCTTTATTGGTTAGGTCACATTACCTTTTTCAAGACAAGTGATTGTTATGACTGGGGTGAATTTTACTTGTGAGAACATTTACATGCAAAAAATAGCTCTTAAATTATAACCTTGGTTAAATCTGAAGCAGCCATCCCTTTTGAGAGTGGTGAGAATCAGCTTTAAAGGAAGTCATTGTTGGGGATTCCTTGCCTCCCAAATCACAAGTTCCCCAGGCTCTTGTGCATCCCAGGACAGGCATGGAGGCCTGTTCTTGGCTTCAGTCCACACTGCTCTTGATTGATGTGCCCTGGACCCAAGCTTTCGTGGTGCCATGGAGGCACATCAGTCTACTTTTGTGACAAGCTTCACCCGGGACGTCTTTGCTGTGGCCCAGCTTCGCAGACCTAGAGGCCAGCCTCCCTGTGTAGGGCCATCGTGAACCGTTGCCCTCTGCTGCCACCCCCGGGGGCCGCCCAGCTTCTGCTGGTCCCGGGAGCATCCGCCATCCCCTTCTCAATTCAGGCGGTTCTTTCCTCTCTCCTGGCGGCTCCCCCACTGCGCCGTTGCTCCTGTTCATTCCCCGCAGAGCTGCTCGCCTCTCTCCCAGACCTCACTCCTATGGGACAGGACCACTGTGCCTCCTGTCCTCTGAGTGTTCTTAAAACAAGGACGGAAGTACCAGGCAAGGCCAGAGTGCACATTAATAGCTCGGCAATTATCCGCCACATTGAAGGCTACAAAAAACATTTCTTTCAGCATGAGACATACAGTATTTATTAAGGCCCTGGTGCATGGTGATCTATGAAGTTAGTAATTATCACCCTTGAATAATGGGTGTAAGATATCATGGATGTTATTATATATATATATATATATATATATGCACACACACACACACACACAGAATAAACATAGATTCCAAATATTAAAAGACTACAAATGGATAGTAAAATGCTGTTTATATCCTGCTGATAATAATGTACTAAGGAGAAATTTGATAATCTAATGACTTAATTACCTCAAATGAATTTTTTTTTTTTTTTTTTTAATAATTATTTTTTTTTGAAGGGTAGTTGACACACAGTATTACACTACATGAGTTTCAAGTGTACAACACAGTGGTAGAACATTTATATACATAATTCTAGGTTCCAGCTATCACCCTACCAGGCTGTTACAATATCTTGACTATATTCCTTATGCTATACATTACATTACATCCCGGTCACTAATTTATTTTACCATTGGAAGTCTGTCCTTTTTTTTTTTGTTTTTTTTTGTTTTTTTTTTGTTTTTGTGAGGGCATCTCTCATATTTATTGATCAAATGGTTGTTAACGACAATAAAATTCTGTATAGGGGAGTCAATGCTCAATGCACAATCATTATTCCACCCCAAGCCTAATTTTTGTCAGTCTCCAATCTTCTGAGGCATAACAAACAAGTTTTCACATGTAGAACAAATTCTTACGTAATGAATAAGTTACATAGTGAACAGTACAAGGGCAGTCATCACAGAAACTTTCGGTTTTGCTCATGCATTATGAACTATAAACAGTCAGTTCAAATATGAATACTGATTTGGTTTTTATACTTGATTTATATGTGGATACCACATTTCTCTCTTTATTATTATTATTTTTAATAAAATGCTGAAGTGGTAGGTAGATACAAGATAAAGGTAGAAAACATAGTTTAGTGTTGTAAGAGAGCACATGTAGATGATCAGGTGTGTGCCTGTAGACTATGTGTTAATCCAAGCTAGACCAGGGCAATAAAACATCCACGTATGCAGAAGATTTCTCTCAGAACGGGGGGGTGAGGTTCTAAGCCTCACCTCTGTTGATCCCCAATTTCTCACCTGATGGCCCCCCTGCGACTGTGCCTGTCTTAGGTTGTTCCTCCCTTGAGGAATCTTACCCATCTCTGGCTAACCAGTCATCTTCCGGGGCCATACAGGGAAATGTGAAGTTGGTAAGTGAGAGAGAAGCCTTGTTGTTTGAAAAAGTTAGCTTTTTACTTCTTTGCATATTTATGCCCTGTGGCTTCTATGCCCAGCATTTGTCTTGAGGTATCTTTACCACTTGGAAGAATTATGATACTCGGTAAATTTGATATGAGGCACGAATTCTATTTAAGGGTTGTAATTAGGAAGGAAGAAGAAAAGCTATAGAAGTAGCAGGCGGAAGAAAACATGGGAAGATTGATTATTTCTTTGATATATCTTCTTGTAGAGTAACTTCAGCATGTATAGGTTTTAAGCTACTACTTAAATTGCACACACACATTAACATAATAGGAGTATAGTTACATAACCAAAGCATATCTGTAATTACCAGCCATCTGCAGTGAAACCAAGAAAACCAGTTAGGCACCTTAGGCATTTGTGAAAACTTATCTATGATATGGTGGATATTGTCCAAATGAACTTGAACAGTCTGAGAGAAATCAGACAAATTAAAACAACCCATTCCTGGGGACTGTTCACATGCCATATGTTCTTTTAACAATAAATAGTTTGTAGTTGTAAGACTTTGGAGCGCTACAATTTGCACTTCTCCAAATTCTTGGTTGAGTTCCAACAGTATAGATCCAGTCCAATTTTGTTGTTTTACTGTATGCACAGGCCAGCTTAGATATCTCCTTCCTCATTCCCATGGCAGGTCCAGGAACTGGTGGGATGAGTGCATCTACAGCTGTAGCAGTGCGTGGATCTTTGTTGGGGTTTTTTGATGATCATCTTCTGGCATGAGTCTTCCAGAGGGTGCAGATGTTGGAAGTTCTTTTTCATATCGTATCTTAGTTCATTTTCGGGGTAGCCCAATTAGGCTTTGATCCTCTGTATAAACACAAACAGACCCTTTGCCTACACTTTTATATGCCCTTTATACCCTTGTGTAGAACTCGTTGGACGTTACCACACAGGAACTGCCCTTTTTTTTTTTTTTTTTTTTTTTTTTTCTATCACTAATCTACACTTACATGACGAATATTATGTTTACTAGGCTCTCCCCTATACCAGGTCTCCCCTATAAACCCCTTTACAGTCACTGTCCATCAGCATAGCAAAATGTTGTAGAATCAGTACTTGCCTTCTCTGTGTTGTACAGCCCTCCCTTTTCTCCTACCCCCCCATGCATGTTAATCTTAATACCCCCCTACTTCTCCCCCCCTTATCCCTCCCTACCCACCCATCCTCCCCAGTCCCTTTCCCTTTGGTACCTGTTAGTCCATTCTTGAGTTCTGTGATTCTGCTGCTGTTTTGTTCCTTCAGTTTTTCCTTTGTTCTTATATTCCACAGATAAGTGAAATCATTTGGTATTTCTCTTTCTCCGCTTGGCTTGTTTCACTGAGCATAATACCCTCCAGCTCCATCCATGTTGCTGCAAATGATTGGATTTGCCCTTTTCTTATAGCTGAGTAGTATTCCATTGTGTATATGTACCACATCTTCTTTATCCATTCATCTATTGATGGACATTTAGGTTGCTTCCAATTCTTGGCTCTTGTAAATAGTGCTGTGATAAACATAGGGGTGCATCTGTCTTTCTCAAACTTGATTGCTGCATTCTTAGGGTAAATTCCTAGGAGTGGAATTCCTGGGTCAAATGGTAAGTCTGTTTTGAGCATTTTGATGTACCTCCATACTGCTTTCCACAATGGTTGAACTAACTTACATTCCCACCAGCAGTGTAGGAGGGTTCCCCTTTCTCCACAGCCTCGCCAACATTTGTTGTTGTTTGTCTTTTGGATGGCAGCCATCCTTACTGGTGTGAGGTGATACCTCATTGTAGTTTTAATTTGCATTTCTCTGATAATTAGCGATGTGGAGCATCTTTTCATGTGTCTGTTGGCCATCTGTATTTCTTTTTTGGAGAACTGTCTGTTCAGTTCCTCTGCCCATTTTTTAAT
Source organism: Manis pentadactyla (assembly GCF_030020395.1). NCBI lineage: Eukaryota > Metazoa > Chordata > Mammalia > Pholidota > Manidae > Manis > Manis pentadactyla. Next base: position 91,349,545 of record NC_080030.1, on the reverse strand, counting down.
TGGGTTATTTGTTTTTTGTTTGTTGAGGCGTGAGAGCTCCTTATATATTCTGGACGTCAAGCCTTTATCGGATGTGTCATTTTCAAATATATTCTCCCATACTGTAGGGATCCTTCTTGTTCTATTGATGGTGTCTTTTGCTGTACAGAAGCTTTTCAGCTTAATATAGTCCCACTTACTCATTTTTGCTGTTGTTTTCCTTGCCCGGGGAGATATGTTCAAGAAGAGGTCACTCATGTTTATGTCTAAGAGGTTTTCGCCTATGTTTTCTTCCAGGAGTTTAATGGTTTCATGGCTTACATTCAGGTCTTTGATCCATTTTGAGTTTACTTTTGTATATGGGGTTAGACAATGGTCCAGTTTCATTCTCCTACATGTAGCTGTCCAGTTTTGCCAGCACCACCTGTTGAAGAGACTGTCATTTTGCCATTGTATGTCCATGGCTCCTTTATCAAATATTAATTGACCATATATGTCTGGGTTAATGTCTGGATTCTCTAGTCTGTTCCATTGGTCTGTGGCTCTGCTCTTGTGCCAGTACCAAATTGTCTTGATTACTATGGCTTTATAGTAGAGCTTGAAGTTGGGGAGTGAGATCCCCCCTACTTTATTCTTCTTTCTCAGGATTGCTTTGGCTATTCGGGGTCTTTGGTGTTTCCATATGAATTTTTGAATTATTTGTTCCAGTTCATTGAAGAATGTTGCTGGTAGTTTCATAGGGATTGCATCAAATCTGTATATTGCTTTGGGCAGGATGGCCATTTTAACGATATTAATTCTTCCTAGCCACGAGCATGGGATGAGTTCCCATCTGTTAGTGTCCCCTTTAATTTCTCTTAAGAGTGACTTGTAGTTTTCAGAGTATAAGTCTTTCACTTCTTTGGTTAGGTTTATTCCTAGGTATTTTATTTTTTTTGATGCAATTGTGAATGGAGTTGTTTTCCTGATTTCTCTCTCTGTTGGTTCATTGTTAGTGTATAGGAAAGCCACAGATTTCTGTGTGTTGATTTTGTATCCTGCAACTTTGCTGTATTCCAATATCAGTTCTAGTAGTTTTGGGGTGGAGTCTTTAGGGTTTTTTATGTACAGTATCATGTCATCTGCAAATAGTGACAGTTTAACTTCTTCTTTACCAATCTGGATTCCTTGTATTTCTTTATTTTGTCTGATTGCCGTGGCTAGGACCTCCAGTACTATGTTAAATAACAGTGGAGAGAGTGGGCATCCCTGTCTAGTTCCCGATCTCAGAGGAAATGCTTTCAGCTTCTCGCTGTTCAATATAATGTTGGCTGTGGGTTTATCATAGATGGCCTTTATTATGTTGAGGTACTTGCCCTCTATTCCCATTTTGCTGAGAGTTTTTAACATGAATGGATGTTGAACTTTGTCAAATGCTTTTTCAGCATCTATGGAGATGATCATGTGGTTTTTGTCTTTCTTTTTGTTGATGTGGTGGATGATGTTGATGGACTTTCGAATGTTGTACCATCCTTGCATCCCTGGAATGAATCCCACTTGGTCATGGTGTATGATCCTTTTGATGTATTTTTGAATTCGGTTTGCTAATATTTTGTTGAGTATTTTTGCATCTACGTTCATCAGGGATATTGGTCTGTAGTTTTCTTTTTTGGTGGGGTCTTTGCCTGGTTTTGGTATTAGGGTGATGTTAGCTTCATAGAATGAGTTTGGGAGTATCCCCTCCTCCTCTATTTTTTGGAAAACTTTAAGGAGAATGGGTATTATGTCTTCCCTGTATGTCTGATAAAATTCCGAGGTAAATCCATCTGGCCCGGGGGTTTTGTTTTTTGGTAGTTTTTTGATTACCTCTTCAATTTCGTTGCTGGTAATTGGTCTGTTTAGATTTTCTGTTTCTTCCTGGGTCAATCTTGGAAGGTTATATTTTTCTAGGAAGTTGTCCATTTCTCCTAGGTTTCCCAGCTTGTTAGCATATAGGTTTTCATAGTATTCTCCAATAATTCTTTGCATTTCCGTGGGGTCCGTCGTGATTTTTCCTTTCTCGTTTCTGATACTGTTGATTTGTGTTGACTCTCTTTTCTTCTTAATAAGTCTGGCTAGAGGCTTATCTATTTTGTTTATTTTCTCGAAGAACCAGCTCTTGGTTTCATTGATTTTTGCTATTGTTTTATTCTTCTCAATTTTATTTATTTCTTCTCTGATCTTTATTATATCCCTCCTTCTGCTGACCTTAGGCCTCATCTGTTCTTCTTTTTCCAATTTTGATAATTGTGACATTAGACCATTCATTTGGGATTGCTCTTCCTTTTTTAAATATGCTTGGATTGCTATATACTTTCCTCTTAAGACTGCTTTTGCTGTGTCCCACAGAAGTTGGGGCTTAGTGTTGTTGTTGTCATTTGTTTCCATATATTGCTGGATCTCCATTTTGATTTGGTCATTGATCCATTGATTATTTAGGAGCGTGTTGTTAAGCCTCCATGTGTTTGTGAGCCTCTTTGCTTTCTTTGTACAGTTTATTTCTAGTTTTATGCCTTTGTGGTCTGAAAAGTTGGTTGGTAGGATTTCAATCTTTTGGAATTTTCTGAGGCTCTTTTTGTGGCCTAGTATGTGGTCTATTCTGGAGAATGTTCCATGTGCACTTGAGAAGAATGTATATCCCGCTGCTTTTGGATGTAGAGTTCTATAGATGTCTATTAGGTCCATCTGCTCTACTGTGTTGTTCAGTGCTTCCGTGTCCTTACTTATTTTCTGCCCAGTGGATCTATCCTTTGGGGTGAGTGGTGTGTTGAAGTCTCCTAGAATGAATGCATTGCAGTCTATATCCCCCTTTAGTTCTGTTAGTATTTGTTTCACATATGCTGGTGCTCCTGTGTTGGGTGCATATATATTTAGTATGGTTATATCCTCTTGTTTGACTGAGCCCTTTATCATTATGTAGTGTCCTTCTTTATCTCTTGTTACTTTCTTTGTTTTGAAGTCTATTTTGTCTGATATTAGTACTGCAACCCCTGCTTTCTTCTCACTGTTGTTTGCTTGAAATATGTTTTTCCATCCCTTGACTTTTAGTCTGTACATGTCTTTGGGTTTGAGGTGAGTTTCTTGTAAGCAGCATATAGATGGGTCTTGCTTTTTTATCCATTCTGTTACTCTGTGTCTTTTGATTGGTGCATTCAACCCATTAACATTTAGGGTGACTATTGAAAGATATGTACTTATTGCCATTGCAGGCTTTAAATTCGTGGTTACCAAAGGTTCAAGGTTAGCCTCTTTAGTATCTTACTGCCTAACTTAGCTCGCTTATTGAGCTGTTATATACACTGTCTGGAGATTATTTTCTTCTCTCCCTTCTTGTTCCTCCTCCTCGATTCTTCATATGTTGGGTGTTTTGTGCTGTGCTCTTTCTAGGAGTGCTCCCATCTAGAGCAGTCCCTGTAAGATGTTCTGTAGAGGTGGTTTGTGGAAAGCAAATTCCCTCAGCTTTTGTTTGTCTGGGAATTGTTTAATCCCACCGTCATATTTGAATGATAGTCGTGCTGGATACAGTATCCTTGGTTCAAGGCCCTTCTGTTTCATTGTATTAAATATATCATGCCATTCTCTTCTGGCCTGTAGGGTTTCTGTTGAGAAATCTGACGTTAGCCTGATGGGTTTCCCTTTATAGGTGACCTTTTTCTCTCTAGCTGCCTTTAACACTCTTTCCTTGTCCTTGATCTTTGCCATTTTAATTATTATGTGTCTTGGTGTTGCCCTTCTTGGATCCTTTCTGTTGGGGGTTCTGTGTATTTCCGTGGTCTGTTTGATTACTTCCTCCCCCAGTGTGGGGAAGTTTTCAGCAATTATTTCTTCTAAGATACTTTCCATCTCTTTGCCTCTCTCTTCTTCTTCTGGGACCCCTATAATACGGATATTGCTCCTTTTAGATTGGTCACACAGTTCTCTTAATATTGTTTCATTCCTGGAGATCCTTTTGTCTCTCTCTATGTCAGCTTCCATGCGTTCCTGTTCTCTGATTTCAATTCCATCAATGGCCTCTTGCATCCTATCCATTCTGCTTATAAACCCTTCCAGAGTTTGTTTCATTTCTGAGATCTCCTTTCTGGCATCTGTGATCTCCTTCCGGACTTCATCCCATTTCTCTTGCGTATTTCTCTGCATCTCTGTCAGCATGTTTATGATTCTTATTTTGAATTCTTTGTCAGGAAGACTGGTTAGGTCTGTCTCCTTCTCTGGTGTTGTCTCTGTGATCTTTGTCGGCCTGTAGCTTTGCCTTTTCATGGTGATAGGAATAGTCTGCAGAACTGGGACGAGTGACGGCTGGAAGGACTTCCTTTCTTGTTGGTTTGTGGCCCTCCTCTCCTGGGAGAACAGCGACCTCTAGTGGCTTGTGCTGCGCAGCTGCGCGCAGACAGGGTTTCTGCTTCCTGCCCGGCTGCTATGGAGTTAATCTCCGCTGTTGCCGTGGGCGTGGCCTGGCTCGGGCAGCTACTCCAAAATGGTGGAGTCGCGTTGGAGCAGGAGCTGCTGGGAGGCTATTTATCTCCGTAAGGGGCCTCCCTGCTCCCTGCAGCCCAGGGGTTAGGGTGCCCAGAGATCCCGGATTCCCTACCTCTGGATTAAGTGGCCCGCCCTGCCCCTTTAAGACTTCCAAAAAGCACCCGCCAAAACAAAACAATGACCACAAAAAAAAACAAGAAAAAAAATTTTTTTTAATTAAAAAAAAAAAAAATTTTTTAATTAAAAAAAAAAAAGGTGGTCGTTCGTTTTTCTTTATTCTCCGGTGCCAGCCTCAGGCCTCTGCTCACCGGTCTTAATGCCCTGTTTCCCTAATATTGGGGTCCCTGTCCCTTTAAGACTTCCAAAAAGCGCTTGCCAAAACAAAGCAGCAAAAAAGCAAAAAAAAAAAAATGGTCGCGCGCTTTTCTTATGTCCTCTGTCGCCCAGCCTCCAGTGCCTGCTCACTGTTCTTGCTGCCCTGTTTTCCCAGTATCGAGGGCCCTGCACTCTGGCCCGGATGGCTGGGGCTGGGTGTTCGGCAGTCCTGGGCTCCGTCTCCCTCCCGCTCTGCCTGCTCTTCTCCTACCGGGAGCTGGGGGGAGGGGCGCTCGGCTCCCGCGGGGCCGGGGCTTGTATCTCACCCCCTTCGCGAGGCGCTGGGTTCTCTCAGGTGTGGATGTGGTCTGGATATTGTCCTGTGTCCTCTGGTCTTTATTCTAGGAAGGGTTGTCTTTGTTATATTTTCATAGATATATGTTGTTTTGGGAGGAGATTTCCGCTGCTCTACTCACGCCGCCATCTTCCGCCCCACCCAAATGAATTTTTTTTTTTACCTAGCATGTTCTGACTTGTTAGCTTTATTGTTGATTGATAACGTTAAATTATAATCTGTTTGAATTACCTTAATATTTCATTTAACATTCTGTCTCAATTAGTAGTTCACTAACAGATTTCTGATCAAGACGTGAAACATTAAACTAACAATGAGCTTTTTACTTTGAATTATAATCATGAATTTGTTAACATGTCTTCTCTAAAATGCAAGATCAAAGTTAACTGCATTTTCAGATAGTGGACAAATAAATATAGAGATAAAAGGGTCACTAGTGTCCTGGTTATGCTACCCGCCCTTAGCAGTGACTGTGTGTTTTAACACAGAAATAACCAGGGGTACGGTTAGAGTCCTGCAGCAGCGAATTAAACTGTGTATGCAGTTAATAGTATTCTAGAATCAAATTAAAGATATTAAAAGGAAGTAAGAGGGCATTAACTACTACTTTATTTTTCACATTTATTTCTTAGCATTTGGGTAGATCATCCTAAAGAGCTAACTGTAATTATCTTAATCAATTAAATGAGAAATGAAATGTTATGTGCTTTTTGGAAGTGCAACATCTAGAAATAATGAAAAGGTTAATATTTTTTTAAGGAAGCCTCAGACATTTCATTTATTCCCTAATGGAACTACAGCTGGCTTTTGCATTCTAGTAATCAAATGAAAAAGTTGTGCTTTGATCCTCAGAAACACTTTCTTAAACCATATTCTCTTATCAAATCCAAATTTAGAATTTCCTTTTTATTCTCTTTGTATCTAGAACTAGCCTGAAAAGAAAGCTATGCTCAAAATGTGTATTTTTCTAAGGGTAAAATGTTCATGGTAACTATAAATTAAAAACTTCCTATAATTTCAGAAGCACATAATATTAAGTTTATTTAGTGAACGAAAAAGCATTTCTTTCTAAAACAATGATGAATGTTAATAATTACTTTTTTTTTAATTACAGTTTTATATTGTGCATTTACACACAGATTGTTAAATGATAATTAAGGCTCTTCTGTTTGATAATGTCATTTGATTTTCAGTAATGTTTGGTTTATAACTACAAATTGCTGAAATGCCAAGATTCTTCAAGTATTAGGGGTTTTTTGTTTTATTTTTTAATTATTTCTATTTTATATCATAAAGGCAAAAGATTCTAGTGAAGTTTTTTCTAAAAATATTGTTACCAGTAGTTTGAATATATTCAATTTTTAAATGTGTTCATTATTTGAATTTAGAGTTCTAGATTAAAAACAACATAAAACCTTTCCTGTTGTGGAAGGGAGAAAAGGGTGGATTAGGAAGGCAAGGCAGAAACCTCCTCGCCTGTACACACCAAGGAAGCAGCTCCAGACACAGTAACTTCGAAAACAGCCCGAGGCTCGAGAAGAGGCCACATGTACCTGGTGAAGAGAGGACCACGCAGAGAAGGGTGAAGTGGCAGAGACATGATAGAGCAGGACCCAAGCCCGTGGGCTGAAGGAAGAGGAACAGAGCAGGGGGAAATCGCCACTCGGGAACTCTGCACACCCGGCCCTGGAGACCTGCTCTGGGAACAGAGCCTGCATTGCACTGGGTTCTGGTGATTAGTGGGGCTGGACACCAGGGGGAGTTGGAGCACTTGGGGAGGCGGAGACTCCAGCCACTAGTAGGGGACAGGCATGCTCCACTGGTCCCACTGAGACCCAAAACAGGCAGCAGTTAGAAAGATTTGCCAGCAGTGGGAGGAATGCCAGAGGGGTGAGGGTTGGACGGATCTCCCTCCGCAGCAGAAAGAGCATGTGGATGACACTTCTCCAGCCCTCCTTTGGCCCAATAGGTTGGGTATCTAAGGAGCCCCAAATGCTCCATCCCCCTACACTACCAGCTCAGCCTCAAGGTGCTTCCCTGCACATATATAGTCAATTAATATATGATATAGGGACCATGAATACACAATGGGGAAAAGACAGCCTCTTCAATAACTCATGTTGGGAAAACTGGACAGCTTCATGCAAGAGAATGATACTGGATTACTGTCGAACTCCATACACAAAAGTAAACTCGAAATGGATCAAAGACCTGAATGTAAGTCTTGAAACCATAAAACTCTCAGAAGAAAACATAGGCAAAATTCTCTTGAACATAAGCATGAGCAATTTTTTTCCTGGACACATCTCAGGCAAGGGAAACAATATCAAAAATGAACAAGTGGGACTACATCAAACTGAAAAGCTTCCATACAGCAAAGGACACCATCAGCAGAACAAAAAGGCACCCTACAATATGGTAGAATATATTTGTAAATGACTCATCTGATAAGGAGTTAACATCCAAAATATATAAAGAACTCATTTATCTTAACACCAAAAAAACAAACAACCTGAACAGGTTAGATAACCTGACCAGACATTTTTCCATTGAAGAAATTCAGATGGCCAACAGGCACATGAAAAGATGCTCCACATCGCTAATCATCAGGGAAATGCAAATCAAAACCACAATGACATATCACTTCACACCAGTCAGGATGGCCACTATCCAAAAGACAAGAAATAACAAGTGTTAGTGAGGTTGAGGAGGAAAAGGATCCCTCCCACAGTGTTAGTAGGAATACAAATTGGTGCACCTGCTGTGGAAAGCAGTATGGAGGTTCCTCAAAAAACTAAAAATAGAAATACCATATGACCTAGTAATTCCACTTATAGGAATTTACATGAAGAAAACAAAAATCCCTGATTCAAAAAGATGCATGCATCCCTGTTTATCACTGTATTATTTATAGTAGCCAAGGTATGGAAGCAACCTAAGTGTTCATCAGTAATGAGTGGATAAAGAAGGGTGGTATATATACATAATGGAATATTATTCAGCCATAAAAAGAAAAGAAACCCTATTATTTGCAACAGCATGGATGGACCTAAAGGGTATTATGCTCAGTGAAATAAGCCAGGCAGAGAAAGACAAGTACCATATAGTTTCACTTAATTTGTGGAATCTAAAAACAAAACAAAACAAAATGAACAAAATAGCAAAGACACTGAAAAGTGGCTGGTGGTTGCCATGGAAGAGGGTTCAGAATGGGTGAGCAGGGGAAGAGGGAGATAAAGGGGTTCAAAAATTCTTAGTCATAATATAAGTTGGTCATGGGGATGTTAGTACAACACAGAGAATATAGCCTATGAGTCTGTGACATCTCCCTGTGTTGACAAGTATTAACTGCACTAGTGGGGAGGTGAGAATTTAGTAATATGTGTAACTGTTGCACCGCTGTGTTGTATACTTGAAACCAATATAAGATTGTATACCAATGATACTGCAATAGAAAATAAACATAATAAAACCTCTCCTCTTCTGAAAATGATATTGTGTGTATATTTTTTCCTTACAAACTATGTGCATGTATGTATGTGTGAGAGAGAGGTCTGAAATCACAAACCATTCATAGACGTATTTTTGTGTTTACTCCTGTGGTCTGGACTATGAAGCAGCTGTCAATGGGTAGGTCATTCAAAATCAGGAAACCTTTACTTTACTATTTTACAGTAACTCTGTTTACTTACCCCTTACCAAAATATTCTTTCTCTGTTTTCTGACTTATTCATAGCATGTGGAAATTAATTTTTTATGATATTCATCCCCAGGTTGACTTTACTATTTTACAGTAACTCTGTTTACTTACCCCTTACCAAAATATTCTTTCTCTGTTTTCTGACTTATTCATAGCATGTGGAAATTAATTTTTTATGATATTCATCCCCACTAGGACGACTCAGAGGACTAAGCTTGTAGTTATGAACTCACAGCTGATTCATGACAGCAAAAGGTTGCAAAGCAAAACAGCAGAAAGGAAAGGCATGTAGGGCCAAGGCCAGAGGGAAGCGAGGCCCACGCTCCCCAGAGTCCTTTCAGAGTAGAATCACAGAAGGTGCCCCTAATTCCTCCTGGACAAGTCGTGGAAACGTGTGGGTATGTTGTCTACCAGGGAAGCTCATTGGGTGCTCTGGGCCCAGGGTTTCCACCGGAGTTTGATGCATAGGTTCACTCTGCTGAGCATGTCCTAAAAACTGCAAACTCCCGAAGGAAAGCAGGTGTTTAACACAAAGTATCTTGTTTGCACTTGAGGCACAGTGAGCCACTCTTACCAGTCAGTTTGGTGGGAACATTCCCAAAATCCAAGTTCCCAGATGCCGATCACCTGCTACCTTTGCAAAGTGGCCATTTTAAGGATAACAGTCTTAATTAAGCCTGCTATATTAACTCTTTTCTACACGATATGTTTTAAAGTGGAAAAATATATTAGATAGTTTTAACCTTGATTTAGGAGTATTTATTCATGCAGTTCTTCCATTTCAGGAATTAACACAAGCTGTCCATGAAAGCCGAGACATTGCTACCTCGAGGTAGATGTTTAACGCCCTCTCCCTTTTGTCGGGAGTATCCAGTACGGAGAAGCCACATTATGGTTGTCCCAATATATTCCAGCAATAAAACACCTTTTTCTAACCCAAATGCTGCTGCCATATTTTGATGGTATTACTGTGTTTAGAGGCTTCATATTTTTTTGGTAGTTTGCCAATTTTTATTACTTTCCTGCTACTTTAACAGTTTTCTGGAAACAATATGAAGATAGGAAATTGATCATTCATGTCTCACCCCAGAAGTGAGTTACAGCGTATAAGTGAAACTTCATAAAGCACTTCAATACTCCTTGAGCTATAATGTTCATATTTCAATGTGATTTATTAACCTGCATTTTGGAGACAGGAAAATGATCAATACCTGCGTTGGGGCACAGAGCCCTGGAACTGGAACAGCCCTGAATAAGCCATCCATCTCTGCTCTTGTCATTGGGTGGGTTCAGAACTAAACCGGCCCAGATACGTGGTTCAGAAACCCTCCTGAGTGACCGCCCCACACCTCCTCAGGGCCCAAGTGTAGTACAACTAAGCAACTATCTGAAAGTTCTTTCTAGATCGCTTATTTTACTGGTCTTTTGTGGAATTAGAAAACAGTTTGAAAAGTCTTTAAGACAACTGCTAAATCATCCTGTGACCTTTTCTTTCCAAGATTGAACCATCCTACTTTCTTCCACCTTTTCTCAGAGAAGTTGCAGCAATAATAATTTGATATTTTCTTTTGTAAATAAGTGCAAACTTGATCTAAACCAGGCATTCTTAACCTTAACCTAAGTTTCTGTGAACTTGGATGGCAAGAAAAAAATTACATGTTATTTTTCATTACCTCTATTAGAAACTTAGCCTTTTCCTCCATTACTGCATCACAAAATTGATAAAACATTCAGATAACTATATTTCAGTGTAATTATTTCCCTTGCAGTCCTGTGTATTTTACTTTATCCATTTAAAATCATTTTGCAAAGGGGTCTATAGGGTTCACTAAGGGGCCATGGGGGAAAAAAAGCAGGCGACAGTCTAATGAGGGCAGTGGATAGCTTTTAACTGAGAATGATCAGGATTGAATTTTGTTTTCTTTGTTGAAGCTAACATTGACTAGTACTGTGCTTCATTTAATGTACTGTTGTGCTTTTAGGTTTATGTGCAAGTTAATAAAGAGGCAGCAGATGATAAAAGTATAGCAGAATTAGCACATGATTTCTTCCAGCGATTGGAACTGGGTGACACACAAGCACTTGCCCTGTGGCAGAAGTTCCGGGCCTTGAGCATCGAAGAGTACGTCCGGATCTACAAGGTGCCCGTCCGCTCTCCTGTCCTGTGATGTGCAGCTCTTGCCTGGGTGCTACTGGGTAGTGAAGTTCCTTCTTAAACTCCTGTCTTAAGAGTATATTTGTCATTGAGTTGAAAATTAAGACTCAGTAATGGTTCTTTGAGCTGAAAATTAGAACTAAGAAATAATCCTAAAGCCTGTGAACTTCACAGGCTGAACCCCAGGTGACATTCAGATACTCCTTTCAGTCTGGCTTGGCTTTTCTCTCCTCACATTTCTTTCCTTTTCCTTAATTACTTTTTCTTCTTTTGCTTCCTTAGGCATGTATGTGATGGGTATAAATTTGTTTGATAAACATTGTAGGGGGTAGGAGAAATATAACAGAATAAAATACACTTAAGTCCTTCTCGCACTTTACATTCTAGCATGGAGACAGTGACTCAAACATTAAAGACAGTATGAATTAAACAAGAACATATATAGTCTGTTAGATGATGATGCTGTGAAGAAAGAAGCATGGGAGGGTAAATGAGGGGTGCTGCCTGTGGATGCAATGAGGAGGGTTCCATTAGAGGAACCATGTGGCTGGGGTGAGGAAGCAAGACAGGCAGGACGGGAGGTCGCAGTCAGTTGTGGGGTGGGGCGTGAGGTAGGACATTTTCCCGGCTGTCCAGTCTGGCATCCTGCTGTGGTGGAAATGCACTCATGCTGTCAGTGTGATAGCAGCTAGCCCCTTGTGGCTACTGAGCATTTGAAGTATGAGCAGTGTGACTGAAAAACTGAATTTTATGCCTAGCAGCTGTCATACTGGTAGCATTGTACCACTGCCAGGACTTGGCTGGTGTTGGGAGCCATTGGAAGGCTTGAGCACAGGGGTGACTTGATCCCATGATTTGCCCATCTGTGTGGCAGACTGCAGAAGCATCCTATTTTGTCTTAGGGTAAAATAGTAGGACATTTATGTAACTTATTTTTTCTTTTGTTTCTGAACTCCTTCAGCGGCTAGGAGTACACTTTGATGAATATTCAGGAGAATCATTTTACCGTGAAAAATCTCAAGAAGTCTTACAGTTGCTGGACAGTAAAGGACTCCTACAGAAAACAATGTACGGTCAGGTTACTATTCTTTAGTAAGGTTATTTGATCTTTGGAACTGGTACTGATGTATTCTCTCAGGAAAACAGAACATGGTGTGCAGCCTCCTGGCATTTTTTAATAGTGCTTTTTGCTGTTCAGAGTACTTTCCCACATGCTGTCGTTTGCTGCCATAACTCAGTCCTGGCAAGGTTGGGAGAAACAATGTCACCTACTCTTTACATGCGAGGCAAATTCCTCGTGGGATTAGGAATTAAGAAAGCGCAGTGGGCTGCCTAAGGTCGCACAGGCTGGCTGGTCGTGGCAGAGAACTGAAAGAAGGGAATACGCTCATGCCTTCTTACTCAGCCTTGTCTTTTTAAAAAATCCTTTCCTAATCAAAAAGGACTTAAGACAGCTTTTGAAAACAGGCATAATACAACAGGCTTTTTTGATAAATAAAATGAGGAAATCAGGAAGCAGGGAAAGAAAAAATGCCATGAAATCAGGGTGGCCCTGGAGTTACCGTGTGACACGGGGATGGTTCCTGTGCTTGAGGCCGGGCTCTTCCTCGGCTTTGAGCCGCCAGCCGGGCAAACCAGCAGTGCCAGCCGCGGGAGCCCAGGCCCATGGATGAGGCGGCAAAGCAGCCCGTGCCTAGGAGGGCCACTTCTCCCAGTTCCGGAGCGATTTCGCTCACCCCCCTCACAGAGAAGGACGTGGAGGATGTGGTCCGGAACATCCTTAGTCATGTCCTTACGGAAAACTCTCAGATGGCCTGATTTGGATTCCAATTTTTGATCAGGCAGGAAAGACTAACAAAATTCCATGGTTTTATTAATCAAGGGTATTTTCTGGCATGTTAAAAATTAGCCAATATTGAATGTTATAATAACTTGAATTAGAAGAAGAATACAATATTTCATGGTTAAAAGTGCAGTTGAAATCTCACTTTTCACCTGGCTATGTTAAAGACTTTATGCAAGTACCTTAGCCAGGGCTACAGATTTTTAAAAAGGTGAATCTTAATTACAAATATTAATTACATCATACCCATTCTTACTAGATTCAGGGTCAAAACCCCTCATTTTTCTTTATTTTTGGTTACACTGTTTATTGCTACTTACACATTGAAAACATTTCTGATTTGCCAAGATAATGTTGTAGATACTATACTCTCAAAGGTCTTGATTTATTATGTTGCTTCAGAATTACCTTTCTGCATTTCTAGAAAAGGAACAGCTGTAGTGGATCTTTCTAGGAACGGTGACCCCTCAATTTGTACTGTAAGGCGAAGTGATGGGACTTCTCTTTATGCAACCAGGTTTGTATCTTATGTGAAAGTCCCCATTAAGATACATATGTGACTTCATATTCTTTGTTGTAGGACCAGTGCTAAGACAATCATTCTATCCTCAAAGCTGTTAACAAATCCTAGCTTCTAAATCCTTGTTCTCATCATTCAAAATACATTTATTGCCAACAGTTTCTGGAAAGGGTTAATATCATCAGAAAAGTGACTGAAAAACTACTCACAATCAGTTAAACATTGTAGGATTTCTACAGTTGCATACATTGTTTTACAAACTATAAAACTGAGGTATCTCATAATCAACTATAAGTATTTTACAAATGCACATTAGCAGGAAGTGTATACTGGAAGATGGCTGTGTGCGTCAGGAGTGTCCTGTGTGAAGACCCTCCTACACGCACAGAAATAAAGTAGGCCAAGGGAGAAGTAAGCCATATTGCTCATATTGTTTTCATCTGTCTCCGTGACTGACCCCTGTGGAAAGCAGCAGTCTTTTTAATCAATAAAAACTACATTTGTCAAGCACACGTATTTCTGGGACAAAGCTAATAGGAAGGAGAAAACAGGATAGTAGAAAAGCCACACCAGCAAACACAGCCATACTCAGAGCACTGCCAGCCGAGGGCTCCAGTGCCTCCCAGGTCAGAGTTTGACGATGGATCACAAACCACTTTTGTAGCATAAAGTAATGATATTGTATTATTGTTGTCACATTACCATCATTTGTTCTAAACACCTTTAACTATCCAGCTCTCTTGCTGTCTCCTGGAAGATTCCTTTCCTAATTTCTTGCTTTTTGGCATTTGCCTTTATCAGTTCCATACTCGTGGGAATAGGAAGTAAGAAGAACCTGTATATCTAAGACATACATTTCTTTTTCTAGATAAAAATATATATACAGCAGAAGATTTTTTGTGCCAGGTAATCATTGTTCAACAGATTAAATAAAGAAACCCTTGAGCAATGGTTTTAAGAAATGTGTCCGCTCAGAATAGAGGCATCACATCATAAACACTCTATGTGCTGATGTATCTTTTTGGGGCCATTACTAGGTCGAGGGTTTTCTGTGTATTAATGCCTGTACCTTCTCTTTTTTTTCCTTGGGGAGAGTAACTCTCTTTTGACAACTCTTCAACAGTTTTCAAATTTGTTGAAACATTTGGTTTTTCTCCGTGCTCCAGCTTTGGTTGTTCCACCCTTGCAGTGGGTTCCTGATGGGACACATCCGCATGTGTGGGTGTGAATTAAAGGAGTGGTAATAACAGCAGTGCAGGGGAATGCTGCTGAGCGCAGGGGGAGGCTGGAGAACTGGAGTTCTGTTTAGAAACTATGGGCTGTGGGTCCCTGCTTCGTGAAATGAGGGACCTGAACTAAATGGCCTGGCGTGTCTCTGGCTTTCAAGGTCAGGTTCCACAAACTCAGCCTAGAATTTTTTCTTATATTCTTATCATTTATTCTTTCCTTGGATCAAAGACTCTCATTTTGTCCTTGGCTCAAGCCAAAAAATATACGGGGGGTGTGTATTTGTGAATTTATTTGGGGGATAATCTTCTATCCCGATGTTTCATCACCTTCTGGTGTTATTACTGTATCCCCGCCCAGGAGCTTTTAGCCATGTTTTTCCTACTGGTCCACCGTCGTGGAATTCTAGTATCACAGATAGACTGTATGCATGTATTGTAAGCGTATGTGTGCTTTATATATAAAGGGTGAGATTGTTTTGTTCCTCAAGAGCCGGCGTTTGCCTCCATCGAGCAGGCTTGCTCCGGGTTAGACCAGGATCGGGAGGTGGGTGCGGAGGCCATTCAATGATCTGCAGTGTTACAGAAGCTCTGGCGATTGGTATATCCTCCCACTGTCCTATTACTAACCAAAAATAGCTTTAATTTTGAGTTTCAATATTTTCATAATTTTGGCTTAAAATGTTACATAGTTCATGGTTTATTTTTAATTATTTTATGCTGCTTGCAAACTGAGTTGTTTATACTTAATCAGAGATAAAAGAGATATGTGGAATTCTGTCAAAGGACTTTATTGTCTTCTGAGGTATTGCTGTGATTGTTCTAAGGCCCTGGAAGTCTTTGGTGGAACTAGTAAGAGTAGCCGCAAGAGCAACTGCGTCTCCTGTGTTTTAAGTATTGCAGAAAGGTGACAATTAGGTGACTCTTCCAGTAGAGTGTTAATTAGCAAATCATAAAATATTTACCTGCTGACACTTTGCTTAAAGCCATTTTGAGTTGTTATTACTACTTGTCCCAGAGCTTTTATTTACTTTTTTTAATCTTCTCACACCATTTTTATTATTAGTATTTTTCCCAAAGCTCTTTCTGTTAGTACTTTGCATCAGCAGTGTGGTACTGGGCCTCGCTAAGCTTGGGTAGAATACTTCAGGCTGTCAGATAGTAGGAGTCCTTAACTGGAAAAGCCTGATTACTATTACATAGGTAAAAGAAATTATTACTCAGCTCTGCTTAGTAATTCATAATTTATAGGATTTTTTTTCCCCAGAGATCTTGCAGCTGCTATAGATCGAATGGACAAGTATAATTTTGATACAATGATTTATGTGGTAAGTCATCACAATAAAAAACAAAAGTTATGAGCTCTACCTCATGAAAACTACAAAGATAAAAATTGGATGCCATGTTGAAAAACTATGGAAAAATAATTTGTCAAACTGTTGAGAAAATTCTGGTAAGTGTATTTAAGATGGCAATCACAATGATTAAAAGAAAAGATACTGTTTCATAGTAAAAAAAATACCCAAATCAGGAAAATGTTTATGGGAAACGAATATGTACAGGTCACTATAAGGCAATTTAAAAAAAGCTTTCTATTTTAAATACTTTAAGACACAAGAAGTTTCAAAACAGAACAGTTTTCATATACCCTTAACCCAGCCTTCCCCAGATAATACCTTACATACCACAATACTTGTCAATACCAGGAAACTGACATTGGTAGAGACCTTAGTTATTTCACCAATTTTTACATGCACTGTATGTGGGCCTGGATATGTGTGTGTGTGTGTGTGTGTGTGTGTGTGTGGTTTTATTTTTTATGAAATTTATCACACTTAGATTCATGTAACCATCACCGCATTCAGAACAGAGAACTGTTCCCTCACAAAAGAAACTCCCTAGTTGCAACCACTTTAATCATCACACTGCCCCCCACCCTCACCCCTAATAACCATACCTTCCCCTCACTCTGCCCCTGGCAATGACTGCTCTGTTCCTCATCTCTTAGTTTTGTCACTCTGAGAATGTTGTGCCAATGAGATCCCAGTCGGTCACCTTCTGAGCCTGGCCCTTTTCACTCGGCAGAGTGAATGAACGCCCGGAGGCTTGGCCGAGCTGTTGCCCGGATCAGTAGTTTGTTCTTCGGCTGCGTGGTGGTCGTCCAGTTGTCTTCCTTCCCCTCCTTACCATGTGCAGCCTCCCTTTCTCCTAAAGAAAAGAAGTTGCCATTAAATATCTTAATACAGCTTAGCTTTGGCCTTGCTGGAGATAAAAGCTATAACATTTAAGAGAAAAGGAATTTTATTAAAAAGAATACTCAAAGATAAAATTCCCTGTTTCCCCCCGATGCAGTGATGGGCTGCAGCTCTGGCCTCCTCCTCTCGTAGGGCGCACAGCTTAGACTTCCTTCTCATTTCACGTTCTTGTGTGTTTATTTAAAATATACGAATTGGCAATGATACTAAAAACTCAATGTATTTTGATTTGTGTCCAATCTATTTTTATAGATTAATTTATCACTGTTCTTTTCATTTTAAATAATTTTTTTCCCCAAGACAGATAAAGGGCAAAAGAGGCATTTTCAGCAAGTGTTCCAGATCCTGCAGATGATGGGATATGACTGGGCAGAAAGGTAATGCCATCAGTGTGGTTCTTAAGTTCCTGATCAGGATCAATGAAGAGTTGCTAGGTTTGCCAGGTCCAAAAATTTATCAAGTTGTTAAAGATTTCATTCAGACCTCATTTCTTTGTTTCAAGATGTTAGTATGGAAAAGGTGTTTATTTCTTGCATGAATTTATGTCCTGATTATATCAATTTCTAGCTTATAGACATTTGATAAACATGTTTTTATTAGATATTTGCTCTCAATGGCTTCATTTTCAGAATTATCCCCATCTCCTTTTTTCATAAAGGCAACTAGTAGTTTAATCACAAGCTGGTTATCTCTGTAAAATTAAGCTGTTTAACACCTGTGACAAATTACACATTTCAATTTATTAATTTTTTAAAACCCCTCTCTAAAAGGTCAAACTACTGTCTCAAAGTCTATTATATATGATCACCACCTCTTTTTTGGTTTTTCCGTTAACCAGCTGCCCACTTGATTTCAGGTGCCGGCATGTGCCCTTTGGAGTGGTGCAGGGAATGAAGACTCGAAGAGGAGATGTTACTTTTCTGGAAGATGTTTTAAATGAGATTCAATTAAGGATGCTACAGAACATGGCCTCTACTAAAAGTGAATCCACTTTTTTGTTGAAGTCCTAACTTACATGCCACTCTTATACATTTTGCTGGACTTTCACTAACCTTGTCAAAAAAAAAGCTTGCATTCATTAGTGGTGCCTGAAGTTTTAGACTTGCTGCCCAGGGGTGTTCTTTGCTTCCTTGATCTGAACTGATACAACTCTAGGTCTCTTCTCAGGGACATTCCATTGTTGGTTATCTGACGTTTCCGGACTACATAGTTGGAAACAAGTCACAAGTCCATATGGCTTTGTTTAGCCTTCACCCATAGAAAAATAAATAACAGCTGCATCTGATGTCTTACAAGGAGTATTTGTAAGAAAAATACATTTATGTTTCTTGCTTTTTAATGTAGACAAGGGAATTGTCATTATCAAAGGTGAATGAGCCCAAATGAGGAAAGTAAATTGCCCGCTGTGAGCCTGTTTGTTCTTGGTACCATCAGCCCACATTTTCGGCAGGTCTGTCTCCCCTTCGGTCTCCGGTTCTGCGCTGTCACGCAGGGTAAAGAGCTGCCTCTGTTTCAGCCACCAGAGAACTGGAGAGCCCCCGGGAGACTGCCGAGAGGGTCGGCCTCGCAGCGCTCATTATTCAGGTCTGCTAAGACTGCTCCCCAGGAGAACCTTTTGTTCCATACGAGAACAAATCCCAGTGCTGAGTGTTTACTCTCTCATTTTAGGACTTCAGGGGCTTACTCTTATCTGACTATCAGTTCAGCTGGGACCGAGCTCTCCAGAGTCGTGGGGACACCGGAGTCTTCCTCCAGTACACGCACGCCCGCCTGCACAGGTGAGGGGAGGCTGCCGGGGAAGCCGGGCGCTCTGTCCTTCCGGCCCCCGGCCTTCTCCAGCATCTCATAGGCGATACCGCTTGGAGTTCAAGGGACTGCCTACTGTATTTGGTTTTTGTGGGTTTTTAAAAAAATGTTTATTTTGAGCGCCTCTGTAAGAAATGCTTTTATGTGCACTACCTTCACTCAGAATAACCCTGCCAAAGAATATACTCTGTTTTCAGATGAAAAACAGATTTTGGAAAAACAGGCCTCAGGTTAGCTTCAATGTTAGCTTCAAAGTCTGGGGCCATATTGAGGAGAACAAGACTGTATTAAGAGATGGTGTTCACCATTTGCATTATGTGTCCTTGGATGACCTGTTTAATCCTTTGTCGTTTTTAAACTTTTGAGAACAGTCTGGAAGAGACTTTTGGGTGTGGTTATCTGAATGACTTCAACCCTGCTTGCTTACAAGAGCCACAGTCTATTTCGATTCTCCAGCATCTTCTCAGGTATGGTTTTCTGGTGTTACCGGCTTGACTTCTGCTCAGTGAAATGACTCTTGGCAGTTTGCTGATCCCTGGAATGAACAGGCTAGTAGTTAGCTCTTGCCTCCTGCCTCTAAACAGAGTTTTCCTGAAGGTATGGCCTCAAAGGGCAGACAGAGGGCATGCTCAAGGTCAGTCCTTGAGTCTTAAAGATACTATCACCACTGAATTAGCACCGGTGCCTAACATTGTCGAGGTCATGGCATGAGAGTGTGAAGCCTGGGAAAAGCATAACCTGAAAGGTTTTGGAAAAGATCATCTTGCACCTTCTGTAATAAGTGAAAGCAAGTCCCTGCCTTTGTGTAACTTCCCCAAGACCGTAAGTCTTTTTGATGGTTCAAATAAGTATTTACCTGATAGGCCCACACTGGGCAAGAGCCCACACGTTTGAGCTCTCACAAGCATTGCTGGTGAGGATGAAGGTGTTTACAAGGCCACTTTCTCTAAGTGCCACTCAATGGTCAGTGGTTCTTTCCTGGCATCAGGACTCAGTTGCTTCACCTTTGACTAAATTGTGAGGAAAAATAAGCCAGCCTGGTTTTCTTGATCTTGAAGATAAGAGTCTGATTGCTAATTTCTAAACTATGTTCCCGAATGTGGCTAAAGGCTTTTTACATTTGGTTTAATAGCCATGAGTTGAATCTTTGGGCTAATTCTGAGGGATATTAAATGATACAGAAAGCAACTGCCATCAAAGAATTTGCAAGAAAAGAAAATGTGCCTTGACCTTCAAATGCACACAAGGTCTTTTTTCATATACCTCACACTTAATGATGTCAAGTCAACCTTACATCCAAGATCTTTGTGTTAACATCTTACTGTAATATGGGCACAGTCTTCCCTGCCAACCACTCCTGTCATCTTATTTAGGTTCGATGAGGTGCTTTATAGATCATCTCAGGATCTTCAACCCAGGCACATTGTCAACTACCTTCTAACTCTAAGGTACTTTATACTCTTGCTATTTTCAGGTGTTAAGACATTTAAGACCTGATTTAAGAACAAAGGACTTTTCATCTGAAGTTTTCCTATAAACAATCCCTTGGCCTAAAAAATGTGCTTTAAGTTACAGGAATTCTTGCTTTGAAAATTAGCAATTAATGATCATTCATTCATCAGTGATAAGTATGGTCACTACAGTCCACTGAACAGGAACCAACAGCTTTATCACCAGTGGTGACAGACAGTGCCCAGGTGTTAGGACAGAGTGGGCGTAAGAGACAGTGTCAGGGCCTGCAGCCCAGCCTTGAGAGGTCAGAGAGGGCTTCTTAGAGGAAAGGAGTGATACTAACCAGAAGTAAGGTGGCAGAGAGGGCAGAAACAGCCCAGAGTTGAGCAAGAACATTACATTAAAGGAGCTACAAGCATGGTCACGGGAGGCATGAGAGATGAAGTGTGTGCAGGCCTTCTGCCATGCACTGCAGTGTTCTGACTTATTTTCAAAGCAGTGGGGTCCATAAAGAGGCTCTACACAGAGGCACAGAAGTATCAGCTTGAGGGCAGAGAATGAATTAGGAGGCAAGTCAGGGATGATTTCGAGGTAGCTAGTTTAGACTTAACTTCTATTCAGTTTCTTTTATAATAGCAACATCTATATATTCCTTTACAGCTGTGTGAGAAAAGAAACATTTGATTTTACTCCAGATTTACTGAAATCAGAGATTTTTTGGAAATGTTTTTTTTTATTGTTTCTTGTCTTCCCCAGATTGAAGTAAATTTTTTTTTCCTTTAAATTCCATTTAGACCAAGAAACCAGAAAGTCTTTTGAAACCATTATCATAAGCATCATTTTCTGGCACACTGTTTTACTTGCTGCTCTAATACCTAAACAGAAAAGATGCTTTAAAGACTGGCCAGTGTATGTGTACAGAGCGGACTAGTAAGGAATCTTTATTCACCTCTTCACCATACAGAGGGGAAGTCAGGCCATAGTATACTTTTTATCTTAAAGGATGCCTAAATGAGAAAAAACTAATTATTAGAAAGGAATCCCCTATACCTGTAAAACTAATGAAAACATAACCTTAAGAATTTACCACCTAATACTAATAGAACCAGAGCCAAAATCTGAAGTGTGAGTTTCCTGTGTTTTACTTTGCCCATTATAGTAAGGCAGTGAATTTCAGTCTTGACTTTCCAAGTTTGGACACATCCTTTAATGGCTCTAGGCTCTAGGCTTTGACTTCCTTATGTTGAGGGGATGAGGTTAGATATCAAGCTTACATGTTACGAGAGGAAATTCCTGATGGTCCTAATCATGATTTCTCTTCTCGTCTCAGTCATCTTGCAGCTGTGGCACACAAAACACTGCACATAAAAGACAGTCCTCCTGAAGTGGCTGGGGTATGTTGAGTATTTTCTGTGTGATCTCTGGCATCCTGTTTTTGAACTACAGTCTCAGGAATTGGGCTGTGACAATCAGTATTTGTATACTTTCCAACGTACTAGACTATGAAACCCATTTTCCTAAGTCACAGTGCGTGATGAGTCCCCTACCTGGATGCTCTTAGGGTCACACTGTCACTCCCGGCCCTTGGCCAGCGGTCTTCCCGTAGGGATGCGAGGGATTTGCCATCCCTTGCCTAGAGCAAACCCTAGTACCCTTTGAGATGCTTTTCCTACTTTAAATTAGAAGGAAGTTAGAATTACATAAGACATTCAGTTTATTCATTTATAATTAGCCTGTTGCTGAATTGAATGTTTAATCATTCTTTATTTTGTAGGCCAGACTTCATCTTTTCAGAGCTGTCCGTTCTGTCCTAGCCAATGGAATGAAACTCCTTGGAATAACACCTGTCTGTAGGATGTAATTTCTAATTAAAATGGCTTCTTAAATACAAATGAATTCTACTATCTGTTCTCATATGCCTTACTGTTTAGAATAGAATTTGAACTATTAGTCTGTATCAGAAGTTGATTTTATTAAGTCTTTATCCTTAAAAAAGGTCATTTGAGTCCCCTCATGATCAGTAAGTACTAAATAGACTTCTGTACAACTAAGTTAAATCTTTTAAAG
Source organism: Manis pentadactyla (assembly GCF_030020395.1). Lineage (NCBI taxonomy): Eukaryota > Metazoa > Chordata > Mammalia > Pholidota > Manidae > Manis > Manis pentadactyla. Next base: position 91,327,378 of record NC_080030.1, on the reverse strand, counting down.
TTCACTGTGGTCTACTGGGGATAAAGAATTAAACTCTAGCTTGAGTTTTCTTAACAGTGTCATTCTTCCAGAAATTATTCTTATAAGTAATATTATCTAACATTTTCATCAAATAAAATTGATGAGGAAAAAAAATCTCAATTTTCTTGTAATTATGGGTAATTTTGAATAAATCTAAGGAGACCAAAGTTAAGCCTTTATTTTGCCAGTTCAGCTGACAACTACTATGAGAGAACGCCTCTATACACAACTCTTACTTCGTGAACTCAGGAAGTGAATATGTTGAATGATGAGGAATTACTTGTTCAGGTATTAGGGTTTTCTTGTAAAAATAGTCCATTAGTGAAATCATAATTTGGAATGGGAGTGTCTTAAGCTGTTTCCTTCATGTACCTGCATATTGGTAAAGCACACCTTGTGTGGCCTGTGTGGGTGACACGAGCAGGGCATGACCTCTTGGGTCAGTCCGGCTGTCCTCTTGCAGTATTTCTGTTCAAGTCCACCATGATTTATTCAACGTGTTGCTGCCAGAGGTCTTCTGAATACCAATGACCATGTATTTTTATGAAGAAAGAAGCTAATTAGCATGAACCAAAGCTTCTTTAGTTGAATGAACAGTTTTACCCTCTTCTGCACTGACGAGTACGGTATACCTTCTTAGTCCTAGAGGTGAGTTAGCTTCCTGACTTCTAATTTTCTACTTACAGCACCATTAAGGTTCCCTTATTAGAAACTAGCCATGGAATAAAAATGTATGGTTGGGACATATTTTTCATGTCCATTACCCCTGTCCATGTCTTTGGAGAAACAGTCCCCTTCCCAGATTTGTGGTAGCTTCCTCAGCATTTGAATCTTGACTGAAATGACACAGGGACAGTAATGGTTAGAGACAGGTCTCTCCAAAAGCAGCTGCCTTCACAGTCTAAAGCTCTAATCGCAGTCCTTCTTGTAAACTTTTTTTGCTTATGGCTGACCAGAGTTGGTTTATAGCTGCTATTTGCAATATAAGAACTCTGATAAAATTCCAACATAGAGAAAATTAAAAATTTAATGTTTTGGGGTTTTTATGATGTTTTTTGCTTTATTTTATTGGTTATTTCTATAATACAGAAAAAATCAAGCAGGTATCATATAAATAAATAATATTTATTGCTGAATTCCCCCATTAACATTATAGAAATTTTTTTAAAAACTCAAATTATTGAGAGCCCCAACAGTAAAACATACTTTATTTAAAAAAGTACAAAAGTGACATTAGAAATACTTTTTGAAGAAAAGTATATCATCTAACAGCAAAGAAATATGAATCCAGACAATGAATGGCACAAATGCAGCACTTCAAAGGAGTAATTAGTCACCACCCAGAAACCACTGTCTGAGTCAGGAAATAGATTCAGTTTGAGAAGGTACACATTCAGTTTTTTTGTGAACTAGCCTGCTTGTTTGTAAGACAAGAGCTCGGTCTTTACTGCTGCTGGGACCAAGTACAGTCCCTGAATTAGAGAACAAGGAAGGGCATCCTTCTCCCCTGGCACCTGAACAAGAGAACGGTTAGTACAGAAATGGCTTTGGCACTTTGACCCTTAACATTGTCCCAAACCGTGTTACTTAAAAAAATTACATGAGGCTATGACATTCAATACCTTATCATCTCCATACTTTTTATATACATTATATATACAATGATAAAATTCCTTCATTCTAAAACAAAGCAGGTTGACCCCAAACAGGTCACATTAAATCACTGAGCAGTCAAGCAGATCGCAATTTGCTCAGATAGCTTTTTTCTTAAATCTTATGCCACATGGTTCACTTACTGTGTTTGCTTTAACTACCTTCGGGGATTGAATTAAGGCTCTAGTTTAATGCTAATAGTCTGGATCTTAGTAGAAATCTCTTCTGAGGCTGACGTCACACACCACCAGCTCTCTCCTTTGAAGCAGTTTCCCCTTGTTGGATGGATGTAGTGTCTAGTCTGGGTAATCCATAGAGATATATAGACACACATACGAGAAGAGTACCCAGGGCAAAGGTAAGTGCTGAAAAGAAAAAAAAAGCTTAATAAGCTTAATCTATATTTGCATCCTTAAAACTAACAATGATCAATTCAAGATTTTGAAGTTTTTCTATTGTGGGTTTTTATGTCATCAGAGTGTTCTTTTTACAACAGTAAGGTTCAGAAAGATCATTGACTTTAGCCTCCCTCCCACCCCCTTCCAAAAAAAAGTGGTAAAATTAAGGAAGTGACACTCATCGACTTATACACACATCAAGAACACAGTGTGCTTGCCCTTGACAAAGAACATGCTGACTCCTCTGTGCACTGGTTAACAGAAAAAGCAGTGGAATGTGGCTTTTCCATGATACTAAAAGCCTTTGAAAAATTTGAGTAAAAAGTAGTTGAGCAAAATTCAAAGAGTTAGGTGACCAATGATTCAAACCATTAAAGATTTCTGAGTAAGAAGAGATGAGGGGTGATTTACTGAGTAAAATTGCTTCCTTTTCTGCTAGCTTTGTCTTTTTTTTTTTATCTTAATCTTAAAAATCAGTTTACAAACTGAATTACAACTTGTCCAAACTTGACAAGTAGGCATTTTATAATGCTTACATCAAAATACTGTATTTTATTCAAAACTGAACCATATTCTATATGGAGTACAATGGCATAGTCTTAAAAAGCTTTAAACATGAGATGCAGAGAAATGACATCCAGCTATTTTAGTTCACCCCACCTAGAAAAGACTAGCCTTGCCTTCACAAAGGGAGGAGGGGATAAATAGGAAACTGGGAAGCTGCTAAGCCACTCCTTGACCATCAGTAAGACAGAACATTGACCAAAAACACATGATAGAGTTCCCAGAATTTTCCTTAGGATCAAAGACAAAAGAATTGTTGAGAATAAGAATGGATCAGAACTGTAATTAAAAGTTCACCCAAATCAGTTAAGGGAAACATCTAAAGGAAGGCCTATAAATATCTGATACTGAAATGATAAGTGGCCTTATACAGGGTACTTGTGATGTGCCAGACACTATTCTAAGCATTTCACCTTAACCCCAGGAGACAGGTCAACTAGCATTCCCATTTTACAGATGAAGAAACTGAAGACACATGTTAAGTAACTTTCCCAAGGATAAACAGCTATAAATGGTATAGGCAAGACTTGAACCATACTATAAAATGGTTTTCTAAGATTTCTACAAGGTTGATGCTCGTGTATTTGCATTTATAAGAAGAGTCAGTTTTAAAACGAAGTATAAATAAATATAGGCCAGGTCTGTTTCTCTTAATGTTGAGGTTTTCCTCATGCATTAATTTATGGTATAAATGCTCAGTAAGGGAAATCATTTACAGCATAACAGCACTACAGAATGTTAAGTCATTATCACTGCTTAAATAATTCAGAAGCTAACTTAATGCTGCAAGTGGGCTCAGAAAGATTATTAGAAGGACTAGCATTAATGGTGCCAGAATGCCAGCTATAATAATGAATTTTGTATTAATTACATATTAAATGAAATAGGTATCTTTATAAAAAAGAGAAGAAAAATGTAGATTTGGATTGTAGTTTCAAAACCAGTTTGCACCCAAGTCCAAAACAGGAAGGTACACACTAAGGGGCAAGTGGAAGAAGTTTTCTGTTCTTTCCTCAAATTAAAAAGCCTAGTTTACTCAAATTCCACTGCAGAAAGTAATCATTTCCTAAAGTCCTTGTATTTCTTTGTGTACCTCATCATTCTGTATTTACCCTGAAGCACTTACACTGTCTTCTCATGCCTGGGGAACAGGCAAGCCTTGAATGTCAAGAAACTCATTCTAGTTCCTGAGCAGCCCCTTCAACTCTCACATAGAACCAGCACCCCTCAGCTTAAGCTCTAGGACCATTTATAAACAACCCGAGTACTGCTGACTCACTTTCCATACAACTATGAGCTGCTGCACTCGTAGAATAAATGGTGACAAAACTAGGAATTCCTGTGAACACTATGACCAACTGCCATATTTAATAAAAGATGAAATGAATTAAGGAAGTGAGAAGCTCCTCCCTGTTAAAAACTTAAAAACGCAAAGACATACTTATCTGTAATCCAAACAGCATCACTGAAGCAACTGTAGAAAGGACAATGGCTGCTGCTGCAGAGAAGCCCTTCATGATGTTGTCTGTATACTTGACCACAACAGAAGTGTACAGGCCTCCAACACTTGCAAGAACTTGAATAGAGAAAGAAAAATTTTAGCACTCAAATGAAACCTTCTATGATGGCAATTTTCATCTCCAGAGGTACCATACTAATTTATCTAGGAAAATACTATTTTTCTTAAAAGCAGCCAGCTGAGAAAGTTTGTACTAAAATTGAGTAGTTCCTACAAAACAACATTGTTTTAAACATGCCCAAAGGGCTATGTGGCCTACTAATAAACTGTAGCTGTTTACTGCTAACACATTAGATACTTTAGATTGTGAAGGCAAAATTGCTTTGGGATAGCTACTCCACAAAGTAAGTCAATAAAACCCAAGTTACATTTTCAAACGTGTTCATAGTACCAAAGGAACAATTTCAAAATGCTATAAAAGAGCTTAAAATGGACATCTGAGTTTTAAAAAAAAAGGATCTACCCAGAACCTTTAATTCCTGGATACTTACAGATGACAAACCAGACATAATACGTGTAACCATAGAAAAATCCTTTTTCTTTAATTTCAGCTCCATCTGACAAGTAGACGCCAACTAATGTCACAACAATCCCTGACAGATACATTTGAATGTTTCTCACCCAAAGGGAGGTGTCTGAACTCTTTAAAACTTTTTCAAAATACACTCCTGAAAGAGAATTAGACATGCAAATATGAAATAAAGGTATCAGAAGTTAAAATGTCTGTCATTTAGAGCAATAACCTAGAGACATGATAATATAAAGTATATGACTTGGGGAACAATTAAATGCACATTTTTTATGTTGGTTGTGACATACTGAATATTACCGACTTCTACTTTTACAGAGCATGTACAATTAAATTGTTTAAGAATAGTTTCTGCCTTTATTATAGCAGTAGGCTCGCAGGCTCTCTGTTAATGCCAAGGGGAAATTTGCTTTGGTCAGTTGGAAAACTGTACTATAGGATCAGTTATCTTAAATCAGATCCCTGCAATATCTGCCTAGTAATGAATATTCCCAGCTTTGCAAAATAACCAGTATAATCACCACTTGGGATTTTTTTCAGCATAAGTAACACAACCAAAAAAAATTACATAGAACTTGGTGAGTGAAGCCATTTTCTTTTAATGCAGGGTCCCATAAGCCAAGTTTATAAACAATATCAGAAGGACTATGAACTCCCTAACTTAAATAATACATTTTATATGCATTTTTCTGGGATTGAAAGTTCATAGCTTTTTTCAGATACTCCAGAAGAGCACATGACCCCTAACTCCTAAAAAAAAAATCACAAACCACTGCTAAGTTTTATACTTAAAATGAGTCCATGTTTAACAAGGATATTAAAGATCTTAATAATAAATACCATGTTGACTAGAGACTTAGATATTGCTAAGTACTAATCAACTAAAAATTCTAATGAAAAACAAGATTTTGATGAGTGTATGTTGGAAAAAGCCAGAGACTGGAAACAAGAATACAGTGGCTATTCCTGTTTCCACGTTTGAATTTCCTGTCTGGGAAACTAGTTAACTATTCAGTGCTTAGTTACTCTAAGCACAGAGGGATATTAAAACACCCACCATATCTTCATTTACGTATTAAGCAGTTGAACTAAATAGAATGTTGGACACAAAGACTTAATTCGTTGTTCAAAACAGTGCTAAAAAATCAAACTGTTACTTTTTGGGTAACTCAAAAATTTTTGTTACCAATTTACTGGTTCCTAAAAATACATTTAGCATGATGCTATCATAAAGTATAGCCCTAAATTTAGATTTTCCCCTCTCGGCAAATATCATTTTATAAGCAATATTTCATTTCCATATCCAGCCTGTTTTCCTAGTCAAAAATAAAAAAGGAATCCTACTCTTAAAATAGTACAAAGATAAATAATAAAGACATACACTATAACTAATATACTCTGTACTAAAAAGAACTTGAAGTTTCTTCTGTGTTGAAACTATTCCTAAAACACAATTCATTTCTTAGGTTACCCCTAACATTCATACCCTGTCTCTTCTTGACTGAGTGAGGATTGCTCATGCCTGCACACACGACTGCAGACTTCCACGTACACTTAATCTTAGTGATTTTGGTTGTCATGCCTCCCTTTTGGCTGTTACCTGAATGTAAGTTTTTTGAGATACTCCGCCCCACCCCCCTTTCCTCTCTACCCCACAGTTCCTAATCTGCTGAAGCAGAGGAAGACCTCAGGTTACTAGGGAAAGACAGGTACTGCGGGTGCCAAGGCCCCTAACGCAGAGGAAGCTCGCCTGAGCATAATGCCGGATCCAGGAAAGTGGAAACAAGGGCTTGAGCTTTCTGACAGCTAACTTTGTCCATTTTCAGAGGAAGGTGTTTTGTTTTGTTCTTTTAATTTACTTTTTGGTTCTTAGCTGTACTGAGGATGGTCAAGGATGACAAAAGTGTATCCTTGGGCAGCTGCAAGTATGCATAAGGACTTTGGTCTGAACTGAGTCAAACACTGCCACGCACTTACTGGGAAGACAGCTGACAGAAAAATAAGCTAAGCTTTAATGGGAATAAAATTGTTCATTATGATAAAACAAGATAAACTAGGTCCCTATTTAAAGTTGATTTTTTTTTTTATTTGACAACAGTAAAGTGATGCTTTTATGATTTACCTGCAAATCCTGAGCACAATACAGCAATGGCAATAGCGCCAAACCCCAACAGTGGGTTCTGTTCCACCTGCAATAGTAATGTTTGAAAGTGACTATTCTGTAAGTGACTATATTATTTTTAGTGATTAATAAATAGAATTCACCCAAGAGACCAAATGAATACAAAAATCTGTTACAATTCTACTGAAAATACGTGCCACGTCAGACAGCCGTTCTACAGAATAAGATATAGGACCAAACAAAAGGCATTCCCAGAAATTAACCAAAGCACTTCAATTAAAAACGTGTCCCTCAGGGCTGTGCAACACAGAGAAGACAAGTAGTGATTCTACAGCATCTTACTACACTGATGGACCGTGACTCTAATGGGGTTTGTGGGGGGGACCTGGTGAAGTGGGGACCCTAGTAAACATAATGTTCTTCATGTAATTGTACATTAATGAAAACAAAATAAAAAAAATTCAAAATAAAAAAAACGTGTCCCTCACAGGCAGCCATGGTAAGTGCTCAGTATACCGTGTGCTGACTCCCTTCTAACAGGGGGGCACCTACTGTACAGTTTTGCATAGTCAGCATGCCTCTTCATTTTAACTTCTGCCACACCCTAACTCAAGCCCTGACAGCATCCATTATGGAAATGGTAACAGTTTAACTTGTTTTATTTATTCCCTATCACCTACAGGATGAAGTAGTGACTTGTAAGATTTCCTATTTTATTGAACTTTTGTCAGATGTTAATAGCATACTTGCTGTGTACTGCATACACTGTGTTATACACTAAATGAATAAAGATGATGAAACACAGCTCTGGTTCTTAAGTAGTTTGTGGATGTGCACGGATGGGAGAGACTGACAGGTGCAGACCACTGTGCTAACAGATGCATGCATATGGGTCCCAACCGATCATTTAAAGTTTATTTCCTCTTTCTTCCCTAAACTAACCTCCAGAAGTTTCAGCTAGCCTTCCGGAGTTTTCATCGGTCTTTCCTCAGAGTTAAACTATCTCAGTAGTAACACTGAAACTAAAGAGTTGAGACACATGACTATAATAGGACACCTTGTTCAAAATATATAAGCCTAGTACAAAGCCTAATACAAAATATACAAGCCTAGTACAAAGCCTAATACAAAGAAAGTACTACTTTATGTTAAGTACCTGAGAGAAAGGTTGGGCTAAAATGTTTGCATGAAGATAAAAGGAATAGAAGATATTATGGACTAGCAGTTCTCAAAGTATGGTCCCTGGACCAACAGCAGCTGTGTCACCTGGGAGCTTGTTAGAAATGAACACTGACAGGCCCCACCCAAACCTACGGAAACCTAAACTGGGTATGGGGCCCAGCAATTTGTTTAACCTTCCATTTCATTCTGATGTACACTAAAGTTTGAGAACCACTGCCATAAACTACAGTTAAAAAAACAAGGATTTTTTTCTAATGCAAATGACAAGACTGACACTGATGTGAGAAAAAATAGTGGTGTGAGATTTTGCCTATGCCAACAACTGCTATAGGAAGCTCAAGCTAATTCTTGGCTTGCTTTTCTCCCAGTTTAATGTCTGATTAGGAAAAATGGTGACAGACATTTCTCTGAACTTCATTCTGACTGTAAGAAACTACTAGGTGATGAAGGAGAAGTGGTGGAAACTGAAAAACAGCAGTCATGTCCCTTTCACATAAGAAACAGTCAAACATGGCACAGTTCAGAGAGATGGGCTCCAGTCCTGAGTAAATCAAAATTCAAAAAAAAAATAAAGCTTCAGGTTTGAATTCCACAGCTAGTGGGTCAAAAGGATCTCAAGGACAAGATTCTGAGAAAAAGTAATAAAAGGATACATGAATCAACATTACAAATTACAGACGTTTTCAGCAAAGTCTGCCTTTATAGGAACACACAGAAGAGCTGCACTGCACATAACCAAGAGGAATGTAACCAGGGATTCTGTTACAAGAAATTGAAAATTTAGAATAAGTGGAGGCTTGCAAAAATACTTTTAAACATTAAAGAAGGCTTTTAAAAGTATACTTAGTTCAGAAAGGAAAGAGTTTATTTCTTGGGCTAAATGATGTATTGTTAAGATGGCAAGAAAAACCACCAAATCTAGTTTCCATTGTCTCTATCAATAATTTTTTAATAATAAGTTAATAATAAATATATTTAAAGGGGAACTTACATCCAGACATCTGGTTTGCTGTTATGAGACACCTAACTAAAATAAATTCAGAAGTATCTTGATTAAAAACAGTAGTAAGTCAAGATACTGATCACTTCATCTTTGAGGAATCATGGAGAATGGAAACTATGCCAGAAAATTTGAATTGGGCAAATATTGTCCCCATTTGCAAAAAGAAAGCTGCAGAAACCATCGACAGCTGCCTGAGACCTGTAAGTACAGTCACCAGGAACACAGGCTCTGCAGCCATGCTGCCTGGATTCAGGCAGTGAAACTGGACACAGGACTCACCTTTTTGCCTATCAATTTCCATCCAAAAAGGAAATAAAACTACCAGCCTCATGGGTGCTGCAGGCCTAAGTGAGCTAAGGCACATAAAGCACTTGGAGCACTGGTGGTATCAAGTGCTGCGCAAGTGCAGCTCTTACCATCAGTGTGGACGACAGCAAAATGCTGCAGCACATGCCTTGAACTCGACAGTTAATGGTCATCACTAGAAAATAGTATGGCTTCCCCAAGAATCAGACATACCAAATTTCCTCCTGAAAGGATTCCTAGTGTAAGTGATGAGGGAAATTCCATAGAGAATGTTTAGCAAGAAAGCTGACATATTTGCATACTTTTGTGAAAGAAAAGAAATGTAGTGAGGATAACAGTACAATTCTATTCACAGCTGAGTGACTGCTCATACAGCAAAGTGCTAATTAATAGAATAAAATCAAGTTAGACCAACAACCAATATCAGCTTGCCAGGCATATGAATGAATCACCTTAGAAACACTCACTAGGTCCAATCTAGCCTTCAGTTGACTGCAGCCCTAGCCAGTATTTTAATTGCAACCTTAAAGAGACCTCAAGTCAGAACTAGCAAAGGCACCCTCAATTTCCTGATCCATAAAAACTGAAAAATACTAAACATTTACTAAACAAGCAAAAAAAAAAAAAAATGGCTAAAGAGAGATATAAAGGCATAACCACAGAATTCTGGTCCTGTCCTGCCTAAATTTTCAATGAAAACCCAGAAGACATATTTGTCAAATCTGTAGGAAGCATAATACTCAAAGAAAAAGCTAATAATAAGGACTGAAAAGACCTCAAAGGCCTGAACAGTGACCCAAAGCTAACAAGTTAAATACAAACATATACTGTGCTTTGTTTTAGAAGAAATCCACTGCACAAGACCTGTTTAGATAAACTGTGTGAAACAGCTACATATGGTTGTCTATAGTCAGTTACAGAATGGATGTCTACCCCCTAAAAAACTAATAATCGTATGTTGATTTGACAGGTCTCTAGGTTCAGAACAAAGGAGGTAATTCGCAAGTTATACCTATTCTACTCAGTCATCTGTAAGTAGTGTGAAGGACATACTTAGGAATAGTAACATATGAATGAATCTAGAAAAGAAATACAAGGAAATATTGGAGCAAGAGATAGAGATCAGGAAGTCTCCAGAAACTATATTATAGAAACGATGGTTGTCTCAATGAGCAAGAAAGAAGACTTGGAGGGTGAAGATGGGATATCATCCTAAACATTCAAAGAATCACCATACAGAGTTAGCAGGGATTTGAGTTATTCTGACAAAAACAAAGAACTATGACAGGAAACTGAAGGCTGTTTAAAATACCAAAGAACTTTCTAGATTGGCCCAAAAGCTTACTGAGCTTTTCCCATACATTAATATCCTATGTGAGGTGGGCCTAACATCTTTTCTAAGGGTGTGAGGTGTTTAAAGTTCATATTTAACTTTTGTTTGCCTTAGTTTCCACCAAATTATTTCTCTGCAAGTGTGCAACTGAGTACAATGCACATTTGATCAGAGTTTTGAAATGTCACTAAGACTATAAGCATGCTTAAATAACAATTGAGGACAATAAAAATTAATCTAAAACTTCTTTTCTGGGAAAAAAAAAATTCTCCACCAGGCTAGAAAGTACCTGAAAAGGAACTGACTTCCTACTTTCACAAGCTCTCCATGCATCTCCAGCTGCCTTACACTCCTAAGAGAACCATGGTCTTTCATTGGCTAAAAGCCAAGCAGAGTACTCAGTTGTGGCGGGAATTTCTGACTTTGCAGAGGTCATTCACTGGAGTTCTGCCTCCTATATCTCTCTGGGAAAACAACCAATTAAAGCATATAACATCATGTATATCCTTAACATTTAACTCTTAACAAACTAAAAGAAATAGAGGGCACTTTTTAGTTCTCAACTATCTTAGTTTTCAATTCTCAGTAAAGACACCATTCCCCCCATAATCCCTGTCACTGACTCAAAGTACATGCAAAAGGATAACAAACTTTGTGAGCTGAGGGAGAAGATGAAAATTAGATGGGGGAAACATTGCCCAGTGTTTCTGAGAACATGCCTAAAAGAAATCCAGAAGTTCTGAACCTACACACCATCTGGAAGTTGGCACAATTCTAGCCACAAGTTAGCTATTAAATGTGTAACTTTGGACAAGTTAATTCACCTCCTTGGGCCTCAGTTTTGTCATCCATAAAACAAAGGGTTGTATTACATTACTTTAAGGTACGTTCCCATCTCTAATGTATTTTATGCATACTCATTCCCCTTTTAAAAAAAAGCCAATAATTTTATTATCCTTAATTATAACATCCTAAGGGGGAAAAATGCTTATCTATATGGCAAAGATTATTTTTAACCAAGAAATATAATTGTGCTATATTCTTCAATGTAACTGTCTAAAGTGTATAAAACTGAAGGTGGTTTCCTATGCTAGTTATGGTGAGCATTTTGTTTCTTACCATGACTTTTGTGGCTTGAGCTGGTTTCCACTGTACAAGTGTGACTCCACCACACAGCATAAAAACTGAAATCCACTGTAATCTGCTGAGTGTCCGGTTTAACATTAAAACAGTACATAAGGCAGTACAGGGAATCTTCAATTGGTAGGTCACCTGGTAACACAACAATGGATCAACGGACTCAGTTAACGGTCTCTGACACAGGTATTTCCATTAACAGAACTAAAAAGAAGACATATTTGATAATATGAGGACGAGTCGGCGCTTTTCACCGCCGCTGCCTCCGCTGACCTGGTACACTGCCGCATCCAGATTGCTCAGAGCCAGGAAAGCCATGTTGTTCTGAACGGCGTACACCAACGAGGGCACACTCAGCTTCACCAGCTCCCTGGGGCTCCCCAAGACATTTTCTCTTAAAGATGCCTTGAATCTACTCAGACTGCCAGTCTCCCTTTGAAAACAAAAGGGGCAAATGAGAAGCGGGTGAGGAAGAAACTTAAAAGAGCGTCCTTTTGATACGATTCCTTCAGACGTCGGGAAGCTATGTTATGTCCATTGATGTAATTTAGGAAACTTTGTTTTTACAATTTTCAACTGATTTTAGGTTTATTAAAATAAACATACCAACAACTGCATAAAAGAAAAACAATTACAAGTCCTATTTGGGAAAATAGGACGGGTTCGGCATCATCAACCTCTGGTCAAAGCTCTGGGAGTTTTTGAGTGTTTAAATAATGAGATAATAGGAAACTAGAATTGCTGATACCACCTATTAAAAAAAAAAACAACTTAATCCCTGTCACTTTAACTGCCATTACATGAAGTTCACCTGATTTTTTTTTTAATTTATCAGGTTGCATATCAATTTTTAAAGTTTTTTTTTTAATTGGGCTTTGGTACTTATGTTAGGTACTTAGGATAGGAACTGAGTGCTTGAACTCACTGTTGCTTGTAAATTAGTTCAGTGCTTATGAAACAGTACACAATCTTTAAATAAGCATATTTTCGTAAAACTCAAGTACATTTCTATATAATCTTGCAAGAAATCGAAATAATTTACTAATGCCAACAAAGTAAGCAAACCATCTGTAATGTACATAAAGTTTATTATTTGACTGCATTTTGGTTATGCATGCTTTTAAGTCTTATTTTTCCTCAAGAGGAACTAGCTAACCTGGCCCATATTTTACCCATTGTAAATCAGTTCACTTATGTCCTGAAAACAAAATAAAACAGTGTTTTATAATAAGCATCAATACCAAACAAAATGTGCTTTATCAAGAGTCCTAACTGCAACTCACAATATCCTTCAGAGGACCGTCGGGGAGATGAATCTGTTTCAACTCAAAAGTTTGTAATAGTCGCGAGGAGCCTCTGTATTTTTGGTTGACATATTAGAGTCAAAATTTATTAAATGAATTTTCTCATATTTAAATAATGCAAAAATAATAAATGAAAATAGTATGAAAGTAATTTCATATTTAAATAATGCAAAAATAATCCCCTGTTCTACAGGGAAGCAAAAAGTCCATATGTCAGATTAACTACCTCTGCCTATCCAGTGTGTGACACTTCAGCCTAAGTGTAACAAAATGTCAAGACAGGAACTGTGGCCTAGGACAGAAACAAAAGATACCTTCTTAGCTACAGATCTTCCTCTGTTACCCAGTTTAACACATTCCACACCACAATGGTAAATCTGTGTACTGAAAAGCAATGCCCACAGCCTGGTGGGAGACTGCAAACTCTATCCAGAGGAGGGAAAGAATACCAAAAAGATCATTCTACTGAGAAATTCTGCATAGTAATTTTCCAGATATCTGAAGATCAGCCCTTTAAACATCTGATATTCTTTTTTAAATTACTTTTTAATGCAAATCTAAGATGTCTTATATACTTTCTCAACATCTTAAACAGAGTATAAAGAATAATTTCTCAACGAATGTTGCCCCTTACTTATAAAACTAAAGAACAAAATTAAAGAGGAAAAATAGAGATTAAAATTAAAAAATCACAGAGGTCCAATTCAAAGAACCATCTTAACAAGGTGATGTATTAGAAAACATAACTGAACGTTTTCTTCACTGTGACTGGCATCATGGCGGCAGGCACAAACCTTTCACGCTGTGTGAAGGACACTGCTTCCTCCGTACTGTTACTACTAATGCCCTTCTGAAGTGCTTACACACTAATGTACCTTCAGAGAGGGTCCCTAAGGAACTGCTGGGAGGTAGCGGTGTGTACCCCGTCTCCCACATCCCACCTCCTGCCGTTTCCATTTATCCCCGTGGTAAGATCCCCCTCGCTGCAGCGCATCCCCTACGACGGGCAATACCATCTTACCTCCCACCGCTCCTTAGAGATACTCTAAGTCTTCAGTGGTATCAAGTGACTTTTTGGCTATCCAGAGAACAGAGTTAGTCTCTTTCTTTGTCCTGTCAGAATATAGGCTACTTACGGATCTTTTGGGTGCTTCTAATAACCACATGCCCGCACCAATAATCAAGATTGCTGTCGTCCCCCTTTTCCTGTTATCTCTTCTCCCACACTTCTCAGCTTTCCCACAAAGAGAAGGGCCTAGGAGACATCACCGCCCAGCCTGAGTACTCCTTCCACGCAGTGTGACGGACCAGCAGAGGGGGACGCATCGGGTCAGCCCTGAGGTCTTTGGCTCTTCCAGATCTATCCTTTTTGTTGGATGTTTAGGAGCTACTAGTTCTTCAGTGTCTTTCTCTGTTCTTTCTCTGTTCCTCCTCTAATGCAGATAGTAGAGAAGCCAAGCTAAACCACAATGCAAACTGCTAGAAAGCTCGTTTCACCATAGTACCTTAGAATTATAGCAGTGTTATATAATTATAACCTCTTTTGAAGTAAGTTACAAAAAATAGCAAAAGATGCTAGGAGAACTAAAAAAAGAATACAAAGTCTCGAGAATAATGAAAAACATCAGAAGTAGAATAAATTTAGGAGGTATAAGAAAGACTGTGGGAATCTTAGCACACAAAGTTTTATCAAGGAGGTAAATGATTTCAGTATTAATCAGATTAAATCCTGCTTATTTTAACAAACGTATTAATACAGCTCTTAAAGCTTGTATTTAGCTTTACTCACTAAAGCTAAAAAAAAGTAACAGCAATGTATCTTCCAGAGAACACTAATAATCATCTACCCTATTGTTTTACTATTAAGTAGATAAAAATAGATGATCAATTCCAAATAAACTATAGCCTTGACTGTACAAGGAACACATAAAAACCAAAGGCCATTTTTTTCTCCCATTTTCTTGCCTTATTATTTTCTTAGAAATCAAATCCAAAGCTCAAATCCCAAGCACTTTAATCAACACCCTTTGTTAAATTTATTAAATTCTATAAACAACATTGCTAGCCAAGAGAAAAGCATGTTTAATCAAAAAACATATACTGATTTTTTTTTAGATATAGTCTTTCCCATTAACTATTTGAACAATGTGTTTGATTTTCATGACTGGAATAGAATCTACATGCAACCTTTTGTTACCTGAAGAAATTCTAAAGCTCCACGTTGATCACAGAGATTCCACTACTGCTTCTTTTCCCCCCATATTTCCTGTCATCTGGCTGAAACCAATTTCTTCTGACCTTTGGACAAAAGTAGGCCTCATTCTTCTAACTACTGATATGATGAGAACTACTAGGAGGCATAAAATCCTTGGCTAGATTACCAGGGCACTGTGTAAAATGGAACACAGCAGAAATTACTCGTGAGTAGAAATTTAAATCTTGTTTATAAGTTTGTCATCTACAAAGTTAAATTAACTTACAGAAAAGACTGTGGGGTTAGGTATACAAAATCAATCATGAGGTTTTTGGAGACAAAAATAACAATCATAAGAGGTACTTGACTTTTACTTCCTCTTCATGACCCTAAACCCATTACAGCATGGGTACAAAGAGGCAATTAAAATGTAAACCCAGCAGATGAAATAGAATAGGGATAGATAAGCTATAATATGAGTATATGAGAGCTACAGTATTCTACATTATTCTAAATAATACTACAAAATAGTAAAATAATTATTTCCAGGCTTATACAAGTAACTCAAAAAATTAAGTAACTTTCAATTTATTACTAACCACACCCAAAGTATATGTACACTTGCACATCCTGCTAGGACTAGGCTATAGACTGGGAGATAGCAAACAATAAAAAGTTTACTTTGTTCTAAGACACTGTGAAAGTGTTTTTACTTCCTGTTCTTTATACCACAATGACATATTAAATCTGTCATTTTTAATAGCTATGACAAGGTTTAGTGAAGCATACAATTAACCATTTTCCTGTGAATTGTACAGTAGTTATACAGAAAATAAAAATATTTGAAATGTACTGTTCTGTTTAAATCAGATTATAACTTAAAAATTGGTAATTTCTAATCCAAAGATTTAAAAAATCAATTTATTCACTTACAGAGCTTTTGCAAGATGAAACTAACAACCACCTCTCCCCAAAAATAGCATTTGTAAGTTCCTTTTCAATTTAAAAATGATCTAATAAAATCTTACATATACACAACAATGTATGTAAAAAAATAATTACTACATCTTTGTTTTGTAGTAGCAGAAGACTAGAAACAACCTAAATGCCACCAGTAGAGACTGGTATATATGGGACATCCGTATAATGGAATACCACACAGCTCTTAAAATGAATGAGATCAGTTTCTACATACTGACATGGAATGATCTCTAAGATAAAACACTTAAGAGGAAAAAAAAAGTGAAGCATAGTGTATATTGTGTGTGTTTATGTGTGCAACTAAAACTTACCAGACCACATAAACCTTAAACCTTATTATCAAAGTAGCCATCCATTGATTCCTTCCCACCCTTCTCTTTTTTTCTTGCAGTTGTAACATCTTACTGAGATAAATATAATTTCACATTCCAAAAATTACTGGAAATTGTAAGTGAAATCAATAAGGATGGAGGGAAACCCCAATATTAGCTACAAAAAACAAAAAAAAGGCTTTTGGTTTTTTAAATGAATAACAAAATTACACTGGAGAAAAAGAACTAACCCAAGTATTCTAAAACCTTGTCTTTTAAAGACAAAAAGAGTTAATACAAATAATGAACTTTAATTAGTAGTTTTGTTCTTTCACAGCTGTATGTCAGATATTCTGAAACTACTTATTAGGTATTCTAGGATTGAGCATGTAAGTAAATATCACAAGGATAATGGGAACCAGACTTTTGGAGGAGGGAAATGTTATAATGAATTCTGTGATATTAGAATAGTAGGTATCAAACTATATATATCATTGTTATACACACACACACACACACACACACACATATATATACACACATACAGAAACAGATATGTATGTATACACATATGTATCTGCCCTAGCTCTATGTGCTGCAAGAAACAATGGTGCTCTAGTAGCAATGTGCCCACCTAGTATGTAGATTCTGGTTTCTAAACATCATTCTGAAAAAAAAAGGATCAAGTTTTCTTCAAGAAATGTATGATTTCAGAGTTGGGGTAAGGAAAGTATAAGATAAACCTTGAAAATCTTGCAATGCTAAAAAGAAACTGCTCAAAGACTGATGAAAAAGTTTGAAGATTCTACTGTCCAAATCTGGAACAATTTCAGCATCAAAATAAATAATAATAATAACGGAAAATAAAATAATCCATGAATCCATGCTCAGAGGGAGAAAGAGAAAAAGGAAAACTTCTTAAAGTAAAATGCCAACTACTAAATGTACAGGGAGTGGTGGAATCAGGAAATTATCACTTGGTAAATTCAAGGGACAATAAAACTAGTGAAAGAGTGTGATGAGGAAAAGGATATTTACCTAGTCTCAAAGCATCTGTCCACAAGATACTTATAAAAAAACCAGGATGGTATGTGCCTCATGATGCACTGTACTGAGAAGGACACATCACTTCTGTATTATTCCTGGCCCTACACTTAATCATAAGCTTTCCATAAACATAAACTGAGGGACATTTTACAGCATGAATGGACTATGTTCTTTGGCAAGATCAAAGACATGAAAAAAAGAAAGTTGAAGGAACTCTTCCAGATTAAAGGAAGCCAGAAATAAGCCAACTCAAAATAAAACGTGATTATTTTACTATTAAAGGACATCAGTGGGCAGTTGGCAAAATTATCTAAGGTCTGTGAGCTTTATAATAGTATTGTATCAATCCTGATGCTCAATTTTGATATTTTGTGATTATGTCAAAGAATGGCTTTGTTTTCAGAAAATATACACTAAAGAATTTAGGAACAAAGGGGCATCTGGTATAAAACTTGCTCTCAAACAGGCAGAAAAAAATTACACACACACACACACAAACACACACAAAGAATATGATAAAACATATATGGTAAAGTGTTAACATTTGCAAATAAAAACTTGAGGAAAAAAAACAAAAAGTATTGAAAATTATTCAAGTGTCTACCAATGCTACTAGTTCTATCTTTATCCTGGCTAATCAAACAAACTGCTCAATTATTTCCTTGTTGTAAATTGTACTTTGAAAATTGAAATCAAAGAATTTTTCTAATCCTACCACTGCCAATCACTTTAAGGTACCTTTGACCAATTAAAACTTCTTTCAGCCTAAGATTTCTTAGGATAGAAGATGAAATAATAGCTACAACTAAAACAGAGGTGCAAGAATGAAATGAGAACTGGCTGTATTTACCTGCATGTTTACCTCACCTATTTCTAAGGGGAGATGGCCAAGAATGTTTCCTTAACACCATCACTCTCTGGCAGCCCGCCACTCTCAGTAGCAGCAATCCTAAATGTCGCAAGGCAGCAAACTTAGTTGGTACAATCTTAAAAAGGATGTCTGGCACTTTGCACAACACATTTTGGCAGTGATTAACAGTTGGTATTTGAGTAGTTACCTAATTGTTGTTGTCTAAAGAAATGGTAACAAATGCTCATTAGGTTTTCAAAAATTCATTGTTCACAATAATCTCAAAAAGAGGCATTATTCTTTAGTTTTCCTAAGGTAATTTTAACTAGTAAAATTATGTATTACAACAATAAATATTTTAAGTAGTTTCCTCCTATTTCTTGCCCAGTTTTCTTGGAGACCACACCAAAGTATGCATTTCTCTGCCTTCTGTTCTTTTACCACCATCTGACAGATGTGTTTTACTTTTTTCTGGAGAAATGCGAATGAAATCCACGATCTTTGTTACCCCAGTTTATATCACATCAGGGACTCCTCACTTCTGGAGCAAGTCTGTGTTTCTTCTAAGAAGGTAAATACCCTAAACACATCAGGGAGAAAAATTTCAAGTGAATTCCATTTATAATTTTTTAATTGGCTCTTTGTTAAATATTATGAATAAGTAGGGCAAAGAAAAGATTTAGGATTAAAAGTAAGCAATTGTCTTCCAATGTTTTAGCTAACCAGTGATAACCTTCAGCCTACAAGGGTTTTCCCATACTAATAATGTGTTAGGATACCCACACCTCAGAGATGCAACCCTGCTACTCCTAACCCAGGGAAGAGAAAAAGGAAGAGAAAGGAACAGAGAGAATGGGCTCTCAGACATCTGACCTAGATTGCCATTGTGACTTCTGTCCAAACAGGATTGGAAAGGTAAAGAAACTCCCTGCCACCTCAACTCCCAACAGCCACTGGCATTTCATTTAAGACACGCCTGGAAACTTGCTGATCCATTGGGTCAGGTCAAATTTATTGGTCAGATTACATTAACAGTCCTTTCCCAGGCTCAAAATGCTCCCAAAGAGATTAGTGACTAGACTTCAGGTGTCCAAAGGCTCTCCAGGAACTACCCCTAGAGCTACAACTGCCTCTGCTTAAATTCTTGGGATGTGAAGATTCTAATCTGGGCATTTGATTGAAGTTATGCTCACCCTAGTTTGGTTACCCTCTTATAAGATTTTAGGATGCTGCCTCAAACCAAACTGACTCTTCTTATCTTAAACAAGCTGACTTCCATTTGTCTAAACATACTGCAACATTATTGTGTTCCCCTTTATATTAGTTCTGTGATTTCTGGTTACATTGCCCAGATCACAGTAATCTTTAAGGTATATGAAGTCAAAGGACATTGCAAATGAGAAAACTGCCACACTACCTTTCAACAATCTCTTTTAGTCCCACAAGATTAAGCCCTTGTATGTGATAAGGACTCCCATACCTATTTACTTCTCCAGCCCAGACGTCTCTTCTTTGATCCAGACACATTAATTCACTGGCCTTTCTCCATGCCCACTTGGATGTCTCAGAGACATTAAAAGCTTTACATTATCCGTACCCAAAATTAAATTGTTGATATCCCCTTCCCTCAAATCTGCTTTTCTTCCTGACTCAGAAAAAAATTACTCTATCTACCCCATTTTTTATACTGAGAAACATGGCTACGATTCTTGACAGCTCCCTTTCCCTCACACCGGTAGGTCATCTTCATTACCCGGAATTCTGTATGTCCGAATCTGCCTCTTGGCCAAAATGTATTTGTAACCCCAAAACAACACTCAGCACTTTTACAATCATTGGCACACATATGTGTACAGAGCCACAAAAAATTTGAGTTGCCTGATACACACATTCTCAGCTGAGGTCAAAAAGCAAGGCTCTACCTTGTTGTTTCAGCTCCTGTACTATAAACAAATGAGGTCTTTTTGGTGCCATGTTTTTCACATTGTTGTGCTTTTTGTTGGTGGTTTTGCTGTTTAAAGTGGCCCCCCAGTGTAGTGCTGAAGTGCTGTCTAGTGGTCCTTAGTGCAAGAAGGCTGTGACATGCCTTATGGAGAATAGACTGCTAGATAGGATATAAGTTATATAGTGCTGTTGGCTCTGAGTCCAATGCAAATAAATCAACAATATATGTTAAGTGAGGTGTCTTTAAACAACTTAAAGACAACAAGCAAGGTTATATATTGCCCAACTGATGCAATGTTGTGACCACAGCTCACAGGACCTTAACCCTGGGTTTCCCCTACGGGCACTGGTTCAGGATTCACTAATTTGGTGCCCATGGCGACTTTATAGAACATAACCACTAAAAATAATGAGAATGAACTGTGTATCTAAACCTATCACCAAGTCCTATGGATTCTGTCTCCAGAACATAACCCAAACCCATTAACTTCTCTTCATCACTGTGCTGCCGTGATAGGCCATTGCCTCTGGCCTCTAATAAGCTTCTTTACCTCCAGCTCTTTTGCAGCCTTCTCATCCACTTGGTCAAAGTGACTCTTAAAGCAAAATGGGTCACCCTGTTAGTCCCTGATTTAAATTATTCAATGATTTCCTAATCCACTTGAGATAAAACCCCAAATCCTTCACAGGCCCCTAGGATTACTCTTGGCATCTTGCTGACTTTTACTTCATTTTAGCACCACTCCCTCTCACAGCACTCCAGACACACTGATTTGTTGCTCTTTAAAAGTCGAGAACTAATGATCATCTCCATAAATGCTGAAATAGCATTTGACAAAATTCAACACCCATTCATGATAAAAACTCTCAACAAAATGGGTATAGAGGGCAAATTCCTCAACAGAATAAAGGCCATATATGACAAATCCACAGCCAACATCATACTTAACAGTGAAAAGCTGAAAGCTTTTCCTTTAAAATCGGGAACAAGACAAGGATGCCCATTCTCCCGCTTTTATTCAACATAGTACTGGAGGTAATGTGATTGCTACAGCCATCAGACAACACAAGGAAATAAAAGGCAACCAGATTGGCAAGGAACAAGTTAAACTGTCACTGTTGGCAGATGACATAATACAGTACATTAAAAACCCTAAAGAATCCACTCCAGAACTACTAGAATATCTGAATTCAGCAAAGTTGCAGGATAAAAAATTAATACACAGAAATCTGTTGCATTCCTACATACTAACGATGAACTAGCAGAACGAGATATCAGGAAAACAATTCCATTCACAATTGCATCAAAAAGAATAAAATACCTAGGAATAAACCTAACCAAGGTAGTGAAAGCCCTATGCCCTGAAAACTACAAGACACTCTTGAGAGAAATCAAAGAATATGCCAATAAATGGAAATACATCCTGTACTCATGGATAGGAAGAATTAATATTGTCAAAATGGCCATCCTGCCTAAAGCAATCTGCAGATTCAAGGCAATCCCTATCAAAATACTGACAGCATTCTTCAACGAACTAGAACAAATAGTTCTAAAATTCCTATGGAACTACAAAAGACCCCGAATAGCCAAAACAATCCTTAGAAGGGAGAATAAAGTTGGGGGGATTATGCTCCCCAACTTCAAACTCTACTACAAAGCCACAGTAACAAGACAATTTGGTACTGGCACAACAGATCCATAGATCAATGGAATAGAATACAGAGTCCAGATATAAACCCACACATATAAGGCCAGTTAATATACGATAAAGGAGCCATGGATATACAATGGGGAAAGGAAAGCCTCTTCAACAACTGGTGTTCGCAAAACTGGACAGCTATGTGAAGAGAATGAAACTGGATTACTGTGTAACTCCATACACAAAAGTAAACTCGAAATGGATGAAAGACCTGAATGAAAGTCATGAAACCATAAAACTCTTAGAAGAAAACATAGGCAGAACTCTCTTGAATATAAACATGAGCAACTTTTTCATGAACATCTCTCCTCGGGCAAGGGATACAAAAGCAAAAATGAACAAGTGGGACTATATCAAACTGAAAAGCTTCTGCACAGCAAAGGACACCATCAATAGAGCAAAAAAGCATCCTACAACATGGGAGAATATATTCATAAATGAGATATCTGACAAGGGGCTAACATTCAAAATATATAAAGAACTCCCATGTCTCAACACCCAAAAAGCAAATAACCTGATTAAAAAATGGGCAGAGGATCTAAACAGACACCTCTCTAAAGAAGAAACTCAGACGGCCTAGAGGCACATGAAAAAATGCCCCACATCGCTAATCATCAGAGAAATGCAAATTAAAACCAGAATGAGATACCACCTCACACCAGTTAGGATGGCCACCATCCAAAACACAAGCAACAACAAATGCTGGTGAGGATGCAGAGAAAGGGGAACCCTCCTGCACTGATGGTGGGAATGTAAATTAGTTCAACCATTGTGGAAAGCAGTATGGAGGTTCCTCAAAAAACTAAAAATAGAAATACCATTTGACCTAGGAATTCCACTCTTAGGAATTTATCCGAAGAAAACAAGATCCCAGATTCAAAAAGACATATGCACCCCTATGTTTACTGCAGCACTATTTACAATAGCCAAGACATGGAAGCAACCTAAGTGTCCATCAGTAGATGAATTAAGAGATGGTACATATACACAATGGAATATTATTCAGCCATAAGAATAAAACAAATCCTACCATTTGCAACACCATGGATGGAGCTAAAGGGTATTATACTCAGTGAAATAAGCCAGGCGGAGAAAGACAAGTACCAAATGATTTCACTCATATGTGGAGTATTACAACAAAGCAAAAGCTGAAGGAACAAAACAGCAGCAGATTCACAGAACCCAAGAATGGACTAGCGGTTACCAAAGGGTAAGGGGGTGGGAAGGGTGGGTGGGGAGGGAGGGATAAGGGGATTAAGGGGTATTACGATTAGCACACATAATATAGGAGGTGACGGGGAAGGCAGTATAGAACGGAGAAGACAAGTAGTGACTATGCTGATGGATAGTGACTGTTATGGAGTATGTGGTGGGGACTTGATAATAGGGGTGAATGTAGTAACCACAATGTTGCTCATGTGAAATTTGAGCATAAGATTGTACATCAATGATACCTTAATAATATATATATATATATATATATTTTAAAAAACAGTCAAGAACTATTCTGCCTCCAAGACTTTAAACACACTGTTCTCTTTGCCCTCTGTCTGCTCTTCTCTTGCACTTCTACTCAGTCTTCAGAGAGAAAGCTGTCCAATTCAAATGGAGGATTTATACTTATTTATTGCTCTATTATACTCATATTATATATTCCTGTATTAAACTGTTATATACCCTATTATACTTATTTTATAGCATCCACTACTTTTCCTTAACACCACCAATTTATTCTTTATTTGCTTAATATCTGGTTCTCCACTCGACTATAAGCTCCATGAGGACAGAACGATGCCTTTTTAGTTTGCAACTATACTTCTTACTTACATTTGGAACAGTGTTGAGCACATAATTGGGACTCGGTAAATGAATGTACCTGATTGTCTCACTGCATCTTCTAAGAATATATTGAAACATTCACAGCATGACCATATGTTTAAAATGTTTGGAGTGAAACAGATTATTTGGATATGGCAATGTTATGAGTCTCTGTAAGTGAACCTTAATTATAAGCAAAACATAAAAATTTCAAGAAATTTCCTTAATCTCTGCCCCATCTCCACAACAAAATGATGCCCATGTGCTTTAACAATTACCTAAGATGACACATATTACTGAGCAAAGAGCATTACTGTAAAGATACTAATAAACAAAACAAAACTGATTAATCTGTTATGAGGCTAACCTTTGCATAGTTCAGGTACAATAAAAGTTCTGAAATAACATTTGTATCAACTCTAAAGTTACTGCACTTTATCACAGAGTGGGAAGAAGGGAAGAAGCTTTTACTTCCGCTAGTAGCTTTTTCCCATTTAAATAATAGCTGTAGCTTTTTTCCCTTTTCTGTTATTCTCCAAAAATTCAAATCAAAATTTAGAAATATTTTATCTAAATTTTATATTAACTTTATTTTATAGGGAATGTGGGGAACACGCATTATTTTAATCATTAGCATCTAATTTTTTTCTTACTTTTTCTTCTCTGGAGATTCTTCAAGTTGTAAACCTTTAGTTATTGCTGATATAATTATTTTACATTCTCCCGCAATATCCTGAAATTGTCATCTTTTCTCTCAGATGATAAAGTATTGCTTCTACTTAGAAGAATGAAAAAAGTTTAATTTTATACTTTTAGTTTTATAGAATGAATTAGTTGAACATTACGTGGTGAGGAATTTTCAAATGGAAGTTCAAAAACATGAAATCAATTTTGACTTCCTTTGTGTGTAACTAATCAACTCCTGTTTTTGGGTATCAAATATTTTCTGATATTTAGAGTTTTCTCCATCACAGCAAATAAAGCACTGACATCCAACTTGTGTTTTTTAACAAACTACATAAAATCCTATTCACCTTTGATTCACTTTTTTAATTACCAATTTTATACATGCACAAAGAAATGACAGCATGGAAAGTATCTAGAAAATCTTTTACTTCTTTGCAAATCTCATATCACTAAATTGAAAAGACAAATGTGAAGTTTTAGGTTCTTTCACTTGCTGCAATTCTTTTAACTGTTCAATTCATACTTGGTGGCCTAATCAGTCTAGCCATGTATTTTATTAATCTTTTCCATATTCTCAACTGCTTCAGTTGTCCTTTCAGGATCTAGAACCAACTTCCAACATTTTCACTGGGTGTTTTCCCGAATAGCTGTTCTTTAGTTTCATTACCAGGTGTCTCATCACAATTGAAGAAGCAATCACAATTGCCTTTCAGTTCATTTTTGTAACTATCAATCTGTGACCTCACAGGTTGAAATGTTTCCCCTTTATCTTTTACTTCTAACACTTCCAGCAATTAACATTTAAAAGATACTCTTTAAAAAATAAACCTTTTATCCTAAGAAAAAAATTTTCTTGTTATGAATAGCTTCTACCAGCATGTTTTGAATAAGCACATTATTATTTGCCAACATATTTCTCCATAAAAAACATGTTCACTTTAAAATCCAGTAATTTCAAATGCATTTCACTTCTTTCACGTTTTATAATTTTTTCCTAGTGCTTTTTCCTCTTAGAAACTCCTTATATTTTAAATGATTCTTTTCACAGCAAATTCTTGCTAGCCATATAATATCAAATGCCAGCCACCAAAGTGCTGTAGGTCAGAATTCTTTACTTTTTCCTGATTTTCCATGGTACTGTGTACTCTTCAGATAAATGTGCATGAAAAGAGCCTCTTTTGTGAGCCTCTGTTATACTGGTGACAAACACGGCAACTAATTATTGACGATGGTGACGATGATGTTGATCAAGTATAGGATTTGGTTTTCCACACTACTGTTTTTTTCAAAACCATTATTTATATCTGGCTTGTTAAAAGGTGAATTTTTACAAATGTATATACTTTTATTTTGAAATAACTTCCAAAAAAGTTCCTAAAAAACAAACTACAACTGACTATACCCATAACACTGAATAGGTAAAGAGTAAGAACAACTACACAATACACCAGGCAATGCAAAGTTGGAAAAGCATCAAAACAGAAAGTCTACATGTGTGCGCACGCAAAACACTAAGCCCAGCTGCTCAGTTATGCCAAAACCCTCGTCGCTTTTTTTGCACAATGGTTTTTAAAAATGCCTAACAGTTACAAAACAAATGAACCATGATTTGATCCCACAGTTTAAACTGATTTCATGCTTGACAGTCCTGTTTCATTCCTGAATCACAATTCTTTCTCTCGATGGGAGGAGTTAGGGAATAAGGAGAAGAAATGTGTTCCCCTGTCCCTCGTCTTCCAACACCCCTATATCTTTTAAAAGAAGCTATGCCATAAGATTTTGTTAATTTATCAACTCTTAGATTGTTATATGCAAATTGTTCTAGAATTTTAAAAAGAGATTGCCTTTGGAACACTGCTTTTTTTTTAAACTTATTTTTAATTTTTTATTAAGGTATGATTGATATACACTCTTATGAAGGCTTCACATGAAAAAACAATGTGGTTACATTTACCCATATTATCAAGTCCCCACCCATTACAAGTACAACTTGTAATAAGACCCCTCATTTATCTGACATTATCCAGAATGAAGAATCTCCTAATGAAGTCAAATTTCCATAATAACGAATTTTGGTAAGTATGGAACTGTATGGTCTGAGATTTTACCGTATTTCCAACCTAACAGCTAGGCTGCTACAGTCGCTTGGTCTACAAGATAAATTTTAAACTCAAATATATTAAAGCTTTCCACTGTGTAGCCGTAAGTTATTTTTCTGCTCTTTTCCCCTTCCCCAAACCATTTTTAGAGTATTTTTTTCCCATAGTTATTTGTGATCATGTATGTTTACTGGTTCATTTTCTGACTCTTCCACTAAACCTAAGTCCTAAGCAAGCAGAAAACGTAGATCTATTTCATTCATAACTGTATATCCAGCACCCATTATAAAACTGTCACACAGAATCCCCTTATTAAATATTTGCTAAATGAAATTTGTTTCTACCTAGAAGCTTACGCTATTCCTCACTAGGTCCCCCTTTCACCAGCTCACACCTTGAAACCTGAATGAATTCTTACCCACCCAAACAACCCAGATGTGTCCCCATCTCACAAATCTTCCCCCAAGTAACTTCCTACTGGACTTTATTTAATTCTCACAACCGGCATTATTTTCTCCAATTGAAAAATAAACATTTGGAGAGGTTAAGAAACGTGTGCACAGTCATAATCACAGTGATTCTAGAATTAACACTAGGTCTGTGTCATTCCAAAGATCCTAGTTTTAACCAGTTAACTCTCTTACGCATCCTTAGCTAAAACCATTCTCTTATGGCACTACTGATTTAAAACATTCAGTGCTACCACATATTAACAGTGTAAAACTGAGGAACCTCAGATGTTTTATAGGTAAAATATGGATGCTAACAATACTCACTTAAAAATGTATAAAGATTAAATGACATAATTCATGAAAAACTCTTAGCACAGTACCTAGCACTTAGCACAGGGAACACTCATGAAATGTTAAGTATTATCATCATTATATTTCTCTAAAACAGAGGTTAGCAAATTTTCTCTGTGAGGGCCAAATGGTAACTAGTTCGGCGTTTTGTGAGGCATACAGTCTCTGCTGCAACAAAAATCCAGGCAGTAAAGCTGAATTTGGCCCATGGGCCATAGTTTGCCAGCACCTGCTTTAGAGCAGACTTCTTCAACCTCAGCACTACTGATAATTGGGGTTGGGTGATTCTTTGTTGTGGTGCCTGCCTTGTGCATGTTCAGATGTTTAGAAGCATCCTTGGCCTCCACCCTCTGGATGTCAGCAGCAGCCCTCAAACTGGGACAACCAAAACCTACCCCAAGTTGGGAAATACTGCTCTAGAGCAATCAAACATATAAAAGTGCAGCTTGAATTTTCCGATAAAGAAAATGCCTTGACAAAGTAGAAAATTAATAATTTAACAAACTAAAAAGTATTTATACTCACTTGGCTAAAATTCCCACACTTAACAATAACTTTATAACTTCTGTGATACAGACGGCTGTGGTTGAAAAGTAGAGTTCTTTGTCTGATGTCCTTGTGTATCTTAAAGCTATGGTATAAGCTGCAGCCACCAGGGTCATCACTGCCAAGCAGTACAACTTGAATAATAAACTGACATTTTCTGGAAAATATGTGCAATGAAGATATTATTTAGTAGACAGTACTATATATGTTAAAGTTAACATTATACCTCAAAATGCTTTCCAATTTTAAGAACAAAAGACTTTTTAAAACCTATGACACTTAAAAATTTATTTCAAAACAATACTTTCCAGTTACATGAACCCACACATACATACATACACAAAAACAGCTGATTTTAAATATCAACTGGCTAGTCATAGATTTAGTTCCTGGGAAGTACCTCAATCGCAAGATTATGTGGCATACTAATCTAGTTTGGGATGTTATGAATTACATATTTTATACATCATTATAATTCATACTAGTGAAAGCAGGATGAAAATTACACCTCTGTATATTCTAAATTTACAGACAGCAGAAAGAAGACAAAAGGAGTAATTGAGTGATAAAAGTGGGGCTTAATATAAACTTTATGATAAGACAATAAAAAATTAAAAAATTTTTTAAATTAAAAAATATCTAGTCTCTCATTTCATAGCATTAGACATTAACATAATTCACAACATTAAAAATGTATTTAGAACAAAGGCTGTAAAACTTATAAAAATTACTAAGAGTGCATTTGTCCTTTAAGGAAAAGTTTGCCAATCCATGTCCTAGATGATCAACACTTTTGTAAGTAAGAGAGGTCAGGACTGCCCAGCTGGAAACCGCTTGACTTCAGCTATTGCAGGCATTCTGCCTTTCACTGTGCTTCACTTGCTTCACTTTGCAGATAGTACATTTTTACAAATTGAAGGTTTATGGCAACATTTGCTCTCTTTGTGTCTCTATATGTCACAATTTGGTCAAACTTGCAGTATTTCAAACTTTTTCATTATTATTACATTTTTTATGGTGATCTGTGATCAGTGATCCTTGATGTTACTATATATTTGGGGGCACCACAAATTGCACCCCCTTAAGATGGTAACTTTTATCAGTAAATGCTGTGTGTGTTCTATTTCACCAACCAGTGGTCCCCTCTCTCCGTCTCCTCAGGCCTCCCTATTCTTTGGGACAAAACATTAAAATCAGGCCAATTAATAACCCTACAGTGGCTTCTAAGTGTTCAAGTGAAAGAATCACACTTTTTCACTTTAACTGAAAAGCTAGAAATGCTTAAGCTTCGTGAGGAAGGCATGTCAAAAGCCAAGACTAGCACAAGGGGCCTAGCTTTTGACCTAACAGCCAAGCTGTGAATGCAAAGGTGAAGTTCTTGAAAGAAATTAAAACTGCTACTCCAGTGAACACATGAATGACAAGAAAGAGAAACAGCCTTACTGCTGATATGGAAAGTTTTGGTGGTCTGGACAGAAGATCAAACCAGTCACAACCTCACTTAAACGAAAGCCTAATCCAGAGCAAGGTCCTAACTCTGCAATTCTGTGAAGGCTGAGATGTGAGGAAGCTGCAGAAGAAAATTCTGAAGCTAGCAGAGGTTGGTTCGTGAGGTTTAAGAGAAGAATCCGTCACCATAACATCAAGTGCAAAGTGAAGCAGCAGGTGCTGATGGAGAAGCTGCAGAAAGTTATCCAGAAGATCTCGCTAAGATAATTAATGAGGGTGCAATACTAAACAACAGATTTTCAGTGGAGATGAACGGCCTTCTGATGGAAGATGCCATGTAGGACTCTCATAGCTGGAGAGGAGTCAATGCCTGGCTTCAAAGTGCCAAAAAACAGGCTGACCCTCATTAGGGGCTAATGCAGCTGGTGACTTTAAGTTGCGCCAATGCCCATATACCATGCCCAAAGTACTCAGGGCCTTCACATTTATGCTAAATTCACTCTGCCTGTGCTCTATAAATGAAACAATAAGGCCTGGACGGCAGCGTATCTGTTGTATGACTTACTGAATATTTGAGCCCCTTGCTGAATATTTTAAGTAGGTATATTGATACCTGCTGCTCAGAAGATTCAAAATATTACTGCTCACTGACAATGCACCTGATCACCCAAGAGCTCTGATGGAGATGAATAAAAAGATCCAAGTTGTTTTCATACGTACAGCCCATGGACCAAGGAGTCACTTCGACTTTCAAGTCTTATTCTTTAAAAAGTTCATTTCATAAGGTTATAGCTGCCACAGATAGTGATTCCTCTGATGGAACTTAAAACATTCTGGAAAGGATTCATCAACCTAGGTGCCATTAAGAACATTGTGATTCATGGGAATAGCTCAAAATATAAACATTAATAGTTTGGAAGAAGTGGATTTCAACACATGGATGACTTGCAGGGGTTCAAGACTTCAGTGGAGGAAGTAGCTACAGATGTGGTGGAAATAGCAAGAGAACTAGAGTAAGTGGAGCCTGAAGATGTGACTGAATGGCTGCAACCCCATGATAAAACTGGAACCAGATGAGTTACTTCTCAGGGAAGAGCAGAGAGTGGTTTATTGAGCTGGAATCTATTCCTGATGAAGATGCTGTGAAGACTGCTGAAATAATAAGGGATTTATTTAGAATATTACATAAACTTAGGTGACAAAGCAGCGAGTGGCAGGGTTTGAAAGGACTGACTCCAATTACGAAAGAATTCCAACTATGAAAGAATTTGAGCATTCCTCAAATGCTATCAAACAGCATCACATGCTACAGAGAAAGTGTTCATGAAAGGAAGTTAATCAGTGCAGCAAATTTCAATGTCGGCTTGTTTTAAGAAATTGCCACAGCTACCCCGACCTTCAGCACCCACCACCACCTTGATCAGTAAGCAGCCATCAACATCGAGGCAAGACCCTCCACCAGCAAAATGACTGACTTACTGAAAACTCAGATGATAGCATTTTTTAGCAATAAAATATTTTTTTAAGTATGTACATTGTTTTAGGACACAATGTTACTGCACACAGTATAGTGTGCAGTGTAAACATAATTTTAATTCACTGGGAAACCAAAAAATTCATTTGACTCACTTCACTGTGGTGGTCTGCAACCAAACCCACAGTATCTCTGAGGTGTGCCTGTATCTGGGTTCCTCATTCCAACACAGTGAATGTTTAAACACTAACATAATATTTATAGATTTTAAACATATCCTGACCTGTAATTACTGCTGTCATCAACTTTGAAAGTATACCTATTTGCACAGTGATTATATGGGAATATAAATGATATTCTTGAAAATAACTACTGATCTGAATGGAAGAGTAATCCAGTCAGTTTTAGATATTTGTATAACATAGTTTTATGATACAGAATCCCACTTTTTAAACCTTATAAAAAAACACTTAATGCTTCTCTAAGCATTGTTTGATCTAGTTTCAGTTTAACATTAGATCAAAATATTTCTTCACCCCATTTATAAATTCTCCATTATGAAATTTCAATTATAACAATTTCAATTTTTTCACGATAATATCAGAAGTCCATGTCACATTGTAAATTATGCTGAGTATTCAAATCATGTGCAACGTAACTATAAACCTAGCACACAACTCAACTGCATGGTTGTGTTGGCACATGGGCACATCAGCATCATTTTCTGCTCCTCACAAAGGTCCCATTAGCTCCCATGAATTTGTTTTCTGTGTGGAAAATGCCCCCCAAAGAAATGTGCAGTCTTATTTTTTTTTCACAGTTATATTTTGTTATATTTTAGAGAAGACATTATTTGTAACACCTGAGAACTTGTAAATTCAGAAAATCCCAAATAAATACTATGAGAATATCAGGAAGCTATGTAAACTGTAGCTTTGTTAGCATTACACATTTCTAGTGGGTAAGACTTAGGACTATGGCACAACAAATATGTATTGGTTATAAGTCTAAATCTATAAATTGTTGCAACTATTTCAGATGACTTGACTTCTGTTAACTTTCAAGTTTCATTTATCATTAATCTTGTGATCCCAGTTCTCTGTCAGTTATCGGAACAATTTTGGTTTTTTCCTTTACTTCTGTGTTCCTACAAAGAGACTTTCAAGGTTGGTCTTACTTGAAAAGGGAAAATACGTAAGATAAGCATGTGCAAATACAACGGCCCCGGGCAGAGCTACATTGGTAAACATGGGCCCCCAACCAGGAAAATAATTTAGCACCCAAGCAAAAAAGATAATCTTTAAATATCTGTTCTACGTTTATTCAGAGAAGCCAAGAGTCAATGGAAGAAGGGTGGAGAAAGAACTGGGGGTCACGAGCCCTCCTAGCCACTGCTCTACCAGAAATCAGGCTCTGGTCCTGACTTACCCCACTCAGCAAAACGGGTGTGCTCAGGGGTTCATCGGACTCACCCTCATGAAATGGCAATTAGTTATTAAATACTATTACTCTAATAAGCCATGCCTACAGGAAGGCCGGGGTGAGTGGGAGGGGGAGATCTCACTCTCCACCCAGATTCAGTGTGTTCGTTTTAACCACATATGACATTACATTCCCCCTGGGAGAAACACTGTTACTGACTGCCTTCTCCCTGCTGTTACGAGTTCAGTGCTGTTTTAATACCCCAGTGATGGTTTCAGGGCTGTTCCATGGACCAGCCGCTGCTTAGGCTCTGCACCTGGAGCTTGCGCTTTAACCTCTGAGCATCCTCAGGCGTGAGGCGCAGAGACGATCGCAGGCGGGGTGACCCGGCCGGGACAGAGAGCCGGCCTGCCCCCGCGGGGGGACGCAGACCAGCCCGGGACCTGCGCGCCGGCCGCTCTCCGGGTCCGCGGCAGCCCAGCGCGTCTGAATTCGGTCCCACCCACTGCCGGCTGCGCGCGGCGGGCGCGGACTAGGGCCGCAGAACTGCCCCGGCGGAGTCCGCCTCGGGAATGCAGCCGCAGCGGGAGGCTGGCCGCCCCGCGCTGCCCGGGCAGGGGCGGCGCGGGCTCCAGCCACAGGAGCCCCCAGGGCGCGCAGGGTCCCCGCCGCCCACAGGTGCGGCCAGGCGCCGGCGCTCGCTCGCCTGTCCCTGCCTCCGCCCCCGCGGGCGGCCCAGGTCTCACCTCTTGGGGCAGCCATGGCTCCCCGGCAGCCCAGCGCGGAACTGACGCGGCGCCTCCGCAGGACACCCGGGACCGCCTCCCGCGGCCATAGAGACGCGCACCGCTCGGCCTAGAGCGCCCGGCGGCCCGGCCTTTCACCGGCTCCCGCCCAGCCGAGCCTAGAATTAGGCTCGGGAATCCGAGCGGCCCGGGAGATAGGAAGACCCGGATGGAGGAGGGGCCGGCGCGGAGCGCTGCCTTCTGGGAATCGTGGTCCTCACCCAGGGGACTTGGCGGCAAGTAAGGGTTTGGCAGTAATAACCACAAGACTTAGTGATTCGTGGCTGTCAAAACTGTTACAGAAGCTCTAAAACTCGCAAAGTAGCAAAGTATTTTAGGCAACTTTTCTAACTTCCACCTCGTTCGCTATCTTCCATTGTTACTCTTATTTAAACAATACAATTTATACACGGTTCAGAACTCTGTGCCTGTGTCCTTATTGTCAGTGTTGCCTGATTATATTTACCTAGAAGGACATCTTCGCCCAACAAAAGGTCTTCAAAAATACTACACGTGTATAGAGGGCAAGTACCTCAACATAATAAAGGCCATATATGACAAACCCACAGCCAACATCATACTTAACAGTGAGAAGCTGAAAGCTTTTCCTCTAAGATCGGGAACAAGACAAGGATGCCCACTCTCCCCACTTTTATTCAACATAGTTCTTAAGGTCCTAGCAATGGCAGTCAGACAATGCAAAGAAATAAAAGGCATCCAGATTGGCAAGGAACAAGTTAAACTGTCCCTGTTTGCAGATGACATAATGTTGTACATAAAAAACGCTAAAGAATCCACTCCAAAACTACTAGAACTAATACCTGAATTCAGCAAAGTTGCAGGATAAAAAAATTAATACACACACATCTGTTGCATTCCTACATACTAACGATGAACAAGCAGAAAGAGAAATCAGGAAAACAATTCCATTCAAAATTGCATCAAAAAGAACAAAAAACCTAGGAATAAAGCAAACCAAGGAAGTGAAATGTCTATACCCCGAAAACTACAAGACACTCATGAGAGAAAGAAGACACCAATAAATGGAAACACATCCCATGCTCATGGATAGGAAATTAATATTGTCAAAGTGGTCATCTTGCCTAAAGCAATCTATAGATTCAGTGCAATCCCTATCAAAATACCAACATCATTTTTCAATGAACTAGAACAAATAGTTCTAAAATTCATGTGGAACCATAAAAGACCCCAAATAGCCAAAACAATCCTGAGAAGGAAGAATAAAGTGGGGGTGAGGGGAATTATGCTCCCTGACTTCAAGCTCTACTAAAAAGCCACAGAAATCAAGACAATTTGGTACTGGCAAAAGAAAAGACCTATAGACCAGTGGAACAGACTAGAGAGCTCAGATATAAACCCAAGCATATATGGTCAATTAATATATGATGAAGGGGCCATGGACATACAATGGGAAAATGACAGCCTCTTCAACAACTGGTGTTGGCAACACTGGACAGCTACATGCAAGAGAATGAAACTGGATTATTGTTTAACCCCATACACAAAAGTAAACTCAAAATGGATCAAAGACCTGAATGTAAGTCATGAAACCATAAAACTCTTAGAAGACAACATAGGCAAAAATCTCTTGAATATGAACACAAGCAACTTTTTCCTGAATGCATCTCCTCAGGAAAGGGAAACAAAAGCAAAAATGAACAAATGGACTACATCAAACTAAAAAGCTTCTGTACAGCAAAGGACACCATCAGCAGAACAAAAAGGAATCCTACAGTATGGAAGAATATATTTGTAAATGACATATCTGACAAGGGGTTAACATCCAAAATATATAAAGAACTCACACACCTCAACACCCAAAAGGCAAATAACCCTATTAAAAAAATGGGCGGAGAATATGAACAGACACGTCTCCAAAGAAGAAAGTCAGATGGCCAACAGGCACATGAAATGATGCTCCACATCGCTAATTATCAGGGAAATGAAAAATAAAACCACAATGAGATATCACCTCACACCAGTAAGGATGGCCAGCATTGAAAAGACTAGAAACAACACATGCTGGTGAGAATGTGGAGAAAGGGGAACCCTCCTACACTACTGGTGGGAATGTAAGGTAGTTCAACCACTGTGGAAAGCAATATGGAGGTTCCTTTAAAAATTAAAAATAGAAATACCATTTGATCCAGGAATTCCACTCCTAAGAATTTCCACAAACAAAACAACTTCTCAGATTCAAAAAGAAATATGCACCCCTATGTTTATTGCAGCACTATTTATGATAGCCAAGATATGGAAGCAACTTAAGTGCCTATCAGTTGATGAATGGATAAAGAAGATGTGGTATATACACAATAGAATACTATTCAGCCATAAGAAAGAATCAAATCCTACTATTTGCAACAACATGGAACTAGAGGGTATTATGCTCAGTGAAATAAGCCAGTCGGAGAAAGACAAGTACCAAATGATTTCACTCATCTGTGGAGCGTAAGAACAAAGCAAAAACTGAAGGAACAAAACAGCAGCAGACTCAGAATTCAAGAATGGACTAACAATTACCAAAGGGAAAGTTACTGGGGAGGGTGGGTGGGAAAGGAGGGAGAAGGGGATTGTGGGGTATGATGATTCATGCACATGGTGTGTAGGGTCATGGGAGACAGTGTAGCACAGAGAGACAAGTAGGGGCTCTGGGGCATCTTACTACACTGATGGACAGTGACTGCAATGGGGTATGGGGGGGGACTCGATAATAAGGGTGAATGTAGTAACCACATTGTTTTTCTTGTGAAACTTTCATAAGAGTGTATGTCATGCTCAAAACAGACTTACCATTTGACCCAGGAATTGCACTCCTAGGAATTTACCCTAAGAATGCAGCAATCAAGTATGAGAAAGATCAGTGCACCCCTATGTTTATCACAGCACTATTTACAATAGCCAAGAATTGGAAGCAACCTAAATGTCCATCGATAGATGAATGGATAAAGAAGATGTGGTATTTATACACAATGGAATACTACTGAGCCATAAGAAAAGGGCAAATCCAAGCATTTGCAGCAACATGGATGGAGCTGGAGGGTATTATGCTCAGTGAAACAAGCCAAGCAGAGAAAGAGAAATATCAAATGATTTCACTTATCTGTGGAATATAAGAACAAAGGAAAAACTGAAGGAACAAAACAGCACCAGAATCACAGAACTCAATAATGGACTAACAGGTACCAAAGGGAAAAGGACTGGGGAGGATGGGTGGGTAGGGAGGGATAAGGGGTGGGGAGAAGTAGGGGGGTATTAAGATTAGCATGCATGGGGGGGTAGGAGAAAAGGGAGGGCTGTACAACACAGAGAAGGCAAGTAGTGATTCTACAACATTTTGCTATGCTGATGGACAGTGACTGTAAAGGGGTTTATAGGGGAGACCTGGTATAGGGGAGAGCCTAGTAAACATAATATTTGTCATGTAAGTGTAGATTAGTGATACCAAAAACAAAACAAAACAAAACAAAACAAAAAGGGCAGTTCCTGTGTGGTAACCTCCAATGAGTTCTACACAAGGGTATAAAGGGCACATAAAAGTGTAGGCAAAGGGTCTGTTTGCGTTTATACAGAAGATCAAAGCCTAATTGGGCTACCCTGAAAATGAACTAAGATACGATATGAAAGAGAACTTCCAACATCAGCACTCTCTGGAAGACTCATGCCAGAAGATGATCATCAAAAAACCCCAACAAAGATCCACGCACTGCTACAGCTGTAGATGCACTCATCCCACCAGTTCCTGGACTTGCCATGGGAATGAGGAAGGAGATATCTAAGCTGGCCTGTGCATACAGTAAAACAACAAATTTGACTGGATCTATACTGTTGGAACTCAACCAAGAATTAGGAGAAGTGCAAATTGTAGCGCTCCAAAATCTTACACCTACAGACTATTTACTGTTAAAAGAACATAAGGGATGTGAACATTCCCCAGGAATGGGTTGTCTTAATTTGTCTGATTTCTCTCAGACTGTTCAAGTTCAGTTGGACAATATCCACCATATCATAGATAAGTTTTCACAAATGCCTAAGGTGCCTAACTGGTTTTCTTGGTTTACTGGAGATGGCTGGTAATTACAGATATGCTTTGGTTATGTAACTATACTCCTATTATGTTAATGTGTGTGCGCAATTTAAGTAGTAGCTTAAAACCTATACATGCTGAAGTTACTCTACAAGAAGATATGTCAAAGAAATAATCAATCTTCCCAGGTTTTCTTCTGCCTGCTACTTCTGTAGCTTTTCTTCTTCCTACCTAATCACAACCTTTAAATAGAACTCGTGCCACATGTCGAATTTACCGAGTATCATAATTCTTCCAAGTGGTAAAGATACCTCAAGACAAATGCTGGGCATAGAAGCTACAGGGCATAAATATGCAAAGAAGTAAAAAGCTAACCTTTTCAAACAATAAGGCTTCTCTCTCACTTACCAACTCTACATTTCCCTGTATGGCCCTGGAAGATGACTGGTTAGCCAGAGACGGGTAAGATTCCTCAAGGGAGGAACAACCTAAGACAGGCACAGTCGCAGGGGGGCCATCAGGTAAGAAATTGGGGATCAACAGAGGTGAGGCTTAGAACCTCACCCCCCCTGTTCTGAGAGAAATCTTCTGCATACGTGGATGTTTTCTTGCCCTGGTCTAGCTTGGATTAACACATAGTCTACAGGCACACACCTGATCATCTACATTTGCTCCCTTACAACACTAAACTATGTTTTCTACCTTTATCTTGTATCTACCTACCACTTCAGCATTTTATTAAAAATAATAATAATAAAGAGAGGAATGTGGTATCCACATATAAATCAAGTATAAAAATCAAATGAGTATTCATATTTGAACTGACTGTTATAGTTCATAATGCATGAGCAAAACTGAAAGTTTCTGTGATGACTGCCCTTGTACTGTTCACTATGTAACTTATTCATTATGTAAGAATTTGTTCTCCATGTAAGAACTTGTTTGTTATGCCTCAGAAGATTGGAGACTGACGAAAATTAGGCTTGGGGTGGATTAATGATTGTGCATTGAGCATTGACTCCCCTATACAGAATTTTATTGTCGTTAACAACCATTTGATCAATAAATATGAGAGATGCCCTCACAAAAAAAAAAAGGACAGACTTCCAATGGTAAAATAAATAAGTAACCGGGATGTAATATATAGCATAAGGAATATAGTCAAGTTATTGTAACAGCTTGGTAGGGTGATAGCTGGAACCTAGAATTATGTATATAAATGTTTTATCACTGTGTTGTACACTTGAAACTAATGTAATGTAATACTGTGCGTCAACTACCCTTCAATAAAAAAAATAATTATCTAAAAAAAAAAAAAAAAGAGTGTATGTCAATGATACCTTAATAAAAAAAAAACACCAGACGTGTCAACAGGCATTTAATTTACTTCAACCACTTTGATCTCCACTTTTACTAGAGAATCTTAATTAGCATAATTGATGTTAGAAATAATTGATTGGCAAAATGAATGGCTTTCCAGATATGGGGGTTGGTTAAAAATACTATAAAGGTACTTCAGCCCTTAAAAGAACGGGGGTACAAGATGCCCAGTGGCCTACATACACCTTCTGTGGCATGATCTTTCCCCACCTTTTATAGGTTTCAGTGGTTAATGTTATATATCATGGTCTTATTGTTAAATATACTTCTAGATATATCTAACCTATTAACTTTATTGGAAAATTGTACATGCCTTCTTAGCATCACATGAATATTAGAATGGGCTTTTAGGAGACCACAGCTTATTTTGTGGCCAGTTGATTAACTCAATTTGGAACAGAGTTGGACCTTCCCTCTACCTTCGTATATGTGCCCCCTGGTGCTATCCACTTCAGCTGAAATTTGTACAGACTCTACTTGTGGAACTATTCAGTTCCCTACCATGTATGTTCTTATACATACATTTAAACAAAAAACTCATGTGTACTTGAAATTAATTTTAAAACTTAAAAATATTCTATCATTCATCCCTTTGTTTTACAACTACTGCTTTGTACAGTTTCTCTCTTCCCATTTTGGAGTATCACATGGTCTCAACTTATTTAGCTACAATTACTCTCCTTTTGATGCTGAAATTTTCTTAATTCAGCCTTTGTAAGCTTTTTCCTTTCTGTAAGTCTGCACCAGATCTTTGAAGCATTTTTTATTTCTGGCAATAACAAAAGGTTCCAGGCTAATCTTGATTTTTCTCTTTCCTAGATGATGGAATCATCTACACTTCAAGGAACTATGGTCCCTTCTGGTAGAGAGTGCTGTCTCTCACACACACACACACTGATCACAGGGTGGTGGGTAAATGCTGTTTTGTTGTTTTTGTGGCATTTCTAGTTCACATAATATATCATGCTGCTGAACCCTACTTTATTACAAACTCTCATTGCCCACAAAGACTTTCTGATCCATTGGCATAACCTTGACTAGATTTTGTTGTCTCTCATCCTAACCTGATGAGCCTAAAACCAGCGGGAATAAACCTGTACTCACATAGATTCAGGATCATTGACCCATTCAAGTGAGGGAAACCACACCAGAGGAACTGTGGAATGTCTCAGGAAAGAAAGGAAAAGTCAGAGTTATAGAATTTGGGGGAAGGATGGACCTAGGTGAAATTTAAGGGAAGCAGTTTTTTGATAGATTCACAACAAGGCTGTGTGTAAAAACGTCAACATCGGATCTGGACTGCAGACTAGTCTAAGGATCCCATTTCTGGAAAACCACAAAGTTACTGTAGATGTGGACTGTTGTATTCAGGAGACCTCAAATGAAGGCCTTGCACTTAGGTTAGAAATAGACGCTGCTGCTTTGTGTCAAATGACTTAAGTCCTCCAAACAAGAGCAGGTGTTTCATTCTTACTGATGTAATTTCAACAGTAAGGTTGCTAATAGTTTGATTTTACAGAACAAAATTTTTCAGTGATTTAGAAAGTAGACATTCAAACATGGGGTCATTATTATACTTTACAGCTGTACTGTATATCCTGGAAATATTATTTCCTGTTAACTTTGAAACTGCCCTGTTTGTTATCCCAGCCCTATGATATAGCCAAGCAAATAATTACATTCTCAGTTCAAGATAAGTTTTACTTCCTTACTTTGAATTATTCTTAGAGGAAAAAATATTGGCTTAATGTGTTCTTGTAGGTATGGCTAGCTTCTATACAACCCAGGGTATTAGTGTGAGCAGCAGCAATCTTCATCATATGAGCTCCAAGATCATTTGCCTGATAAGGAGCTAACCTGCCAGCCTCAAGCTGCTACTGTGTTGCCATTTGAGACTCTGATAATATTCCTGGTGTCACTTGTCCAGCTGGTTTTTGCCTCGATTTCCTGCTCAGTTCAATCTCTGTTCAGGCAGTAGCTATATAATAGACTATTAAAAGTGGAAAGGTTTAAAGTAATCCACTAACCATAAAGAACATGTAGACAAACAGAGATACCCAGACATAACTTTCCATGAGAGCTAGGTGTGCATATTACTGTCATTCTGCTGTTAAGAAGAACATCCAAAATCAACTTCCTAGTTTATTGCTATTTTAAAACAATGCTTTCCTATGATGTAATAGTACTAAAGATATGCCAGAAGAATTGGTGCATTTTATAATTGAGAAAATAAAAAAATAGAAAGAGACCATGTAATTTAGTGTCTGGACTAGGAGAGTTAAACATGAGTAATAATCATCAATATCTAAACACTTCTTAAGTTTAACTCTCCCTTCTCTCGGCTTGCTTTTTTAGTTACTACTCTCTTTTAGTTACTGAAAAAGACTTTTCTTTTCCTGCCAGTTGCTGATATACTCTGTAGTTATTTCTACTATTTTCTGCCTACCTTGCTGCAATCTTACTTCTATTAATGCTAACCCTGTTAAAGCAGGGCTCAGCAGTTGCCTACTCCACTGGCCTTTTCTTACTTTTCATCCTCTTGTTTATTGATCAGTTACTGAAAGCCATAGTGGGCCAAGCACTATTGTAGGCACAAACTGAGACCTATCTAGGAAACAGAAAGTGGAAAAACTGAGGATGAAAGTGCAGGAGAATCGGACACCGAAGATTCTCCTGTCTCTGCTAGCATTGACGCGTTACATGGCTACATGGTGAGCGCTTGACCTGCGGGAACGCATTTAATCCTTTTGACAACCCAGTGACTTGGGAACTATTATTATCCCAACTTTTATGATGAGGAAACTGCAGCAGAGAGATTAGTAAGTAACACTGCTAGTAAGTAGTAGACCTCGACTTGACTTCCATAACCACAGAGATCCCTTTACATCTTTACTCTTCTGACTGCTCCTCTGTCTTACTTTGTCTCTTCCTCCTCATTCCAACTCCATGCCTTTAGGGATAATCCCCAAGTTATCTTTGTCCAGCTCAATTTCCAGTCACCTCTGCTTTACTGTTTTCATTATCTCTTAAACTCAGATTTTCTAGTACTGAACACTTTATTATCTTTTTTAACCAACCAGTTCTATCCAGTTACCCTTGGTCTTCTAGGGTAGAAGCCCAGAGGTCAGACTTTTAATTTTTCCTTCCCTCATCTGAGATGCTATATCCCATTCATTAAATCTGACATTTGCCCCTTCACGTCATCCATTACATCATGCCCTAATTCTTGCATCTTCCTAGCCATTTCTAACTCCAGTATCCCTCTCCCACAGTCAATCTTCTATTCAAGAATGTGCAGTGGTTTTCTAATATCTTTCTATAGGAAGGCAATGTATTCCTTTGCCTGGCTTTTAAAGATTATCATCATTGCTTATTCAACTTCATTTCCCACCACTTCCCCCAAAATAATCTCCTTTTTCCTCTGTTTTACTTTCTTCTTTTCCAATAACTCTTTTACTGCTGAACTCCTTATCAACTCCCACCTTTACTGTTAAAATAATCACCCAACCAATACTCTTTTGTCCTTTCATTCATTCCTTTTTCTTCATTTGTCCAACAAGATACTATTCAAATGCCAGGGATATAAAAATTACTAAAACACAATTCAAATCTGAAGAAATTCACAGTCTAACAAGGAGAATACAGATGAACACACACACACACACACACACACACACATATATATTTGCTTCAAGTGCTATAATGAGTAATAAATAAAATCCAGTGAAAACCCAAGAAGCAAATTCTCTCAAACATCACAGGAAAAACCTTCACTGTAAAGGTAAAATCTCACCAGGCTGTTTAAGGACAAACAATTTCATGG
Organism: Manis pentadactyla; assembly: GCF_030020395.1. NCBI lineage: Eukaryota > Metazoa > Chordata > Mammalia > Pholidota > Manidae > Manis > Manis pentadactyla. The sequence continues at coordinate 91,284,946 of NC_080030.1, read as the reverse complement.
AGGTGTCTGTGGAATACATTCCAGGTGACAGAGTGGAGAGCAAGCACAGAGGGTAGTGGGATTAATGACCATAACACATCTTAAAGAGTTTTAATTCAGTTTCCTAATATGTATAGTATGTGGAGAGAGCATGCGAGGGACAGAGGTAAAACTGGAAGAGAAATGGATTTATTTGGAAGTCTGACATGATAACCCCTGACATGAGGGGGTTTTTACATCATCCTCTAGGGAATGGGAAAATAGTCTTGTTAGGTTTTTAAGCAGGGGAAATGAAGGTTGAGGGAAAAGGGCCAGGTGACATGATTAGATTTATGTGTTAGGAAAAATTAGGCCTTTGACTCAGACTAAATCCTAAAGTCAGAAGAGGTGGTGACAATAGGAAGACATGGATCCCAGAAACAATTCAAGCCAAATCAACAGGCTTGATGACTCTAATGTAGAGGATGGGAGAGAAAGACAATCAAGAAGTTTTTAATTTATGTTGAGTAGATGGTGATGCCTTTGACCACAGAAGGAAATACTGAGGGAGAAACTAGTTTGGCAGAGAGAGAGTTCAGCCTGTGACCTGCTGACGTGGGGGTGAGCATCTGACACTGGGTCCAGCATATGCCTGGAAAACTCTAGAGAGGAGCTTGGGTAGATGGTGGATGTCCTTGGAGAGGAGGAGTTTACCATTTGATCTAGCTACCTTTATTCTAATTCTATTATACTGACTTGGCAACTTTCTGATATTAAATTTAGCTTTTCAAATTGGATTTGGTATTTTTATTCACTTGGCAATTTTACTTTCAGTCTTAACTTGATGACCCCCAAACTGTGGCTTATCAGTCATTCTTTTCTGTTTTTAGGAATCTTGCATAATTGAACGAGGGTTGACACAACAGATATCAAATTCCTGAACCTGCAAAGTTTAGTATTAGCCATAGGCATCCATTCCATCAGATACACATCTCTTCGCAATCCCAGGCCTTCCTCAACAGCCAGCCAGCCCATCTTTAACACAGCTTTTAAACTACAGGTATGGAAATCCTGGAAACTTAGAGGCAGGTCTGTTTGAAATTACCTTTATAATATCTATGAAAAATGGATTTGGGAGCACATTCATATTATAAATAAAATGTAACCTACCTGCAAAACAAATTACACAAACACCTTAGGTAAAAACACCAGGGCAGAAAAAAATAAGCTAAATGATCTCCAGCTATTAAAGCAGGTTTAACAGTCTCTCTATCTGGGATTCTTTATCATCCAGGAGTTGGTTTTAGAAATACGTAAGACAGTAATAAAACAGGGGCTCTGTAAGTCAGCTCACAGGGGCTCAAAGCACAACTGCCTACAGGGCGAGGTACGTAAGGCAAAGAGTGCGGCGGGGGATCCGTAAGGCAGCAGGAACTGGGCGTCCAGGGCCTGCCCGGTTAAGGGCACAGCTGCTTCTTACAGGAATGCTAACCTAGTGTTGCCAGAAATTCTGATTTTTTTCAAGGAGTCAGAAATACAGATTTTATGTAAAATTTCCAGATTTTGAAAATTATTCTGTGACTTTTGCTCTGTCCTGAATTAGGGAGGTTTTATTATATAACAATTTCATCTACATTAACGTTTAGTACCTAATGAGCCTAAAAATACTGATGTTTTGAAATGTTATTGCTCAAAATTAAACAGGACTTTAGAAATAAACTTCTATCCCAGTCATAAGAACATTATATTAATATCTCAATAGTACCATAATTTTAGTCTCATTGCTGCCAAGCTTTCTCTAACAAATAAAAGATATATGCACAGTTTACTCTTCAACTTTAATTAAATGAAAAATGTGTTACAGAGAACAATTTTTGGTTTTTTATAGCAGTTTAACAGTGAATATGAGACTCAAAAGAACACTCACACAACCAGTGGATGTGCCAGTCACACAAAATTAACTCATTTTCATGGATGCAAAGATACTTTTAAATATTTGCCATTGTTCACAATTTGATGGTATCTGCTTTAAAAATACGGTCTCTAACTAGGTTTCATCAACAACTCTAGTTAAATCCATCTTGACCCCGTAGGTGAGTTCGCTCTGTCGCTCTCGGAGACCAGCCATGTAAATTTGAGGCCTCGGCACCCGGGTGCTGCCTTCTTTCATGGACTGCGTGCTGGCGTCCTTTGGGGGGTACACCTGTGAACAGTTTTCTCTTCTCATGTGACTAAGATCAGTTTGTACTGAGTGAGTAATTTTCTGACGCAAATTGGCCTAAGTAGAAAGAGAATACATAGGAATTAACATTTCTCTAAAAATCAAATAACATCTGCCTGATCTTTTTTCTCAATCCATAAAGAAATTAGTCCTACAACATAGCATTTTTCTACAAAACATCAAACATTAGAAAATACAGAACATAACAGAAAATAAATAGCCTTTGCCAAGTAGAAAAATATGTAAAATGTTGAAAATGGACCAAAAGAAAGAACATACAGATTCAAAATTATGTAGTGAGAGCAAATATTTATTAATACAATCTTCTAATTCCTTCATTATTATTCTTTGAGATTCATATAGCTTGGATTTTTCCACCACACTTGATGTATTTTTTAAAAAGCAGATTTTTAAGATTTCCATTGTCTTTTTAAAATGGGCTTCACCCAAGTCTTTTAATATAAAAGATCCTATTGTTTTCAGATTATTTTACATTATTCTACATTCTGCTGACTCCTTTTAAGTATTACTGGTAAACATAAAGTTAAAACAGATTAATCGGGCTGGGAAGCAAGGAGGAGCTTATAAAAAGGAGAACAGGAATTGCTAAGTTATGGTGAAGTTGCAAGAAAAAATTCAAAAGGAATTAGAGCATGTGAGTTAAGGAGAGCAGGAGTTAGAGAGAGAACAGGTGATGTGAGAATGAAACTGTTGCCCCCCACACACACATCTTACTGTCTACATTAATATGACTTTACTATTCCATGTCTCCATTAGCATAATTTTACTATTCCAAGAGACTCTTGCCAAAGCAAGTAACCTGACTGTCCATTACAGACCATCCTGAAAGATGCATCAACTGCACAGCAGTAATAAGCATCAGCACACAGCCTGAGCCCTGAGACTGCGCATCCCTGCCTCATAAACCGTCACCTTGCTCTTCCCATCAGTAGTGGGCTGCTTTTCCACGATCTTCTCCCGATCCAGTTTAAGCCCCCATCCCGCTGCCTGGCCTGCTCCTGGCACTGAAAGACCCTACCTTCAACCAAACTTCAAATTTTCAATAAATTCTGACCCTGCCACTCCTCATCCGAGACACCACCGAGGTCCTACTGCGGTGGTTTCCCCTGTGGTTTTAAATAATAGACTCGGCTTGTTCTTACCAACGAGTTGTGGTGGTAATACAGGGGAGCTGGCATTCAACATGGTGATAGGGGATAGCTGGGCCTCTGGTGGGAATCAAAATGAGGGAAAGGTTGAGGAATGATGAGAGGGCTCAGTCGGTATGAAGTGCAGCCCATTCTCATTTAACATTTCCTTTCTAGACCTATGCTGTCACATCTACCTTTCATATCCTACCCACCGCATCATGCACCTCTTTTCCTTTCCCTATTTGTATCTCAAGGCCACCTCAAAATGTCAGCTAAGTCAATGTAGTTGAATTTTTATTTCACTTCTGTTATACCACTACAGAAATATTTTTAGTGTATCAGTGTCATTCAGCTCCTGAAAAACAAAGTAGTGGGATATATATGTTACCCAGTATCTATCTGATGAGCTCAAGCGAGTTTACTACATAATAGAAAAGAAAGTGAGGGATGGAGCTTCATGAATTACAGGAGAGAAACTGACAGGAATGCTAATAGAACAATGACCTGAAAAATACACCGAGAAGCAGATCCTTCCTCATCCCTAGGAAATCAGGGCACTGAAACGCTGCCACAGACAAGGAAATGATGTGGTTTGCGAAAAGGCTGCCGGACTAGATAAACAAAGACGACCTTCTATGACAATAGAACTGTGACCCACAAACTCTGCAGCTGTAGCAGAACAGTCAGGACTTGGCCAGCTTTTCTATTGTTTTTTCCCTGTTCCCACCTTCCAGCGAGGACCAAGCAGAGAGCGCCGAATATGCTCACCTGCTCCGGGTCGGGCCACCTCCAGTCGCCCATGTTAGCCTCCGGTCAGGGCCCGCCTGAAGCCTTCTCTTCTCCACTGTAAGCTTCCCGGTCCCTCTGCCTGCTTCGGAGTCTCTACCAAACTCAAGTGAGGGTGGCTAACTCCCCGGCTCTAACCAGCTTGGAATAAATAGCCTCTGCTCTCATTTGGGCGGTCTTCGCTTATATCCACACTGGATTTCAGTTAAAGAAATGGACAAAGAGTTTGTTTCGTTTATACTATAAATATTTCTTCTTTAAAATGACAAGATCCTATGAAGAGGGTGAGGGGGGGAAACTGCAGGGAGTCAGACAGGGATGAGAATTTTAAAGACAGGCTTTAAAGGAAGGCACCTATTGTGATTAAGGTACTAGAATCAGGGATGAGAGAGTTCAGTGTCTAGTGAGGACAGACTGACATGGGGGACAATATTCAGGAAATAACAGCAGTAATGGTCTGCTCTTTTTCTGAGGATACCGTAAATGATTGGGGGATGTTGGGAGGGCTTGGTAAACTAGCACCTCATAGATTAGCACTACAAATCAAAACTGTTATATAGATTGATCAACAGAGAGAGAGCAACTACCACTGTTGTAGTTACAGGATGATAGGACTTGAGAATAGTTCATGCTACTACTGTATGTCTATGCATGCTTAATATTAGTATTATAATAATCTTACAATGTAAAATTGGCAAATTTTAAATTATGTAAAGCTGGCAAATTATAAGTTATGCTAATTATTTTTCTGTTAGCAAAGAACTATGTACAACTCATTATTCTATATAAATAACTTAGCAAGTCCATGAATAGCAAAACATTAAAATTCCCAACCTATAAACAGCTTTAGCAAATATTGTTACAAACCAGTTTTATAGCTTTTCTTCTTAACTCCCATTCATTCCACTCATATGATCTCACAATTGTTGGTGGCAGTATGTGTGTATCTGTCTGTGTGCTACTTTCACACTTAGTAATTGGTTTTATATACTGTTTGTCAACATCTTTCATCTAAAGAAATGGAGTTTTATAATTAATGTTTGTAAAAAATAAACATCATTTACAGATAACTAAAAATATGATTAGAAAAAAAATTTGAGCATGAGATATACTTGTGAATACCAGCAGAGAAAAAATAAGCCCATAGTTAGTGAGCTAAATGTAATTATTTTCCAAAGCATTGTGGCTTTGTGTCTGGTTTTGTGAACTTAATGTAGGAGGTGTATTTTGGAAGGGGAAAACCTAATGTTACTCATTACCAAGTCAAACACCCCTCTCCAATTTTCACAGTTGGTAGCATTAAGTGAATACTTTGTAGGAAATGGATAGAAGTTTAAAACAGCTATTAAATATTAAGTATAAATCACATTTGTTTAATATATTGGAACATCTTCAGGATATATTTTAAGCTCATATATGCAAACATATTTTCCAGGATGGTTTTGTTTGAGTTGGAGATGTTGATTTTCTGCCTGGGCACCAGAAACTCACTATTCAACTATTCACTATTCAACTATTAAGAATTCAGCAATTCAAGGCTAAACAAGATATAATTATGTTATATATGGAACTGCTGGAGCAGGTACTTACAGCCTTGGGTAAGAGAAAAGAATGAGATTGGAAAGAGATACAGAGGGATCTCTGAGATACAGTAATGTTCATTTTCTTGTTATAGGTGATGGATACATGAGTGTTTGATTTTTATTATTTTTATACAGTGTTACATTTTATATGCCCTTTGGCTTGTATAAATATTTTCCAATTAAAGATTATAGTTACTTACCTAAAATGAGTGGGACATATTTCCCCCATGTAGTTTTTCCTTTTTGGCCTTTTACTTTTATCAAAATTGTGCTTTTTAAAAAGTTATCTCACATACTGTTTTAGAAGTAGGCAGAGTATAAAATATAACTAAATCTATTAAGTCTTATTAAAGCATTATCAATGAAACTACCAATGGTTAAAAAAAAAAATAAGCAAATGATCATTTTTATGGATGGGACAACCCGGTATAATAAACATACAAGTTCCCCCACAAGTTATTTTATCATTTTAATGCAATTCCAGCTAAAAATCTCAATAAGATTTTGGGGGGAGCTTAGCAAATTCATTAACAAATTTACAAGGACATATATACATATCCATGCATGAATACCTAAGACAATTTTGAAAAAATAAAAGGTGAAGGGAAGGCGTTGCCCTATCAGGTAAGAAAATATATTACAAACCATTAGTAATTAAAACAGTATAGTATCAGCATAGAGATAGACAAATTGGCTAGTGGAGTGGACAAGATCCTGGCAACAAACCAGTATCATATGAGCACTGCTAACACAATGAAGGTGGCATCATATTTAGTGGGAAATACATTATTAATAACCATACATTATTAGTAAATGATGTTAGGAAAACTGGCCCATTACATGAAGTAAAATTAGATTCTTCATTATCTCCAAATGGACTAAAGACCTAAATGTAAATAAATTAAAAAGGAAGAAAATGGAACAGAATAACCTTAAGACACAGTGAGGGATTTCAAAAAGCACAATCTTTAAAGAGAAAATTTTATGAATATGACTACATCAAAATTAAAGATGTGTTTTCAATGAAGATGCAACTGATAAGGCTAACAGTTGACAATATGGACAAAGCACTTGCAACTTGTATATCTGATAAAGGATTAATACTTACCAAAGACAAGAAACACCTGCCCATCAACAAGTCAAAGACAGAAAGAATAGTTTAGGAAAAAAAAAAAAAGTGGCAAAAGCTATGAATAGCCAGTGCACAGAAAGGGACCCCTGAATAGGTAATAGATGTGGGAAGAGATGCTGAACTTTACTATCAGAAAAATTTACAATAAAACAATAATGAGACACCATTTTAAATTTACCACATTAGCAAAAATTATAAACCCAGGTACTAGCAAGTGCTAGCAGGATTATGGGTAAGTGAAAAACCCTATGACTGGAGTTAAATCAGTCCAATCATTTTGAGAATAACCTCTCAGTTGAGCTAAAAATCCTGGGCTTCCCACCTGGCCCACATACAGGACCCCAAACAGACCAGGCCAGTGTCTCTGGAGAAATGCAGAATGCTCTGGAGATTCGCCTCACCCGAAAGGGCAGCAGGAAGTCATGTCGAAAGACTGGCAGCATGATGTCGGAGCAAGAGCATCCGCCGAGCCATCCAGGGTCGGTGCTGCCCCCCACCTTCACCCACTTTGTCTTAACTCGTTCTCAGTCTTCTTGCCCAAGGGTTCAGACTGTCCTCTGTGCTCACTGTCCCCAGCCTGACCAGCCTCTTACCAGCCACTGCTTGGGTCCCTGCCAATCTGGACAGCTGTCCCCAAACCCACCAGCTTCACAGTCAAAATGTTGATAAAAATAACAAACACAAAACATTTTAAACCATGTATTTCAGGTTTTTTAGTGTATCTAAAACAGAGCAACTGAGCAAGAAAGAAGATACCGAAAGAGCAATTAAAAGGTAAACAATAAAAATGAGACACAGAGAAGAGGAAAATGAGAAGAATATAAGGTAGGATGTGAGCCCCATGCAGGCACAGTTGTCATTTCGCTCACTGCTGAATGCCCTGTGCCAAGAATAGTGCCTGGCTGGCACACAGTAAGTGGCTCAGGCACGATCTGTTCTGCTACATGAATTAATGAATAGGTGCCAACATACAAATAAAAACACCCTCAGATCCATTTGGTGGCTTTTCAGACTATTTCGATTTAAACCTGGCAAATGATTTACACCAAAGTAAGTCATCACCTATGTTATCTGCGCTGAGCTTCTTCAATTTTAGATAAGGAAATACTGTAGTTTCAATCATTTAACTAAACGTAGTCTTTCTCTTTCAGATTTTTCCAGTCTAATTCATCACTTTGACTCCTTATCTCATTTTCATTACTCTGTGGATTTCATTAGCTTCTATCTTCAGACCGAGTCCCTTTCAGTTACCCTGTAAAAGGGCCTCATCTGACCCTGTCTCTGCCTGAACTTGGGAACCACTCGACAACAAACTTTTTAATTAACTACACTTTTAAATGTCATAAGTTCTTTAAATACCAACTCTGCTTACCTGAGAATATGGAATGAGGGTCTCAAACTGTTGATGGAGTTCCAGTAGCTGAATTAATTCTGCATTTTTTTTGGCCTTTTCTCTAATTAAATCAATGTAATTATCTGGATTTTCTGCAAATGAATATGCAGCATCTCTGGTATTGAAAGTATAATACTTTTCTTTAAATTTCAAAATTCCAATTGCTGGGTTTCCTACAAATAAAGGAAAGGAACTGAGGTAGGCATGAAACAGTAAGTGATTCTATGGGTGTGTTACATTCCCTATATTATTACACTTTTAACATATCACTCATGTTTATTGTTTTGGTAAAATGTTACAATTATCCATTTTAAATTATATATTTTGTTAAATTATAGTTTATTTGAAATTCATATTAAATTAACTTTATTTATTTAAAATTTTAAAGTATGATTTTATGTATTTCACTACACAGATATAAGGTGTTTAAAAATCTTTAATGAGAAGCCACTTAGTCATGTGACAGGATTTTTAAATATAAGCATTATTTTTTAAATAATTCTATTAAGAACCACCAAAATGATATGTCTTTTCCAAAATGCAAATTTGCATGTTACAAAGTATTTCCACTGGGAAAAGATACTATGTGAAATATGGCTTATTAAATAGTCACAGTTTGTGGAAATTATACAGGTAACAGTAATACTGTCTTACTCTTTCATTTATTCAACAAATATTTACTGACCCTGTTCTTGGTACTGAGGATACAGAAGAAAACAATTTCCCTGCTCTCAACAAATCAGTGAATATACCATAGGCCAGAAAACCATTGGTGCTACCGAAAAAACATTTAACAAAAACAGGTTAAACACATAGTCAAAGGAAGAAGGGTGCGTATTTTAAATTGGTGATCAGGGAAAGCTGCATAAAATGAGGAAGCCAGGTACGTGACTACCTGGGGGGAGAGAGCTCTCCAAGTCGAGGGACTAGGAAGTCCAAGGCTCTGGAGTGAAAGCGGGCTTGAAATGTTCAAGAGCAAGAAGGCCAGTGAGGCTGAGTCATGAGCAAGGGACAGGGGGGTGGGCAATGAGGTCAGTGAGGCCATCTGAGGAGGACTGGACTGGTCAGCCGGAGCCGGGTCTGCAGCTCCGAATGGAAGGAGGGGAGTCTTAGAGAATGTCTCTGAGGGGGTGCAGTTGGCTGCTGTCCAGAAAAACAATGTACAAAGTGGAAATAATGTAGCCAACAGAAATGAGGACTAGCTGAGAGGATCCTGAAACCCACAGCCCACAAGCCCTTCTGCCTTTCTGTTTCTCCCTCTTTCTTACAATCAAAGTTACTGGAAGTAGGTGGGACCACACAGACCTTTTAGGGGGAGACAGGGAAACTGAGGTCCACAGGAGGCAGGAGATTTGCTGAAGGAACAACTGGGACTGGAAAGCAGGCCCTCCTGAGTCCTCGCCCGCAGCTTTTCCCCCACACCTTGCCACCTCTGTCAGCTCTGTTTGCATCTTTTTTAATCCTTTCCCTTCTGATGTATGAAAAAAAGGAAAGAAAGAAGGAAGGAGGGAAGGGAGGGAGGAAGGAAAAGACTAAAGAAAGAAAGAAACCATCTGTATTCCATCGCTTTTTACTTCACGGCTCGTTTCTCCGCCGTTTCAGGGACCCTCAGGGGCCTCAGAACACTGTTCTCGCCATTCCCAGTCATAACCTTCTCCTATTCCCATTATACAAAATCTAATACCATAAAATACGAGTTATCGTGTGTGTTCTCTAGACGGTAGATACGCACAATTCCAACAATTCTTTGTAATGAAAATGAGTAATACCCAACTGTGAAACATAACAAAAGAAATAACAGAAAGAAGAAGAGGAAGGAGGAGGTCAGTGGTGTAAATAAGAAACAATCTTGTCAAAATGTTTTCATTCGAGAGGCGGAGCCAACATGGTGGCGTGAGTAGGACAGTGGGAATCTCCTCCCAAAAACATATATACTTTTGAAAATACAACAAACACAACTAGCCCTAAAAGAGAGACCAGAAGACGCAGGACAGTGGCCAGACTGCAGCTACACCAGCGAGAACCCAGCGACTGGTGAAGGGGATGAGATACAAGCCCCGGCCCTGCGGGACCCGAGCGCCCCTCACCCCAGCCCCCGGCGGGAGAACAATAGGCAGAGCGGGAGGGAGACGGAGCCCAGGACTGCCGAACACCCAGCCCCAGCCATCCGGGCCAGAGCGCAGACACAGTACATGCCCAGGGGGCCCTGGATACTGGGGGAACAGGGAGTAAGACCTCTGAGCGGGTGCTGAAGCTGATGCCCCTGTGACAAAGAAAAGCGGGGGCTTTTTGAAAGTCTTAAAGGGACAGGGACTTAACAGCTTGACGGAAACAACCCAGGTCACAGTACAGCAGCTGGAAATTACAGGGAAAACCGGGTGCACTAACCCCCTGGGCAACAGCTCTGAGACCCCTCACAGAGGCAAACAGTCAAGCAGCCCCCCCATCCATCACCCCACCGGGCGCTGCGAAAGCAGAGAAGCAGCCTGAGACAAATTCCGCCCACAGAAAGGGAAATTTCTCCATTCCCGCCAGGCAAGACACAAAGACCCAGTCTACACGCAATTACCCAACACAAGCCACTAGGGGTCGGAGTTGTCCCAGTAAAGAAAGGCCAGTAGCAAGTGAAAATTTTGGCCCTCCCAGCTGACAGTCAATAGCACCTGTCAACATGAAAAGGCAAAAAAATATGATCCAGACAAGACTAACCCAGACAGCTTCGGCATCTGCTACATCTTCCCCTGAGAAGGAATCTGGGGAGATAGATTTAGCCAGTCTACCTGAAAAAGAATTCAAAACAAAAGTCATAACCATGCTGATGGACTTGCAGAGAAATATGCAAGAACTAAGGAAGGAGAATTCAGAAATAAAACAAGCTCTGGAAGGACTTCAAAACAGAATGGACGAGATGCAAGAGACCATTAATGGACTAGAAAACAGAGAACAGGAACGCAGAGAAGCTGATGCAGAGAGAGATAAAAGGATCTCCAGTAATGAAAGAATTTTAAAAGAACTGTGTGACCAAACTAAAAGGAACAATATAAGAATCATAGGTATTCCAGAAGAAGTAGAGAGAGAAAAGGGGATAGAAAATGTCTTTGAAGAAATAATTGCTGAAAATTTCCCCAAACTAGGGGAAGAAATGGCCTCTCAGACCACAGAGGTACACAGAACTCCCATGACAAGGGATCCAAGGAGAGCAACACCAAGACACATAATAATTAAAATGGCAAAGATCAAAGACAAGGACAAAGTATTACAAGCAGCCAGAGAGAAAAAAAAGGTTACCTACAAACGAAAACCCATCAGGCTATCATCAGACTTCTCAACAGAAACCCTACAGGCCAGAAGAGAATGGCATGATATACTTAATGCAATGAAACAGAAGGGCCTCGAACCAAGACTACTGTATCCAGCACGAATATCATTTAAATATGAAGGAGGGATTAAACAATTCCCAGACAAGCAAAAGTTGAGGGAATTTGCCTCCCACAAACCACCTCTACAGGGCATCCTACAGGGACTGCTCTAGATGGGAGCACTCCTAAAAAGAGCACAGAACAAAACACCCAACATATGAAGAAGGGAGGAGGAGGAATAAGAAGGGAGAGAAATAAAGAATCATCAGACTGTGTTTATAATAGCTCAACAAGCGAGTTAAGTTAGACAGTAAGATAGTAAAGAAGCTAACCCTAAACCTTTGGTAACCACAAACTTAAAGCCTGCAATGGCAATAAATTCATACCTTTCAATAATCACCCTAAATGTAAATGGACTGAATGCACCAATCAAAAGACACAGAGTAATAGAATGGATAAAAAAGCAAGATCCATCCATATGCTGCTTACAAGAGACTCACCTCAAACCCAAAGACGCGCACAGACTTAAAGTCAAGGGATGGAAAAAGATATTTCAAGCAAACAACAGAGAGAAGAAAGCAGGTGTTGCAATTCTCGTATCAGACAAAACAGACTTCAAAATAAAGAAAGTAACAAAAGACAAAGAAGGACATTACATAATGATAAAGGGCTCAGTCCATCAAGAGGATATAACCATTATAAATATATATGCACCCAATACAGGAGCACCAACATACCTGAAACAAATATTAATTGTAACTAAAGGAGGAAATAGAATGCAATGCATTCATTCTAGGAGACTTCAACACACCACTCACTCCAAAGGACAGATCCACCAGACAGAAAATAAGTAAGGACACAGAGGCACTGAACAACACATTAGAACAGATGGACCTAATAGACATCTACAGAACTCTACATCCAAAAGCAACAGGATACACATTCTTCTCAAGTGCACATGGAACATTCTCCAGAATAGACCACATACTAGGACACAAAAAGAGCCTCAGTAAATTCCAAAAGATTGAAACCCTACCAACCAACTTTTCAGACCACAAAGGCATTAAACTAGAAATAAACTCTTCAAAGAAAGTAAAAAGGCTCACAAACACATGGAGGCTAAACAACACGCTCCTAAATAATCAATGGATCAATGACCAAATCAAAATGGAGATCCAGCAATATATGGAAACAAATGACAACCACAACACTAAGCCCCAACTTCTGTGGGACACAGCAAAAGCAGTCTTAAGAGGAAAGTATATAGCACTCCAAGCATATTTAAAAAAGGAAGAGCAATCCCAAATGAACGGTCTAATGTCACAATTATCGAAATTGGAAAAAGAAGAACAAATGAGGCCTAAGGTCAGCAGAAGGAGGGACATAATAAAGATCAGAGAAGAAATAAAGAAAATTGAGAAGAATAAAACAATAGCAAAAATCAATGAAACCAAGAGCTGGTTCTTCGAGAAAATAAACAAAATAGATAAGCCTCTAGCCAGACTTATTAAGAGGAAAAGAGAGTCAACACAAATCAACAGTATAAGAAACGAGAAAGGAAAAATCATGATGGACCCCACAGAAATACAAAGAATTATTAGAGACTACTATGAAAACCTATATGCTAACAAGCTGGGAAACCTAGGAGAAATGGACAACTTCCTAGAAAAATACAACCTTCCAAGACTGACCCAAAAAGAAACAGAAAATCTAAACAGACCAATTACCAGCAACGAAATTGAAGCGGTAATCAAAAAACTACTAAAGAACAAAATCCCCGGGCCAGATGGATTTACCTCGGAATTTTATCAGACATACAGGGAAGACATAATACCCATTCTCCTTAAAGTTTTCCAAGAAATAGAAGAGGAGGGGATACTCCCAAACTCATTCTATGAAGCTAACATCACCCTAATACCAAAACCAGGCAAAGACACCACCATAAAAGAAAACTACAGACCAATATCCCTGATGAACGTAGACGCAAAAATACTCAACAAAATTTTAGCAAACCGAATTCAAAAATACATCAAAACCATCGTACACCATGACCAAGTGGGATTCATCCCAGGGATGCAAGGATGGCACAACATTCGAAAGTCCATCAATATCATCCACCACATCAACAAAAAGAAAGACAAAAACCACATGATCATCTCCATAGATGCTGAAAAAGCATTTGATAAAGTTCAACATCCATTCATGATAAAAACTCTCAGCAAAATGGGAATAGAGGGCAAGTACCTCAACATAATAAAGGCCATCTATGAAAAACCCACAGCCAACATTATATTGAATAGCGAGAAGCTGAAAGCATTTCCGCTGAGATCGGGAACTAGACAGGGATGCCCACTCTCCCCACTGTTATTTAACATAGTACTGGAGGTCCTAGCCACGGCAATCAGACAAAACAAAAAAATACAAGGAATCCAGATTGGCAAAGAAGTCGTCAAACTGTCACTATTTGCAGATGACATGATACTGTACATAAAAAACCCTAAAGACTCCACCCCAAAACTACTAGAACTGATATTGGAATACAGCAAAGTTGCAGGATACAAAATCAACACACAGAAATCTGTGGCTTTCCTATACACTAACAATGAACCAACAGAGAGAGAAATCAGGAAAACAACTCCATTCACAATTGCATCAAAAAAAATAAAATACCTAGGAATAAACCTAACCAAAGAAGTGAAAGACTTATACTCTGAAAACTACAAGTCACTCTTAAGAGAAATTAAAGGGGACACTAACAGATGGAAACTCATCCCATGCTCGTGGCTAGGAAGAATTAATATCGTCAAAATGGCCATCCTGCCCAAAGCAATATACAGATTTGATGCAATCCCTATGAAACTACCAGCAACATTCTTCAATGAACTGGAACAAATAATTCAAAAATTCATATGGAACCACCAAAGACCCCGAATAGCCAAAGCAATCCTGAGAAAGAAGAATAAAGTAGGGGGGATCTCACTCCCCAACTTCAAGCTCTATTATAAAGCCATAGTAATCAAGACAATTTGGTACTGGCACAAGAGCAGAGCCACAGACCAATGGAACAGACTAGACAATCCAGACATTAACCCAGACATATATGGTCAATTAATATTTGATAAACGAGCCATGGACATACAATGGCGAAATGACAGTCTCTTCAACAGATGGTGCTGGCAAAACTGGACAGCTACATGTAGGAGAATGCAACTGGACCATTGTCTAACCCCATATACAAAAGTAAACTCAAAATGGATCAAAGACCTGAATGTAAGCCATGAAACCATTAAACTCTTGGAAGAAAACATAGGCGAAAACTTCTTAGACATAAACATGAGTGACCTCTTCTTGAACATATCTCCCCGGGCAAGGAAAACAACAGCAAAAATGAGTAAGTGGGACTATATTAAGCTGAAAAGCTTCTGTACAGCAAAAGACACCATCAATAGAACAAAAAGGAACCCTACAGTATGGGAGAATATCTTTGAAAATGACACATCCGATAAAGGCTTGACTTCCAGAATATATAAAGAGCTCACACGCCTCAACAAACAAAAAACAAATAACCCAATTAAAAAATGGGCAAAGGAACTGAACAGACGGTTCTCCAAAAAAGAAATACAGATGGCCAACAGACACATGAAAAGATGCTCCACATCGCTAATTATCAGAGAAATGCAAATTAAAACTACAATGAGGTATCACCTCACACCAGTAAGGATGGCTGCTCTCCAAAAGACAAACAACAACCAATGTTGGCGAGGCTGTGGAGAAAGGGAAACCCTCCTACACTGCTGGTGGGAATGTAAACTAGTTCAACCATTGTGGAAAGCAGTATGGAGGTACATCAAAATGCTCAAAACAGACATACCATTTGACCCAGGAATTGCACTCCTAGGAATTTACCCTAAGAATGCAGCAATCAAGTATGAGAAAGACCAATGTACCCCTATGTTTATCGCAGCACTATTTACAATAGCCAAGAATTGGAAGCAACCTAAATGTCCATCGATAGATGAATGGATAAAGAAGATGTGGTACATATACACAATGGAATACTACTCAGCCATAAGAAAAGGGCAAATCCTACCATTTGCAGCAACATGGATGGAGCTGGAGGGTATTATGCTCAGTGAAACAAGTCAAGCAGAGAAAGAGAAATACCAAATGATTTCACTCATCTGTGGAATATAAGAACAAAGGAAAAACTGAAGGAACAAAACAGCAACAGAATCACAGAACTCAAGAATGGACTAACAGGTACCAAAGGGAAAGGGACTGGGGAGGATGGGTGGGTAGGGAGGGATAAGGGGGGCAGAAAAAGAGGGGTATTAAGATTAGCATCCATAGTGGGGTGGGAGAAAGGGGAGGGCTGTACAACACAGAGAAGACAAGTAGTGATTCTACAACAGTTTGCTACGCTGATGGACAGTGACTGTAAAGGAGTATATAGGGGGGACCTGGTATAGGGGAGAGCCTAGTAAACAAAGTATTCGTCATATAAGTGTAGATTAATGATTAAAAAAAAAAAAAAGCATTTCCTATGTGGTGACCTCTAATGAGTTCTACACAATGATATAAAGGGCATATAAAAGTGTAGGCAAAGGGTCTGTTTGTGTTTATACAGAGGATCAAAGCCTAATTTGGCTACCCTGAAAATGAACTAAGATACGATATGAAAAAGAACTTCCAACATCAGCACTCTCTGGAAGACTCATGCCAGAAGATGATCAGCAAAAAAAAAAAACTCCAACAAAGATCCACGCACTGTCACAGGTGTAGATGCACTCATCCCACCAGTTCCTGGACTTGCCATGGGAATGATGAAGGAGATATCTAAGCTGGCCTGTGCATACAGTAAAACAAAAATTGGACTGGATCTATACTGATGGAACTCAACCAAGAATTAGGAGAAGTGCAAATTGTAGTACTCCAAAATCTTACAACCACAGACTATTTATCGTTAAAAGAACATACGGGATATGAACAGTCCCCAGGAATGGGTTGTTCTAGATTATCTGAATTCTCTCAGACTGTTTAAGTTCAGTCGGACAATATCCACCATATCATAGATAAGTTTTCACAAATGCCTAAGGTGCCTAACTGGTTTTCTTGGTTTCACTGGAGATGGCTGGTAATTACAGGTATGCTTTGGTTAGGTAACTATATTCCTATTATGTTAATGTGTGTGCACAATTTAATTAGTAGTTTAAAACCTATCCATGCTGAAGTTACTCTACAAGAAGATATGTCAAAGAAATAATCAATCTTCCCAGGTTTTCTTCTGCCTGCTACTTCTATAGCTTTTCTTCTTCCTTCCTAATCACAACCTTTAAATAGAACTCGTGCCACATGTCGAATTTACCGAGTATCATAATTCTTCCAAGTGGTAAAGACACCTCAAGACAAATGCTGGGCATAGAAGCCACAGGGTATAAATATGCAAAGAAGTAAAAAGCTAACCTTTTCAAACAATAAGGCTTCTCTCTCACTTACCAACTTTACATTTCCCTGTATGGCCCCGGAAGTTGACTGGTTAGCCAGAGACGGGTAAGACTCCTCAAGGGAGGAACAACCTAAGACAGGCACAGTCGCAGGGGGCCATGTGGTGAGAAAATGGGGAGCAGCAGAGGTGAGGCTTAGAACCTCCCCCCTCATGTTCTGAGAGAAATCTTCTGCATACATGGATGTTTATTGCCTCGTCTAGCTCGGATTAACACATAGTCTACAGGCACACACCTGATCATCTACATTTGCTCTCTTACAACACTAAACTCTGTTTTCTACCTTTATCTCGTATCTACCTACCACTTCAGCATTTTATTAAAAATAATAATAATAGAGAAATGTGGTATCCACATATAAATCAAGTTTAAAAATCAAATGAATATTTATATTTGAACTGACTGTGTATAGTTCATAATGCATGAACAAAACCGAAAGCTTCTGTGATGACTGCCCTTGTACTGTTCACCATGTAACTTATTCACTATGTAAGAATTTGTACTCCATGTAAGAATTTGTTTGTTATGCATGAGAAGATTGGAGACTGACGAAAATTAGGCTTGGGGTGGATTAATGATTGTGCATTGAGTATTGACCCCCCTATACAGAAATTTATTGTGGTTAACAACTATTTGATCAATAAATACGAGAGATGCCCTCACAAAATATATATATATATATATATATATATATATAAACTCACTTCCAATTGTAAAATAAATAAGTAACCGGGATGTAATGTATAGCATAAGGAATATAGTCAAAATATTGTAACAACTTGGTATGGTGATACCTGGTACCTAGAATTATCATGTATATAAATGTTGAAGCACTGTGTTGTACACCTGAAACTAATGTAATGCAATACTGTTGTCAACTACCCTTCAATTAAAAAAAAAAAAGTTTTCATTCTAGCTCTAGCTAACTTTTCATCCCCAATTCACACAGCACTTTTTGGATAATAATTTACTGCATCTCAACTTCTGACTGACTTTGTTTTGGAAAAGCTATAGCAATATGCACTTCAGAATTTTACTTGATAAATTATTGGCCATTTCCTTAGAGGGATCTGACTTGTACAGAAATTCTGACCTATATTAATGGAATGCTACCACAAAGTGACATATTTCTTAGTAAACTCTTCAAATTGGTGTTCCTCTGTCAAGTAATTACTTTGGAAGGTGATATATATTTTAGTAATAATATGTGACATTTCTGGAATCCTCTACTGGACAGATGAGTCATCTCCCTTTTATGATATATAGCATCCACATTTCAATATACACACATTCTGTCACTAATCACTTATTCTTTAATTCTTGGTTATGTATGTTTACCAGATTATATCCTGTGGGCACTTAAAAGATGAAGACTTTCTCTGGATCATCTTCGTAGATCCTTTCTTAGTTCACCATCAGATTCCATAAAGTTTTAAGCAGTGAATAAGTACGTGAAAATGACAGCACTTTAAATTTAAAGAAAAAAATGGGCAAGAGGAAGCAATACAATTTCTAATGACATACCTGGAAGGAGAAGACCATCTGTTGTGGCAAATGTGTAAGCACAAAAGCCCCGATACTGAATTAGCAATTTTTCAAAATTTGCTGTTGTTTCTGGGAAAAGCCATTCTACTTTTCTGAAATCCTCAGGATGTACTCTATCTTCTAAAATGAAAGAGGACATGGAAAACATTATTCAATGAAAAAAGTAAACAACCCAAGGAACTAAGCAGAAGACACTGGCTGCTATGTGACTAAAATAGAAGACATCAACTTCATTGAAGATGGTGTAGCTCTTGATAATATATGAGGTGACAAAATACTTTGAATATGATGCTCATATACTAGACCAAGGCTTCTTGAGACAGTTGAGAATATTCTGAGCAGAATGATTCAAGGAAATATCTCTTAGGAACTTAGTTTTTGAGAACAAGGCATACAATTTCTGTTCTTTATGCTTTAAAAAATTCTTCCTAGTGTTGGTTTACCTATTTATATTTGATAAGAAAATTGATGGAATTTTTTTACATAATTAAAACCATGTATTCCTAAAACATAGATCCCCAAGGTTCTTGGCTTTCACAGTCTTAACTCAACATCTGTGTGTGGCACTACGTCCACATAGCAGATGCCAACAAATGACCTTATGGCTACAGCTAGAAGTAAATGCATACTTCGAAGAAAATAAACCTTCCCTCTTTTTTCACGATATTCCTGAAGCCTGAAACAGTGATGAGATGTGGCAAGTGTGACTTAAACTCTTTCAGGAGAACACTGGGTCTCCCAGTTCATTGGGGCAGTAACTTGATAGTGTCCTCATGAATAAAAGTTCTGATATATGGTGGGGAATGACACATCTAAATCTAAGAGGTTACAAGTAAACTGTCTTGCCAGTATGGCTGAGTTTAATATCTACGGTTGAAGTGACTTTAACTTTTCTATTTAATTTAGTATTTGCATAGATTTGCTGTTTGAATAAAATGAAACGAGTGGGAAAAACTTTTACTGGAAGAATGCTTTGAGTCTCTCTGGTTTACTTTTCAGATTTTATGTATTCTAATTACTTAAAAATGGAAATTACCACTACATTTGTATTTTCCACTTTTACAAAAATAGAATTTGAAAAGGAAATTTAGAGAGCAAATTATCTCATTTCATTTTCTGGATAAGCTTTCTTTTTTAAAAAGGCAACTACTCAAGTCCCAGACTCTATTTTGATATTTCTCATGAATTTTAAGTTGCCTTTACTAAGCTAGACCAAAAGAGTAAAAAGAACTTTACTGATAAAGACAGCCTTCCTAAGAATCAATGCATCTCTTACAGGGCCTAAAATATGATCAATTTTATGGGGATAAAATTTATTTATAAAGTTCGACCTGAATCTAAGGTAGATGTACAACAAATAGCATTCCAAAGAAATGGAGCTTTATTTGCAACAAATATAGCAAGGAATTCTATCCTTTTGTACTACAAATCAATAACAAAATCACTAAGACTACAGCAGAATCATATAAGTACAGAAAATCATTGTTAACCAAAGCACTAATATTAGGAATGGCCATTGCTGGATAATAAGATATTCAGCTTAAATATTTTCTGTTTTCCATATTTTCCACAATGAACATTAGTACTCCTATAATCAAGAAAGATGTTTAATACTTCATCAGAAAAATATAACATGACAATTTTAAAAGAGTGATGAGAGATAATTTTAAGAAGAGAACATGATGATTTCTATTACCCATGTGTTCTCTGATTCTACACACATCAGTTTTCACAGTCACTCCATCAAGAAGATTCTGCATTATTTTCTCAGGGAAGAGTAGTTCATGACTGCCCAGAAATGGCTCAAGGTGAGCAGTTAAACTACTGAGGACACTAATCAAAACAGTTTCATCCTGAAAGCTCGTCCACAGATTGGAAAGTGCAATGAAGGTGGGCTGAAGAAAAAAAAATTGTTTAAAATATAACTTCATTAAAATTACAAATCACTGTATTCTTAAAAATAAGTATAAATTTTCACTTGTAAAGAAGTTCTTTTTTCCCCAAGAGAATATGTTTTATTATTTCAATGTGGGGACAGTCTCCGACCCCACTAATAATAAAATATGCACAGTAAAACATTTATTAAATACAAGGAAATTAACTCTTAAAACAAGTAAAACTCTCATGATATTAGACAACAGAATCTAGATGGAAATTGGACTCATAAATTATGAGAAAATAAACATGTATTTTATTTCACAGCATCTTATTTTGGTATGATTGTCATAAAGTTAATTTATTCAAAAAAGCCAAACACATTTGATCACCTAAGAAAGATTTATGGAGACTTGCCCTCAAAATCTCAAAGGGAAATTACCTTATTATATTCTTTAAAAAGCTAAATATGACTCATTATAATTAGATTTATCTAACTCAATCATGATTCAAAAGAACCTGGAAGTCTAGAAATCTACCTTGGGGCATGTCTTGTGAGCTGTAACTAACAGATTTTAGGTCAGCGAGATAAAATATTTTTTGTTCATTTTGAGGGTCACGACTTACAGAACTGACAACACAAAAATTAATCAGGCTTTACTTATAAATGAAACAAATTCGTCTTTTGTTTCTTGATTTTTAAAGTCGAACATTGGGAATGATTACAGAAAATTATCAAAGCCTCAAAACGCTCTATGAAATACTGCATATGCATTTTATATACCTCTTTGGGGCTACCAGGTTTGCCCATAAGATGGTGCAGATAGAGTCAGTCTAAGTGCACGCCTGTCAAAGTGATTATTACGTCTTTTCAGAAGATAAAAGTACTATCACCTCTTTCCTGGGGGCAGTTTCTAAACAGTTACTGTAAACACATTTGCAACACTGCACTATGGATTATTTTTGTTGCCACAGCCAATACCAATATTATGCTTATTAGAATATATATCTGCATTTCCTTTAGAGCAATTCTTACCAAGGAATCATATCATCAAATTTATACTATAACTGCAAAATAACCATAAAAAACAGGATCAACTTGATCTTATAAAGAACAAGATCAAATGTATTTGATAACAAATATTTTTAATAATGAAATATAATTATCACTATGTATGATTCAGTTTTGTAGGACTCAAAAGTATATTCACCCTTAAACAAGATCAAAGTGGATGACAAAAACTTACAAAGACTTGTGATGTTGGGATGGCTGCCTTTGACTTTACAGTCATTTTTAATTGTTCTAGTTGAGCTCCTAACTGCTTTATCATCATTTCTACTTCTTGAGCACAGGTAATTATATCCGACTGTGAAAACAACATAATTTTCATTAATATTTTTATAATTTCATTACAAAAATCATATGTGTTTAAGCCTTCCTGCTCCCCAAAGTCCCTGAACATATTCTGTTCTCCATGTTATTCTGAACACCAAGAACAGAACTGGTATAAGGATAGTGCTCCAGAAATATTTCTTGGGTAGATGACCTTTTGAAACCTAATGGCTGTAATTTTTTTCAAATGTATACTTTCAGTATACATCTTACAGTATTCTTTTATATTCAGTGTAATTGCATTCCCAAGTAGGTCCTATGATACACCTTTATAAAGCTGTTATTTTCCCATTCCTTAATGATAAAATTAATGAGGTTTCTTCTGAGAACTATTTTGATACCAATATTTTTTAAAATTACATTAAAAATGCAGAAAATCTTAAAAATCATAGCATTGAAAGAAAAACTATTTCTGATATGACAGTAATTTGAAAATAGGATGTTAAATGCTGAATCTGAAATAATTTATTCTTACTATGTGGTAAGCACATATTAAAATCTTATAAGTACAAAAAGGGATAAATATAAAAGAGAAAACCAAGGTATAGAAAATTAATTGCCCAAATATACAGCTTATAAAGGGTAGAATCATGATTCTACCCAAACTATCTGATCTCAGGGCCCACTTCTTACCCATTATATTGTACTGCCTAAGATGTGAACATCTTAGAAATGACAGTGATATGAGTTTATCAGTACAGTGTAAAAGAGTGACATTTACTTGAAGAGGAAAAAAGTGTATTTGAGTTTTCAGATATCTATAGCCTAACTATATGCTTTACTAATTATTTTTAAGTGACAAAAATAATTACTTGATAGTAAATTTCAAATATTACTACTTTATTTCAACTAATAAAATGTTTTATTCACAATGTAATATGTATCCTATTTTAATTTTACCGATACTACTCTTTAAGCATTTCCTCTTTTCTTGCTTCATTCTCCTATATATTATCTGTCCTTTTTAATGGGTTTCTTGACTACCTCCCAGAGCTTTCCTCCTTTGTTATTTTGTTTTAGGAATGCAGTCCTTAAAGTATTTTTAGATTTGTGCAGCAGCAACAAGGAACAGATATAAATCTGCATATGTTCTCCAAAGTAAAAGTTACATTCAACACGTAATACTTCTTCAAACCTAAAGTTGAGGATACTCTAGACCTCCTCTCCCAAGCTGTTTGCAAGGCACACAGAGCTTCTTGATTGTTTCCTGATAAATGTCCTAGAACACTCTGTTTACATTTTACAAAAAACAAATAAATAAAACTTGTTCACAACCATATAGAAGTTTTCGTTGTAATGTCAGGCCTTACAAACAAATGCAAAGCTATTCTGTGCTCATGGACTGTAATATTATTGTTAAAATGTTCACACTATCCAAAGAAACCTACAAATTCAATGCCCTGTCAAAATTCCAATGGCATTTCTCAAAGAAATATAACAAACAATACTGAAACTTGTATGCAACCACAAAACACCCCAAATAGAAAAAGCAATCTTTTTTTAAATTATGCTGTCATTTTTAATTTTAATAATTTCATATTACATAAGAGAGCAAGTCCATCCACTCATCATTGATAGGATTGTAGAAATGTTTTCTATAAAAAGTTTAGTATTTAATTATGAATGAATCCATTAGAACACAATTTCTATAGGTACAGTGTTTCCTTCCTCACCCCCATTAATTTTGAGAAAAATTTAAGAATAAAGAAAAGTATAAAATGTCATCGTATATGTCATTCTGCAATTTCATTTCCTCCTCAACATTATTTTTGAGATTTTTCTCTGTAATACATGTAGATCTCATTTGTTACCTCTCACACATACAGTATTCATTCCACTGTAAGTATTTTCCATTTTGTTCCTGGTGGGCATTTAGTGTCCAATTTTGGAATACTAGAGATCATGCCATAGTAAATAGCCTGGTACATATTTCCTAAGAATACAAATTTGGCATAGAATTGCTAGGTATTTTTGTGCTCACTATAAGGAAAGTTTCCTTACTCCCAAGGTCATAACTATTTTAGTATATAGCTTTTTCATATTCCTGTTTTTTAATCCCCTTGGATCTTACCTCTGTATATAGTTCATGGTCTATTTTTTTCCCTTTGGAGAACAAATTGCCTCCAAATCATTTTTTAAATGCTCCCATTACCTTTTCACCTCCTGAAGCCATTTCTACCATATTCTAAATTCTAATAACTGTATATGTTTCCAGAATCTCTTCTGTTCTACCAACTCAATACCATAGAAGTCTCTTCCTTCCCAATACTTGCAACTTATTTTTCTTGTTACACTGATAAAGATCTCCAAACTTATGTAGACAGCAATGATTACAAGCATGTCTTCCATTTCCAATTTTAGTAACTATAGTTTCAGCATTACCTGGGCCACTAGGTTTATTGGGTACAGTATTTTATCATATAAATGTCTTTCTCTTCAGTATAAATTCTCTGGTGTCCCATAAGTTTTTAGCTTTTGTTTCCCTCATTTGTGATGCTTTCCTTCAGAATGATTATTTCTGATGTGCCAAGAGATGTAAATTCTTGATGAAAGCTTTCCAACTTTCAAGATATTCACAAGGCTTTTAATGAGCATGACTTTTCTGGTGTCTACTGTGGTGTGACTTCTGGCTGAAAACTTTCCCACATTCACTATGTTGACAAGCTTCTTACCTGTGTGTATTCTTAAAGGCAGAACAAGGGCTGAGAACTGAGAGAAAGCTTTCCAACATTCATTACAATAGAATTTCTCACTTGTACGGCTTCTTACATGCATGGTAAAAAATGAACTTTGAGACAAGGCTTTTCCACATACATTGCATTCACAAGGTTTATCACTGGAATAAATTCTCATGTGTACAGTAAGTGATGTTCATTGAGGGAAGACTTTTCCACATTCATTACATTCATTGGGTTTCTCTCCACTGTGAATATTTTGATGTTTTATGAAGTACTTCTGGCCAAAAGTTTTGTCACATTCACTACCTTTAAAGAGTTTCTCTCCAATATGAATTTTCTCATGTTCAGTGAGGTTTGATATGCCACTGATGGTTTTTCCACACCTCTTACAAAGAAAGGGCTTCTATCTCATATTGAGTTCTTTGAGGTATGATGAGGTTTGACTCCTGAATGAATGCCTTTCCACAATCCTTACATTCAAAGGGTTTCTCTCCAGTGTGAATTTTCTGAGGGGTAAGGAGGTTTTCCAGCAGGCTGAAGGATTTTCCACATTCATTACATTCAAAAAGCTTCTCTCCAGTATGGGTGTTCAGATGTTTAATGACATACTGCTTTTGGCTGAAGGCTTTTCCTCATTCATTATATTCAAAGGTATCTCACTCTCAAGAAAATGCTCATGCTCAGTAAGATTTTGTGGCTGAAGACTTTCCCACATACCTTACAGGCAAAGGGGTTTTCCCCACTAAAAATTCTCTGCTGACTGAGGTGTGACATCTGAATGGAAGCTTTCCCATATTCATAAGGTTTCTCTCCAGTATGAATTTTTTGATGAATGAAGATTTACTTTTGGCTGAAGGTATCTGCACATTTTTTACACTGTAGGGCTTCTCTGTGTACAGCATTTCAAATGTAGAGTGAGGGATAAGATTGGAGAGAGAATTTTATCATACTCAGCACAAAGCTTTTCCTCCAAGTATAAATTTTCTAATACTCAGTGAAGTTTTGTTCCATTCACTAGTTTCTTTCCAGTATGAATTTTTTTCTGCTCAGTGAGATTTGTCATCTAGCTAAAGGCTTTTCAGTATTTCTTAGAAGCACAGGGTTTCTCTCCAGTTTGACCTCTACATATAATGAGTTGTCCAATGTGAAAGTTCTCCCACATTCAGTAAATTCATGTTTTCTCTCCAGTATGAATGCTCTGATATCAGATGGGATTCAATTTTTTAACTGAAGGCATTTCCACACTGATTTAAACTTAAAGGGGATTATTACGATAAAGTAAGCTGCAGCAGGACTTCCTAAGTAATTAAATTGATGATTCTTTCCTACACAACTTCCTTCATGATTAAGTCTAAATTGTGTTTCAGACTCTTTTGAGGCCAAACTCAGGCTCTGAGGTCCAGGAACACCATCTAGCCAAAGCAATCTTGAGAAAGAAGAACAAAGCTGGAAGTATTATACTCCGTGATTTCAAACTATGCTACAAAGCCATAGTTATCAAAACAGAATGATACTGGCACAAAAACAAATACATAGATCAATGTAGCAAAAGAGAGAGCCTAGAAATAAACCTATACTTACATGGTAAATTAATGTACAACAAAGGAGAAAAGAAGATGCAATGGGAAAAAGACAGTCTCTCCAATAAATGGTGCTGGGGAAACTAAGCACCTATATGCAAAATAATTAAACTGGACCACTTGCTCACACCATATGCAAAAAAATAAAAAATAAAAATAGATTAAAGACCCAGGAATTCCACTTCTAGGAATTTACCCTAAGAATGCAGCAGCCCAGTTTCAAAAAGACAGATGCACCCCTATGTTTATCGCAGCACTATTTACAAAAGCCAAGAAATGGAAGCAACCTAAGTGTCCATCAGTAGATGAACGGATAAAGAAGATGTGGTACATATACACAATGGAATATTATTCAGCCATAAGAAGAAAACAAATCCTGCCATTTGCAACAACATTGATGGAGCTAGAGGGTATTATGCTCAGTGAAATAAGCCAGGCAGAGAAAGACAAGTACCAAATGATTTCACTCATCTGTGAAGTATAAGAACAAAGAAAAAACTGAAGGAACAAAACAACAGCAGAACCCAAGAATGGACAAACAGCTACCAGAAGGAAAGGCACTGGGGAGGGTGGGTGGGAAGGGAGGGATAAGGGGAATAGGGAGCATTACAATTAGCACACATACTGTAGTGGGGGCATGGGGAAGACAGTATAGCACAGAGAAGAAAAGTAGTGACTCTGAGGCATCTTACTGCACTGATGGACAGTGACTGTAATGGGGTATGTGGTGGGGATGTGATAATGGGGGGAAATCTAATAACCACAATGTTGCTCATGTGATTTTATATTAATGATATCAAAATTAGAAAATATATTTTAAAAAGTTTGTTAAGAAGGTTAAATAAAAATAGATTAAAGACTTAAATGGAAGACCTGAAACTGTAAAACCCCCTAAAGAAAACATAAGCAATAACCTCTTGGACATTGGTCTTAGCAATATTTTTCTGGATCTATCTCCTCAGGCAAGGGAAACAAAAGCAAAAATAAATAATTGGGACTACATCACACTAAAAAGCTTAGGCACCACAAAGGAAACCATCACAAAGTGAAAAGGCAACCGATGGAATATGGGAGATGTTTGCAAATGATATATCTGACAAGGAGTTAATATCTAAAACATATAAAGAACTGATACAACACCAAAAAAGCAAATAATCCAATTAAAGAATGGACAAAGGACCTGATTAGACATTTTTCCAAAGAAGACACACAGATGGATAAGAAACACATGAAAAGATGTTCCATATCACTAATTATCAGAGAAATGCAAATCAAAACCACAGTGAGGTATCACTTCATATCTGTCAAAATGGTTAGTATAAAAAAGACAAGAAATAACAAGTGTTGGTAGGAATGTAAATTAGTGCAGCCACTGTGGAAAATAGTATGGAGGTTTCACAAAATTGGAACTACCATACAATCCAGTAATTCCACTGCTGGGTATTTACCTGAAGAAAACAAAAACACTAATTCAAAAAGATACATCCACAAAAAATACATCCACAGTATTTATCACAGCACTTTCTACAATAGCCATGAAAGAGAAGAAACCTAAATGCCCACCAACAGATGAACAGATAAAGAAGATGTAGTATATATACACAGGGGAATATTACTCAGCCATAAAAAAGAATGACATATTGCTATTTGCAACAACATGGGTGAAACTACAGGGTATTATTCTAAGTGAAATAAGTTGGACAAAGACAAATACCTTGTGATTTCACTCATGTGGAATCTGAAAAACAATAAAGAGAAGCCGACTTAAATACAGAGGACAAACTGGTGGTTGTCAGAGGGTACGGGTGTGGGAGCACATGTGAAAGAGGCAGAGGTAAGAACTTCCAGTTTTAAAATAAATAAGTCACAGGGATGAAAAATAAAGCATAGGGAATACAGCCAGTAATACTATAATAATTTTGTAAGGTGACAGATGGTAACTACACTTGTCATGGTGAGCATTTCATAATATATATAATTGTCAAATCACTATGTTGTACACCTAAAATCAATATAATACTGTATACCAAGTATACTTCAATTTAAAAATTTTTAAAGATATTTCAAATGAGATTGTTGGTGAAAAATAATAATGTCAGTTCTCTAGTAATACTTAAATTACTTTAAGTATTTTTTTCATAATGCAGTAAAAAAAATGCTTGGGAAAAGTATATGATCCAGCATGTTTCTTCCCTCCCCACCTTTTAAATTTATCAGCTCCCCATACTTTCTTCCATGGACATTTTTCAACAAGTCTAAAACAAGCACAAATTCCATCTAATTGATTTTTTTACTTGCATTATCAGGAAACATCAAGAAGTCCTGTGTTGTCTATTCTTTGAATAGGCCCTGCAAACATAGCTTGGGGGAGAAGCCAACAGAAGTCTTTACTTATACATTTTAAGAAATATTATGTGTCAAATGCAACTTTCATTTGTATAATAATAAATGGCTTTCTCTCTTTGGTGACTGCCTTGCACTCCAAAAGCCCACAGAGGATGGAACTTTGTTCTCTCAGCTAAGACAGTCAATGATACTGTGATCACCCCTCCCTTTACTTCTCAGAATGTTTTATTTTGTTCACTACAGCAAATAAAGTCCTGATGAAAATAACTCACTATCTTATGCAGGCTATAACTGAACTTTTTAAATGTTTACATGAACTAAATATAGGACTTGCAAAAAAAAAAATTTTAATCAAAATCAATACTTTGAAAAAATATTAGCATCTGTTCAAATAATGTGACTTTAAAAAAGAATATTCATAGATTTTATAGATAGGAAGAAGTCTCAGCTAAATATAAGCTGACATATTTTATAACCCAGAGATAATGTTGATTAAACCAATATTTATTCTATAATAGTCAACCTTAACTGTAAGGTGGATTGCTGGGGGAAGACTCAATAATTAAAAAACAAAAAGACAGAAAAAAACACTGATTAACAGCAAAGAGTCAGAAGGTAGGAGAATTCATCTTGACCTTGACTGAAGTTAGCACCAAACAGTCATAACAGCGCTAAGGCCAGAAAGTTAAGTTTCTCAGTAGCACAAGCAGCAAAGGGCTTGAAAATGAGATACTGTCTGGAAAAGTAAGAGTTCTTCATCTTGTACCCCTGCCAAAATGAACTCAGAGCAGTTCTGCTTACGCGCTAAGGCTGACGATGTTAATAAACACCAGCAGCAGCGTCATCATCACTATCAACATCACCATTGTCATCCATTTATTGAGCTCTTACTTTACTATGTGCCAGACACTCTTCTACCTTACTTACATAGTAGAGGCTCAATAACCCCACTTTGCAGATTTGGAAACAAAGGTACAGAGAAATCGAGCAACTTCCTCGAGGATACGGACTTAGTAAATGGCAAAGTGAGAATCTGAATCTGTGCAGGCGGTGGCAGAGCCCACAGCCTTCACTTACATGCTCTACTTAACAGTCCCCCTAGCTCTGAAAGAACTCAGTGAGAATTTTACACTGTTAAGTTACTTGGCTGAATATGACTCATGACTGAAAACTGTGAGAAGATACTATATAACGAACGATATCCTCTACAACATCCTTACACTGCCTGTGTGACAGTTTCCCAAGGCTCTCTTACGATACATCCCTTTCATATGCAGATGACAAAAGTAAATGGGAGGTTCTAACCTTGTGAACCTAGATGCATTTCAATATAAACTGATTGTAAAATCCTCTTAACTATCTGCCTAGCTCCATAAGGCTGACAGCCACAAGTCAGTGTTAGAGGATCATTTACCCTGAAGAATTATTTCATTTTGAATAGCTGATTTAGAGTCCTCCTTTCTGAGAGTAATTATATAGCAGAAATTAGTAGTAAGTAGTAAGGCCATTCCTAGTTTGTTGCCATGAAGTCATGTCATCTGGATATTTATCTTTCTATTCCCTACAGTGGAGGTAAAGAGAGAAGACAGATCAAGTGCATCCAAAAGTAGTATCAAGTCATAAAGATACAAGTTAAAAAGAAGAGA
The DNA here is from genome assembly GCF_030020395.1 of Manis pentadactyla. Classification (NCBI taxonomy): domain Eukaryota; kingdom Metazoa; phylum Chordata; class Mammalia; order Pholidota; family Manidae; genus Manis; species Manis pentadactyla. Next base: position 91,254,796 of record NC_080030.1, on the reverse strand, counting down.
GGACCACAACAAACCCTGTTCTATCCCTCAAGATGTTCACGCACACAGAGGATGGTTCCACGGCCCTGAGTCTCGTGGTTATTGGGAAGCAGAAGCCGTGTAAAGGCAGTGACCAGTGGGATGGATGTGTTGATTAACTTGATGGGGGACTCCTTTGGCAATGTGTTCGGATATCAAACCATCACATTGTATACTTCAGTACCTTACAATTTGTCGATTATACCTCAATAAAACTGCACAAAAAAATGCTCCCCGCCAAAGAAACAAAAACAGTGACTGGTGGGAACACAGCTTGCTGTCATGATACAGTTAACGGTGTTTCTTGGAACCCTACAGTGGCATGGGAATGTCCCTTGGTTAAAGGTCCTTCAATCCCTTCAACTAGATAACGTTTTATATTTTTAGGATTCTGAGTACATTTCCATCTGAAAGAAAGGGCTCTGCTACTTTTACAAAGCTTAAAATCATCACTTTACCCCATTTGCAAACACTTTGAGGATATTGTTTGGCTTGTTCATTAGATCTAAAAACATCAGATATAAAAATATTTTCTATCAATTTTTACAATAAAAGCAAATCATTACATAGAACTAATTTGAGTGTCAACTATCTGCCAAACAATATGTTGGATACTTGCTCTCAATGAAAACAATGCAGTGTTACATACACACCACTGCTTAACTATGGCATGCTAACAATCATACTACTGATGCCAAAGAATCAACAACCAGAAAATCAATTCCCACCAACACAGTTTCATTAAAATCAAATCCAACTTCTCCATTCCTATTTTATTACCTGGTCCTGCAGATGCAAGATGAACCAAGCAGTTATTAAGGTTGCCTTTTCTTTTTTCCATTTAATAATATTTTATTACTGGCTTCACTGCACACACAGGAACTATTTCCACTAAGTTTCTTTTTTTTTTTTTTTTTGAGAGGGCATCTCTCATATTTATTGATCAAATGGCTGTTAACAACAATAAAATTCTGTATAGGGGACTCAATGCACAATCATTAATCAACCCCAAGCCTAATTCTCAACAGTTTCCAATCTTCTGAAGCATAATGAACAAGTTCTTACATGGTGAACAAGTTCTTACATGGTGAACAGTGCAAGGGCAGTCATCACAGAAACTTTCGGTTTTGATCACGCATTATGAACTATAAACAATCAGGTCAATTATGATTATTCGTTTGATTTTTATACTTGATTTATATGTGAATCCCACATTTCTCCCTTATTATTATTATTTTTTTTAATAAAATGCTGAAGTGGTAGGTAGATGCAAGATAAAGGTAGAAAACATAGTTTAGTGCTGTAAGAGGGCAAATGTAGATGATCAGGTGTGTGCCTATAGACTAAGTACTAATCCAAGCTAGACAAGGGCAACAAAACATCCTCGGATGCAGAAGATTTCTCTCAAAACAGGGGGGGTGAGGTTCTAAGCCTCACCTCTGTTGATACCCAGTTTCTCACCTGATGTCCCCCCTGCGACTGTGCCTGTCTTAGGTTGTTCCTCCCTTGAGGAATCTTACCTGTCTCTGGCTAACCAGTCATCTTCCGGGGCCATATAGGGAAATGTAAAGTTGGCAAGTGAGAGAGAAGCAATATTGTTTGAAAAGGTTAGCTTTTTACTTTTTTGCAGATTTATGCCCTGTGGCTTCTATGCCCAGCATTTGTCTTGAGGTATCTTTACCACTTGGAAGAATTATGATACTCGGTAAATTTGATATGAGGCATGAATTCTACTAAAGGGTTGTAATTATGAAGGAAGAAGAGAAGCTATAGAAGTAGAAGACGGAAGAAAACATGGGAAGATTGATTATTTCTTTGACATATCTTCTTGTAGTGTAACATAAGTGTGTATAGGTTTTAAATTACTAATTAAATTGCGTGCACACATTAACATAATAGGAATACAGCTACGTAACCAAAGCAGACCTACAATTATAAGGTTGCCTTTTTTATCAGTGACCTGGTTCTACATTTTGTTTTAGTCCCATAATAATATAAAGAGGTTATATTCCCATGGAAAAGGCTGGATCTTATGACATTAACTCACCAGAATGATCTGAAGGAAGATTTCATATTGTCGCACATTATAAAGTGCTTCTTTTAACATATATGGCTGAAATTCTGTGCTCATGAGTGGGTTCTTCGTTATTTTCTCAAGAATGGCTGTGTAGCGGTATGCCTGGTCCTGGGCAATCTGAATTTGGGAATCAATACGCTGAGTGGTGGCTGGGATTGCTTCTTGTAGAATAGCTGGCACTGTTTTTAAAGGTATATAAGGGAGACATGAAGGGAGCTAAGAAGAATTAAGAATAAAAAACCTAGAAAGTGGTCATATTTTGAGATTAAGTTTAGTTTTTCTCTCAAGCAAATTAATAATGAGGAATATACTTCATCGATCCCACACTATCAAGGAAAGAATCTAAAAAAAAACCCATCCAAACAAAAAGATACTGTCAGAATGATAACCAAAAGCACAGTATCTCAGCTTTCACCACTAAAATACAGTCTAAAGAATAGCTTTGATATTATATGCTATTGACTATGTGCCTCTAGAAAAGACAGTGTATCTCTTCCTCTGTATATCTTATTTCCTATTTGTAAAGAAAGAAAAAAGTGTGCAATTTAAGAGACCCATTGGAATACTGAAAAATAACAGAATACTCTGGCAAGATAGGGAACTTCATGAAGAATGGGAATTTTATGATTCAGCACTGTTTTTAAAATATAAAAAATATTACCATATTATACTAAATCTGGTAAAAGACACAAAAACACCTTATCAGTGGGCCTACATGTGTGCCAAATTATTAAAGAAGCTATGTCTGCTGGTAGGTCCCTGATCAGACATTTCATGAGCGCTTTTAAGCTTATAATGAATGCATTAAGTAGGTAACAGCATAGTAAATGCTCCTGAATTGGCAAGTGTGCAGATATTTCTTCTTGGACTTTTTCATTCCATTAACTGCATTAGCAACTGTTTTCCTTTCAGAGTGATATTTTTTAAGTCACTAGTTTTATTCCCTTTTGGTTAGTTGTCTTGGAGTAAAGAACACAAAATGAACTAGAAAGGCTGGCCTCTGGACAGATCCTGCATCCCTTCACTAATTCACTGTCTCATACTAGCTTCATGATACATACAACTTAGTCTTGCCCCAGCAAAATTAAAAATTATACATTATGAATGGTAGTTGTACCTAAAGTACAGTCATAACTGCATATCTTAAATCTAAGGCTGCCAGGGGTATATTATTTATTATTTTTCTCAGTGGCAAGTTGATTTTAAACCAGCATAACCTATAGAATTAACCTAATGATACACCTACAGTCATCAATGCCTTCTCCTCCCTTTCCACAGTCTCGGTTAAATAAGCGAATTCCGGTGACAATCATGCTGAGTTCTTTCAGCTGGCGTTCCTTGTCCTTCTTAGAAAGAGTTAGAAATGTCCCAAGCTCTGCCTGAGGAAAAACACTCTGTAGAGCAGCTAAAATAAACCACAGAAAGGACAACAAAATGGTAAAGATATCAGAACTTAAATTACAGTTTTCTTTCAGCAGAAAGTTAAGAGCCCTATTTTATAGTTACTTATATGATTCTTTAAATTCCTGATATCTGATTCAGAATACATAGCAAAATGTATCATGTACCAAAGCTGGGCTACTGAAAATAATGCCACTGCCTCAAGACTGTTTTCAATCATCAAGCATTCATCGGTAATTTTTTGGCAATGGGCATTAAAGCGAGCTTTCTAATTAGGGTTCTCGGTAGAAAAATTGGAACTTTAAAATAATTATGGAAGAGAGCCATAAAAAGCCTAGAGATTTTGCCTATTCCTTATCTTAAAGTGTGGAAGTGGACAAGTTTTTCCTAAGGATAAAGTAATGGCCTTTCCCATCATCCATCTCCAGTGACAGACAACTCCGGTCATTAATATGAAATCCTCCCCCTCCGCTGATCCCCACTGTCCAATCAGCCTGGTACTTTTAATCGTACTGCCAATGTTTTAAGGAGTGATAGGTCCCTAGATATGTGCAACTCTAAGAAAATAAACAATACCCACTTTCCAGAGGTGCTACTTGAGTTTTAGAGTTGATACATAGTGTAAAAGGAGCCTGGGTAAGCTGTAGCCTCTGATTTGTGAATTTCTTTTTTCAGATGAAAAGGGAACTTTAATCTTCAACACTTTAAACTTAACAAATTTACAAGACACAATGTTCATGTATTTTCACATACAGAATAGAAATTATATGTATTTTTCACCTGTTGCCTCTCTGACGATCCTGACATCTGTAGGGGACCCAAGCCCAGTGCGCAGTAGCACGTAGCTGACAATCTTTCGGTATAGGCTCTCCAATTCTTCTCTAGCACATGCTCTGTTATCTGTGATTTCTCTGCTAACAGAGCCTAATCGCGACTCCAGTACTCGGTGATGTTCTTCAAGAAATTCCTCTAAAATTGGCAAAGGACAATGTTCCATATTGATTTAGAATTCTTTTCACATAAGAAAGTAGGACCAGAAGGTGAAAAAAATGGCTTCGGTATGGTAATTTTACTGCACAAAAACAAGCATTTTCTTAAGATCAAAAGTAGTAATCAAAATAAACAATGAACAGTGGCCAGCAAATAACTTTAAGACAAAAATCTATTGGGAAAGATTTATTACAGTGCTTTAAATGGCATACTTGGTCAAAGCACCTAAGACTTGAAACAGACAATCTAAACAGTAATATCCAAGAGGGCTAAAACCTCTTAATTAAGCAGAAAATACAGGAGATAATTTATAAAAGATCTATTGTAAACACATATAGTATAAATATATGTACATTTATAGTATAACACACATAGGAATCATACATAGTATATTACACAGTATCATACATATAGTAATAAATATACATGTATGTAGTATAAATGTTTCTGTTCAATTATGTATCTGTTTATTTTAGTTCTAGATAAACTTCCTTTGAATAGTATTACTGATAATGTTGCCTCAAGAATTATATGTCTCTCCCTTCTTCCTGTGATATATCAGGTCTAGGCCTAATTGTGGCAAGAGCCACAGTTCCTCCACAGTACAATTCTTGCAACTAACACAGTGAGACAAGCCATTTTACTATTATAAGAGCAATCATTAACCTGTCAGTCATGCACAGTTCACACCAATACTCTTGCTACAAAAACGGAGAATTTTTTGCAAATCAAAAAAATCTAAATTACAATTTTATCAATTCCGTGATCACTTATTGCTTTAAGATTTCATTATCTTTAAGCAAAAAAGCAAGATATATTACTGTACACAGATAGCACAGCTGAAATTTCAATAGATAGAGGGAAAAAAGAACAACAAAAAACATCAAATGGCTGATAATGATTGCACTACAGTAGGGCAAAAGCAGTCTATAGAGGAATTTATTTTCCTTTTTCTTTTTTCTAGTTTTTCTTTGATGTATGTATTAAATAATTTACATAAATGTCTAATTATTTACATAATTTCTAATTATTATGTGTTAGTGGTAAATGGTTAAAACATAATAGACTTGGAAACATAATTACTATGGACATAACTAGAATTTACTTTTAACACAAGGGCACTAGTGTTTTTCTCATTAAGCATTTCTAACATTATTATATTCTTCAAAGTTGGGAAAAAATGTCAAGATAGACAAAAAAGTTAAATTGTTCATTGTTAACCAAATGAAGCCCTTATTACCTGAAATACAATATGAATCTTTTTAAAAAGACTATCAAAATAGGTAGACATGTTTTACCTCGACTTGTATAATTCATATCAAAGTAGACTTGCATCTTAATGGTGTCCAGGGAAGGATTTTTACTATCCAATAGCCGAGTCACACAACGCTAGAAAAGAATACCCCATTAATGCTTCTAGTTATATTTACTAAAACACACAGTCTTTTCTAGTTATTTTCAAAAATAACGGTAAACATCAAAGCAATGGTTTCTGACATTTACCCACCAATAACTCCTTTTCTTTTTATTTCTCTCTTTGAGGTCTTCATGCTTTGTAGCTTACCCAACCGGCAACATTTAGTATGTAGTAAGTTATTCCCCTGAGGTAGCCAGTATCACCTCACGCAGGTGGCTAATAGCCTAGCTGAAGGCAAGAAACTTGACATTTTTGTTAGTCTCTGCAGCCCGAATGTGGGTAAATGCTCCGTGAAGCTGACGCTGCTGCCCGGAGCTCCTCTGGAGCTCCCCATTACTCTTTATTTGAGCCTTGAACAACACTCCTTCTTTGCTGTTTCTTGGTCACGTGCATTTCATTAAAAGTTGCTGCAGCTGTACCCCTCTGCTACAAAATTTGGCTGGCTCTGCCTTCTGTTCAAAAATTTTTTCCTTTGGTCAGTTTTCTCCCATTTTCCCCACCACACAGATGGCTCATTCCCTTTCTCTGCTTTGACCCGTCAGATGAGATGATCAACCCGATTTTTCTTTTCTCTTTTTTCCTTTCCTCCTCTCAACCCTCCTCTTTCCCGTCTCACCCCTCAGGCTTTATATCTGCAGCTAGCAGGCATCACCCTCCATCCACCTCCCTGAGCACCAACCCTGCTTCCCTGGGAGGAGAGAGAAGAGAATGCAAGTTTGGACTGGACACTCGATCTTTATGGAACCTGTGCACTTGGACCCCTCCAGGTGGAGAAATACTGTTCTAAAGACTTTACAAAGATTATAATGCTTATCCAAATGATTTTGAGGAAAAAGGAAACAATCTCTGTCACTTGGATTATGATGTACACTGGCAGTTTGTTTACCTGCCCGTTATATTAAAGGTATACTGATTCTTTTGCAACATGGTTGAGTTGGAGAAAAGAAGAAAAACTCTTCTTGAGCCACAGAAGGGGAAACACTTATTTTCTGCCTCTCTTTGATTCTCCTTGACAGCTTTCTGATAAAATTTCTGACTGACCGTCACAGTCTTTTCCTCTATTACTTAGAACAGGCTTTATACCACACTTAAAATCAGCACAGAAAGACACAGCTCTTGGCTGCCCTAGAGAATCATGGAATATAGACTGCAGAATCCATTCTAACAACATATTCCCCTGCTCCAGGCTTCCGAATCTCTTCCTGACCCCTCCAGCGTCTGCATATAAAGCTCTGCTCCACTATGTGAATTGTTGGATGTGAGAAAAGATGGAGATAATGAAAATTTTCTCTGCCATTTGTTTGGGCCCAGAAAGAATCCATATACAAGTTTAGGCAAGTTTGCTTCAGGTCGTTTGTGTGACGGAGGGGTTTGAAATCATCAATCCCAGGAGAAAAAAAAATGTTGAACTTTTAGGAAATATATTTAGGAATATTTAGAAAATAAATATTTAAGCATCAATATCCAGTGAGTCAACATAAAACATGAAAAAAACTGTCTAAAGTTCCTGCCTTCTTTAGTTCTAAAAACTGATTTTCAGGCACATCTACTTGATTTCTAACTACAAATTACTTTACATTGACTTCAGGTTTCCTTTAAAATTGAAAAAGACAAATTATATTGAATCAATAATTACATGAATCTTAATTTAGTACTACATAATTTTATAGTATATGAGAAGTCAGTTAATAAAGGTCTCAAGGTAAAATTAGATTAATAATGCGATATCTCTAAAATACTATGGCAGACACTGTTGCCTGCCAATATGCACGCCCTTCCTTCCTTATTAACAGAACCCCAATATGGAGTGGGGCAGAGATTGTTCAGCTAAAAAAAGAGAAAAATCAATGCCCCAGGCTCTCTTGCAATATCATTTCAATCAGTAAGTGTAAGCAAAGGGAAGGATTCTGGGAAAGCTATTATTTCCAAAAAGAAAGTAGCAGACCCAATTGGTGCACACATTTTGCTCTTTGTCCTCCTTACCTAAAGATGCAAGAGCTATCTTGTGACCTGGGATGAAAGCCATTTGCATGACCCAGGAAGCCAGAAAAAAACAGCCTACATACCTCCAGATTTTGTTTTATGAGAAAAAATAAATCCCTCATTTGTTTACACCAGTAGTTGGTGGCTTTTGTTTCATGGCGCTGAAGGCAATGATTATTGGCTAACATACTGTATTTACAACTGCAAATAAATAATTCAAAATTTGAAAATTGCTGGATAATCACCTTAACAAGTTTCTGCACATCACTTTTAATGAGGGTTTTATCCACGTTAAAGCCATTACTTGGATCCAGGACAACAGCTTTCACCTGAGAGTAGGAAAGATAATTTTACTGCATATAATTACAAAATTAGTTTAATATGTTTCCATCTTTATTAAACTACTGCCTTTTGATTACTTAGGTCTTGATTATTCAGCTGATTTTCTTATTCTTATTACACAACTTATCAACACCTTCAATAGAGGTTGAGGAAAGGAAGCAATAAATACCAAATTTGAATATGATGTTAGAAAAATGTTATGGAGAAACAGGTTGAAAGTAATGCCTAGATTTTAGATTGGGAAACTATTTGAATATTTTGACAAATTTTTATTGTGCATTGTTAAGCCAAATGCTAGAAAAGAAAGACCAAAGCAAAGAGTAATTTTTATCATCATGAAAATACATGTTAAAAAAATTTCTAACACAGGATATTACTGATCTTTGAAACACTCGTCAAGATCTTCTAAATCACTCTCTATAAATCTAGAATTGACATGCTCTATAGACTTTTAAAATATATATTTTGCTAACTTGTCCCGTGGTCTTCATATGTTTTCAACTAAGTAACTTTTAGGAAAGCACAGAATTTTAAGAGGAAAATGGGCACCCCTTAAAAACATTTTTTAATAAAGTAGTAAGTCACAAAATATTCATTCTTACCATAAAAGCAACAAGAGTTTCAGAAACAATCTCTCCCTGGGCTGCACATTCTTGTCCTATTTCTCGAATGATATTCTTTATAACACTTTCTGCTTGAGTGGGAGGCATCCTGGCTGAAAAAAACAATGATTTTTTTTAAAAATTGTATTTATATATTAGTTTTTCCTTTTAAGATTTCTCTACTATTTGTAAAGAATCATGTTATTTAAAATATTAGTATTTATTAGTATGTATGTCCCTCCTGGTTTTCATTAGTTTGATTTATAATTATAAAAATGAAAGACTGTTGATAACAGAGACAGCATTTGGGACTTCAAATGACTGAAACATTCATCTTTATTTTTTGGAAAATAACATAAACAGAATCGGTTTAAAACATAAAATAGAGACAGACCAGCCATTACAGAGGAATTGCTTTGCACGTCCTGTTTTCTAAACCATTCAACTGGGCCAAACTGCCAACCATCCAAGAAGTCAGCAAGGAGAAAATCCTGGTTGAAAAGTGAACTTTTTCCTGGTGACCACATCTGACCAATGAAGTATAAATCTAGCCTTGCTTTCAGTTCCAAAAAACTCTTCTTAAAAACTTAGCTCATCTTTTGTTTTTTCCATGAAAACCCATTGTCTGCCTCCTGTAATGAGGACACTATGTGGGTTTCTACCCAGATCTGTATACCCCGAACTGCAATTCTTTGATCCCAAAGAAATGCTTTGCCTTCTGAACTGTTTTTCTTTTTTTTAGGTTGATAATTTAAATGATGGAGATTACCAAAAGTACCTTTATATCATAATATTTTTAAATTAAAAAAAAGGTTAAACAGCAGTGGGGTGAGGGGGGGAGTAGAATGAGAAACCTCACCCCCGTCTGTGTAGGCTGCAGAGCACAGCTTCAAAGAAATGCTTATTCCACTACATTCACTAAATGACCTTTCATAATTACAGGAGATTCTTGGAAAACAATTCATGCTCAGATCATTTAAATTTTCTTCCCTGCACATCCAACCTGGAGTTTAGACTCTTGATTAAAAACATAAAAGCAATCAAAATATACTACATGAGTTAGACAACATGGGAAAAAATTAACTCCTGGTTATTAATTCCACTTAACCAGGAAAAGGAAGGGGGTTTTAATCGTTTCCTGATTTTCCAGTTATCAGTAACTGGGCCCAAGGGAATTTACCGTGTAGAGACTAGCAAAGGCAACCCCAGGGAGATGAAACTAAATCTCAGCGTTACTAGTGTTCAAGTAAGGCAGGCTTGGCACTTTGTCTAGTAGAACCAGACTGCCTGGATTCCGTCGAGCCCGGACCATTTTCCGCCTCTGTGAGGCGGTTTTCTGGTCTGATACACATACCACTACTACCCTCTTCCCAGAGTGGTCTCGAGGGCCGAGCTCTGCATGACTAGTGGAAACGGCGCGTGGCGTAGTTAGCGCTCATCATCAGCACTCAAATGACGTTAGCCGGGCGCGCGCGCGCCCGTCCGTGCGCGTGTCCGCGTCTGTGCGCGAGCGTAGGGCGAGGGCCGTCGGGCACCGGGCATGGGGGGCACCGCTTCCGCTCAGTACCCTCTCCCGCCCACTCTTGAAGCTCTCAATTTCCCGAGCTCGGCTTCGGGGCGCCAGCAGAGGCGGGAAGGCTCGCGCGCCGGCGAAGTGCGGTCAGAGGTCTGACCTGCGGGCCGGAGCTGCTTCCTCTCAGCAGGGGCGCTGCGAGGGGTTCTGACTGACGGTAGAGTCTCAGCGAAGCTGGACAGGTCCCAGCGGCCGGCGCTCGGCCCGCGGTCCCACGTTTGCCTCACGCGGGATCCTCTGGGTCAAGGGCGCGGAGCCCCAAGCGGGCTGACCTCGGCCGGAATCCAGAGCTAGATCCGGGTCTCTCCGATTCTTCCCCGGGATCTTTGCCGGCGCCTGCTGGGCAGCAGGGCACTCTCAGCCTGGCCGTGTAACCATGGAGATCGAACGCTAGGGCCTGGTGGGGGCGGGGCAAGGGCGGGGCCGTGAGGAGGCGTGCCCGGCCCAATCTCGGGCTTCTTCTCTGAAAGAAGGCGTGAGACGTGTGAAAAACAAGAACAAAAAAAATCTTATAGACGGACCCAAACCCTAGGCAGACAAAGGCAGGTTCAGTGGTTAAGGATGTCAAAGACAAGGTTTCTTACACAAGAGTATTAACTTGCCCGCGTGGGAATCTACACTGTGTTTCAAAAGGGGTTTGGGGGACAGGAACGGGTGGCAGGAACTAGTTAGGACTGGATGGGAGTACGGAGGGGTTGTGTCATTGAGAAATGGGAGTGCAAATAAAAGTACCTAGTCTTGAAAAAGCAAGTGGAAAGGATCGCGGTTTAATTTCATGTCCTGTTGCTCAAAGAGTCTGTAACAAGATGATCCAAGGTGCCAGAGGAGAAAACTGCACATTTAAGAGGCACATAAGGACACATTTATGTCTGGAGTTGGGTTAAGGAGGTTTTGTCCCTCAACAATAATGTTCGTTAGGCCCGCCTGCCTACATGAGAGTAGGAAGCAGAGCATCAGACAACCATGAACCCATCTCAGCTCACCCATCCAGCCTCAGCTCTCTCACTGGTCCCTCCTCCCCCAGACCACACTCCTCTCATTCGCTGGCCAGGATGGATTACTAGCTGGTCTCCAGACATTTGCTTATAGTTACTCTCTCTAACTGAATGTCCCCTTTCCCTCTCCATCTGGCTAATTCCTCTGTGTTTTCAGAAACCATCTCTCGGACCTTTCAATATTGGGTGTAGGGTTCTTAAACCTTCACCTCTAATTCCAGAACATCATCACATGCACACCTGCCTCCAAGGATGTTCCATACCCGTTAATCAGTGGCCTTTCACTCCGCCTCCCACAATTACACCTGACAGAGCTCTCAATACTTTAGGCAAGTCTGTTTTTCTGTCTGTCTCCCCATCTGGACCGAAACTCCAGGGAACATAGTTTGTGGAATCCCAAGCACCCAAGACGAGAGCCTAGAATGTAACAGTCATGCCAGAGTATCTGGGTTAGTGAGGTAAGTGTAGAAGTGAGTTGAGGGAAAAAAGGGAGAAATTTTAGAAGTCTTTATTGTCTATGCTGAAGGGTCAGGATGATTTCAGAAGGAGAATACAGTTTCGGAGTGAAAGGAGGAGGCATTTAAATTAGAGGTCTTCAGAAGAACTTGCTCTGCCTCTACCTCGGGCTCTACCTCAGGATCTTACCCACAAGCACCCCTTTGTGCATCCCCAGGTACAGAGATTGCTTTGTCTTCTCTCTTCCCTCCATGCCTCAGATGAGAGTCGGGTGGTTTCCAGTGGTGCCTGGGCTTCAGAAGTGTTGGGTGCTTTATGGGCAAGTAGGTGCTGGAGGTGGGCATTGGGTAGGGATTCGGTTCCAGACTGAATTTCATCTTTGCAATTCCTTCCCACTGTGGGAAGCACTATGGCATGGCTCCCAAGTGTAAGATAAATTCTAGCCGAAATAAGCAGGTGATGAGAGGCAACAAAGGGCCAGGCAGTTTATTTGAGCGCAATTCCCGGGTGATATTCTCCCATCTGGCCATCGCAGGCCAGGGAAGTTACACTCAGCAGGGCAGACAGCGAGTTTTTAAAGAAGGTAGGGGGAGGCAGAGCTTAGATTTACAGCGGCGTGAGGATTGGTAGCCTAAGGCACATTTTTCAGGTTGGGAGGGGGCAGCAGCCTGGGACTTTGGCACGTCATCAGTGTCTGACGTGCTCCCCCCTCCCCCCAGTGCCTTCAACTTTACATTCCAGCCTTTTGGTCATAATGGGCGACCACTTGATCTGGCTACTTCTGGCTGACAAGGGGCATCGTGGGGAGGGGGGTTTCGTAGCATGTAGTTACATTGCTCTGACTGCAAATATCTTGCCTTGCTTTCTCCAGAGGCTCTCACTTTATTCTAAGCTTATGGTCTCTGTCTCATTTTCCCCTCTACAGATAGAGACTCTAGCTGCTGCCAGGGAAAAGGGGCAATGACCGCTCTGGCTGCTTCATGCTGAGAAGGGGCGCAGTAAAGGGTGCAGCTAGGTTTCTATCACTGGTCAGTTGAGAGGGCCTCGGAAGGTTGGCGCTTTTATTCTGGAAGGACAAACTTGATGAGATTAAGAATGCATGGCTGAATATGAGAACTAGAAATATGAAGAGTTTAATTGAGAATCATAGCCAGGTATCATGGGGAAATTAAAATTCTGGATCAAGTTTACATCTCAATGACTAGTATTATGATTTAATATAGATAAGACTGCATTATTGAAACAATACTTTTCCCTAAAATCACCCTTATTTTTATTAGAAGTAGCCAGATTAAGAAAATTATTAACAGTTGGCTTGATTATTTGCATAAGTGCAGCAAGAAGAGCAATTGATTACATAGGCTCTTTTAAATGTGCTTTGCTGGAACTTTTTGTAATGAATTTCAGATTGAACTTTTAAAGGCCTCTTGAGGCCAGAAAGCTAAGCTAGACTTGCCATCAGGTTGTGCCTGCAGTACCTGTACATTTGGGTGAATTTTTCTCTTCTTGAGGTTCTCAAGACATCCTGAGGTTCCTGCACTTACCAGTAAGTGACCTTCTTTACTCATCTGGTAAGGCTGCTGGGAACCCTGTAAGCAAGGTATTAGGCCAGTTCTTCTACAGGCTTTGTTGGCTTTATAAAGTCAATCTTAGTTTTTTAAAGTTGACTGTTCATATCTGAGTTTACACACGTGTCTCTCAGGTATGATGTTCCAGTTAAAGCTTTGGTAATATAACTAGTGTTTTTAATTGGTCTTCTTACAAGGAAAGCAGATTTTTATTGAACTTGTGCAAATAAACATACTGCCATGAAATATAAAAATAGTCACTGAGAGTTTTTAAATTCTGGAGGGATCAGGTAGAGAGAAAGATAAAATTTCAATTCTGCTTATAAAGGCAGTCATTTACTAAACTGTTGGAGCTTAAGAGAAAAGCTTAAAACACTTTATCAGCAACATTTGAAACAAAAAGCCACAAAATCATCTTCTCTAGTTTACTTAATCTTATGTAACTAATACTTGTTCTGCTGAAATCCAGTTCTTTACTAGCTTAAGAGTAATAAAACAATGACTATAAATAGTAAAAGACTTACAAATGACAATCATTAAAGATCTAATGAGAGCTTACTGTAAGACAGTTGACATAAGGAAATTCTGATATTTCTGTAATATAAAACATTCATTAACAAAGTTTAGCATTATTCTTTTTGACAGTGCTTTCTAGGTAATTAAGCAGGTAATTATATATCAGATAAATAAGCTAAATTAGACAAATACTTTCTCTAATGAAAAAAAGTTCCTCTGACATGTTCTAGGGGCCCTCTGGAAAATATCAGAGTTAACTAGTAGAGGTAAAAGTACCTTTTTGAATTTGATTTTGGGAAGCTGTTAAAAGTTTTAAGGCACTTGCTTAAATAGGATTATAGGTTGCTATGAAGCAATACTTATCTATTTAACCAGACTGACAACAAAATACCTCAAAGGCAAATAAAGAAGGTTACACAGTTGTTAGCAAACTTTAGCTTTTAGTCCTTTTAATATTAAGATCTCATTTTCTTAAATACTTTGACAACTCATTGAGACTTTAAGCATGAGAAACTGCTTTGATAAAACAATTAGAGAACTTTTTGCAATCTTTCAATATTAAGAGCAGACTAACAGTTAAGAAAACTTTGTCTTTTTAACTGAAAACAAAATTCTAATTTTGCTATGTACTTGATACAGAGACTCATTTGCTTTAATTTTATATAGCAAGACCATATTAAATTCTTCCACAAACTTTCTACAACCTTTTTACATTTAGATTTCTCCCTCTAAATAAACAGCTGTACTTTAGAACAAAGTTATTTTCTTTTATCAAAAGATACATTCTTTAGCATGCAGAAATGTTTTCCTTATTACTTTAAGTAGTTTTAATTAGAACTTAAAACTATTAGGTACCTTAATTTTTAGTGAATACTGAGAAGTAGGCTATTATAAACTGTTACACTAGCATTCTTTGGATTGACAAATTTATGAACATTTTATAATTTCTGTTAACCATGAGCTTTACAACACAATCTCTCACTAAGCACAAAGTATATCTTTTTAACTTAGCAAAATTTTAAGGTTTTAGGTTACTACAAAGATTTCTGGGCTATAGATAGGTATACACACTGTAACACACAATTAAAAAGGTGTTCACTTGCCACACTTATTTAGTTCACTCATTCGTAACAACTATGCTAGATTACTTACAAGACCTTTACGAATATTAGACAAAGCCAAGCCTTTAAGCATTTTATTCTTAAAAGATTTAGCAGATAACTTCAACTTAAATGACCTTAGGTAAATTTAGGCAGCTGATAACCACAAGGACATGTCCGCCTCAGCCAAACCTACATTAGCATTAATGCTCAACATTTTTTTATCAGATTTTCTGATAAAAAGTTTTAGAATGCCCAGTTTTCACAAGTGCTTGTTTTTAAATCAATTTTTATTAATACCATCTGGACGTAGGAAAATATTTTTCATCCACACACTTAGACACACAAACATACAGAGACAGAACGACTACAGTCAGCAACACTTCTTATACAAAAACATATACACAGACAGACAAACCGATATAAAGACTTGAGTCACTGATATCTAATTGCCTTCCCTCTCCTCAGCTTCCTGTCCATGGCTTCTGGAACCAGAGGGCAGGAGGAGCGTGTTCTGGTGGGGGAAGAGGGTGGTGAAGGCGGAAGGAGAGGGGGAGGGGGTGGTGCAGCCACTGGAAGAGGAGAGCAGGACAATGGCATGGTTGAGAATGTAGGACTTTAAGATGGCTGCGACATGTGTGAAGACAAAGGACTTAAAGATGGTGGTGGAGAGAGGGGGAGGGGATCACAAGCTGAGGGAGGTGGGTGACTGAGGTCTTCTGGCGGATCTGAAAAGGAAGGACTGGGCAGAATAAGAGGCTGACAATCTTTAACTTGAAATCAGGCTAGGAGAACCTGAGTCATTGAACACTTAACATAAAGGTCTGGGCAGGAGTGCAAAGTCCAAAAAGCCTGCACGTATGGGATTTCACTCTACTCTCCACTCCAGTGACAATAATTAATCAAGTCAGTGAGGAGGCCAAAATTGAAAGTTCCCTCAGCGGGCCAGCAAGATTGATTGTCCAAGGGATATTGAGGCCTGGTCTCAGAGCAAAGAAAGACTAGCTTCTATTTGCAAGCTTCCCGGGACAAATGTAGAGTAGCCAAATTAGAAATGAACACCACAACGTGGTCTGAGCTTCTGCTTTTGAGGGCTGGTTCCCCATGTCTGCACCACTTCCCAACTATTACCGCTGAGAGGAGCGCCCAGCCTCCCAAGCACACCAAGTCAGGGGAGACGTCCTGGGAGCCTGGGTGAGAGACATCTCCCCCACTACAGGGCCTGGGGCGGGCCGAATGCCCACAGACATCCTGGGGGCCTGGGTGAGGGACGTCTCCCAAACCGCAGGGCCAGGGATGGGCTGGATGCCTGCAGAGGGTGGGCCGAATGCCCAGGGGCCGGATGCCCCTACCTGGACATATGTATGATTTCTAATGGACCAGGTGAAACAGAGTTAGGAAGGGAAGCAGACCGGGGGAAACTGAGGGACTCACCGGAAAATAGTCCACACAGTGGAGAGCAGGCTGAGGTCCCAGGTCAGGGAAGGAGGGGGCAGAGCCGCCAATGGCCGGTCGGGGCTTCACGCTCACACTCCTTCCCGGGTTTCGGCACCAAATGTAAGATAAGTTCTAGCCAAAATAAGCAGGCGATGAAAGGCAACAAAGGGCCAGGCAATTTATTTGAGTGCAATTCCCAGGTGATATTCCCTCATCTGGCTATCACAGGCTGGGGAAGTTACACTCAGCAGACAGGCAGCGAGGGGGAGGCAGAGCTTAGATTTACAGCAGCGCGAGGATTGGCTAGCCTAAGGCACATTTTTCAGGTTGGGAGGGGGCAGCAGCCGGGGACTTTGGCACATCATCAGTGTCTGACATGCTCACTCCTCCCCCCAGTGCCTTCAACTTTACACCAAGGATTCAGAGTGATTTGGTACAATCTAAATCCTTATTAATGAAAGATGTTTTCTCAACTGTTAAGGAACTCACCTTGCTCTGCAATCCCTAAGTCCTCATTTTTGTGAGAAGGAATTTTTTGGATCCCCTTTCATCTTTGCTGAAATTACAAAAGAGCTCCATTCTGTTTTTAGCAGCTGTTGTCATATGACCCAATAAAAGCCAAAGGTTCCATCAGATTATTTCAATTCAGTAGTCCCTTTGACGGGGAGGACAGGGCTTCTAGTTCCTCCTGCAACACTGGATGTAGCAAGGTAGCAGTGTATTGCCTGAATTTTTCAGCCCCCTCCAAGCTCATTATCTCTAACAGGAATCTTCTCTTCAAACCTATGCCCCTCTGAATTCTTTAGTGGGATGAATTGCCTTTGATTTGATACCAGGCCCAACGATTTAAGCAGCCCCAAACCTGCTGTGAGTAATCCCGCTTCTCTCCCTCACTCACCCTTCACACTTAGGCCTGTCACTAAGCCTGTCCATTCTGCATCCTTATGTGTATCATAGCCATTTCCTTCCCTAATTACTATGTTCCAGTTGAGGCTTGATACCAGAATCTTCATCAGCTTCCAGTGTGCCCCACTCCAAAATACAAAGCTGATCAAATAACTCCCTACATAGAGCCCTTTGAAGAGTTCCCACTATGTACAGGAGAAAACCCAGCACCCTACCCCTTCCCTCCCCTGCACAGGATCTTGATCTGACCTCTTTGTCTCTAGGCCAGCACTGTCCAATTTGGTAGTCACCAACCACAGGAGTCTATTTAATTTAGCTAAAATTACATGAAATTCAAAATTCAATTCCTCAGCTGCACTAGCCACATGTGGCCAGCAGCTACTGTATTTGACAGTGAAGATACAGAACATTTCCATCACTCAGAAAGTTCTATTGGACACCTATCTCCCCCCACTGCACCTGAACTCAAACCTCCAAATGACTTTAAGACTTGAGCGTTCTGTGCTCTGTCTGCAGCAGCTTCCACAGCTGGATTACTCACTCGCCCTACCCAACTCTCCCATGGGCTGTATTTCACAATACAGTTCAAATGTCACCCTGTTCAGTGAGTCATTCCCAACTAATTCCCCACGCTCATACAGCTGGTCACCTCCCTCTTTGGGCCTCCACTGCACTCTATGCAGACCTCTGCCAGAGCTCCCAACACTCCTGTCACCCTGTTCATACTTCCCTCTACTGCAGTGTGAGCTGGGAACTGAGGCTGAAGCCTGATCTTATTCATCTGTGTGCCCCCAGCTTCTGGATTAATGCCTGACATATAGTATATGCTATTTCTGTGAGTCAGTACATGTTAACAAATAAATATTCATAAAGTCAACGTTCTATCAGTCTTCAGAAACAGAGAAGAACTGAATTGAAATCTTTCACTGACAGGTAAAAACCTTGAAGAAGATATATTTTTTCAGCCAAGTTATCAAAATATGGTATATCCTTTTTTTTGGTATCATTAATATACAATTACATGAACAACATTGTGGGTACTAGATTCCCCTCATTACCAAGTCCCCACCACATACCCTATTACAGTCACTGTCCATCAGCATAGTAAGATGCTATAGAATCACTACTTGTATTCTCCATGTTGTATAGCCCTCCTTGTGCCCCCCCATACATCATGTGTGCTAATCATAATGCCCCCTATTCCCCTTATCCCTCCCTTCCCACCCACCCTCCCCAGTCCCTTTCCCTTTGGTAACTGTTAGTCCATTTTGGGTTCTGTGATTCTGCTGCTGTTTTGTTCCTTCAGTTTTTTCTTTGTTCTTATACTCCACAGATGAGTGAAATCATTTGGTACTTGTCTTTCTCCACCTGGCTTATTTCATTGAACATAATACCCTCTAGCTCTATCCATGTTGTTGCAAATGGTAGGATTTGTTTTCTTCTTATGGCTGAATAATACTCCATTGTGTATAAGTACCACCTCTTCTTTAACCATTCATCTACTGATAGACACTTAGGTTGCTTCCATTTCTTGGCGATTGTACATAGTGTTGTGATAAACATAGGGGTGCATATGTCTTTTTGAAACTGGGCTGCTGCATTCTTAGGGTAAATTCCTAGGAGTGGAATTCCTGGGTCAAATGGTATTTCTATTTTTAGTTTTTAAGGAACCTCCATACTGCTTTCCATAGTGGTTGAACTAATTTACATTCCCACAAGCAGTGTAGGAGGGTTCCCCTTTCTCCACATCCTCGCCAACATTTGTCATTGTGTGTCTTCTGGATGGTGGCCATCCTGACTGGTGTGAGGTGACATCTCATTGTGGATTTAATTTGCATTTTTCTGATGATTAGTGATGTGGAGCATCTTTTCATATGCCTGTTGACCATCTGAATTTCTTCTCTGGAGAAGCGTCTGTTCAGCTCCTCTGCCCATTTTTTAATTGGATTATTTGCTTTTTGTTTCTTGAGGTGTGTGAGCTCTTTGTATATTTTGGATGTCAACCCCTTATCAGATATGTCATTTATGAATGTATTCTCCCATACTGCAGGATGCCCTTTTGTTCTACTGATGGTGTCCTTTGCTGTACAGAAGCTTTTAGTTTGATATAGTCCCACTTGTTTATTTTTGCTTTTATTTCCCTTGCCTGGAGAGATATGTTCATGAAGAAGTTGCTCATGTTTATATTCAAGAGAGTTCTGCCTATGTTTTCTTCTAAGAGTTTTATGGTTTATGACTGATATTCAGGTCTTTGTGGTATATCCTCTCTTAACCCACAGTCTCGTGCTAGGGTTGTGTTCCATGTGAATTAATCCATGAGAAGCATGACAGTTTGAGCAGATAATTGAAGTGGTTTGACAGCTGCAGCAAGGAGAGGCTGATGGCCTATGAAGACAATTCTGGTTTCAACAGTTATTAGATACATACCTACAATATTAAAAGCATGAAAATTTGGCTAGTATTTAAATATTTATTAAGTACCTAGGTTTAAAAATAGTTTATTGGGACATTTCTATTATAAAAGTAAGACATACTCTTTATGGAAATTTTGGGGGTAAACCCCATCACCCATATAGCTTCATAACAAAGACTTATACTGTTAACATGTTTGTGTAACTATTCACTCTGTTTATCATGTATGTTTGCTTTACATTCTTATCATAACTAATGTTATTCTTTTACTCTTAACATTATAACACAAATATTTCCACATCTTACTCTAGACTTGGTATACATTATTTTTAATAGCTGTACAATATGCAATTGAGTGAATGTGTCATAATTTACTGATGTATTCCCACTATTGATTATTTAGAATTTTTTCAAGTTTTCACCATTATAAATAATATTGGGACAAATACCTTTGAGTATAAAAAGTTGTATTGCATTTTTTGCAGGAAATCTCCTGCAGGAAAGATTTCCAGATATGAAATTTCTGAAGCTTGTTTTTTAATGTATAATAATCAGTTGTTCCAGCATCATTTAGTATTTACCTACATTTTCCCACTGCTCTGCAATGCCAGTAATCAAATATTTTTTAATAATGGGGCCCATTTTTAGGTTTTTTATTCTATTCCACTGGTCCATCAGGGGATCCCTAAATCAATACCATACTGTTCTGTATAATAAAACTGTTTCAATGTGGTTATATAATAAGGCCATATGTTTGAGAAGCACTGTGCCCCTGCCTGATTCTTCTTCAGGAGTGTCTTGGTGTTCTATGATGGGTTAAAGATGGCCCCTGCATTTTGGCCTCTATGCTATTTACTTCTTCACAATATGTTTGGACTATTAGCTCAAAGCCTGCCATTGCCAAACTCAAATTTTCACACATCTAATTGCCTTAGATATAGCTCAAATAAGCATATCTTTTAGCCAGTTAGAGCCTGCTGGCTTTGCATATCTCATGACACTGCCTCCAACATCTGCTAGCCACAGATAAGACAAACCCTATATGTAAAAGACCCCAAACCATTGCTTTCTGTCTCAGTGAGCTCAGGCTGCTATAAGAAAATACCACAGGCAGGGTGGCTTGAACAACAGACATTTATTTCTCATAGTTCTAGAGGCTGAGAAGTCCAAGATTGAGGCCCAGCACGGTCAGGCTGTGGGGAGAACTCCCTTCCCCGTGTAGATGGCACCTTGCTGTGTCCACACATTGAAGGTGGAGGGAGAGAAAGCCCTCTGGTATCCTTTGTAAGAGCATTATTTCTATCCTGGGAGCTCCACCCTCATGACCTCATGCAAATCTAATACCCTCCCAAAGGCTCCACCTCCTAATACCATCACACCAGACGTTAGGGCTTCCACATGAGAATTTGGGGGTGGAAAAAAGCATTTACTCCATAACACTGCCCTTAGGAACTCTCTGACCACCGACTTGACACCTTGCTGCTGAGGGACACCACCTAGGCTTGTGTGTCACCTGATTCTGTTCTGCCCCCAACTTTCCTTGCCCTCATCCCTTTCTATGCCTGGACTTTTAGGATCATCTCTTCATGTCTCAGGAAACAACCTATTGGGGTACTTACTGAAATTGTTTTGAATGTATAGATCAGTTTGGGGAGCATTTATCTGTTTGAATCTTTTTTTTCATTTAAACTTTCCTATCATGGAATATAATGTGTCTCAGACATTTTGGTTCTTTATTGTCTTTCAGTGAAGTTTATAATTTTATTCATAGAAGGCTTGAACATCTTTTGTTATACTCTGATTGTTTGTGGGCAGGATGTGAAATACTTCATTCTGGGGTATTGACTTTGTAGCTGTGAGTAAAACTGTAACATTTCCAGAATATCTCGCCTGGCTTTAGTACATCTGCATATCAACAGGCATTCAGAGGTGGAAAGAGGTATGGCTTTAGTGTATTTGCATCATTCCTCAGGGGTGGAGAAAAGTTCATCTCCATATCAATGGGTGATTACCTGGGCAACTGAGGGCTCATCTGTACCTGAGAAGTGAGGGGAGGGCCGGTTTTGCTTCTGCTGGAGCAGGAACGAGAGAAGGCCATGGACTGCAGTTTGTAAGCAATAAACAGATTTTAAACATTATTTCTCCCTTTGACTGATTTCAGTTTTTAGAGGTATTTTGCCCAGAGATTTCCTCTCCTCGGATTTATAGTAGCAAATTTGCTAAACTCTTATTATTAATTTCACATCTATTATATATCCATATGCAATCTATAATTAAATTATTCTGGATTTTCTAAGTATACAGTGAAGCCATATGCCATAATGACTTTTATTTTTTCCTTCTTTATCCATTTATTTATTTTTAATAGTATATTTTAATAACTTCATTTTTAATTTGAATATTTTACATCTTTTTAGAGCACTTTTAGATAGTAAAATTGAGAGGACGGTACAGAGGTTTCACAATTAGATTTTTCTTTTAGAGCAGTATACGTTTTCAGAGAAATTAAGCAAGAAAGTTCTCAAACACACTCTCACCCATAACCCGCAGTTTCCCCTACATTTTGCATTAATGGGGTGCATTAGTTACAATTGATAAGTTCATACTGATAAAGTATTATTAACTAAAGTCCATAGTTTACATTAGGATTCATTTTTTAATATATTCCAAGAGTTTTAACAAATGTAGAGTGACATGTATCTGTTACAGTATCACACAGAATAGTTTCATGCCCTAAAACCCCCATGAGCTCCACTTATTCATCTTCTCTTCCCCCTCCCCTAGCTCATTCTTGTCCTCTGACAATGACTCATCTTTTTCTTAAGTCTCCATCCCTAGTTTTACCTTTTCCAGAAAGGCACATAGTTGAATCATATTGTATGTCAGCTTTTTAAATTGGTTTCTTTTATTTAACAATGTGTGTTTAAATTTTCTTCATTAACTACTCTGATTTGATAGCTTGATTTCTTTTTAGCACATATTTAGAATAATATTCATTGTCTTGATGAACCACAGTCTATCCATTTACCTATTGTGGGACACATTGGTTGCTTCAAAGTTTTGGCAATTATGAATAAAGCTGTTGCAAATATTGATGTGCAGGTTTTTGTATAAATATAAATTTTCGACTCCTTTATGTAAATACTGAGGAGTGTGATTGCTGAATCATATGGTAAAAGTATATTAAGTTTCATAAAAAATTGCCGAACTATCTTCGAAGGTGCCTGTACCATTTTGCATTCTCACCACTAATGAATACAACATCTCCACTTGCTTCACATCTTCACCTGCATTTGGTGTTGTCAGCGTTTTGGATTTTAGCCATTCTAATAGGTATGTAGTAGTACCTTATTGCTGCTTTAATTTTGCAGTTCCCTAATGACATATGACGTCAAGCATCTTTTTGAATGCTCTTTGTCATCTGTGTATCTGCTTTGGTGAAGTATGTGTTTAGATAGATTTTTTGCCTGTTTCAAAGACTGTATTGTTTTCTTACTGTAAACAGTAAGACATTCTGAAAAATTTCAACTACATGACATTCTGGGAGAGTTTTAAAGTTCTTTACATATTTGGGAAACAGTCCTCTATCAGAAATGTATTTTGCAAATATTTTTTTTTCAGTCTGTGGCTTGGCTTTCCATGATCTTACCCAGTTTTTACAGAACAGAGTTTTTAAAATTCAGTCGAACTTACCAATTTTCTCTTTCTTTGATCATGCTTTGGTGTTTTATTTTATAAATCATTGCCAATCAGTTTTTATAAGAAAAAAATCTCATAAAGAGAGAAAGAATGTGATCAAGCAGGTAGGATTGTTAGGTTTTGGGGGGGGGGAGTGTTTAAGGAAAAGCATCTTTCTCCAAGACAGAATTTTAATCAGAGGTGAATAGAGGAGCTTCTAATGCTCTGTGGACCTGACACTGTATTCAAACTTTTGTGTACATGGGTATTTCTTTTTTTCCTCAAAGAGTTTTCTAACTCAAGAAAGGCTAAGAAGGACTGAAATGATTGAGAGGCTGAGAATAAGGTGTGCTGTGGTGGGGAAGTACCTCTTCAGCAGCACTCCAACCTCACATTGTCCATCTTCTCATTGAAACAAACTTCACGAATATCTTGTTGGGCAGGAGAGCCAAGGAGCTCAGCACAGTAGTAGAACCTAGGGGTGGGCTGGGAACAAATGCTTTCGATTCATCCTACTTGCCCAATAAGTGCATGTGAGTATAAAGAGCAGTTTGCAATGTGAATGAGCTTCTAGAGAAGTCCTCAGCCCCTTCCAGTATGTTGCTGCTCAAGCCTGGGTGACAGTAGAATAGGTCACATAGTCCATAGGGTGAATATAGGGAGGGAAGAGTTAAGACTGGCTTGTAGAGGCAAAGTGGAATTGATAAACCATTAACCTTTCTGGTTTCCTCATTTCAGAAAACCATACACGGAGGAGTATGAAACAGAGAATCCCTAAGTAACCTCCCAGCCCTGTAATCCTGTTATTTTAAATTTACAATGGCCTAGATTTGCCCCATTTGTGAACTTGCTCAAGCAGTGCCCCAGAGCAGAGGTTTCTAGCAAAGCTCAGGTTGATTTGGAGAAATAATAATGGGACAATGGGCCGTGCTGACTGGGGTGCAGCTGAGTTTACCAGCTGTGGGTTTCCAGACGTCCACTTGGTGGGAAGGGAGACGAGGACTATTATCTCTGATTCTGAGTGAGGTGAAGCTGAGGTCAGTGGAATCTAAATATCAAGAAATGATGAAACGACAGGTCCCTAGTGGGTCACCACGCTGTTACTGAAATTGTACTCTAATGTTGGAATGGTTAAAAGTCCAAATGTGTGACATCTATAGCATATATAAATGAGGTAGTGTGAAAGCTGAAGGGCGATCTCTGTGAGTGAGGGAGTTAGGGGACATGTACTGCCAAGCATCTGACTTCCATCCTCAGAAAGAACAATAATCAGATTGCTCTCCTCAGAGGTAAGCAGAGCTCCCAGGAAGGAAGAGATTCCCTCCTGCTGCATTAATGTCACCTTTCATACAAAACCCACGCAAAGAATTGCTTCCAGATTTGGGCTCAGTGATATATATTATGGGACAAGTCCTCAAAGGACGGAAATGACTCCTTTGTAGACCACATCCCCATATTTCTTACCTATGTGCGAGGGAGCCACCTGCTGTCAAAATAGTATCTTAACAGCTACAACCTTTTTTTCTCAACTGGCTAACTGTATAAATTTAGCTCCAATAATCTAGATCAAGAACTTTGTAGAATTCAAGAAGCTGACATAAAATAACTTTTAGAGAGAAGTGACTTACAGTACCCTGTCCCTTTTGGAAGTGAGAAAAATCTTCATTAAGCACTTATATCTATTTATTACAGACTGCAATTCTCAAGGAGAGTTCTGGAGCGCCGGCATTAATGAGGTGGTCTGTGACAACAGATGCCCCTGCAGTTTCCTTCTAGTGTTTCTGGTAATACTATTCCTTCCTGAAAGTGTCTTTGCCTGTCCCAATCCTACCCAACCTGCAGCTTCAATTCAAGTACTATCTCCTGCAGGAAGACTCTGCCTCTGCTTCAGCCGACTGCCAGCTCCCCTGCTTGGACCTCCACTCCCTGCCTGAGGCACCACGCCCATTGGCACTTCATCACACCTGCACCACTTCATGGTGGTATGTCCTAAGAGCCAGCATTTACCGTATGTCAGCTCTGTCACAAGCACTTTACTTTTATTGACTTGTTTAGCTCTCATATTGACCTATGACATAGTTACTGTTATCATCCCCATTTTGCAAAAGAGGAACATGAAACCTAGAGAGGTTAAAAAACTTGCCCAATGTTATCAAGGCTATTAAGAAGTAGAGTCATGATTAAATCCACACATCGTCCTTTCTAACTTGTTTATGGGCACCCAGATGACAAGAACTATGTTGTAAATTTTTTTTGGAGTTCTCACAGTGCCTAGCCTAGTGCTAGGATCTTAGGGGCTGAGATGCATAGGTTTACTTCAGTTTACTAATTTTTCGAGGAAGTCAGAAGACCCCAGGAAGAGATCATTTTATCCCATTAATCAGGCTGATAAAAAGCAAGTCTGGTAAGATACTATAATAATAATAGGGAAATTGTACTGAGGATGTACTATAAGCCTGGTTCTATGCTAAGTATGTTTAAGTATTAACTTATTTAATCTTTTTTATTACTAATTTCAGAGAGGTACTATTATACACATAGTGTGTATATATATATATTATACACGTTTATGTATAATATACCTATATATACATACACATATACATTTTATCAATGAGGAAACAAAGCACAGAGAGATGAAGTAACTTGCTTGAGGTCACACCGACTTCTTCAGCTGATGTCTAACCTATACGCTATCATCTCACACACTGTGAAAGAATGCTTATCTGCAGAGGGATTTAGAAACTGTGGAGAACGTACAGTAAGGAAGACAGCCTTCCCGGTGGAGCACCGACACCTGGACTTGTAGGAGGGACAGGAGGGCGGATCTCCACGGACGCATCGCTCCCTCGGATCTCACCCATTACTGCTGCTGGCACTGAGCTGGCCTCAGGGGGGCACTGCACCCCGTTTAACACCTCGGCTTTTACATGCCTTTAACACCCACAGCAATCCCGAGGCAAGGCTGGAACATTTATATTAGAATTTCCCGAAGTCCAGGGTAAAAAAACCCAATAAAGAAAAAAGCACAATGAAGAGCGCCATAATCGGGCCACGGATGCCGCGCGCTCTCCAAGGCTAGACCACAGGGGAGGCGCCCCTTGTTGCGCTTGCCACCCAAGAGCACTCACCTGGCACCTCTCCTCTTCAAAGTCAGGCCTTTAGGGAGCTGGGTCAAGGAGGAGACCAGACAGAATTCCGAATTCCTGTGTCCTGTAGGAAGGCCTGCCTCTTCCGCAGGCGACGGACATTGGAGAAGACAGCTGTCCTGGGGAGACGTGTCCCCTTCAGTGACTCCCTCCAGGAGTAAGATCTGCTCCTCAGCCTCAGCAGGCCGTCATCCTAAGCCTAACATCTGTGTACGATGTTTGGTATGTACAGTAGTGGGGTGCACAAACCGACACTTTCGGTCAAGTTATCAGCTGATGAAAGGGATTCTCATTCCAGGAGAGCAGAGAGCACAGAGGAGCCAGCAACATCAACAGCCTCTCCAGGGAGCACGCCTCACCATACAGGGCGCATGCGCGCCTGCCAGCGTGGGCGGGGAATGGGGATACGCATTTCTGTTTCCAGATACTGCGATTTGAGGTGCTAATGACTGGGAGATCACCCAGGAGGCTGCGCGTGGAGACAAAAGCCAAGACAGTGAATTTCATGGTCACTTGTGCTGGGGTTGCTTCCATACCTGTTGGTCTGTGGCTGGGAGGGGCCTGACTACCTTGAGGAGAACCAGACCTGTAATTGTAGATGTTCGAAAATCTATTCACTAATTTTACCAAAATACCTGTTTAATGTTTTATTTATTTATTTATTTATTTATTTAGATAATTATTTTTTTTTTTATTAAAGGGTAGTTGACACACAGTATTACATTACATTAGTTTCAGGTGTACAACATAGTGATTCAACATTTATATACATGACAATTCTAGGTACCAGCTATCACCATACCAAGCTGTTACAATATCTTGACTATACTCATTACCCATTACCTCCCGGTTACTTATTATTTTACCATTTGAAGTGTGTACTTTTTTTTTTTTTTGTGAGAGCATCTCTCATATTTATTGATCAAATAGTTGTTAACAACAATAAAATTCTGTATAGGGGAGTCAATGCTCAATGCACAATCAATCATTAATCCACCCCAAGCCTAAATTTCGTCAGTCTCCAATCTTCTGAGGCATAACAGACAAGTTCTTACATGGAGAACAAATTCTTACATAGTGAATAAGTTCTTACATGGTGAACAGTACAAGGGCAGCCATCACAGAAACCTTCGGTTTTGCTCATGCATTATGAACTATAAACAGTCAGTTCAAATATGAATACTCATTTGATTTTTATACTTGATTTATATGTGGATACCACATTTCTCTATTATTATTATTTTTAATAAAATGCTGAAGTGGTAGGTAGATACAAGATAAAGGTAGAAAACATAGTTTAGTGTTGTAAGAGAGCAAATGTAGATGATCAGGTGTGTGCCTGTAGACTATGTGTTAATCCAAGCTAGACAAGGGCAATAAAACATCCACGTATGCAGAAGATTTCTCTCAGAACAGGGGGGGTGAGGTTCTATAATGCTTTATTTTTTTAAAACCAACTATTTCTGATTCTGGCAACAATGCTTTGCCTAGAGGTTTTTTTCTAAATCTTTCCTTTGGAGTCTATTTGGGCTTTACCTCTTTAATCTACCCCCATATAGTCCCAAGATACACAGATTCTTATGTGTTCCAGCAATTCCTTCTAGTAGGGCAGACACTAATAGTGTAAGGCACCAGACTCAGCGGTTATTGATGTGAACAAATGAAGTAGTTTCTTCTACTTAAAAATATTTCCTTCCTGATCATTTAGAAATAATATTATCAGTCAAACCTTTTTTATAGATGGAACTGTTTTCTAGGAAAATCCTCTGTAGTCATAGATATCTGATATCTTCACATAAACTAGAGGTCTGCAACTTAGAGCATGCAGGCCAAAACTATCCCCCTGCTTGTGTTTGTATGACTTGCAAGCTAAGAATAACTTACATTTTTAAATAGTTGAAAAAAACCAAAGGATAAATACTATTTTGTGACACGTGAAAATCATATAAAATTCAAATTTCCACATCCATAATAAAGTGACTGGAAGACAGCCACACTCACTTATGCACTAAGGCTGCTTTTGTGCTACAGCGGCAGAGCTGAGTACAATGGGCCCTTAAACAACACAGGCTTGAACTGTGGGAATCCACTTACATGCAGATTTTTTCAGTAAACATATTGGAAAATATTTTGAAGATTTGTGACAATATGAAAAAACATTTTCTTCTCTCTAGATTATGTTATTATAAGGATACAGTATATAATACATATAAAATACAAAATATGTTAATCAACTGTTCATGTTATTGGCAAGGCTTCTGGTCAACAGTAGGTTATTAGTAGTTAAGCTTTGAGGGAGCGACAAGTCTTTTTGACTGCGAGAGGGGGTCAGCACCCTTAGCCCGCTGCGTCGTTTAAGGGTGAGATGTAGTTGCGACAGAGAGAGTATGGCCTGCAAGGCCTACAGGATATTGTATCTGGTCCTTTACAGAAAAAGTTCAGCTACCCTTGGCGAGTGTATCAGACCCCCTTACTTTGATACACAAATTGTATCTTCGTTCCTTTTCCAATCATCTTAGTGGTATCATTTTACAGATGAGATGAGGGGCCCAAAGAGGTCATAAACAGTTTGAATGATACAGAACCTGAACTAAAACATTTGGTAAAGTTACTTAAGCTCTCTAAACCTTAGTTATATTACTCACCAAAAAATCGTGTTGACCTCATACAGTTGTGGTAGAGGTAAAGGAAGTAATGCATGCAAAGTTTTTAGCATAGTGTCTGGCATAAGCGCTTACTAAATGTAGCTATTTTTATTAGCTAATAATATTGCCATTAAAACTCAGATTTTCTGATTCAGCCTAGCATTCTTTTCACTGCAATAAACTACTCTACCTAAAGAAAAAAATAGGAGAAGTTATATAAATTGTTGATTTTCAGAAGTTATTAATGTTTTATTAAGACTCAAGATAGTTTCCACTCACTCCCCAGGCATCTGATCCACTCATATCCTCAAGTCTCTTCCCAGGTGACATCATAATGGCCACAGATGGTCTGTCAAGAGATGGATGCCACTTACCCAGGAAGACCCTACAACCATTTTACCTCTTCTGATCCATAAAATGAAAAGTAAACTGGCTTTGCAGAAAAATTATGCATCTATGAAAACTTTAGCAAAAGTAGGCAATTCCTAAGATTATTATTTGCTATTGGCTGTTGAGAGTCTTCTCTATATTCCTTGATTTGGAAAAGAGCTGCAAGTACCAGCTCAGAACTTTGGAGAAGGTGCCACAATGAAGAGGAGAGGAAACCGTCAGCAGAGGGAAGTGACCAAATGCGGAATCTTCTGCCAGCTGTGCACCACGCGGCACCCGCTTTGTGTCTCTGTCCTGCGGGCCCTCTCCACCCCCATGGGTCCGCCTCCCTTTCTTCCCCACCTTCTTTCCCCTCTTGCCTTCGTTGGTCCCTTCTTCCACCTTCCTCCCCTACTCTATCCTGTCTATCATTTTCACTCACTATGGGAAAGCACTTCTCTTCCATGTCCTTAGTGTTATATTCTTCTTCCACTCGTGTAAATTGTTGTTCTGTTACTTGAGAAGAAACAAATAAGAATTTATCATTTACAAAGCTTTCCCATACATTATTTTGTTAATCCTTAGGTCCACTCAAAATCCCATTAGAAAAGAGTGTTTCAAATTACAAAAATGGATAATGATAGCAAGAAGCCTCTCAACCCTACTTTTTTCTTAATAGGAAAGTGTCTCTTTACTTAACAAAAGAACTTTCCCACAATTGTGAATTCTGAGTATCACTTGGTTGTTCCAGCTCTTTATTTACTTATTTTATTGTGGACCTCTTTCTCTGATCCATTTCGGAGATGTTCATGATCATGTTATTGCCCAGCAAATACATTCCTAATGCTGGAGCACGGTGTTAAAAGCCTCCGTGTTTAACCCCGATCTCCCTTTCCCACTATCTCTCATGAACCCCTCTTTACGTACCACACGAGATTACATTTTCCTGACTGTGCCTTTCTAATAAATTTGTTTAGATTACCCTTCTCACCAAATTTGCCAATTGAGATTGGACTGGTCTTCCAAGGCCCAGATCAAAACAAGCCATTACACACTCTGAACCCCTTTTCAAATGGGACCTCCCCAGATTTGACATTGTGTTATTATTTATGAAACCATCATCTCCCCTTCTGACTGATGAATCTCTGTAATCTCCATGAAACTTAGCACAATGAATGCACACAAGTTTCCACAAATGCTTAATGAATAATCAAACCTACCATCACCAGCCTAATTTCCCTGCTTAAAATCTGTGCCTAGAAGTCTTTTTTCATTGTTAAAATTTTTTTTATGCTGAGAAAAGGATAGATTAATTCTATCGATTCCAAAGAAACTTATTAAATGGCTACCATAGATAAGATACCGGAATTAAAAAAAAAATTAACTAGCTATGGTCTCCTCTTTAACATCATATGTTAAATTGGAATGTAAATCTCACTGTCTTCTGGAACTCATTAGTAGCAGAAGTTACACCCAGTTAGAATTAGCAAGCAGCTAATTTTATAAAGCACAGATGCTGGGGTTCTTGACTACAGTAGAGGAAATAGGTATTATATGGCTTTTCTGACCTTCAAAAAGACTCAGAATTATTTTATGATATAAAACTAAAATAACTAAAGAGTTGATCATATGTAAAAACATAAATAATACCTGATTTATCCATCTCTTTTAATTCTTGCTCAGTACTTCCCTGCTTCTGTATGTGTGTTTTAATATAGAAAACTATGAAGAATCATATAAAAAACATGTATATAGCCGAGTACGCAGAATTAACAGATGTCATCATTTGATCTTTGTCTTAACCAGCTCAAGGTGTTATAACAAATTGCAATAGACTGAGATGGCTTAAACAAAAACATTTATTTCTTACTCTTCTGGAGGTGGGAAGTCCAAGATCAAGGCACCAGCAGATCCAGTGTCTGGTGAGAGCCTGTTTCTTGGCCTGCCGATGGCTGTCTTCTCTTTGTATCCTCACGTGGAGAGCAGAGAGTGGAAGCCAACTCTCGTGTTTCTTCCTGAGGTCACTAAGCTCATTCATGAGGGCTTCATCCTTCTGACCCAGCTACATGCCGAAGGCCTACCACCTGATACCATCACATCGGGGATTAGGATTTCAACACATGATTTGAAGGGGGACAAATTCAGTCCATAATAGTGTCATGTTTTCTTTATATATTTTAATAATACATATAATATTACAGATAAAATTTCAGTCTTTACTTTCTGTCCCATTCCCTTTCTTCTTTGAAGACAATTGCTCTCCTAGATGAGTGTGCATCCTTCTAGTCCTCAGTTTTCTATACATTTGAATTTATAAATAAGATGTAAACTTTAAATAGATGCTATTATTTTGTGTACATTATTCTGCAACTTGCTTTTTTCACCTAACATTACATTTTTGAGATTTATCCATGTTGATAGAGAGAAGTGAGATCATAGCAATTTTTATTTAGTTATTTTTTCATAAGGAAACCATATATGAATGGGAATTAAATGATTTGCTAAATGCCCTAAAACCTTAAGAGTGTATTCCCAAAATGCATGCCAAGTTGCTGCAGGGTTCTGTAGCAAACTCACAGGGTGAAGCAGAGTATTTCCCAATTTCAAGGGAAACAGTGACATTTGTCAGATATCACACAAACTACTACTAAGTTATTTAGGTCTTTTTGGTACTTGTTTTAGCCTAGGTTCAGTTCTTCTTTGGCTTAGGGAAGCCATGAAAAAATTGTTGCAACACTAAAGTTGCCAGGAACCAAAAAAGTTGGAAAATCTCTGCATTAAGAATAAGAAACCCATGAACCTGTGTTCTCAGGCAGGCTGCACTACCTGGTGCACAACTGCAGGAATTACAGGCAGAGAGCCTCAGAGAAAAGGACCAGCCTTGCAAAATCTACTTCGATGATAAGAACAGTAAGTGATGATATGGAGCACCTAGAAAAAATAGTTCAGTGTTCTAAATCTCTGGCAAACTGCCTAAAACGAGTTTCTAAATTGCTTTAAATATATGGTTTTCACTAAATATGCCCCTTCAGACTATGATAAAGCAAATGTGCACTTAGCTATTCACGGTGCCAGGAGCAAGTCAAGAGTGGAGAGAGGGCCTGGGTGTTGAAAGGCTGCAAATGAAGTGGAGGAAGGAGACCTCAGGCATAGTTTTTAATGAATAACTACTCAACCAGCTTTTACTCATGAGCCGTATTTCTGAAGAATTAACCTGTGATTCATTCCTTCCAAGAAACCAGGAAGTTAGCTTGGTGAATGTTATTGAATTCTACTCCCATTTTGTCTCAAAAGAAAGCATCTGGGACCCGTTTTAGGAATGCTTGCATTCATGCTTAGACATCCCTAGGGGTGGTGTCGGGACTGTCTGAGGTTTGCTGCAGGAGGAGAAGGTGATTGAGAAGACAGAAAAGGTGCCAATGCCATTCTCCTCCATTATGGACACATTCTGCACATGTTTCCCTCCATAATCCCAGGGCCAGCTTGCTTCAAGGGTCCCTATTTTACATCAACTCAATTTAGTATTTCTCCTACCATATACATTTATTTCTCTTTAAACATAAAGAATCTTAGAAAAACAGGATTGTCTGTTTATAAAAGGTCATAATGATAGGTTATAAAAAATCTTTGAAAGGAAATGTGAGAAAGCCTGGGTTTGGGGGGTAAATGACTGAATTTGAAAAGGGAACAAAACAGTAGCTTTTAGAGGAAATGGCTTTTGACTTTAACAAAATTAATTTCATATATTGCTGAGATACCTGAGCTGAAAATATACTTATCTTTCTTCCTGAGAAGTGACATCGATCTCCCAAAGGACCACCTGTGGTCCTTATGTGCTCATCTTGGCAGAAACTAGAGGACATTAGTGGATCAGATTTCTTGAGTGTTAATGAAGCACCAATAATATTTTTAAATAAACGACTGTATAACCTATTGCTACTTTCTAGAGAAAGCACTTCCCAGAGGGGCACTACCAAAAAAAATCATCCACCATATTGTCTTTTGTTTATAAATAGATTCAAATGTAATTTTTTCCAGGATGTTAATGTCACATTTTATGACACATTGCAGAGAAATAAACAATTCAGAGCATTTTCTGGATTACTGAAGTTTAAAAGTAAAGCATGCCTTGAAGTCATGTAATAATAGTTTTGCAAAATCTAAAGCCATCCTAAAGGTCAGCATCAGATTCATAGTCGTTTGCCTAGTCCTATGTAATGGCTTCAGTAAGTGCCTGTGGCAGATGTTTTTCATTTTTCCAGGACTCTGTTTAGAGAAACACCTAGCAGTGGCATAGAGAACATCATGTCATAAATGCTAAGGAAAGATCTGGTACTACAGAAAGTGATTTGACTCCTAAATGGTATGAAAATATAAATGAAAAAAAACTTTGAGTTTGCTTCCACTCTCTGCTCTCCATGTGAGGATACAAAGAGAAGACAGCCATCGAGAGGCCAAGAAACAGGCTCTCACCAGACACTGGATCTGCTGGTGCCTTGATCTTGGACTTCCCACCTCCAGAACAATATGAAATAAATGTTTTTGTTTAAGCTACCTCAGTCTATTGCAATTTGTTTTAACACCTTGAACTGGTTAAGCCCAAATGATGACATCTGTTAATTCTGGGTACTGGGCTATATAGGTGTTTTTTATATGATTATTCATAGTTTTCTATATTAAAACACACATACAGAAGCTGGGAAGTACTGAGCAAGAATTAAAAGAGATGAATAGATCAGGTATTATTTATTTTTTTTACATATGATCAACTCTTTAGTTATTTTAGTTTTAGATCATAAAATAATTCTGAGTCTTTTTGAAGATCAGAATAGCCATATAATACCTACTTCCTCTACTGTAGTCAAGAACCCCAGCAGCTGTGCTTTATAAAATTAGCTGCTTGCTAATTCTAACTGGGTGTAACTTCTGCTACTAATGAGTTCCAGAAGAGAGTGAGATTTACATTCCAATTTAACACATGATGTTAAAGAGGAGACCATAGCTAGTTAATTTTTTTTTTAATTTCAGTATCTTATCTATGGTAGCCACTTAATAAATTTCTTTGGAATCAATGCAACTAATGTATCCTTTTTCCAGCATTAAAAAATATTTAACAATGATAAAAGACTTTTAGTTATGTAGCAGTTTTATAATGTGGTTTGTAATTTTTTTTATTTTGAAAACATGATATTAATTTTTAAGTTTAATGTATTCATGGATAAAAATTAAAAGGTTTTAACAGATATATAATGAAAACTAAGTCTGCATTCAACACTTTACTCCCAGCCACTCAATTCTCTCTTAAAGAGGCAACCCAAATGACCACTTTTGTGTATAGATCTGAAAAAGAGATATTTTATACATATACAAGCAAATGGTTATACAGATAGATACATACACACACACACACACACACACACACTGTCTCGCCTGAGGGAGATTGCCCCTGGGCAAGTTCACTCTGGATTTGGTGAGACCAAATAACAACAAAGCAACATTAGGGGTAAAAGGGTTTATACCAAGCTTTGTTCTCATGGTGGCAGATTGAATGCTGGAATCACATCTGCCTCTGACAGTTTCGCAATCCGTCCCAGTCTCCTTCTCCATCTTCCGGCAGAGTACTAGGCAGAATTCTTTATATAGTAACACCAATAATGGCTTATTGCCAACAGGTGTGCAAGCATTAGCCTAACAGGAGGCCAATTACATCATCAAGCAGATTAGGGTCAGGTGAGGATCCTGGCCATAGCAACTTTCATTTTTCCTATAACACATATATATATACCCTTTTTTCTCTTTGTTTATACAAATATTAACATTCATACTCATGATTCTAAATAACATCTACAGATGACATTAATTAGACAGTCATTTGCATTACCAAATATTTCCTATTCAACATTGTCTTGCCAATGGGTTTCAGCCCTGGGCAAGTTTGCTATGGATTCAGTGTGACAAAGAAATTGACAGCAAAACGTTCTTTGGGGTGAAAGGGTTTATTACCTGGCTTTGTTCTTCTCCCTGCAATAGGTTGAGCACTGGAAGTATGTCTACACCCAACAGTCTGCAGGTCTGTAATGCTCCTTTGTCTCAGTCTCCACCCAGAGCACCCAGAGCTCTTTATGTAATGACCCAGTCAATAATAGTTTATTGCCTACAGGTGTGGAAGTAGTAGCCTAGGAATAGGCCAATTACATCATCAAATAGTTTAGGGTTAGGTGAGGATCCTGGCCATAGGAACTTCAACTTACCCACAATTAAACTCCAGGAAGTGGATTTGCTGGTTTGAAGGGTATATGCTTTCTTTTTTTTTTTTTTTTTTTTAAATAATTATTTTTTATTGAAGGGTAGTTGACGCACAGTATTACATTACATTAGTTTCAAGTGTACAACACAGTGGTAGAACATTTATATACATAATTCTAGGTTCCAGCTATCACCCTACCAAGCTGTTACAATATCTTGACTATATTCCTTATGCTATACATTACATCCCGGTTACTTATTTATTTTACCATTGGAAGTCTGTCCTTTTTTTTTTTTTTTTTTTTGTGAGGGCATCTCTCATATTTATTGATCAAATGGTTGTTAATGACAACAAAATCTGTATAGGGGAGTCAGTGCTCAATGCACAATCATTAATCCACCCCAAGCCTAATTTTCGTCAGTCTCCAATCTTCTGAGGCATAACAAACAAGTTCTTACATGTAGAACAAATTCTTACATAATGAATAAGTTACATAGTGAACAGTACAAGGGCAGTCATCACAGAAACTTTCGGTTTTGCTCATGCATTATGAACTCTAAACAGTCAGTTCAAATATGAATACTCATTTGGTTTTTATACTTGATTTATATGTGGATACCACATTTCTCTCTTTATTATTATTTTTAATAAAACGCTGAAGTGGTAGGTAGATACAAGATAAAGGTAGAAAACATAGTTTAGTGTTGTAAGAGAGCAAATGTAGATGATCAGGTGTGTGCCTGCAGACTATGTGTTAATCCAAGCTAGACCAGGGCAATAAAACATCCACGTATGCAGAAGATTTCTCTCAGAACAGGGGGGGTGAGGTTCTAAGCCTCACCTCTGTTGATCCCCAATTTCTCACCTGATGGCCCCCCTGCGACTGTGCCTGTCTTAGGTTGTTCCTCCCTTGAGGAATCTTACCGATCTCTGGCTAACCAGTCATCTTCCGGGGCCATACAGGGAAATGTGAAGTTGGTAAGCGAGAGGGAAGCCTTATTGTTTGAAAAGGTTAGCTTTTTACTTCTTTGCATATTTATGCCCTGTGGCTTCTATGCCCAGCATTTGTCTTGAGGTATCTTTACCACTTGGAGGAGTTATGATACTCGGTAAATTTGATATGAGGCACGAATTCTATTTAAGGGTTGTAATTAGGAAGGAAGAAGAAAAGCTATAGAAGTAGCAAGACCCTTTGCCTACACTTTTATATGCCCTTTATACCCTTGTGTAGAACTCGTTGGAGGTTACCACACAGGAACTGCCCTTTTTTTTTTTTTTTTGCTTTGTTTTTGGTATCACTAATCTACACTTACATGACGAATATTATGTTTACTAGGCTCTCCCCTATACCAGGTCTCCCCTATAAACCCCTTTACAGTCACTGTCCATCAGCATAGCAAAATGTTGTAGAATCACTACTTGCCTTCTCTGTGTTGTACAGCCCTCCCTTTTCTCCTACCCCCCCATGCATGTTAATCTTAATACCCCCCTACTTCTCCCGCCCTTATCCCTCCCTACCCACCCATCCTCCCCAGTCCCTTTCCCTTTGGTACCTGTTAGTCCATTGTTGAGTTCTGTGATTCTGGTGCTGTTTTGTTCCTTCAGTTTTTCCTTTGTTCTTATATTCCACAGATAAGTGAAATCATTTGGTATCTCTCTTTCTCCGCTTGGCTTGTTTCACTGAGCATAATACCCTCCAGCTCCATCCATGTTGCTGCAAATGATTGGATTTGCCCTTTTCTTATGGCTGAGTAGTATTCCATTGTGTATATGTACCACATCTTCTTTATCCATTCATCTATTGATGGACATTTAGGTTGCTTCCAATTCTTGGCTATTGTAAATAGTGCTGCAATAAACATAGGGGTGCATCTGTCTTTCTCAAACTTGATTGCGGCGTTCTTAGGGTAAATTCCTAGGAGTGGAATTCCTGGGTCAAATGGTAAGTCTGTTTTGAGCATTTTGATGTACGTCCATACTGCTTTCCACAATGGTTGAACTAACTTACATTCCCACCAGCAGTGTAGGAGGGTTCCCCTTTCTCCACAGCCTCGCCAACATTTGTTGTTGTTTGTCTTTTGGATGGTGGCCATCCTTACTGGTGTGAGGTGATACCTCATTGTAGTTTTAATTTGCATTTCTCTGATAATTAGCGATGTGGAGCATCTTTTCATGTGTCTGTTGGCCATCTGTATTTCTTTTTTGGAGAACTGACTGTTCAGTTCCTCTGCCCATTTTTTAATTGGGTTATTTGTTTTTTGTTTGTTGAGGCGTGTGAGCTCCTTATATATTCTGGACGTCAAGCCTTTATCGGATGTGTCATTTTCAAATATATTCTCCCATACTGTAGGGATCCTTCTTGTTCTATTGATGGTGTCTTTTGCTGTACAGAAGCTTTTCAGCTTAATATAGTCCCACTTACTCATTTTTGCTGTTGTTTTCCTTGCCCGGGGAGATATGTTCAAGAAGAGGTCACTCATGTTTATGTCTAAGAGGTTTTCGCCTATGTTTTCTTCCAAGAGTTTAATGGTTTCATGGCTTTCATTCAGGTCTTTGATCCATTTTGAGTTTACTTTTGTATATGGGGTTAGACAATGGTCCAGTTTCATTCTCCTACATGTAGCTGTCCAGTTTTGCCAGCACCACCCGTTGAAGAGACTGTCATTTCGCCATTGTATGTCCATGGCTCCTTTATCAAATATTAATTGACCATATATGTCTGGGTTAATGTCTGGATTCTCTAGTCTGTTCCATTGGTCTGGGGCTCTGCTCCTGTGCCAGTACCAAATTGTCTTGATTACTATGGCTTTATAGTAGAGCTTGAAGTTGGGGAGTGAGATCCCACCTACTTTATTCTTCTTTCTCAGGATTGCTTTGGCTATTCGGGGTCTTTGGTGTTTCCATATGAATTTTTGAATTATTTGTTCCAGTTCATTGAAGAATGTTGCTGGTAGTTTCATAGGGATTGCATCAAATCTGTATATTGCTTTGGGCAGGATGGCCATTTTGACGATATTAATTCTTCCTAGCCACGAGCATGGGATGAGTTTCCATCTGTTAGTGTCCCCTTTAATTTCTCTTAAGAGTGACTTGTAGTTTTCAGAGTATAAGTCTTTCACTTCCTTGGTTAGGTTTATTCCTAGGTATTTTAATTTTTTTGATGCAATTGTGAATGGAGTTGTTTTCCTGATTTCTCTTTCTGTTGGTTCATTGCTAGTGTTGAGGAAAGTCACAGATTTCTGTGTGTTGATTTTGTATCCTGCAACTTTGCTGTATTCCGATATCAGTTCTAGTAGTTTTGGGGTGGAGTCTTTAGGGTTTTTTATGTACAGTATCATGTCATCTGCAAATAGTGACAGTTTAACTTCTTCTTTACCAATATGGAGTCCTTGTATTTTTTTGTTTTGTCTGATTGCCGTGGCTAGGACCTCCAGTACTATGTTAAATAACAGTGGGGAGACTGGGCATCCCTGTCTAGTTCCCGATCTCAGAGGAAATGCTTTCAGCTTCTCGCTGTTCAATATAATGTTGGCTGTGGGTTTATCATAGATGGCCTTTATTATCAACATAATTATCAACATATTTTCAACATAATAATACTTGCCCTCTATTCCCATTTTGCTGAGAGTTTTTATCATGAATGGATGTTGAACTTTGTCAAATGCTTTTTCAGCATCTATGGAGATGATCATGTGGTTTTTGTTTTTCTTTTTGTTGATGTGGTGGATGATGTTGATGGACTTTCGAATGTTGTACCATCCTTGCATCCCTGGGATGAATCCCACTTGGTCATGGTGTATGATCCTTTTGATGTATTTTTGAATTCGGTTTGCTAATATTTTGTTGAGTATTTTTGCATCTACGTTCATCAGGGATATTGGTCTGTAGTTTTCTTTTTTGGTGGGGTCTTTGCCTGGTTTTGGTATTAGGGTGATGTTAGCTTCATAGAATGAGTTTGGGAGTATCCCCTCCTCCTCTATTTTTTGGAAAACTTTAAGGAGAATGGGTATTATGTCTTCCCTGTATGTCTGATAAAATTCGGAGGTAAATCCATCTGGCCCGGGGGTTTTGTTCTTTGGTAGTTTTTTGATTACCGCTTCAATTTCGTTGCTGGTAATTGGTCTGTTTAGATTTTCTGTTTCTTCCTGGGTCAATCTTGGAAGGTTATATTTTTCTAGGAAGCTGTCCATTTCTTCTAGGTTTCCCAGCTTGTTAGCATATAGGTTTTCATAGTATTCTCCAATAATTCTTTGCATTTCCGTGGGGTCCGTCGTGATTTTTCCTTTCTCGTTTCTGATACTGTTGATTTGTGTTGACTCTCTTTTCTTCTTAATAAGTCTGGCTAGAGGCTTATCTATTTTGTTTATTTTCTTGAAGAACCAGCTCTTGGTTTCATTGATTTTTGCTATTGTTTTATTCTTCTCAATTTTATTTATTTCTTCTCTGATCTTTATTATGTCCCTCCTTCTGCTGACCTTAGGCCTCATTTGTTCTTCTTTTTCCAATTTCGATAATTGTGACATTAGACCATTCATTTGGGATTGCTCTTCCTTTTTTAAATATGCTTGGATTGCTATATACTTTCCTCTTAAGACTGCTTTTGCTGCGTCCCACAGAAGTTGGGGCTTAGTGTTGTTGTTGTCATTTGTTTCCATATATTGCTGGATCTCCATTTTGATTTGGTCATTGATCCATTGATTATTTAGGAGCGTGTTGTTAAACCTCCATGTGTTTGTGAGCCTCTTTGCTTTCTTTGTACAGTTTATTTCTAGTTTTATGCCTTTGTGGTCTGAAAAGTTGGTTGGTAGGATTTCAATCTTTTGGAATTTTCTGAGGCTCTTTTTGTGGCCTAGTATATGGTCTATTCTGGAGAATGTTCCATGTGCACTTGAGAAGAATGTATATCCCGCTGCTTTTGGATGTAGAGTTCTATAGATGTCTATTAGGTCCATCCGCTCTACTGTGTTGTTCAGTGCTTCCGTGTCCTTACTTATTTTCTGCCCAGTGGATCTATCCTTTGGGGTGAGTGGTGTGTTGAGGTCTCCTAGAATGAATGCATTGCAGTGTATATCCCCCTTTAGTTCTGTTAGTATTTGTTTCACATATGCTGGTGCTCCTGTGTTGGGTGCATATATATTTAGAATGGTTATATCCTGTTGTTTGACTGAGCCCTTTATCATTATGTAGTGTCCTTCTTTATCTCTTGTTACTTTCTTTGTTTTGAAGTCTATTTTGTCTGATATTAGTACTGCAACCCCTGCTTTCTTCTCACTGTTGTTTGCTTGAAATATGTTT
Source organism: Manis pentadactyla (assembly GCF_030020395.1). Classification (NCBI taxonomy): domain Eukaryota; kingdom Metazoa; phylum Chordata; class Mammalia; order Pholidota; family Manidae; genus Manis; species Manis pentadactyla. Next base: position 91,213,620 of record NC_080030.1, on the reverse strand, counting down.
TTCCATCCCTTGACTTTTAGTCTGTACATGTCTTTGGGTTTGAGGTGAGTTTCTTGTAAGCAGCATATAGATGGGTCTTGCTTTTTTATCCATTCTGTTACTCTGTGTCTTTTGATTGGTGCATTCAACCCATTAACATTTAGGGTGACTATTGAAAGATATGTACTTATTGCCATTGCAGGCTTTAAATTCGTGGTTACCAAAGGTTCAAGGTTAGCCTCTTTAATATCTTACTGCCTAACTTAGCTCGCTTATTGAGCTGTTATATACACTATCTGGAGATTCTTTTCTTCTCTCCCTTCTTGTTCCTCCTCCTCGATTCTTCATATGTTGGGTGTTTTGTGCTGTGCTCTTTCTAGGAGTGCTCCCATCTAGAGCAGTCCCTGTAAGATGTTCTGTAGAGGTGGTTTGTGGAAAGCAAATTCCCTCAGCTTTTGTTTGTCTGGGAATTGTTTAATCCCACCGTCATATTTGAATGATAGTCGTGCTGGATACAGTATCCTTGGTTCAAGGCCCTTCTGTTTCATTGTATTAAATATATCATGCCATTCTCTTCTGGCCTGTAGGGTTTCTGTTGAGAAATCTGACGTTAGCCTGATGAGTTTCCCTTTATAGGTGACCTTTTTCTCTCTAGCTGCCTTTAACACTCTTTCCTTGTCCTTGATCTTTGCCATTTTAATTATTATGTGTCTTGGTGTTGCCCTTCTTGGATCCTTTCTGTTGGTGGTTCTGTGTATTTCCGTGGTCTGTTCGATTACTTCCTCCCCCAGTGTGGGGAAGTTTTCAGCAATTATTTCTTCTAAGATACTTTCCATCTCTTTTCCTCTGTCTTCTTCTTCTGGGACCCCTATAATACGGATATTGTTCCTTTTGGATTGGTCACACAGTTCTCTTAATATTGTTTCATTCCTGGAGATCCTTTTGTCGCTCTCTATGTCAGCTTCTATGCGTTCCTGTTCTCTGATTTCAATTCCATCAATGGCCTCTTGCATTCTATCCATTCTGCTTATAAACCCTTCCAGAGTTTGTTTCATTTCTGTGATCTCCTTTCTGGCATCTGTGATCTCCTTCCGGACTTCATCCCATTTCTCTTGCGTATTTCTCTGCATCTCTGTCAGCATGTTTATGATTCTTATTTTGAATTCTTTTTCAGGGAGACTGGTTAGGTCTGTCTCCTTCTCTGGTGTTGTCTCTGTGATCTTTGTCTGCCTGTAGCTTTGCCTTTTCATGGTGATAGGAATAGTCTGCAGAACTGGGACGAGTGACGGCTGGAAGGACTTCCTTTCTTGTTGGTTTGTGGCCCTCCTCTCCTGGGAGAACAGCGACCTCTAGTGGCTTGTGCTGCGCAGCTGCGCGCAGACAGGGTTTCTGCTTCCTGCCCGGCTGCTATGGAGTTAATCTCCGCTGTTGCTGTGGGCGTGGCCTGGCTCGGGCAGCTACTCCAAAATGGTAGAGTCGCGTTGGAGCGGGAGCTGCTGGGAGGCTATTTATCTCCGTAAGGGGCCTCCCTGCTCCCTGCAGCCGGGGTTAGGGTGCCCAGAGATCCCGGATTCCCTATGTCTGGATTAAGTGACCCGCTCTGCCCCTTTAAGACTTCCAAAAAGCACCCGCCAAAACAAAACAACGCCCACCAAAAAAAAAAAAGAAAAAAAAATTTTAAATTAAAAAAAAAAAAAGTTTTTAATTAAAAAAAAAAAAAAGTTTTTAATCAAAAAAAAAGGTGGTCGTTCGTTTTTCTTTATTCTCCGGTGCCAGCCTCAGGCCTCTGCTCACCGGTCGGTCTTTCTGCCCTGTTTCCCTAGTATTGGGGTCCCTATCCCTTTAAGACTTCCAAAAAGCGCTCGCCAAAACAAAACAGCAAAAAAGCAAAAAAAATTGGTCGCACGCTTTTCTTATGTCCTCTGTCGCCCAGCTTCCAGTGCCCGCTCACTGTTCTTGCTGCCCTGTTTTCCTAGTATCCAGGGCCCTGCACTCTGGCCCGGATGGCGGGGGCTGGGTGCTCGGCAGTCCTGGGCTCTGTCTCCCTCCCGCTCTGCCTGCTCTTCTCCCGCCGGGAGCTGGGGGGAGGGGCGCTCGGCTCCCGCGGGGCCGGGGCTTGTATCTTACCCCCTTCGCGAGGCGCTGAGTTCTCTCAGGTGCGGATGTGGTCTGGATATTGTCCTGTGTCCTCTGGTCTTTATTCTAGGAAGGGTTGTCTTTGTTATATTTTCATAGATATATGTTGTTTTGGGAGGAGATTTCCGCTGCTCTACTCACGCCGCCATCTTCCGCCCCTCTCTGGGTATATGCTTTTTAATAGGTATCTGTGGATAAAGTGAAGGTTCCTATGGCCAGGATTCTCATCTGGCTGTGGTTGGCTAGCTCACTACACACATGTAAGCAATATGTTATTACTGGCTCTATATAAAGAGCTTCACCCAGTGCTTTGGGTGACACAGTGGCATGGCTGCAAGGCTGCAGGAGAGCAGAGATGAGACTAGAGTGGTGGCAGTGCTGAGAACAGAGACTGAGACAGCTGAGGGAGTAGAGATGCCCAGAAACAGAGACCAGCTTGCTGCATGCAGACTCACTCTGAGTGGATGGGATTCTAGTGATTAGCCTGCCACCATGGAAATAAAGTTGGGTATAACCCTTTCACTGCAAGAACATTCTGCTGTCATTTCTTTGGTCACATTGAATCCATAGTGAACTTTTCCAGGGCTGAAACCCATTGTCAAGACTGCCACTGTATCCATAGTGAATTCCATAGAACTGGACTATCTCATGCGCCCTCCAGAAATGTATGAGAGTGTTTTTTCCTCACACTTTCACCAACACAGTCTTATACTTTTATTCTTTGCCAGTCTGCGAGGTAGAAAATGAATTTTCAATGTAGTTAATTTGCATTGCTCTCATTTTGAGTGATTGGAATATTTTACTGTAAATTTAAGTAATGTTTGGTACTTTTTCTATTCCCTATTTATATTTTTGATCTACTTTTCTATAGGGTTGTTGTTGATCTATAGTGTCTATTGATCTGTTACTGATTCCTAGTAGTTATTCATAGAGCACACAAGTCAGACCTTTGTGATAGGAAATGCAAATATTTTTCTCTGGTTTGTGGTTAGTTTTTTTGACCTTGCTTATAATTTTTGGCCTGGCAGATTAAAAAAATGTTTTTATGAAGTTGAGTTCATCACTTTTAATACCTTTTTCTTCTGGGTTTGGTGTCAAACAGAAGGCCATCCTCAATCTGATTTAAACATTCTCAAATGGTGTCTTTGCAATGGGTTTCAGCCATGGACAAGTTCTCAATGGATTCATGAAACCAAAAAATGACAATGGGACGTTCTTGGGGTGAAAGGGTTATACCCAACTTTATTCCCACAGTGGCAGGTCAATCACTAAAATCTCATCCATTCAGAGCAAGTCTGCATGCAGCAAGCTGGTCTCTGCCTCTGGTCCTCTCTGTCCCCATACCCATCTCAGTGTCTGTCCTTGTTGCTGCCACCACTCCAGTCTCTGCTCTCCTGCAGCCATGCGGCCATGCCACCATGTTGTGCAGAGCACTGGGCGGAGCTCTTTATATAGACTCAATAACACATGCCCACACATGTGTAGTGAGCTAGCCACCCAGGGCCAGGTGAAAATCTTGGCCATAGGAAAATTCACTTTATCCACAAATGGCTTCTTCCAATACTGTTGCAGTTTCCTATTTACTTTTAAATCTTTGATACTCCTGGGATATATTTTGATGTATGGTGAGATAAGACTGAATAATTTCTGCCCTCAGTGACTACCCAGTTGCCCCAAAACCATTAATTAAGTCATCTTTTTTTCACTACTTCAAAATGCCATCTTTGCCATTTGCTAAATTAGTAAGTGATATTAAGGAGATTTGAAACTTAATATTCCATAATTTGGGAAGTGCATCCCTAAGTTTTGCCTATGCCTTTATATTTTATTCTTAAATTCTATTCTGTGCCCCTGATTCTTGTGTCGATTCATGCCCCAGGGCTACAGTGGCAGTTTCTAACGGTATTTAGTGAAAAGGCTAGTACCCTGTCAGCGCAGTTTTGTCAGAACTTCCCTAAATATTGTTCCTAAATATAATTTATATTAATTACTAGTATATTCCCTAAATATTATTTTTCCACCTGATATCTGGAATCAGCTTGTCCGTTAGCTCACCAGCAATGCCAGGACGAGGACCAAGGTCTGCAACGGCACAAAAAGCCCTGCTGCGGAATCTCTGTGGGTTCCTACTACATGCATGTCTGCCAGCTCCAGTCTCAGCTGCTGCCTGTAGCATGCAGACAGCACTGGAAAACAAAGTCTGTTCCTGTTTCATCTCTGAGATAATTTATTTTGGACCTCTGGCCTCAGGGCAAGCATAGTTTCAACCCTAGACTTCCCTGGGCTGTTGCTCTGAGTCTGAGCAATCCTGACTCCTTTCATTTTTTTAAAATCAGTGCATGCTGTAGCATAATCTAAAGTGGTTTGTCAAAATCATATTTATAAGGATCTTACATTAATGTACCTATTATTAACTCCTTTTAGACATAAGTCTTTGTGGGGAACATTGAAGTTCCTATGGCCAAGATCCTCACCTGAACCTAAATTACTTGATGATGTAATTGTCCTACTCCTAGGCTACTGCTTCCACACCCATAGGCAATAAGCTATTACTGACTGAGTCACTATATAGAGAGCTCTGCCGAGTGCGTGCACAGAGGCAGAGACAGAGGAGAATTACAGACCTGCAGACTGCTGGATGTAGATGTAATTCTAGTGCTCAACCTATTGTTGGGAGAACAAAGCCAGGTAATAAACCTTTTTACTCCAAGAATGTACCATTGTCATTCCTCCCACTCACTGAAATCGAACTTGCCCAGGGCTGAAACCCATTGGCAAGACAGTCTTATAATCCTGAAGCAATCTTGCAATCACTCCAATTCAAAATGTATGTTGTGATTCTGTCCTTCAAATTTTTAAGTATGCTGTTCACTTGAGTTCTTAAAGATTCTATTGGTTTCTTTGCAACTACTCAGGTGAAGTACATATTCTATCTTGCAGCTTTTCATTCCTTAGCAAAGTACTTAACATCTGTAATCAATAAACATATACCACAGGGTTAAAGAGAAAAAAGCAATTGAGCAAAATAAAAAAAAAAAATGTCAGCAGGCATTTCATAAGATTACATTTTTTAAGTTAAAAATAGGTTCTACTCATCATTGACTAAATATATTTTAAAATCTACAAGCAATGGATAAATTATAATCATGCTGTATATGAACACAAAAAGACTAAAAATGTAATTGGTACATTCTAAAAATTAGAATAAATGGTTGCAGGATCTGCATGAGAAATACAGAAACATATATGTATTGGGGTCTCATTTTTGTGTGGATGGAGAATAATAACAACTAATATTTGGAGCACTCACTTTGTTTCAGGTACTATGTTCAGCATTCTACAGAATCTTCACCAAGACCCTATGGTGCAAGTACAATTACTATGTCCATTTATAGGTGAAAAAAATCTGAGTCTTAATAAGCAAGTTGTCTAAAGCCAGCCAGTTCACAGCTATAGACCAGGATTCACACATAGAAAGCTAGACTCCTAGCTTGTCTCTGAGCTAGTTCTTTCTGTACTTCTGTTGGCAGGGGCAAGCACAGTTTTATCTTCATGACTACCTTGGGCTCTCTGGATATGAGCCTCAGCAACCCTGATATCCCTCTTTATTTTTGCAGTTTCTTCCTAGATGGGGTAATTATGAACAATTTTTAAAAATCAGCTTTGTAGAAATCTAATACACATAATAACAAAATTCACTAATTTTGTGCACAATTAGATGCATCTTGGAGAAATGTGTTTGGTAGTGTAATCATCACCAAAATTATAAGACAGAACATTTCTACGACCCCAGAAAGTTCCCCTATGCTCCTTTCCCCCATATTCCCTGGCTCTTGGAAACCACTGATCATTTCTGTTACTAGAATTTTGCCTCTTCTAAAATTTCTTATAAATTGAATCATACAGTAGTAGTTTTTTGAGGAAAAACTTTTTAAATTTATGATAATATATTTGAGATTCATTATGTTGTTGCATGTATCAGTAAGTTATAATTTTTTTGTTGTTGAGTAATATTCCATTGTATGGGTACACCCCCACCTGTTCATCCAGTCACCAGTTGGTGGACTTTTGGGTGATTACGAATAAAGCTGCTATGAACATTCGAATACAAGTCCTTGTTGACAAATGTTTTAATTTCTCTTGAGTAAGTACTAGAAATATGACTTCTGGGTCATATGGTAAGCATCATATAGTCATATGATAAATATATATTTATCTTCACAAAAAACTGCCAATTTTTTCAAAATGCATGAGCCACTTTGCGTTTCCCCCAGCAATGTGTGAGTGTTCCAGTTACTCTGTATCTTTGTCTACACTTGATATTGTCGGTGTTTAAAGTTTAAGCATTCTAATGTGTTTATGTGCAGTGGTATCTCATTATTTTTATTTGTATTTCCCCAATACTAATTCTGAATAGCTTTTCATGTGCTTAACTGCCATTTATATATTTTCTACAGTAAAGGGTTTAAATCTTTTTTGGGAGGGAGGGTTGTCTTTATTCTTGTTGAACTGTGAATATTATTCTGCATTAATAGCATTAATCAGATGTATGTTTTGCAAATATTTTCTCTCATTTCTGGCTTGCCTTTTCACTTTCTTAATAGTGTCTTTTGAAGGAAAACATTTTGAATTTCAGTGAAATCCACTTTACAAAACTTTCTATTATTATTCATATTTTTTTGTCCTGTTGAAGAAATATTTGTCTAATCCAGAGTTTTCTATTTTTTCCCCTAAAATGGTCATAGTTTTCGTTATGTTTTATATACAGTGTGAAGTAAGTGTCACTTTTTTCATGATATTTTTCCAACATTATTTCTTATAAAGACAATCCTTTCTTTATTGAATTACCTTAGCATCTTCGTGGAAAATTAACTGACCTTGTACATGTGGGTCAATATCTAGACTGTTTATTCTCCTCTATGATCTATATGTCCATTTATACAATACCATACTCTGTTGATTACTTTAACTGACTGGTAAGTTTTGAAATAGGGTATTACCAGTCTTCCAACTTAGTTCTTCTTGAATTGTTTTAGCTTTCTAGTCCTTTGAATTTCCATAAACATATTTAGACTTAGCTTGTACAGTTCTTCAAATAATAGAAATTAGATTGGGAATACGTTGAGCCTACAGATTGAGTCAGGGAGAATGAGCATCTTAACAATGTTGAATCTTCTGATCCATAAACAAAGTATAGGTTTCGCCTTATATCCAAAAGTAGAGCCTTCCTATGAAACCTTTGGTATAAAATGAAACAATTACCGTTAATTTATGTGGGAAAATTTGTGAGCATTCTCAGACCCCCAAAAATAACCTCTCTTAGGCTTTTCTGATACCTTAAGATGCATCTTGCTAATGGATGCACAAAATAAACTGAGATAAAACGTTGTTCACGTCACACAGGCAGTGTGATGCCGGGATGCTGAGTGAAGTTCTGGCAGGAGCGTGGGGGCGCTACTCTCGCTGCTCAGGTGTGTGCTTCCTCTGTGTGGGCTCTGCAAAACAAACACTGTCTGCCATTTTCACTTTTTGCCTTTTTTTCATAAATCCTGTTTGGATTTCTTTCAGTTTGCAAAAACAGGTACTGATGTCAGTCTTTTGTAAAAGCGAAGTGGTGTAACGTCAAGTTTATCTGTGAGAACAGAAAGTATGAAGCCAGACCATGACCCTCTGGGGCTCCCTGGAACTGGGTGGCTGCACTTGTAGAATTTCATTCTGTATCTTCCTGACGCCTTTCCCGAAGAGACTGGGACGCTTGCATTCCAAAGAACCCAAAGATGTTATTTTGTCATGTAAGAATTTGTTGGCCTGAAACAACAGGGGAAACAACTATCTACTCTTGGCCACCTGACAACTTTGAGAAGAACAAAATCATGTGAGAATTAGAAAAACTTATCTTTGAGAGTGTAGAACCCACTTTGCTGAAAACAAAATTTGAATCAAGCCATTCCTTCACTAAGTGGACAGGACTTAGCACTAAATAAGAATATCAGGCTAGAAGGCTAGTGATGGTGAATATTAACACCTGCCAGTACAGCATAATATGAATTAGGAAATGGGGATGTGAGCCTGTAACTACGGGGAGAAAATCCCAGGGCAAAATACCTTTGAAACCGAAATCAGTCAAAGGGAGAAATAAAGTGGGAGAAACCTGTTTATTGCTTACAAGTAGTCGTCCACTTCGTTTTACCCATGTTTCTCATGACTTGGCTTCAAAAAGGGACCCCACCCAACCTCTCCAGTCCAGATATGCCCTTGCTCACCCTTCTAATCACCTATTGATATGGAGATGGATACTTCTCTCCATCCTTTGGAAACACTTATATGGAGATGCACTAAGGCCAGGTAAGAGATTCTGGAAATATTGCAGTTTTACCCACGGAGCCCACTATTACTGCTTTTCCAGCCCTCAACAATATTATAACACATGCTCACCATCTTTCTATCCACTTAGCTGACTTCTCTAAGAGTAAGGACTATTACCTATTTCATCTAACACAAGCATCTAACACAAGCACCATATAGTAGGTTGCTTCCTCATGCATGTTGAATAAACAACATGAATAATTAGTATCCCATACATATCTGTGATTTCTGGAGATTGTAGACTCTCTAGAATTGATTGCAGATTCTCTGGAATAGAGTGTAGAGATTCTAGAAATATGTAAATTTCTAAGTGAAACCTGCAACTTTATGGATAATTGTATGTAATTAAATGATATTCCTTCAAGAGCAAATGATACAAATAGTCTGCTTGGAAACACTGAGTTGGAGGCAAGGGGATGAGAAATACTTGTGCAGCACAGAGTGATCAAGGATACTGCCTAGCGAAGTACAAGCAGCAAGGACAGCTCAGTCTCTCCTGGCTCCAGCAGTTTGTTATGGGTCCTCAGCAGAGAGAGCCCTCTCTGTCTTGAAGTCCAGTGGTGGGAAATAGACAGTGTAGAGAAAATGGAAATTTTAAGACCAGGATTCTCACCTGGCTTTAATATCGCCCACTGCATACACAAAAGGGTCTGTTTGCATATGTATGGGCAGCAGGATGTTTATCAGCGGACAGAGCAGCCCTGAGCAAACTGTCAGTCATGGAAGTACCTGCCCAGGGGAGGGGTGGAGGGGAAACGCACAAGCATGTGGACTTAATTGGCTGGGCATTCAATCCTCAGTCACCATAGAGACCCACCCAGAGTTCGTCCTGGTGCTAGGGACAGGGAAGGAGAGGGTCCAGAGAGTGGTGAGAGTGGAGAAGTGGAGAGCCCAGGGGAGAGGAAGCAGGAGAAAGAAGCTGTGGAGACCTTGTGCTAGGAGGGAAAAGGGAGCCCCATGCTGGGAAGCAGGAGGGAGCAGTGACGGAGCCAGGGGAGACTGAGCTGTCTTTGCCGCTTGTACAGAGCCAGGTGACCTCTGTGAGAATTAACTTGGTGTGAGTGCCTTATAACCCCCACCTTTCTGTTGTCTTTATTTTGCCTCCCTGAATTCATAATGAACTTGCCCAGAATGGGCAACCCCCTCCTCCTGGAACAACAGACACCCAAAGCAGTTAAGATGGAAAGAGTGCGATGAGCAATAGGAAATATCACACATGGTTAAGGGTAAGGAAAGCAGATGGATAGACTTGGACCCTTGCAAATGTTTAAAACTGAATATGCAGTTGCTATGGATGAAGGGATAATTCTAATTTCATTCACCTCAATATTAAAGTGTTTATATTTGGAACTAACTAAAGTAAAACCACTTATTTTTAATGCTGCAATTTGGAATCAATGGGTTGAATACATCTGCACTTTTCAGATGGAGTGACCTTATGTGGGTTTTACCTAACCTCAAAGTGCCTTTCTTTATCTGGTTGCTGTGAGGCAGAAGTTGAAGAATGCTCACTTACTGCCTGGATTACAATAACTGGACAACAAATGGCAATGCTTTCTTCTTTCCTTTTCTGAGTGATCCCAGCCAAGTAGAAAGAAGAGTTATTAGAAGCAGCTGGATGTCAAACTCCTCTGATCTGTAAATGACCCTGTTTTGCCAAATACATGATATCAGTGTAAATAAGCCCCCCCATGCCACCCCGGCCTCTGAGCTAGAATATGCAAGTTTTAGTCAAATGGAATAAAGGTAGATAAAGAAAACAGAGTCACTTCTCTGTAACAAAAAGATCTAATGATTAATAAATAGCCCAAGCCCTATGCTTGTGAGAGTAGGATGAGTGGGTGTGAGTATGCTTCTCTATCTCTCCTACTACACTGTGCATCCATTTCCCAGCCCACAGGTATATTTTCTTTAAAAACAATGTTGTTTGATGGAATGATTTTCCAAAAATTAAACTGCAATTTCTTAGGATCCTAGATTAAGTTCCCAGGTGGCCTCTAGGATTTAACATAGCTTCCTAAGTATCAGAAGCCATAGGAACCACACTCCTACTGGATAGGTAGCATCTAAGACAACTTAGGAAAATGCAACCTTTAAATTCTCTTGAAAGTAATTCTTCAAAATGTTTAGGATTTTAGTAACTTATATGGGGCTTAGTATCTAAGGTCTATAATGGTCTCTCTAGGTCTTAAACTAAATGGCATCAAGAGAGATTTTAAGTGTTCTCAAGTCATGCTAAAAATTGGTTTACTTCAGAGAATATTTTTTAAAATAGCCTGATTTAGTCTCAGTCAAGCTTCCCTAGAAAACCCTGGAGTAAGGGTCCCATTGAGATTTCAAAAATACCTCATTTCAATTTTCACTGACTGCTATTCTCACAATTAAGGCAATTGATCTCTCTCCAGAACCCCCTAGGAAAATCTGTCCTTGACATTAGAATGGTGGGAGAGAGCTACAGGGTGTGCCCTTCTGCAGAGTTGTCTCTGGAGCCTGACTTTGGGAGGGCTCAGCAAGCAGCTCAGGGAAGGTTGTCAGTTCTGCTCTCTTCATTCTTGGCCCCCAGCCATGCTGACAGGAAGAGTTAGGGTTCTGAACAATAATTCAGAATTGCTACAAATTCCAATGTATTATGAAAGCAATGCATCCTTGACACCTGCTCAGTGTTTGCACAGACACTAAATTAGGCTGATGTGCTGTAGTTGTGGAAAACACACGGGCTTCTCAAATAATTCTGTGATCTTCAGCAAGTTCTCTAGAGTCTTCCTTATTTTAAAATGCGCAGGTACCTTATATGGTTGCCGTGAGATTTCAATAAGACTAGGTTAGTAAGGAACCTAGTACGATATCTGATACATAGCAGTTGCTCAATAAATGGTCATCACTGCATTTTTCCATTCTATTTTTACGCATCAGGTTCATCCTTCTCAGTGCCACAGAAACTGCTGCTTCAGTGCCTAGAGACTGCCGAGAGGCCCCGCAGACTGGGATACTGGAAATATGCAAGAGGTCTCAGTTTAGTCTACAGTCAGCCTTTTCTGCTCTGTAGGGCAAATTATCCATCCATTTTGAACTTAATTCTCAGGGGTATTTATCTGGAAGACATTCAAAGCTAGAAAGAACTGTGGTTGAGGTGATCAAATCAAGGTGAGGGATTTGGGTAAGAACAAAGATGATGCTCTTCAATTTTGCCTTGGGGGAAGTAAACCTGAGCACAGGAGAGCTGGAAGAAGCCCCTCCCTCACGGTCAGTGCTGAATACAGGCTACAGAGCTGGTGGCAAAGGGGGATCTGGTATCAGGTGGGCCTGCCCTCAGAGAATGCCCTGTGGTTGGCACTTGGCGGGAGTAGGTGGGTGAGTCCTCTGGGGGCAGTGAGCCCTCCTCGGGAGGATCAAGCTGGGATCAGAGCAGTAATAGTATCTCTAACTCCCCTTCTCAGAAGCACCTACATTACCTAAAAAACCCTAAGGAAGCTAGTGGTTGGGTCTGGGGTGGGAGAAGGGGCTGAAGCATGAACAAGGAAAGTACTAAAAGCATGGATAACTTAATTTCTGCCCATCTGGTTGAAGACTGAGAAGCTAGGTCCCTTTTTTCAAACCAAAAATAAGTTGCCTGCTTTCTTCTCCTGTTACATCATCTGTGTCTCTGATGCCAGAGACACACTTAATGGTGGCCATGAAATGGAACCCGTCAGAAAACTGTTTCCTCTGTTCCCTGTTTGGTATATGCTCAGATGTGAATCTGCAGGATGATCCAAATTAACTAGACCACAGTCCTAGGCACAACTTTCTTTTACCTCTAGACGAGATAAAAATGATGCACGACAAAGACAGACCACGTTCTTTCTTTCCTCATCAACAGAAGCCACCAAGACACATATTTGCAGAGTCCACAAATCAGGCACCAAGGGCTCCACGTTGAACAAAATAACGGCCAAAGCATCCACATTCATTGGATTTGAAACAGGCTCTGATCCTTACTAGCTATATGGCTTTGAGAAAGTGACAGAGCCTGTCTGTGCCTGGGCTAGAGGCTCCTGCCTTTCACAGACTGCCGTGAAAATCCAGGAGTCCGCCGAGCGCCGTGCTCAGCGTGCCCGGCACGTGCTGGCGCCCCCCAGTGTTAGCTGCTGTGATTACCTGCTCCATTCCGAGCACCCTTAGGTCTCTCTCGGCATCCATCTGCCTGTGCCTTGTAATAATTTGAACTCTGGCCCTGTCACCGCGCACCCAGGGGAAAGTTATTCAACCTCCCTGAGCCTCGGTTTCCCTCCCTATAAATTGGAGACAATAATAACTTTCAAAAGTCATTGCAAAGATTAAATACTGCTGTTTTCAAAGTGGTTCACATGTGTAAATACCTAGGTACACAGTTTTCATTTTATCATCTACAAAAAAATGGGACAACAACATGCGCTGTCTTGCCTAGTTCAGATTGTTGTGAGAAGAACGTACATGAACGAGAAGTGGAGGGCACTGTACAGACGTCACTACGCCCAGCACCTAGGCAATAATTAGAACGGACTGCAGCCGGCTCGCAGCACCAGGAAGCTAAACGCTGGGCAGAGGGTAGGTAGTTCATCATGCAAACTGGCAAACAGATTGCTACTTCTACTGCTAGGAAACTGCGGAGTGATAAATGTAAACACATCTACCTCAGGCTTGCTCGAGAATAGTACTTTTTAATTGACTGAAAACTGTATTCCAAGTTTTTAATTTTAAAGCCACCAACACAGGTTGATGATTAATAATTAATTTAAGGATATTATATTAGAGTGGACAGATTTTTGGAGAAGTGTTTATGGCTTGCGTTTTCTTCAATTTTAATTCAGTAGACATTGACATGAATTGGTCCTGAGCATTGTGGTACCTAAAGGTTTTTTGCATTTTAACCCAAAGGAGATGAGTTCAAAGCATTCCTAGGCCTGCATATAAACACAAACGGACTCCCCATCCCTGAAGCAGGGAATCTAACTTCTGAAGACAAATTTTTCTTTCACAACTGGCAAATATAAATGAGTCCTTTCTGAATTATTTCATATAGGCTTCCCGGAATTTAAATTTTGTCCTATTGAATTTGAGGGAAATTGCTTTTTTTCCTACAATGCTATTGCAGTTCACCAAATAATAATTTCTATGCTGGAAGTTAGCATACCTCTCCTCAACAGGAACCACCGAAAATATGTACCTTTACTTGCTTTCACTGCAACAAATGCTAAAACAGTTATACGTCTGATGTAGATGCGAATAAAGCCAGATACAGAAATTGGTTCCGACTTTTTCCAAGAAAGCTTTCCCTCCTAATCAGTATTGCTCCCTCTCACTCTTTCCTCCCCTTAATTCAACTTGGAACTCACTGTAGCCTGGAGTGTGCTTTTGAATATTTTGGTTTTCCATCAAAATGCTTACAGCCCTATAGTACCTAGCATAGAACCAGGGATCAATAAATGGTTTGGAGTGAATTTATTTAGTCTTTGGAGCAGTGTCTTTTGTAGTGAAATTCATTTGAAGACTTCCAATCAAGAGTTGTTTAGTTCTCCTGAATGATAAGATTGGAAGGTGTTTTCTTTCCTTCTGGCAGAATAAAATCTGTATGTCCTGGTGAAAGCATAGGGAATGTAAAATTGGTGTATTTTTGAAATGCTGCCCTTGTTTCCTGTAATTCCTCCTCCAGGAAATCTTTCCAATTTGTCATAATCCCTAGTTGTTTCACTATGGATAGCAGCTCCCCCTGAGTGTTAACTAGTTTATCCATCACATTTCCAAGTGTGGCCTGATGGGTCTTTTCTGCTTCTTGGAGAATTTCCGGAACCTCTTCTTGCTTCTGCCTCTGAGCCATGCAAAAGCAGGTGTTCATTTCATGTTCTTTTTCTTTTATCAATTGGTTCACACTCTTATTCTGATCTTTAATAGCTGTCACACCAGTATTCATAAGTTTCTCCATGGCCTGTCTACAAAAGATAGGATGTGTAAGTTAGATGGATTAGCCACTAAAAACAAAACGATTTCATCTTTCACTACAGATATATGAGAAATTACTGCATTGTTTACATGAGCCACTAGTCCAAGACAGGCTGGTAGAGATGAGCTTTTGGATTACATTAGCTGTAAAGAATCAAAAACCATTTTTCAGAGCAGTGAGCTTGCCCATCACCTGCCCTGCTATGGGCCATGGGGAGGCCACTAGCCTAGTGCCTGATGGTAACTAGGGACCTGAGTTCACCTTGGCCAGGAAATACGAATTCAGCCTGCTTAAAAAGGAAGAAATAGTGTCAGAGTTCCGGACCCCTAGAGAAAGCATTCCTTTATATTAATCCATCTGCTTCCCTTGAGCCAGAGGGGAAAAAACTTTTGCTCACAGGTTAGGTTTAGCTTTAATCTTGATTGCATCTGAGCAATGCTCTATGGCAGCTGCCTCAAACCTGTTGGTCTCAGGCACGTTTTTACTCTTAAAATGACCAAGGAACAAAAAATAACTTTTGGTTACGTGGATTATATTCACTGACATCAACAGCATTAGAAATTAAAAGTGAGACATTAAAAAATATTTATAAATTCATGTAAAGTATCAATAAATCCATTAAATGTTAACACAAATAACTTGCCTTTTATGAAATATGCATTTTCCAAATCAAAATATCTGGGTAAGAAAACTGGCATATTTTTCATTTTCTGCCACATTCTTTATTGTCTAGCTTAATAGAAAAAGTTGGGTTTTCATATTATTTCAATCTATTGCTATATCACACATCATAAAACCCTGAGAAACACCACTACATAACTCAAGAGATAATGAGAGTGAAAAGGCAAGTCACACCTTAGTATTATTAAGAAACAGCTTTGACCTTATGAGCCCCTGGAAATGTCTAGGGACTCTGAGCAGTCCCAGCACAACAACAACCACTGCTGAATGATGTCACAGACCTCTGCTTGCAATGTATGTAATTATAGATCATTTTTAGCAGCCAACTGTGTTGAGTTCTTAGCATGTGCCAGGCAGGTTGATGAGCACCCCATGCCTATAGGAACTCAGTGATTGCTCAAAACAACTCAGTGAGGTGGGTCTATTTATATTCCTCTTGTACTGATGAGGAAACTGAGGCTCAGAGAGGTCAAGTAACTTGCTGAGTTTCACTTAAATACAAAAGCGGTAATACGGGTACTGTGACCCAGGCAGCCTGAGCCCAGGGCACAAGCCCCTGGCCACTGCAGCACCCTCCTGATAGATGTCTCCGGTTAACCTACTCTGACCAGAGCCTCCAAAGATTTGAGAATAAAACAACCTGAAAAAACATATGATTGTTAATAAAAAGCCTCCCCCCAACTCCTAGTCTAAAACAGTCTTCGCAAGACTTACCATCTGCCCCATCTTCTAAATTCTATCCTCCAAAACATAGTCTCTGATTGTTTCAACTTGACTTTCGAATCTTCAAGATTTCCCCAGCCCTGAGGTAAATATCATTTGTCCTTAGCCTCTCTAGCTGCTATGCTATTTTTCTTCTTCTTCTTCCCACCAAATGGTCTATATCCAGTATTAATAAGAAGGGTTAATACTTATTACTTACTGTGTCCCAGGGCCTCTGCTAAGCATTTTACATGCATTACATCTCATTTAATTTTCAAAATAACCTACTGAAACTGGCATGATTTTTATTTATTGCCTCTTGTTATTCCCATGTACAGGAAACTGAGGCTGAGAGGGACTTATTGTTCAGTGTCACACAACTGAGCCAGTGGGAACGTTCCTGCCCTTACCCATTAGCCTCCTTCAATAGTGTAAGAGGTCACTATATGCTTTTATCAGGAGGGAAACACCATGAAAATGATGTTTGGGAATTATTATTCTGGAAATAGTAAACTGAATGGTAATGGGAGGATGTAGAGAGAGAAATTAGTACTATTTTGTAATGTGCAATGATCAGGGTCTGGACTAATGATCAAAGAGAATGGGTTAGGAAGAGGGAGAGAAAGGCACACATCCAAGAAATATGACAAAGTCGTAAGTGCCAGAATTGGTGACTGCTAGGACATAAGGGAGGCGGAAAGAGGATGAGTCAAAGCCAGCTTTCTTCTTCTCAGCCTGGGTCACAGGACGGGGGTGCCATTAATAGAAGTGATACCACGGACAGAGTCGGGGTGTGTGCCCACACACATCCTTAGTATTTAGTCGGACGTTTTATAAAATCCTCAGGATACTGGCGAGATGGTGAAGGTGGTGACCAGGGCCCCTGCGGCATAGGTCAGATGGACCGGGAAGAAAGCTGCCTTGAGCCTGCCCCGAGCTCCAGGAGCGCTCATGCTCCTGCAGAACCTCAGCTCTGTCACAAGCTTCCTCCAGGTTGGCCGCCCTCTCCCGGCCCGGGCGGAGGAGGTGCCGACCCGGGAGGCCGACCAGACGGTGCTTCCAGCTTATCCCAGATAAAACTACTCAAAGTCCATCACCAGCTCCCACCCTCCATGGTAGCCCCCTTTGATCTCCTTGCTGCCAAAACCTATTCTCACTAAAAGGATCTGGTAATTTTCAGAATATCCTCTCCATCCTCTCCCAGGCTGCTGCAGAGCCTGAATTTTTAACCCTTTGAGAGTCTCTCCTTCTGGTGTAAGGTCAGGTGTTGCTGACCTTTACTCTGATGACTTCCTTTGGGTCATGGAACTGAAGCCAGGAGGACGGTGGGTGCAGGGCATGGCGGGTGTGGTGGCTGATGGCCTGGAGTGCCCATTCATTGTATCTTCCCTGCCTGGTATGGTACCCAGTGTGCATAAAACAGGCAACCACTAAATGCGTGAATGAATAAATGCATAATAGCGATGTAGTTAATTCTCTCCAGTACTTTTTTTTGTGCCAAGCAATAGCAAATTTTAAAACAGCTAAATTAAAGTATACAAAAGCCTAAAGAATTAATGCTTTAAAAGGATTCTAATCATGATCAAAATATTCACCATAAAAAAATAATCAATTGTTATGGTATATCTAAAATGTTTTTGATTTATACAAATTTTTGTCCCCCACCCAAAAAAGGGGCTTAAAAATCACATCATCTGAGGAAGGACTGAAGGAACTGATTTACTACATTCTGGTTTTTCCTTCCCTTCCCTGATTTAAAGCTTGGACAATATGTCTCTCTTCAAATACTTGAAGGATCACTGTGCACAGGGAAGGGGCGGAGCTAGAAGCCAAGGGTGGGTGTGAGACCCAGCATATTTTGGGTCCTCATTAGGAAGCATATGACGAATACCAGTGTTTGAACGAACCCCTTCCATCAGCCACAAGTTCCTGTCACGGAAGCACCCAGGGGGCTCACCAACACCTGACGGGCAGACTGCCTAAGGGACGGCAGGTCCAACTTAATGACCTCCAAGGCCGCTTCCAACATGAAGTGAATGTTTACATTTCATTCTGTAAGTGATGAGGTTCATCTGCCATCTCTAACTTTATAAGGCTATAATCCTGGAATTTTTAAATACATACCATATTTAAGGGCAGTGCTGGCTAGAAATCAAACTATTTTCAGAATAATTTTAGCGTGTGTCCATTTGGGACACATCATTTAACAAAATGGACATTCTAGGAGAGTACACTTAAACACGGGCTCGGCATCTCCCTCATCTTAGTTAACTGATTCAGTGAGAAGAGGCTATTGGAAATCCTCCAATCCAACGTCACAGGGGAAAGGGCTGAGGGGGGTGAGGGCACACAGCAGGGGGAGGAGCGGGAGCTGCAGCTGTGAGAGGAGTGGACCCAGAAGCTCCCGCGATGGTGGCGGGGCAGATGGGAAAAGAGGGTACCGTCTCCCACTGCTCTGGACCACAGCTCATTCAGGAGTCACCACTATCTCTAGCTTTCTCCCCAGATCCCCTTTCACCTTGCTTTTCTATCTCAACAATGATTTATAGCCTGTGCAAGAAGGGAGGTGCCACCCACATAGGCCCAGCTGCAGCCCTCATTCTTATTTATCTGTAAAAGAAGAATCCTATAGGATTTTACCTTGGCCCTGTTCTAATGAGGAAGGTTTCCCTTGTTAATCATATACAAATAGATTTTTGTTTGTTAAGTCAAGGAGCAGAGCAAGAGACAAGTCCCAGAACAGGAGGCCCATCGTGGAGGTCTCAGGCTTGGCTCTGCTGCTACAGCTACATGATCTTGGGCAGGCCACTCAACTCTGGAAAGTGTGGTTTTCTGTTGCTTCTGACAATCGCTGGGGTTCCTGACTGCTGTCCTGTTAAAACTGGCCAACTCCATCAAATGTTCATTACAGACATAAAAATGGTTATTTTGGTATTTTCAAAATATAAATACATATATGTGTATGATCTGATTTATGTAAAAATAATCTGTGTAAAAAACTTTTTATGTAAAAACTTATCTGCACATATAAAAGGCTATGAACAAATTAAAAGGGCATTGAGGGATACAGACCCCATGATTTAAAATGATTCTCTCTGGGAGACAGAGAGGGGATAGGGAAGCCGTGTGTCAGGACTTAGCAATTTTTGCCCTATATATTTCTGTAATGTCAGCTTCATTTACAACATGTATTAGTTGTGAAATAAGACCAAAAAGTAACAAATCCACCATAGTGTATGATATGAGCTAGAGAATGCGAAGACTGACTTTTATGGGTGTGTGGGAAAATATTTCTTGATGCCCCAGACTCTGAAGACTGGAGATACAGAGTGGAAAATACAGAATTTAGGACAGTTGTTATCTCTGAGAGGAGGGAGGGGGGAAGATGACAGAGGAACATCTGGGAGCCTCAGGAACATCAGCAATTTGGGGTCCCTTTAGGTGGCTGGTGAGTCCTTGAGTGTCATGTTATTATTTTTCTTTAAACCGCACGCATATCTATACCATATTATATACTGTAACACAGTGTGTATTTTTTATGTATAAGATATTTATTATGTGCACAGTATAGTTTTGTATTTTGAAGTAAACAAAATAAATTCCAAATGATATAAAATATAAAAAAACACACTACAAGGTTATTCATATCATAGTCCATCAAAACCTGATGGCATGTGCACCTGTGAACACTGATGATTTAAAAGAAGAGTGGGCACAACATGGAAAATTTTCATTTATTTGATGGTAAGTAAAACCAGAAACATGCAAACTATATAGTATAAATGTTTGTAGCGATAATATTGTAAGGGAATATGCAAAAAGGGAAAATAGTTGGGTTACAGGGTTTTATTCCCCCTTGACTATTCAAATATTCGACAGTGTCATTATCTTTGTACATAATTAGAAAACATAATATGACTCTGCTTTAGGAAGCCAGTCCTGGAAATGGCAGAAACAACGACTATGTCTCCTGCGAGTCCCCTGGGCAGGAGGGAAGCTGAGGCTCTGGCAGCAAATAGGTGCCCATTACTGCAGTTCCAGGAAACTACCTGCCAGTCCTACTGTCAGACGCCATCAGGAGCAAGTGCTCTGCTGCTTCGGGGTAGAAGGACCTGTGCACACCTTTGGCCAAGTGAAAACAGGAGGCACTAGTCAAACCAGGACTCAAGGAAAACAGACTTTCAAGGAAAACCCTGTAGCCATTTTAGGAATGCCTACCAACTCCACCGAGCGCCAGGCCCTGTGCTGAGGCCAGAAGCCACAAACACGCAAAGGCTGGAATCCTCACTGTGTAGTGACTCAGGGACTCGCTGTGTAGTGGAAGAAAACAACTTAATTGTGTAGCAAATGTTTCAGTAGAAGTACATGCAAGGAAACAGGAGCAATGAATTCTGTCTAGGAGTCTCTAGGAGTCTTTCATTTAGAGGTACATTTTTATCTCTATTTCAGGTATAACAAGAGGACATAAAGAAAGTAAGTTATTTCACACAGTAAGTCAGGGGAAGAACTAGCAGCAGAAACCAGGATTCTCAATGCCAGTTTCTCGCGTTCTTGCAGGCTGTGCTGCCAGGGCCTTTCAACAGATTCATCGATATATTTTCATTCCAGAAACATTGTATAGTCTCATAAGACAGTACAATGAGCTTGCTTTCTCTCTCTCTTTCTTTTGAAACTAAAATCACTTTAGATTTTTAGGAAGCAGTGTTTCAACAATTAAAATATTTGCTAGACAGACTCCAGCTTTTCTAAGAGACAGAGAGTAAATATTCAACTTCACCTTTTGGCTACTCTGGGAGTGAAAAATAAAAAACTTAAAATAAAAAAGACAGAAGAAATCAACTTCAAGAATCTCTCCAGAGTGGCCTCAGTTCAAGTGTTTAGAAAATCTTTTTTAGGAAAACAGTCGCTGTTCAGAAATGTTAGCTGGATTTTCCATACTGCTGGAGGCTTTGTCTCTTAAGGCACCAGAACTTTTCGGTAGTAAGACATTTGAATGTATTTCTAAATGTCTTAAACATTTACCTTCATAAAAACTGTTAAAATGAATGCACTTTAATGCTTCTTGATGATCCAGGCTAGCAGATAAAGATGAATGGTTGTACTGGGTTTTATCAAACCCAATATACCCTTTGTACTATGCTTACTAACTGTTCAGGTTCATAGCTCTATTTGTCTCTGTTATAATAACCCCAGACTGCTTTGTTTTTTGAGATCTGACATCTGATTTTTGTCATTTTTCTTGTTCTTCACATGCTATTGGGTTGAGGACTCTCTGTTGTAACTGCTTTCACTGAGCAACCTTTTATCATTTCCATCATTTATTCTATTTCAGATTTGTGGAATTAAGCAAACACATCTATTGGGTTCAGGTTGTCAAGTATAAGTAATACCTGAGTGGGGAATGGAGAGGTTCTGCTATGGATAATAAGCCTGAGCTTCTGCCTTACAGTCAGTGACCTTTATTAACTTCTTGAGGAAAATTTTAAATTATTTCTGCATTTTCAAGTATACTTTCAGTAATTGAGATTGCCAAGTGGTTGAGCTTTTAGATACATGAAGTACTATATTCTTCTCTTTGATGCATAGAATTTGAAAATGACACCCAGACCTTTATTTCGTCCGGGTTCTGAACTAGGGTTCAGAGAATTAAACCCAGTCCCTCTTTTAGGGAATGATTTGGTACATTATACTGCCCCACACAGCATGTGGAACACATATTTATAGCTATAAAAATAATTCAATAACCTACTGCTTGGCAGTTTTTTTTTTTTTGTAGATAATTATTTTTTATTGAAGGGTAGTTGACACATAGTATTACATTACATTAGTTTCAGGTGTACAACACAGTGATTCAACATTTATATACATGATAATTCTAGGTACCAGCTATCACCATACCAAGTTGTTACCATATTTTGACTATATTCCTTATGCTATACATTACATCCCGGTTACTTATTTATTTTACAATTGGAAGGGTGTACTTTTTTGTTGTTGTTGTTGTTGTTGTTGTGAGGGCATCTCTCATATTTATTGATCAAATGGTTGTTAACAACAAAAAAATTCTGTATAGGGGAGTCAATGCTCAATGCAAAATCATTAATCCACCCCAAGCCTAATTTTCGTCAGTCTCCAATCTTCTGAAGCATAACGAACAAGTTCTTACATGGAGAACAAATTCTTACATAGTGAATAAGTTACATGGTGAACAGTACAAGGGCAGTCATCACAGAAACTTTTGGTTTTGCTCATGCATTATGAACTATAAACAGTCAGGTCAAATATGAATACTCATTTGATTTTTATACTTGATTTATATGTGGATACCACATTTCTCTCTTTATTATTAGTATTTTTTAATAAAATGCTGAAGTGGTAGGTAGATACAAGATAAAGGTGGAAAACATAGTTTAGTGTTGTAAGAGAGCAAATGTAGATGATCAGGTGTGTGCCTGTAGACTATGTGTTAATCTAACCTAGACAAGGGCAATAAAACATCCACGTATGCAGAAGATTTCTCTCAGAACAGCGGGGGTGAGGTTCTAAGCCTCACCTCCGTTGATCCCCAATTTCTCACCTGATGGCCCCCCTGTGACTGTGCCTGTCTTAGGTTGTTCCTCCCTTGAGGAATCTTACCCATCTCTGGCTAACCAGTCATCTTCCGGGGCCATACAGGGAAATGTAAAGTTGGTAAGTGAGAGAGAAGCCTTCTTGTTTGAAAAGGTTAGCTTTTTACTTCTTTGCATATTTATGCCCTGTGGCTTCTATGCCCAGCATTTGTCTTGAGGTATCTTTACCACTTGGAAGAATTATAATACTCGGTAAATTTGATATGAGGCACGAATTCTATTTAAGGGTTGTAACTAGGAAGGAAGAAGAAAAGCTATAGAAGTAGCAGGCGGCAGAAAACCTGGGAAGATTGATTATTTCTTTGACAAATCTTCTTGTAGAGTAACTTCAGCATATATAGGTTTTAAACTGCTAATTAAATTGCGCACACACATTAACATAATAGGAGTATAGTTACATAACCAAAGCATACCTGTAATTACCAGCCATCTCCAGTGAAACCAAGAAAACCAGTTAGGCACCTTAGGCATTTGTGAAAACTTATCTATGATATGGTGGATATTGTCCAACTGAACTTAAACAGTCTGAGAGAAATCAGACAAATTAAAACAACCCATTCCTAGGGACTGTTCACATCCCATATGTTCTTTTAACACTGAATAGTCTGTAGTTGTAAGATTTGGAGTGCTACAATTTGCACTTCTCCTAATTCTTGGTTGAGTTCCAACAGTATAGATCCAGTCAAATTTGTTGTTTTACTGTATGCACAGGCCAGCTTAGATATCTCCTTCCTCATTCCCATGGCAAGTCCAGGAACTGGAGGGATGAGTGCATCTACAGCTGTAGCAGTGTGTGGATCTTTGTTGGGGTATTTTGATGATCATCTTCTGGCATGAGTCTTCCAGAGAGTGCTGGTGTTGGAATTTCTTTTTCATATCGTATCTTAGTTCTTTTTCTGGGTAGCCCAATTAGGCTTTGATCCTCTGTATAAACACAAACAGACCCTTTGCCTACACTTTTATATGCCCTTTATACCCTTGTGCAGAACTCATTGGAGGTCTCCACACAGGAACTGCCTTTTTTTTTTTTTGGGTGTCATTAATTTACACTTACATGACAAATATTATGTTTACTAGGCTCTCCCCTATACCAGGTCCCCCCTATAAACCCCTTTACAGTCACTGTCCATCAGCATAGCAAATGTTGTAGAATCACTACTTGCCTTCTCTGTGTTGTACAGCCCTCCCTTTTCTCCTACCCCCCCATGCATGTTAATCTTAATACCCCCTACTTCTCCCCCCCTTATCCCTCCCTACCCACCCATCCTCCCCAGTTCCTTTCCCTTTGGTACCTGTTAGTCCATTCTTGAGTTCTGTGATTCTGCTGCTGTTTTGTTCCTTCAGTTTTTCCTTTGTTCTTATATTCCACAGATAAGTGAAATCATTTGGTATTTCTCTTTCTCCGCTTGGCTTGTTTCACTGAGGATAATACCCTCCAGCTCCATCCATGTTGCTGCAAATGATTTGATTTGCCCTTTTCTTATGGCTGAGTAGTATTCCATTGTGTATATGTACCACCTCTTCTTTATCCATTCATCTATCGATGGACATTTAGGTTGCTTCCAATTCTTGGCTATTGTAAATAGTGCTGCGATAAACATAGGGGTGCATCTGTCTTTCTCAAACTTGATTGCTGCATTCTTAGGGTAAATTCCTAGGAGTGCAATTCCTGGGTCAAATGGTAAGTCTGTTTTCAGCATTTTGATGTACCTCCATACTGCTTTCCACAATGGTTGAACTAATTTACATTCCCGCCAGCAGTGTAGGAGGGTTCCCCTTTCTCCACAGCCTCGCCAACATTTGTTGTTGTTTGTCTTTTGGATGGCAGCCATCCTTACTGGTGTGAGGTGATACCTCATTGTAGCTTTAATTTGCATTTCTCTGATAATTAGCGATGTGGAGTATCTTTTCATGTGTCTGTTGGCCACCTGTATTTCTTTTTTGGAGAACTGTCTGTTCAGTTCCTCTGCCCATTTTTTAATTGGGTTATTTGTTTTTTGTGTGTTGAGGCGTGTGAGCTCTTTATATATTCTGGACGTCAAGCCTTTATCGGATGTGTCATTTTCAAATATATTCTCCCATACTGTAGGGTTCCTTTTTGTTCTATTGATGGTGTCTTCTGCTGTACAGAAGCTTTTCAGCTTAATATAGTCCCACTTGTTCATTTTTGCTGTTGTTTTCCTTGCCTGGGGAGATATGTTCAAGAAGAGATCACTCATGTTTATGTCTAAGTTTTTTGCCTATGTTTCTTCCAAGAGTTTAATGGTTTCATGACTTACATTCAGGTCTTTGATCCATTTTGAGTTTACTTTTGTATATGGGGTTAGACAATGGTCCAGTTTAATTCTCCTACATGTAGCTGTCCAGTTTTGCCAGCACCATCTGTTGAAGAGACTCTCATTTCCCCATTGTATGTCCATGGCTCCTTTATCAAATATTAGTTGACCATATATGTCTGGGTTAATGTCTGGATTCTCTAGTCTGTTCCAGTGGTCTGTGGCTCTGCTCTTGTGCCAGTACCAAATTGTCTTGATTACTATGGCTTTATAGTAGAGCTTGAATTTGGGGAGTGAGATCCCCTCTACTTTATTCTTCTTTCTCAGGATTGCTTTGGCTATTCGGGTTTTTGGTGTTTCCATATGAATTTTTGAATTATTTGTTCTAGTTCATTGAAGAATGTTGCTGGTAGTTTCACAGGGATTGCATCAAATCTGTATATTGCTTTGGGCAGGATGGCCATTTTGACGATATTAATTCTTCCTAGCCATGAGCATGGGATGATTTCCCATCTGTTAGTGTCCCCTTTAATTTCTCTTAAGAGTGACTTGTAGTTTTCAGAGTATAAGTCTTTCACTTCTTTGGTTAGGTTTATTCCCAGGTATTTTATTTTTTTTGATGCAATTGTGAATGGAGTTGTTTTCCTGATTTCTCTTTCTGTTGGTTCATTGCTAGTGTATAGGAAAGTCACAGATTTCTGTGTGTTGATTTTGTATCCTGCAACTTTGCTGTATTCTGATATCTGTTCTAGTAGTTTTGGGGTGGAGTCTTTAGGGTTTTTTATGTACAGTATCATATCATCTGCAAATAGTGACAGTTTAACTTCTTCTTTACCATTCTGGATTCCTTGTATTTTTTTGTTTTGTCTGATTGCTGTGGCTAGGACCTCCAGTACTATGTTAAATAACAGTGGGGAGAGTGGGCATCCCTGTCTAGTTCCCGATCTCAGAGGAAATGCTTTCAGCTTCTCGCTGTTCAATATAATGTTGGCTGTGGGTTTATCATAGATGGCCTTTATTATGTTGAGGTACTTGCCCTCTATTCCCATTTTGCTGAGAGTTTTTATCATGAATGGATGTTGAACTTTGTCAAATGCTTTTTCAGCATCTATGGAGATGATTATGTGGTTTTTCTTTTCCTTTTGTTGATGTGGTGGATGATGTTGATGGACTTTCGAATGTTGTACCATCCTTGCATCCCTGGGATGAATCCCACTTGGTCATGGTGTATGATCTTTTGATGTATTTTTGAATTCGGTTTGCTAATATTTTGTTGAGTATTTTTGCATCTACGTTCATCAGGGATATTGGTCTGTAGTTTTCTTTTTTGGTGGGGTCTTTGCCTGGTTTTGGTATTAGGGTGATGTTAGCATCATAGAATGAGTTTGGGAGTATCCCCTCCTCTTCTATTTTTTGAAAAACTTTAAGGAGAATGGGTATTATGTCTTCCCTGTATGTCTGATAAAATTCCGAGGTAAATCCATCTGGCCCGGGGGTTTTGTTCTTTGGTAGTTTTTTGATTACTGTTTCAATTTCGTTGCTGGTAATTGGTCTGTTTAGATTTTCTGTTTCTTTCTGGGTCAGTCTTGGAAGGTTGTATTTTTCTAGGAAGTTGTCCATTTCTCCTAGGTTTTCCAGCTTGTTAGCATATAGGTTTTCATAGTATTCTCTAATAATTGTTTGTATTTCTGTGGGGTCCGTCGTGATTTTTTCTTTCTCGTTTCTGATACTGTTGATTTGTGTTGACTCTCTTTTCCTCTTAATAAGTCTGGCTAGAGGCTTATCTACTTTGTTTATTTTCTTGAAGAACCAGCTCTTGGTTTCATTGATTTTTGCTATTGTTTTATTCTTCTCAATTTTATTTATTTCTTCTCTGATCTTTATTATGTCCCTCCTTCTGCTGACCTTAGGCCTCATCTGTTCTTCTTTTTCCAATTTCGATAATTGTGACATTAGACCATTCATTTGGGATTGTTCTTCCTTTTTTTAATATGCTTGGATTGCTGTATACTTTCCTCTTAAGACTGCTTTTGCTGTGTCCCACAGAAGTTGGGGCTTAGTGTTGTTGTTGTCATTTGTTTCCATATATTGCTGGATCTCCATTTTGATTTGGTCATTGATCCATTGATTATTTAGGAGCATGTTGTTAAGCCTCCATGTGTTTGTGAGCCTTTTTGCTTTCTTTGTACAGTTTATTTCTAGTTTTATGCCTTTGTGGTCTGAAAAGTTGGTTGGTAGGATTTCAATCTTTTGGAATTTTCTGAGGCTCTTTTTGTGGCCTAGTATGTGGTCTATTCTGGAGAATGTTCCATGTGCACTTGAGAAGAATGTATATCCCGCTGCTTTTGGATGTAGAGTTTTATAGATGTCTATTAGGTCCATCTGCTCTACTGTGTTGTTCAGTGCCTCCGTGTCCTTACTTATTTTCTGCCCGGTGGATCTATCCTTTGGGGTGAGTGGTGTGTTGAAGTCTCCTAGAATGAATGCATTGCAGTCTATTTCCCCCTTTAGTTCTGCTAGTAGTTGTTTCACATATGCTGGTGCTCCTGTGTTGGGTGCATATATATTTAGAATGGTTATATCCTCTTGTTGGACTGAGCCCTTTATCATTATG